>NC_072006.2:13775000-14400000 GCF_028885655.2 Pongo abelii | reverse complement strand
CCGTTGACCATGTTCCCGGCACCTTTTGTTCTCCTCTCAAAGCACTGATGTATGCAAGCATTATATCTGAGCAAAGCAACAAGTGGGCAGAGTCCATCAGTGTTTGCCATTCTCCCATTTCTCAACTCCCACCAAGTGTTCCTGGGAGCTCTCCCAGTCTGCATGTACAGTCCCCAGGCCTCAAGTTATTATTGTTTTAATTTTTGTCAACCCATTCCCCCTCAGAATATACAACCTGTCCCATTTCCCAATTTATGAAAAAATGGTAAGTGAAAAGAAAACCACCATTATAGAAATAAACCAGAGCACATGGGCACATTGCTTACTTTGCCACCTCTTTCATGCCAGTGGAGGCCTCTCTGGGATTGAGCTCCCCTTCTCAGTCTGCACATGGAAGGACTGTGCTAAGACTCAGTGGGATGGTCAAGGTCTACCTCCTTTGGGCCACATCTCCAGGGCCTTTGTAATCAGGGACAAGTTTTTTTGGGGAAGGAGAAGCTGCTTCATCCACACTACTCCCCAGGAGCAGTGGCTGTGTGTCATAGTCTATGTGCTACAGGCCGGTTGGCCGTCTAGGTCTCTGTATGGCTTTGGTTTCCTGAGGTCATGGGTTGGGATTCTCCAAATTTCTATGACTATCGTGCCTAAGTTTCAGATCCAATGGGCCCTTGGCTTTACGAAAGAATTCTAGGCTATTATCCTCCAGAATGATCAAGTGAATACATTGTGTAGTGTTCCTTACATGCCCCAGCAGGCTCAGGTGGGAAGTGAATAAGCTTGTACAAGTTCCGAGGATGGTTTTTTGTAAGTAAATGTTCCAGTCTCCCTAGCTTTAGTATGAGAAGATTCCCACAGAGGAATCCTAGAAAACTCATAAAAACTCATGGGCAAAGACAGCTAGGCACAGTTTCCAGGTCACAGAAGGCTGCTACTGCTATCCCCCACCTCCATCGTTTACTGGCCATGGGACAGCCTACTGGGGACCTCCAGTTGGACCTCCAGTCTCCCATAGAAATGGCAGCTAGGCATGGTGACCCTAAGTTGCCAGCTGGAAGGCCACTCAACCTATGTTTCTCTTCCTCTTCCTCATCTCTTTGCTGCTACAGACATGAAGCTTTCTGGATTCCCTCCCAGCTATCTCCCTTGTGCCTGATTCTTCAGTGGGTGCAGCTCTGGGGTGGTTGGCCTATGGCAACAAGACTTCAGAGAGACGAAGAGGTCCTCTGTGGCTGGACCGTCTCATCCATGAGTTCTTTCCTGTACTCTCTAGGAACGTGCAGTTACTACATTGCATGACAGAGAACGGAAAACTAGTCAAAGTGATGGGTGCCATTTGTAGTTCATAAGACATGAAGCGTAGAATTAGAACACCACTATTTTGCAACCCAAACGAAATAATGGATCCAGATACTGAGCACTGATGGCTGCCAACACTACAGACAGAGGAAGGCAGACATCACCGTGCCTCCTGATGGTGGAACCTGTGGAACCTGAGCACTGATGGATGCCAACACTACAGACAGAGAAAGGCAGACATCACTGTGCCTCCTGATGATGGAACCTGAGCACTGATGGATGCCAACACTACAGACAGAGAAAGGCAGACATCACCATGCCTCCTGAGGATGGAACTTTATCACCACTTGGGACATAGTCTAGCCCGAATCAGATCAATTACAGACATATAGGAAACACAGAGGCCAAGGGAACAGACTGCACCACAGCACGGGATATAATCAACACTTTCCAACCATGGGCAACTCTGCAGAGCAAACAGCCAAACTTCATCAAACAACAAAGTGCAAGGAAAATGCACACAGACACACACATGCACAGACACTCACACAGAGACACACAGACACACACAGAGACACACACACACAGACAGACACACAGAGACACACACAGAGAGACACACACAGACACAGACAGACACACACACAGACACGCAGCACACAGACACAGAGACACACACACATAGACACCCAGACATGCACACACATACACACACAGACACACACACAGACACAGAGGCCAAGGGAACAGACTGCGCCACCTCATAGGATATAATCAACACTTTCCAACCATGGGCAACTCTGCAGAGCAAACAGCCAAACTTCATCAAAGAACAAAGTGCAAGGAAAATGCACACACACATACATGCACACACACATGCACACACACACAGCAGCCAGTCATGGGCCACCAATTCTAATGAGTGGAATTTATTTGAATTCTCATTTTTAAAATATTTATATTTATGAAACTAAAAGAAAATAAAAAAGACATTTGTGAGGCCGCTGAAAATTTGAACATTGGGTATTTTATGATATTGAGGAATTAGTATTAATTTTAGGTATGATGATAATGTTGTGGTTATGTTAAAGAGAAAGTCCTTGTAGAATCCTAAAAGAGTATCCAGCTGTGTCTAGAGAAGTCCAGATGTATACTGGAATTTTTGTGGATGAACTAGTATGATATCTGGGACTTCAAAATTATAGGAGAAAAGGGAAGTGAATATGGTGTGGGTGGGGCAACTGTGGGTTGATGGTTTCTGGGGGCGGTGACGAGTGCATGGGGTTCATCATACTATTCTGTTGACTCTTGTATACATTCAAAATTCCCGTTAGTGAAAAGGCCTCCACACTTTCTAGATTCAACAAGGATGCCTTGCCCCATAGAGCGACAGGGAAAGAGGCAGTGTTTCTGTCATCTTGCCTTAGAATCCATTTCCCTGAAAGAAATACTGACTTGCATTCTTGCATAAACGTTTGCTTTTTTTTTTTTTTTTTTTTTTTGAAACGGGGTCTTGCTATGTTGCCGAGGTTAGTCTCAAACTCCTGGCTTCAAGCAATCCTCTCTCTCCAGCTTTCTGAATAGCTGGGATCACAGGTATGCACCACAGTGCCCAGTGATTAGGTTTTGCTTTTAAAGTACAAAAGGAAACCCATGTATTATACATTTATCAGGGTTTAGAGAACAGGATAATAATACTATACAGTGAGGGTTTTCTCAAAACTGGATACCGGGTTAAACTAAGCTTAACTTAGCCTGACAGCTTAACTAAGCTGTCACATTCAGTTCTTATGGAATATATATAATAATAGTAGAAATTATTAATCTTGTTTTGCAGAAGAGGAAACTGAGATTCAAGATGGCTGAAGAACTTGGCTGAGATCCCATGACTGTCAGTGGCAGGGGGCTCCGCTGTCAGGGCTGAATGTGAGGCACTGGTTCTTAACCACCAGCACACATACCCCATCTGGGGAACAAATCCCAGAGCAGTGACCCGGGATGTACAGAAATCAATCCTTGCCAAGGCCAGGCATGCTTCATGCTCCCTGAAGGTTTCTACCTAACTGGACAATCTGAAATTGCTTTTTGACCTTCAGATAGAATGTTTAAAGTCATTTAAAAACTCTCCACCCAGGAGGCAGCTGACGATTCTAATATATGCTGTTTTTCTTCTTAACTACTGTTGCTGTTTATATTTTTAATTGAATGTTTTAAATTTTGTGCTTGCACCCTGAAGCTATTTTATTGTGAAGCATGCAATTTTATAAATCAGATTTGATAAAACCCAATGATTAAAGCCTCTGATTGCAGAGGGGGATGGCTAAAGAGCAGAGATTTCAATTTAGAACTTAGGACCAGAATTTATGCAGAAAATTTCATGAGCACAGTAGCTTCCATTCCCAGTTTTATTTGTATCCTGCTGGTTTGAACAGCTGGAATGTTGGTAAAAGTGAGGCATCAGCAGAAACACACCTCATTAGCTTCCACATTTGGTACGGTTTGGGAAAGAGGAGAGGATGTGTTCGCTGTACTATCTTACTGTCCATGTGTCCTGCCAGCAACTCGTGGGCTTCAAGGTGGCTTGGAAAAGGGGAGCAGTGGCCGTAAGATGCATGCCAGGAAAATTCCTCAAGTCGTCTTCTCTCTGGCCACATCTGTTTTTGAAGAATACTTAACTCTATGAAGCCCTTAGTGAACTCATTTTGAAACATACTTTCATGAAAATTAAGATTCAAGACCCAAGATTAATGTTGGGCATAGAGCAGACACTGTGTGGCGATTCTTCCAGAATAATCAACTAATCCACTTTTGGGAGCTCAATTAGAGTGTCAAAATGTTAAAAAATTGAAACAATGCACTAGAAAACAGCAAAGGAAGATGTGTGAGTACACACACAGACAGTAGTTTGAAGCTTCCCCACTTTGGCACTGATTTCCTATATAGTTTTGCTCTTTGAGACAAAGAGGCATAAGATGGGTGCTCTGATCTTTAAAGGCTTTTCCTTTGGGGGCTGGAAAGTTTGGAAAGGCTTTGGGTCAACACTGGTTTTCATGAGAGCTCATCTATTGGTATTTTTAAATGATCAGTTCTACAGTGCGTGACTTCTGGTTTCTTCATTAGTTACCTTATGGTACCAGGATATGTATGACTAAGGTGCTACTCTAGGAATGCCCTTCTCCACTAAGCTCCAGATGTGGGGTCTACAGTAACCATTGGATGGCTCCCCTCACAAATGTTGGCCCCCATACAATCTGTTGGCAGCAGATTGCCTACAGCCCACCCTGGGCACTGGCCAAGCCAGCTTCTACCTTCATTGCTCCTGTGATATTTGCCAATGTCCACGTTGATTTCTCTCAAGAAGTGTCTCAGTCACTGGTCACCAGAATTAACTTTTGTCAGGCCTCAACAATAAGAAACCTTAATGTGTCAGTTCCAGACTGCTACCTGATATGTCCAAACTGGCCATCGTTGATGGATTTCTACTTTCTTGCCCCTAGAGAAGGCAGTCACTCCTACAGCTACATATGCTGGGGAAACATGGGCTAATTTAGAGGAAAAGACACAGCTCCCACAGGGTTGGGCAGTTGCAGCACAGAACATGTCTGCATTCTTTATAACCTCCTCATCCCAGTGGTGCCTGGCAAAAAGATGAACCAGCAGGCTTACAACCATGGTGCTTACATTTAACTTACAGCATGGGAAACATTGATCATATAATTCTTTTTTTTTTTTTAATGAGATGGAGTCTCGCTCTGTCACCCAGGCTGGAGTGGTGGCGCGATCTCAGCTCATTGCAACCTCTGCCTTCCGGGTTCCAGCGATTCTCCTGCCTCCTCCCAAGTAGCTGGGATTACAGGTGTGTGCCACCACACCTGGCTAATTTTTGTATTTTTAGTAGAGATGGGGTTTCACCATGTTGGCCAGGCTGGTCACGAACTCCTGATTTCAAGTGATCCGCTCACCTTGGCCTCCCAAAGTGCTGAGATTACAGGCATGAGCCACTGCTCCTGGCAAATTCTTGATATAAATAAGCTACCCCAACTCCAGGAGGGAAAATAACATATGTCATAACATGGTGGTTTTAAAATACATCAAGAGTTCTTTGACATTTTTCCCTTCACTGGGTGATGCCAGCCCCTTCAGTGTGGACTGGACTTAGTGACTTGCTTCTAATAAACAGAATATGGTAGAAGTAATGGCGTGTGACTTCTGGGATATTATAAATGGTGTTGCAGAGCCCTTCTTGCTCTCTGTCTTGAACCACTTGCTCTGGAGGAAGCCACTCAAGCAGCTCTAGGGAGGAGCCCATGTGGTGAGAAACAGCCCACCAGTCAAGAGCCAGCATCACTTGAAGGCAAGTTCTCCCACACCAGTCCGGTACATGATGGCAGCTCTGGCTGCAACCTCATGAGAGACTCTGAGCTAGAACCTTGCAGTTAAGCTGCTCCTGGGTTCCTAACTCTCAGATAATGTGTGAGATAATACATGTTTGTGCTTTTAAGCCACTAAGTTTTGGGATGGTTTGTTATGCAGCAGTGGATGACTAATACCATATGAATAATGGAAGTCCACAGATATTTGATCCATGATTTCAGTTGTCTCTTAACTAACTCTTCATCAGTTACCTCATGAAAATTCCATGCCAGGATATGTTTGATGAAGGTCCTACCCTAGGAATTCCCTTCACAAGCAATCCCTAGATACTGGGTCTACACAGACCACCGGATGGCTGGCTCATGTTGGCTGCCATATTGAGTAGACTGGCGGCAGACTACCTTGCATCTTCCCTCACCCTCTATAGCAGTGTAACATATTGAGTTTTATCTCCTTTGTGTTAAGAAAGAGAGTGAAGAAGCCTCCCAGAGCTAGGCTGCCAGATCCTGAAGAGAGATTAGGGGTTCTAGAGAGTTCTCAAGTGAAACACTGAAGCTTTGAGTCTATCATCGAATATGGGCTGGAAGGGTCACTACAATTGATACTAATCAAAATTACAGTGACTCACAACAGTGTGGCAGGGAGCCAAGTGACTGTGATGATACACACTGAAAAACCAGTCAGATACCCGCCCCAATCCTCTTCCCACATCATCACATAATGTGGAATGCAAGAAACAGTTTTGGAAAAGAAATGAAGAATTTTACTTACTTCATGATGACAATGTAGATAAGATACATCAGCACAAGGACTAAAGACTCCCACCTGCGTGTAAACCAAGACCAGTTAAAGACAGTCATGGACATCTGTGAAACTCACCTGCCTCCTTTTTAAAGACATATTTGATGCAAACGGCCAGGATAGTAAGGCGAAGGCAGACGGTGCCAGATGACGGATATTTCCTGGTCTAGAGACATTCTCTATGCTGCATAAGGCTGTCAACCATTTTTCTCTTCTCTCCTCACCTAAAGGGAAAATGCCCTTTCCTCTCTGTTATTTGTCACCTAAAAAGAGCTCTTTGAAAGCAGCAAGCCTTTCATACACGTTGCTGAATATAGGTCAATATGTATACCTCTGGTCTCAGCTTAATCATTCACTGAAACTATTCAGATATACTTACAAGGGGAAACTAAAATTAGAGGAATTGACAGGGGTTCCTGAGGGATTGTTGGATATATAGGAGCCAAGCATAAAGGGTAGAAGTGGGGAGAGAGGCAGGCAGACAGACAGAACCTGGGCAGGGAAGGTACCAGCCGAAGAGTAAGAAGGAATAAGTGGGAAAACATTCCACAGGAAGGAAGAAAAGAAAAACCCGCTAGAATGTGCCTTGAGCTTCTAATAGTCTGAATACTTCTGTTTTCTTTATCTTAGTGGCTTCCAACTAAAAACCAGGAGCTTGTTTTCCAGGTTTCGCTTTAGCTACAGAATTAAATCAGCTCATTGAGGGAATAATTTTGGCTTCAATGGTAGGTTACTGGAGAATGGTCAGATGAGGAAACTCCAGGTTATACCCATCCTTCCTTTTCTCTTTTCAAATTCCATGTCTAGAAGTTGATCCTAGAGAAATATTTGGTCAAATGTGAAAAGGATACATACACAAGGGTTTTTCCTGCAGCAGTGTTTATAAAAAAGTGAAAAGCTGGAAAGAAGTCAGATGGTTATAAAATAGGGCACTGGGTACATAAATGATAAGTAGGTTCATGTATCCATTAAGAATGATTATGCAGGCTGGGCACAGTGACCCGCTCCTGTAATCCCAGCACTTTGGGAGGCCGAGAGGAAAGGATCACTTACATCCCCAAGTTCCAGAACAGCCTGAGCAACATAACAAGACCCCATCTCCAGAAAAAAATTAAAAAATTAGCCAAGTATGGTGGTGTGCTCCTGGAGTCTCAGCTACTTGGGGAGGCTGAGGCGGGAGGATTGCTTGAGCTCAGGAGATGGAGGCTACAGTGAGCTATGATCACACCACTGTACCACAGCCTGGGCAACACAGTAAAACCCTTTCTTCCCTCTCCCCTCCAAAACAAATTATGCAAAGATGTATGTATTTATTCTAGAAAGTGCTCAGATGCACTATTGAGAGAGGAAATGAGAGTATCCAAGCCCTTTCAATTTCTGCCACATTTCTCAGCTTCTGTCATGGCAAAACTTCTTAAAGGGCTATGCACACTGCATTTCAGTGCCTCTCATTCAGTTGGCAAATTTCTCTAGCCCAACTTCCACACCCACCGATCTCCTGAATCACCTGTCAAGGGCACCAGTGATTTCCATCCACACCAATCCAAGGATGAGTGGGCGGTTGTCTGTCATCCTGTTCTATTTCCTGGTAGCATCTGAAAGGAGATCATCTGCCCCTCTTCATAAAACCCTCTCTTCTGACTGCCGAGAGGCCACACCCCTGGCTTCCTTCCTGTCCCCAGCTTCTCCTTCTCCATCTCCTTTGCCTCCTCCACTCCTTCAGTTCATCCTCTCATTATTGGGCCATCTTTATTGCCTATGTTTTCTCCTTAGGTGACCTCATCCTGACCTATTGCTATAAACACCAAATACGTGATAACGACCCCCAATTTACACATCCACACCACACCTCTCTCTAGCTCCAGATTCATATATTTGGCCTCTGCACCTGGAAGTCTAAATGTCTATCAGAACACAATTCTTCATTCTTATTTCCTAGCCTCCTTAAACAAAACAAAACAAAACAAAACAAAACAACCCTGGGCTTTGTCCTTTCAGTCAACTGTACCACTCCCTGCCTAGTCAAGCCCAGAATCTGGAAATCAATATGGAGCACTCCCTTTTCCTCACTCCCATATCCATCGGACTCTGTGTCTCAAGTATTTCATCAATCACTGACTTCTTTCTTCTCTACTGCACCCTCCCTAGGTCATTTTCACTTCAACCTCTGAACTGGTTTCCCTGATACTATGGGAGCATGTCCCTGCACTTCTTAAAATCTTTACTTCCCAAAATGCCTAAGAAAAAAAAAGTTTCCTTTTTCCTTGCAAATCCTGACCTTTTCTTCTGTCTCCATGTCGTCTTGTGTCCTATCTGTGCCCCACCTCACTGGCCTTTCATTTGCACATAGCCGTCTCTTTCCCTCTCCCAGAGCCTTTGCACTGAATGTTCTTTTGGCCAGGAATGGCTTTCCCTTCACTCCTTGGCTGGCTGCTTTTATCCTGCAGATACCAGCTTTTAAATATCACCTCCTCCAAGCAATCTTCCCTGCCCGCCTCTGCTCGACTTTCTCTCACATGACCCTGTTTATGTTCTTCAAACCTCTAAGCAGTCTGTGATTATCCTGTTTATATATTTATTACTCATTTATTATGTAACGAACACCTGTTTCTAGCAGTCACTTGACACCACTCCTCACACCTGACACCTTCCCCGGTATCTGGTGTCTCATTTTCCAGAGATTTAAAATGCCGACAGCTGATTTCTCCCCACGCAGACATCCCCAGGTCTTGCCCACTTGCCTCTTCTCCCCAGCACAAAGCAGCCCTCAGCTCATCTGTGCAGGTGACGTTCCCTCCAAACATCAATTTTCAGTTGCAAAATGCCTCCAGTGGCCCGAACACAGTTCTTATCTCGTCGACACCAATGTATACGTAGCATACACTTCATGGTGAAAAGTGAGATTTATTCACAGCTCACTCATTTGGAAGGAACAGGCTCCCAGGATCTGAAGGGATGTCACATTATTGCTTAGATGCACTTTAATAGATTCAGTGAGAAGTCACCAGAAAATGAATCAACTTTAATGAAATATTGTAGTCAGATTGAATTAAGTCCAGCACTTTCTAAACAGGTGTATGTATGCTCTTTCTAATTCTTTTAGATCTTTTCAATTTTTTACTCATCAAAAGCCCTCCTGTTGCAATACTGAAACCAGGTTCTCTCTGGCCATTTTGCAGAGATGCCTGTAGGACGAGATTCCTTGCTTTTGTTGACATTTCTAGTTTGCTCTGTTGGTGTTCAGACACAGGGCTCACCAGGCTTCCTCTCCAGTGAACCCAGTGGGCTCTAGGAGGCCTCTGTGCCGCCCCACCTGCTGTTCCTTGTGCATTTTTGACCTGGTTGAATTTGGATCATCAAGGCTTGGCCTAACACTCTTCAGAGCCCTTCCCCCATCCCCTCTCCTCAGTGTGGTGAGCCTCTCCATGTGGTCCCATAGTTACATGTCAAGGGTCTGCATCCCTCCAGCCTGAGAGAGCTCCAGGTTGGGCCAGCTCTGGTTTTGTATGACATGTTTCCCTGGCGTAGAGGAGGTGCTTAGGAAGCATCTAGACCTTGGAAGTCACTCGGCCCTCCTTGGTCCCCTTTCTTGCCCTTTCACCTAGGACGCTGGGCACCTTCTCCCCTTTCCTCCTGAGCACACCTCACCCGCTGTCCTCTGAGGATCCCATTCTGTAGCTGATCTGGGTTTGTTTCTTCCCTCCCCAGGCTTCCATTTTGAATCATTTTCAACGGGTCCCTGATTCTCACCAAAGACAGTTCCTTCTCAGATGCGAGGACTGCTCCTCTCTTCACCTGGGTACACTGTTGGCTCTGGTTTCCTGAATACGGCCCAGAACAGCAAAAGCTGTTCTCCAGCCCCACCAGGAAGAGTTTCCAGGTTGCAATCCCAGGTCTCTTTTCTCTCCCAAAGTCACAACTTCGGACTCAAAAGAAGAAACCAAACCATCGCCCTGCGTTCTTTAATTTTCTTGTTGGGCCTTCAGACTCCCTGATGACCTATTCCAAATTCCTTCTGGCAACATCATGAGCTTGCTCTGTGGGTCGAGCATACATCCTAATAGGCGGGCCTCTGACACTTTTTTTTTCTTTTTTTTTTTTTGAGATGGAGTCTTGCTCTGTCGCCCAGCCTGGAGTGCAGTGGCACAATCTTGGCTCACAGCAACCTCCACTTCCAGGGTTCAAGCTATTCTCCAGCCTCAGCCTCCCGAGCAGCTGGGACTACAGGTGTGCATCACCATGCCTGGCTAATTTTTGTATTTTCAGTAGAGATGGGTTTTCACCATGTTGGCCAGGCTGGTCTCGAACTCCTAACCTCAAGGGATCCACCTGCCTCAGCCTTCCAAAGAGCTGGGATTATAGGCGTGAGCCACCATGCCTGGCCGATGCTTCCTATGTCAAGTGTCTTTTAGCGTATAGGCACCTAACCGAAAAGCACTCACCACTATTCCCCTGCCTCTTCCCTGCTAAGAGAACCCCACCCACTAGGTCGAGGCAGCAAATGGAGCCCTTCTGATCTCAAAGAGGGTGCGCCTGGCCCCTAGGCCCTGAGGATGAATCATGATTGGTCTAAAGTGGTCACTCTAATCTCCCTGGCTGCTCAGTGGTCAAGGCAGACCCTGCTGCGACCAAAGAGATGCAAGGTGGAAGTGTGCCAAAAAGAACAACAGTGCCCCTTCTTCCTCCTTCCTGCCTTCAATATGAACTTGGTGGCTGGGACTGCAGCAGCCATCTTGGGACCATTAGGCAAAGGCCAGGGGAAAGGCAGAGCCACGGCACCACGTACATCCGGGGCACTGACAGTAAGAAAAATACACCACTATGTATTCAATACGCCGTAGCTGGTTCTTCTAGTACCTGCTGCTAAAATCAATCCTGACTAACTGTCAACCACCATTTTTTGACTGAATGTGACTTCCTGCAGAATGCTGCTTCAGGAATGGTGAAAGAATCTGAACTGCATGACAGGGGTACTTTGTCCTGGTGTATTTGTATTTGACAAAGCTCACTTCCTCCTAAAGAGTGTAGTTTCAAAATAAACACAATTGAAATTTGTTTCCTTTTGAGGATTTTGGGGGGTGAACAGGTTACCTGCCTTGAAATCTCTAGGCCATGCTGGAATGTTCTATAACAAGGAATGGAACTCTCTGTTAAAGGTATTTTCAAAATGTTACTGTGCTTTAATCGCACAGACTGAAGACTCTGATTTTAAAGAGAGAAATCAGCACCTAGATGCACCATTTCAGCAAAATAAATGGTCATGATTGGCTTGGTAAGAAGAAAGAAGAAGTGAACAGTAAAAAATTCTTAAACTTCCATATATTTTTCATCCATTAAATGACAAGTTGAAATCCCCAGGAGTCCCAAAGTAGATAAGGGCTAGTGGCACAGACTTTAATTTCTCAGCCTCACTCATGTGCAAAATGCCCTTCATCAGCCCATGCGTGTAATAACAAGTTACACGACAGGCCAGCGCTCTGGGAAGAATGTAGTTCTGGTGCCACCAAAGCCCCCCAGGCCAGTTCTTCCCGGGAAGCCACAGCTGTGCATGACTTATAATTCCAACACCCCCCTGATAGATCAAGACATACCTGGGGATTTGCAACTCATGTATCCATGGCCCTCCCAGCCTCTTACTCATAATTGGATGAGAGGGAGCCTCGGTGCTCAGGGCGAGGGCTCTGATGACTTGTACCTTCCAGAATCTAGACCCTTCTGCTGCAGGCTCGGGCACCTACCCTAGGATGGGGTTACCTAACATCACGGGAAAAGCCTTAGGAATGAAGATGAAATAGACACTCCTTTTCTTGCTCCAAACCATCTGAACTATCCCAAGATGTTTTGAGGATACGGAGTGAAAAGGGCTGATGGTGAAGCCTGTTTTCTTCATACAGCAATGCCATGGAGGTGGTAGAAAAGACGGCTCCCTCTAAGGCTGACAGCAAACCATCCTGGGTAGCATTTCCTAACATGTTTCTGCACAACAGCAGCACACACATTTCTGAGATCAACTGTGATCACTACTTGTTTGTCTTTTGGGGAATGTCATTAGCAAAGACTGGCACCACTGAGCAACGTTGAAGCACCTACTGTTTGCTAAGGCGGAGCAGTAGTTGTGCTAACTATGCCATCAGCTTCTGGAAGTTTTCTTGTGCTGCGCTTTATCCCCAAGGACATGGGGGAAAAATGCCCCTCACTCCATTTGGCAGCCACCTCCAGGATGATATAACAAGGAGGCTCTCTGATCTTGGGTGCTCCTGGGCATGTCAATTCCTTTCAGCCTATTGGTCACCATGATCCAAAGAAGACCTCCTTCTTATTTTCTCCTAGCTGTCTCCTCCTCTTTCTTCTTGCAAAGAGGAGAGAGAGTTAGCAAAAGTATCTTAATACCTTGACATAGCAAGTAACATTTATCATCAATGTGATGGGTTCTCCACTGCCCCCTAATTCTGAAAATCAGAGATGTCCTCAGATACAGAGAGGCCCACTCCAACAAAGAGTTAGCAGTCATTTTGCTAAAGTGAAGCCTGGTGGACTCTACTTTTTCTGGCTCATTCATAGCTTTCAATAATACCAGGGAGATTTTCTACCTACGCCTGTTCCTAATATGTTATTTCACATTGCTTACCTCTGTAGATCAAATATTCGGAAAATACGTAATGACAATGCACAATACATTCAATTTCCATTTCCATTTCAAACATGTCTGATTTTCTCAGAACCCATCTCAAAAACGAGGATTTGAACAGTTGGACCAAATGCTAATGTCTTCCCGTATATTTAATTTGGGCAACAGTTTCTATCAAAATAAAAAATCCCCAACAACACCAATTTTCAGAGCTCTAAGATCTTTTGAAAGTCAGGGGGATCTTTAATGGATTAATGCTCACAGAAGTGCCTGGGTCCTAATTCCTAAGATAAACGTGGGATTGGGAACATGGAGCTTGGTTTGGACACAATTTTTTTTTTGGAGATGGAGTCTCACTGTGTCGCCCAGGCTGGAGTGCAGTGGTGTGATCTCGGCTCACTGCAAGCTCCACCTCCCAGATTAACACCATTCTCCTGCCTCAGCCTCTTGAGTAGCTGGGACTACAGGTGCCTACCACCATGCCTGGATAATTTTTTGTATTTTTAGTAGAGACGGGGTTTCACCGTATTAGCCAGGATGGTCTCAATCTCCTGACCTCGTGATCCACCCGCCTCGACCTCTCAAAGTGCTGGGATTACAGGTGTGAGCCACAGCGCCTGGCCAAAAAGTCAGTCAAATCTTAACTCTGCCCTAGCACATGGCTGACTGTAGAAAGACACAGCTAAGCCATGATGTCCAGACACAGGATGATAAAGACATTTAGATATTAGGGTCTCAAATAGAACCCCGCCACTCTAGCCCAAGAGAAAAGGTCTTGACTCTGTGAAAATGAATTTAATTTCTCCCCTGAGGTGTAAAGAGGGTTCCTAGGAAATTCTCCTCCTTCTAAGCTGTCATGACACTTCCCTTTCTTTCTTGAATCCTAACTCTGGTCTTCAATATATTTGGCTCTGCAACATAACATTCTGAAATGAGAAGGGGAAAGAGAGGTACTTACCAGGAAACTTTTTCATCATAAATGAACTGTGAAAAAATAAAAAGAATAGAAGATTAGACACACACACACACACACACATACACGCATGCACACACACATGCTTTAAGGCTGCACACAGTGTCCACCTTGTTCTTGGGATGGTGTAATCAGGACTGGGTTGTCCTGGGACCTGGAGTCCCTGTGGATAAACTTCCCTCTGTACTGGTTTGGCCTTTGGCCAGTGTTAGTAGAAGGAGGTGTTAGTAGATCAGGGTGGGCATGTGTGGAAAAGAACAGCCTCAGGTAATTCCCTTCTTCCTGCAATTTCTGTACAACATCAGCGTGACAGGGAAGTGTGACTAACCTGCTTTGTAAAGCAAGGCCCATCGTAGAATCTTAGATCTGCAAGGGGATGTAGGAGCTCAGCAGGTACTTCCAAATATTAGTTCTGTAAGATTTCTGCATGTCTGTGCATCTTCAGTTTTTATGAAAGTGCTTGGACTTCTATGGGCTCAATTTTTTCTTTTAATTGATTTTTTTTTGTTTCCTTAAAATAATTTATTTTCAAAGGAAACTTCACATCACAACCAGAAGTAGGGGATCAACACTCCTTGCCATCACCCCGAAAAATTAGTGCAATAACAACAAATGGTGTTTGCAAATCCCATCTGGACACCGTTGGCTGCCCAAGCCCTGGGTATGGTCCTTCCCTTTCACTAAGGAAGATTATTAGGGGTCAGAAGCAGTCAGGGGCACACTAGCACCCCACTGAGGTTTACTAATCAGTTAGGACTTGAAAGAGAATACAGAGAAAACACACGGCAGGATTTAATCTACTGAAGTCCTGGTCTATATAACACCTAAAATCATTTCCCACCTTGTGGGGGCAGGGGGGAAACCTAGTGTAATCCTTTGATTATACAGGGAAACTGAGTCACAGAGAACATAAGTAATTTTCCTGGGGTTGCTCCATTTGCTGCAGAATTGGCTCGAGAACTCAGCCCCAGCTCCGAATTTGGTGTCCTTTTCATGACACACATGGCTGATGACATGTTGCTGAAACCAAATGAGTACACCTATATTTCATAGAAGCAGGAAGCTGAGGACATGGCTCGTAACTCTTTCTTCTCAAACTCCTGAAGGACGACTGCTTTGAGTATGGTCATCTCAGAGTGGCCTTTCCTTTAGAGGCAGCAGCCCTCTGCAGACTGAAGCAGACACTTGCAGGACACTCTGGGTGTCAACTGCTGTCACAGCTTGGAGATGGGAAACCCAGTTAACAAAGCGGGCATGGCATCAGCCCCCAACCAGGGCAGTAACCACCAGCTGGGTAGAGACGTAGAGAACACCTCAGGGCACTGGTCGCAAAGAGCATAAAAGGAACTCTTTCCAATTATCATGAAGGTCAAAATGAGGATGAGGAGGAAGGAGCTGTGCTCGTTTGTAACTCATTCTTCCCAACAAGCCATTGGAAACGTGGGCTTCATCATTTTTGTTACTTTCATCTTTATTATCAGATTCAACAAGTTGACAGTGGGATGACAATGTCAAACTAGAATGGGCAGAGAATTAAAGAAATAAAGGCAACAATCTCATAACCCAGGTTGAATGGCATGGAACCCATCCCCTAGAAGGCATTGACAGCTCTTTTGTATAACCCCCCCAACTTTCTTTTTTGAAAAAAGGTTGTTGCCAAAAAGTCATGGAGCAGATCAAATTATTTAAGATAGAAAACATTTTCTATTAATTGAAGTTAATTCAATATTAGTCCTTGCAGCAGGCTGGAATAATCAATTTGTAGCCACTTAAGAGAACAGAAGATATTCAGAAAGAGTTTATTAGACCAGGCCAATTTAATTTTCTTCTATCAGGGAAGGCAGACAATAACATAAAATATGAAAGCAGCTTTTAGAAAGCCCTTATTCTGAGTGATCCTCCCCATAGGTGGGGACAGATTCTGCAAAGGAAAAGCTTGGAGATTGCTCACCCTGGAAGAAAGTACTCTTCCTGTCTGCTAGCAGTTAGCCCTGAGATTCATAGAACTTTAGCTACTGATCATTTCAATGACCATAGCAAAGAAAAAATGAGACTGGGCTTAATTTTAGGAGGGACCCCAAACAGGAGCACAATAATCAGAGAAACAGTGGGCAAATCCGGGTGAGATTGGAAAAAATATGCAATTAGGGCCAGAGCTTCATGACCCTGGAGTCAGGAGGATGGTTGTGGCTTGGGGAGCTGTGGTTGGGGATACGGTTCAGGGAGGCAGACAGGGAAAGAGAAATGCAGGTGATCTCACCACAAGTACTAACTAATGGTGGAGATCTGGAAACATGCAAATAACTGATATAGTTTCCCCTTTGATCTCTGCCTGGTGTGAATATGCCCCATCACTCAGAATGCATAAGGGTAGATGAAGAGGAGGAGGAGAAGGCGGAGGAGGAGAAGGAGGAGGAGGAGAAGGCGGAGGAGGAGAAGGAGGAGGAGGAGAAAGAGGAGGAGGAGGAGGTGGTGGAGGAGGAGGAGGAGGAGAAAGAGGAGGAGGAGGAGGAGGAGGAGGAGGAGGTGGAGGAGGAGGAGGAGGTGGTGGAGGAGGACGTGGAGGAGGAGGTGGAGGAGGAGGAGGTGGAGGAGGAGGAGGAGGAAGAGGAGGAGGAGGTGGAGGAGGAGGTGGAGGAGGTGGAGAAGGAGGAGGAGGAGAAGGAGGAGGAGGAGAAGGAGGAGGAGGAGGTGGAGGAGGTGGAGGAGGAGGAGGAGGAGGAGGTGGAGGAGGTGGAGAAGGAGAAGGAGGAGAAGGAGGAAGAGGAGAAGGAGGAGGAGGAGGTGGAGGAGGTGGAGGAGGAGGAGGAGGTGGAGAAGGAGAAGGAGGAGGAGGAGGAGGAGGTGGAGGAGGTGGAGGAGGAGGAGGAGGAGAAGGAGGCCTCCACAAAGCCAGGGCTTCTCTATCCTGTGGCTGATGGCAAACATCATTCAGGTTTATCCTTCTCCTTTAAGAGGACTGTGTGGAGGAATGAGAGGACTCAGAAAAGAACAATGAAATGAACAAAAGGGACTAGAAATCAGGCCTCTGAGAAAATCTAAATTGGCTTGGCACAGTGGCTCATGCCTGTAATCCTAGCACCTTGGGAGATCAAGGTGGGAGAATCACTTGAGTCAGGAGTTTGAGGCTGCAGTGAGCTATGATGTGGCCACTGCATTCCAGCCTTGGGGAGACAGCAAGACCCTGTCTCGAAAAAAACTCTAAACAGAAGCAGGGCTTCCTTATCATGAGAAAGAAGGTTGAGATGAGCTATGAACTGCCTGTGAACATTCAGTGCTGTTATTTGGAGAACAAGCAGCTGGTCATCGCCTCTTCTGAAGACTGGAAATTAGGACTGGCTCTGTTTGCAGAACGTTCCATCGGGAGGGTACCTTGCTGGACCATCTTGATGGAGCATTTGAATCGCTCCCTCAGAAAACTCTTCAAACGACAAGGATGAGGTTCCTTTCACTTGAGTTTGCTGAAGGTTAGGAAATGAATTTGTTATTCCTTAAAGATTTCATGTTATTCAATACACTTAAGACACGTGTTGCATATCCCTCTGTAGTTCATGCTCTACTAGCTGAGAGTAAAAGAAATCAAAGCAACATCCCCCACCCCTTAGATCAGTATTACTAGTGTAGAAGAAAACTTGAAATCATTTCTTTCTAGACTAGAACAAGTTGCACCCGCAGTTCCAGGAAATGACCACTAAGTGGTGCTCACGTTCCAGTCCGCCCTCCATGTCCAGCCTGCCAAAGAAGTGAAGTTGAAATGAAGTCAGTTCAAGTCCATTTTCGCAGCTCTATTAAATCTCCTGGAAGGAAGGGAATCACCTCAAGGCAGACAGCCTACTGAAGGTGGCTTCAGCCACTGCTGTCTTGGGGCAAGGTGGTGTTCCAGGAGCAGGTCCTGCCCGGTGCTCTGTCCTGCGGTCAACACTTAGTCCTCAACAATGAGTTGCACTTGAGGGACCTCCTGTTGTGGGCTTTGGAACTGACTCAGCTTCTTCCGCATCAGATATGTGAAAGCAACCCTTGGGTAAGCAGTTCTTCTCTCTGTGCCCTGTCGGTTCTGTTTGGGGGCCAGGCACTGCAATAGCCCAGAGACCACCGAGGGTGATACTGATAGCTGGGTCTCAGATCTGCTGAGCACCAGCTGGTCAGGGGGCCTCTGCCCTCTGACCCACATGTGGTTCATCCAAAGCTACCCTTGGCTTCGCCCTGAGGTTTCCACGTGTTCTGCTGCTGAGCTAAATGTTAAACAGGAATGAATTTGAAAAAAGCACTCATTTCCTCCAGGCTTCAGAGAAACGGCTGGGTACCATGGAAACCGGCTTTTCATTCCTGGTGTCTGCTCCAGAATTCTTCCAAGCAAGACGGGCTTACATCAGGCCGGCGAATCCCTGGATATCAGAACAACCCAGAGAGCTGCCAAGGGAATGGTGTGCTCAACATGGAGGAGCAGGGGAGGAAGAGCCAGGAGCCCCTAGTATACGCGGGAGAGAAGAGGCTGGCTGAGCTGGGAGGCAGGTGGCTGTCTCAACATCGCCATGTCAGCCCCTGGGTTTGCTTACTGTAAATTGTCACCATGAAGCAGGAGAGGCCGCACTGCTGAAGCTAAGACTTCATAGCATGTATTGTAATCACTGGCACCATGAGAATTTTAAGCAGTGAAAATAACAGGAAAAAATCAACATCATCGTTTTCTTTCAAGAGACTGAAACCTGAAACTCTTTCCTTCCTTGCTGCAAAGAAAACAGCCCCCCGTAGACTTTTCCCACTCAATATCACGGGAACTCCCTTGAGTGGGTGTAGTTCTCACTTCTTCAGCTCTTGGGTGGGGGTGCAGACGGCTTAGCTAAGGCCATGGTGATTTCATCTGAGGAGAGGGATCCAATGGAATACATTGGGAAGTTGGCTGTTAGGCACCAGTATCTCTTATATTTCAAAGTTAAGCAGAAATTCCTACTTCAGGATGTCTTATAGGCTGGCTTGATTGACGAAGGTTGCGGTTGCAGAAGGGCAGGGAAAAAATGACCTACAGGCAGGGCTTTAGCAGAGCTGATCATGTTGTATAAATATATAAAGGCAGGCTACAGGAAAGAAAAAAGGATAAGTACTGAGGATATAGGAGATGGGGGTTGTTAAACCAAAAGGACTATGTTTGCTGGGCAGGGAAAACCAAAATCAAACACGTAGCTACAGTTTCCAAGTTGTTTTCCTTGTTAGAGATGAGAGGCTCCTCTCTGGGGTCTCCAGGCCAGTGGATGCACTTCCCTGTTCAAGCAGCAAATGAGAGTGTAACCGGCCTCCTAGTTTACCCAGTGTCATTAAAGCAGGCCTTTCCTTCCTCCTGTCAACAGCAGGGATTACAAAACAGGCGACCTTTGTAAGACCATAGTCGATTTGTTTAAGGATCTTAAAATTCTGTCAAAGTCATTCTCGGTGAGGATCTTCTTGCTACCATAGTTATTCCGACTTTGCCAGAAAGAGAGCTGAAATGTAATGAGGGCAAAATGAGCTGAAAGACCTGAGAGCTGAAATGTAATGAGGGCACCATGAGCTGAAGGACCTCAAGTTTTCCAGTATAAGAATTTCTTAAAGAACTGAAAGTAGATCTACCCTTCGATCCAGCAATCCCACTACTGGGTATCCACCCCGAAGAAAAGAAATCATTCTATCAAAAAGACACCTGCGTGAGTATGTTTATCACAGCACAATTCACAGTTGCAAAGATATGAAACTAACTTGAGTACTCATCAGCTGATGAGTGGATAAGGACCATATGGTTTATACACACCGTGGAATACTACTGAGCCACAAAAAGAAACTAAATAATATCTTTTGCAGCAACTTGGATGGAGCTGGAGGCCATTATTCTAAGTGAAGTAACCCAGGAATGGAAAATCAAATACCGTATGTTCTCACTTATAAGTGGGAGCTAAGCTACGTGTATGCAAAGGCGTACAGAGTGTTGTCATGGACTTTGAAGAATTAGAAGGTGGGGGGGTGGGAGGAGGGACAAGGGATAAAAAAACTAGGTACTGGGTATAATGTACACTGCTCCGGTGAAGGGCATGCTAAAATCTCAGACTTCACCACTATATAATTCATCCATGTAACCAAAAACCACATGTACCTCAAAAGCCATTGAAATAAAAAATTAAGAACCCCAAGTTTTCTAAATTGGAGAGGGAAGAGGTTAATTCCCATGAAAAATGGGTGCAGGAGGGGAGGGTGATGGGTCAGACGGGCAGGGCCTTGGAGGCCAGCCAGCTGCCAGTGATGGACAGACTTCCACAAGATCTCTGAGATTTCTTCTCTCTCACAGAAAGGGCAAGATACAATCATTTCCAGATTATTTCCGATTAGTTATTTTAATGAAAAAATTCTAGCAGGGGTGGCTGGAGCTGTTCCCTTCTGCCTAAAAACTAGACCACAAAGTAAGTGAAGGTGACCCTCATCTCTAACAGGGGGAGTGGGTGGTGAGGTAGGATGATTTTAAAGACTGTAAGAGGAGGATTTTATTGGAGGGCAAGTCCAAATTCTATATCGGGGCAGTAGAGCTGCAGCATGTCAGACACCTGCTCTGGCAAACTCGAGGTATTACCGGTCCCTGGCCTTGGGTGAATCATTTAACCACCAGAGCCCTGGTGATGACGTCTCTAAGGTGGGACTCACAAAATAGCTTGCTTGCAGAGTCACAAGTATTAAACTAAAAAGTAATTATCAGTAGACCCAACACAGTCCCCTGTTGAGGATCAAGTCTATGCCTGTTAAAAATTAAAATTAATAACATAAGAAGTGTAGTTCCTTGGTCCCACTAGTTGCCTGTCAGTAGCCACGTGTGACTAGTAGCTACCACATTGGACAGCACAAGATTGTAGGCCATTTCTATCACCATGTAAATTCTGCTAGAAGTGCTGGGCACCTGTGGCAGGTGAGTCAGCTGAACTCTCTCATATCCCCCTGGGTTCCATTCACTCGGTGCCATGACAATGAATGTCCCAGGGAAGGAAGGAGACGTGTTGGTGTGAAGGAACCTCGCTGCTGTGCCAGTGCTCAGGTTGCCCTGAAGACCCCCAAACTGCTGCCAAGGGATCACCTGGCCCGTCAGCAGACAGACAGCACTTGTGAATTTGGAGTTTCAAGCTGGTCCACGTTACCTGGGACCTGTCCCATAGGCCTATCTGCTTCCCCTGAGTGCTGCCCTCCTCTCCATGTTCACAGTCCCCGTCCTCCAGCAGAGACGAAGGGTAAAAATAAAGTATTTCTTTTAGAGCAGCTGCTAGACTGCCTATGTAATGAATCATTTGCATTTATGTAAATTACCTGATTATGTAAATTACAGTAACATTTCAATACAAAAAACTGTCCGTCTGCTGGAATTTGGAGAAAAGACAGGACTGGGAGGCCAGAGATACCCAGAGTTGAAGTGCTCACTGGGGGCAGAGGAGAAGCAGCGAAGAATCTGCAATGATTTGCACTTGGCTGTTGGGTGGATGGGCACAAGGAAGGGCTCTAAAGAACCTAAAACTCTTTCAAGACTTAAAAGGTGATGTCTGTCTTGCAAAAAGAGACTGAAGGCATTGGGGGAACCTCCTCAATGCTTTCAGAGCCCCTGTCCAGCCTCTCCACAGCTGGCCAGATGTTTCAAAGTACAGAATGTCACCAGGGCTAAGGGAAAGTTGACTGGGGCTGGGGAAGGGCCCCGAGAAGCACACACTATATGTTTTTGAAATTACAATTGCTTTAGACAATGACTAAATTCATTTCTTTTGCTTCTCCTTCAAATAAGCGAACTAGAAAATAGCACAGAGGAAAGTTTAGGTGAAATACCCGAATAGGGAAGTGGATCGCCCCACGTCTCCGTCCGAGCTCTGTTGGTTTCGGAATGCACGTGTGCTTCCTGCTCCTGTGGTTTTGCTTGTCCGCCCTGGCATGCCCCGCCCGCATCAGCTGACATTTCAGCCATTTTGAATCCAGGTCATAAGGACTCTGTTAGCGCTTTCCCGACCCTCCTCTGAACCCTCGGCCTCTCAGCAGCCATCAGCGTCTCTGGAGAAGTCGCCGTGCCTCTCTGTGGGTCTCCAGGCCCCACGGTTTGTCTCCAGGGCTCCTCTGCTGAGGTCCCAAGAACCCCTTGGTGGGCATGTACACAGAACAGCATCTGGTCCTGCTTAATCCTGACTTGCCCTCTGGGTGAAGGAGCTCTTTATTGCACAACCTCAGGACGCCGACAGTTACGCCTTCTGAACATTTCAGTGCTGTATAATAGGGAGAGTGGTTTCAAAAAACCCGAATAGTTGAATGCATTGTTTGGGAAGGTTGGTAATTATTTGGTGGGTACGAGGAAAGGCTTTTAAATAAAGGAATTTCAAGTGCTCATTGCAGAGTCCTATAGAAAAACTTAGTATTACCTAAGGGAAACCGGAAGAAAAATGATTTTGTTACCATGATATTAGGGGAAACAGAAAGAGAAGAAGAAGAAAAAAGACACAGAGTGCGTGCGAGCTGTAGCCTCTGGCTGGGGGCATGGAATAGATATGGAGACACTGTGAGAGGTATTCTGTGAACTGCAGCATTTTTGAGTGTGAAACTCTGTTTTACTCCTCATGGACAGTTTCAAATTTCATGCAAAAATGACCCTGGGAGTTTGGCCACCATTTAACAAGAGTTAAGAGTCTACTCAGACTAGCAATAGTCAGAAATCCAGGCAACTTCCTTTCCTTTGGGAATCTCAAAACTGACTCTAGAATGTATCATTTCTATGCAACAGATGAATATCCCAAGGAAATGGTTTCCAGCCATATTTAAAGTTGTGTTTCTCAAGGTGCAGTTTCTCTGATGCTACTGGCATCAGAATCACCTGTGGGTGAGGGAAGATGTTGGTTAAAATGCAATTTCCCAGGTCCTCCCCAAGAGCCTGTTGAACTAAATAGGCATCCTGGGTGTTTCCAGTGTAGACTGAAGTTGGAGGAACACCAGTTAAAGTAAAAAGAACCAAGACCTAATCTTGAGGACTCAAACTTTATCTTTTCTATTTCTTCTTAACAGTGGAGAGATGTAATTTTTCTCAAATCACAAAACTCTAGCCTTGACAACTGGTCTGTAAATACACAGTCCACATCTTCAGGTAACAGCAAAGAATCATTTGCTTATGTGGTTTGTTGCTGTCTGAATGAAATATGGAGTTGCCCTGGCAGCCTGCGTGTTCAGCTAGCTCAGCTCTGGGGTTTATATGCTGCACCCTGAGGGCAGATGATTGCTTTGCCCAAAGACCAGGCTCGGGTGAGGGAGTTACTCAAAGCCCAAAGAAGCAAAACCTCTTTACTTATTCACATGTCATTAACAACAATTACATTCATTTTATCTTTGATACATCCAGATACACTGAACAGAAGACAAGTGATTTCACACATAGTCCAGTTAGTGTCTATGCGGAAAACAGGGAAAGAAGCCAACACCAGCAGAACTGCTGCTGGGAGTGTGTGGTTAAGTCTGTGCTCCCAGGAGATCCAAATCTGCTCCGTTCTGTTCCACCACCTTGTCTTCATGAGCACAGTCATCTCCTTCTGGAATTCAGCAAAGTAGAGGACTGTGTTCATTGACACTGTTCCCTAACCATGTCTTTTGAAAAAAAATTTTTTTCAAAAATCATCCCAACATCCTGTAATGGCAGAAGAGCAGAGTGCACACAGTCAGTGTGGGTTTGTGCATAGAAGGATGAAGCTCGCTGGAAGGGGTATTAGAGAAGCCTGGGAAGAGTCCTTGGGTTCCAGGTGATAATACCCTTTTCACAGGTAATAACTGAGAATAAGAACATAGTTCATGTATGTCCTTAAATCTCCTAACAGAAGCATGTCTTCAGTTCCAGCATGACATTCTGAACCTCTCTGCTCTGTGGGGTGGGTTCCAACCCTCCCAATGATAAAGGGCCCCTGGAATTAGAGGAGCATGGTAGGTCCAGTTCCCTTCCTGTTTTAATCTGGGGACACTGGAGGACAAGGTTGAGAGTACATTTTAAGGGAATATTGACTTCCTGGCAAACCTTGTGATGGTTTGTAAACTCAAGATTTTCAGTGTCAGAAACTGCCGGTCACTGAAGTACCTGTCTGGTTCCTCAGGGAAAATCTCACATCAACCCTCATGTTCACTTTATTTGTATAAAGATTTACAATGAAATAATCTACTGGTAGGAGGTTTGTCAAACAGGTGAGTAGACCCTTTAGTTGATCTATCCCTATTGTGTAGGTAAGAAAACTGAAACCTAGAGAGATTGATTTCTCCAAGGTCATGAGAGCCAGTGAGGGCTGTATTAGTCAAGGCTCTTCAGAGGCACTGAACCAACAAAAGATATATATATATATATAAAATGAAGATTTGCTATGAGGGATTGGCTCACAGTACCATGGAGGCTGAGATGTCTCACGACCTACCATCTACAAAGCCTGTGGTGTGGTGCAAGTTTAAGCCTGAAGGCCTGAGAACCAGGGAAGCCAATGTTCTAGGTCCCAGTTTGAATCCAAAGGCCCAAGAACCTGGAGCACTGATGTCTGAGGACAGGAGAAGATTCATAGCCCAGCTCAAGCAGAAAGGGCAAATTCACCCTTCTGCCTTTTTGTTCTATTCGGGCCTTCAGCGAATTGAATCATGCTCATTCACCGTGGGGAGGGTGATCTTCTAGGATTCAAATGCTGATCTCCTCTGAAAAGCACTCTCACAGACAGCCAGAAATACTTTCACCAGCCCTCTGGGCACACCTTAGCCCAGTCAAGTTGACACATAAAATTAACCATGATGGTAAAGGGGCAAGCAGAACTCGGAATCAGATCTCCCGACTCCTATTTCAATGTTCTTCCCAATTTTTCACCCTTTTTTTTTTGGACAGCCCAGCTTGCCACACTAGCATATGAGTTTTTCCCCACAGATGACACAAAGCCACTGAGCAGTTGAACAAGGGATAGAAGCATTTGCAGGTGTTCTTTATGGAGACACCACTTGGATGGCCATGAGGACTGGCTGGGGGTGGAGAGAAGCGGGGAGTAAGTGGTGGAGATGCACTGCATGGAAACACTGACCCGCAATGAACTGCAGCAGCTGCTGCGTCAGGCCGGCAATGCAAAGAGCCTCAGCTGAAGTGGGCTCTGGAGGAATGCAGTGTAGAGATTGTGGTAACCTGAAATCCACGGTACAATTAAGCCAAATGGGTATGCTGGGAGTTGAGGGAAAGGTCAGTTTAATCTCATTCCCAGTTTGTGGCTAAGATAGGAACGGGGACTGAAATATATAGAAAGGCAAGTCCTGGGGAAAACATCAAAAGTCTATTTAGGGACTGGGTGCGGTGGCTCATGCCTGTAAACCCAGCAGTTTGGGAGGCTGAGGCGGGCAGATCACTTGAGGTCAGGAGTTCGAGACCAGCCTGGCCAATATGGTGAAACCCTGTCTCTACTAAAATACAAAAATTAGCCAGGCATGGTGGTGCATGCCTGTAGTCCCAGGTACTCGGGAGGCTGAGGCAGAAGAATCATTGGGACCCAGGAGGCGGAGCTTGCAGTGAGCCAAGATCATGCCACTGCACTCCAGCCTGGGCAACAGAGCAAGACTCTATCTCAAAAAAAAAAAAAAAGGAAGGATTCTATTTAGGGACATGCTGAGTTGGGGCATGGAGATGTCTAGTAGAGAGTTCTTTATCCACCAATGGACCTCAGGGAGGTGTCACTGCTAAGTGACATGTGTGGGTGTTGGCACAAAGGTGGCCACGGTAATGGGCTCTGTGGGAGGGCAGGGAGTCCTGGCAGAGCATACAGAGTGAGAAGGGGGAGAAGTGATGTCCAAAGCTAGGGACGCCAATGAAGTGACAGAAGAGCCATGCTCAGGAGGGTCTCAGGAGAACAGCCATGGACTCTCACAGACCCAGATAACCCAAGTCTAAATACCAGTTCTGACCAGCAATTGGTCAGGCTGGAGTTCTGGGTGATCAAAGTAGCTGAAAGAAATAAATCTGCCTCCAAGCAAAGACATGCATCACGCACTTGCCACAGGTGACCTCGAGTGAACTCCACGTGGAGGAGCTGCACACCACCCCTGGTGCTTAAAAGAGCACTGATGGGAGCTGAAATGGCCACAGTGACTCACCACGATGAGCGCGATCACAGACAGCGTGTAGTAAATAGAATCCCTCAGTAGACACCAGGAGGAAAGAGCCACAACCTGCAGGACAAGGGAAACAAAGTCAAACAGGATATAGACTGTACAGATGAGACGGCGGGACTCCTGCAGGCTCAGCCAGCTTCTTGTCTAGTCCTCCTGTCCTGCACCCAATCAGTCTGCCAATCAATAGGAATTTATTCAAGTCTTTAGGCATATTAGTCTGGATCTTCTGAGAGGCAGACATGAAGATGGAATTAAACCTGCAACAATTTTATTAGCGGGAAACAACTGGTGATAGAAAATGGGGCATCGGGGGAGCTGGGCATGCACCCTGTCCAACTGTGATGCGGGTCTGACCCCCGCAGAGACAGGGATGGTTGAGTGCACCGTCCCAGCTGGCAGGCAGTCTGAGGAAGGTGCAGTGAGGCCCAGGGAACCCTCAATGCAAAGTTGCCTATCAGAGGAGTCTCACGTGCCCCCAGGAACAGGCCTGCCTTGACATCCCTAATGTCAAGGGGATAGGAGGAGCAATCCTAACCTGTGCCTTTGCCATGACTCTAGCGTCTGCTACAGCCTGTCCTGCCCTGTGGAGACAGCAACCTGTGCTGGGCTGCTGCCGTCCTTCAGAAGGGGTGTGGACAAGCCTGTCTCTGCCAGACCTTCTTCCCTCCTCTCTATTATATGCCTGGCCTTGCTGGCATTTGACCTCAGTTTAATCAGAATCTTTGAAAGATTGATTTGCATACTGATCCAGGGGAAAATGTTCTTGGCATTTGGACATATCCCTTTTTAAAGAGATGCTGGCTCTGCTGAGACGAAGCTGATAGGCACATTGCTGGAGGCTAAAGCAGCCTTGCCCTGCAAGAGGAGGGGGCTGCTAGGTCCAAAGAAGGGCAGAGGAGCCAGGGCTAGAAGTGGTGGGGAGAGTTTGAGGAGAGGGGAAAGAGCTATGGGTGTCAGGTTGAGGCTTCTGTTCTGGAGAAAGAATCATTTCTCCCAGGAAAGTTCTTCAAAGTCTCTTATTAAGAGATATTTAGTATTTTTCTCTGTTTACAGTGTGGGTCCACTTTGGCAGACCTTACAAATAAGTCTGGGAGAGTCCACACACCTTGTTCCAAGGGTTGTCACTGGCAAGTCCCTTTCCCTTCCCTAGAAGAGTATCGACTACCCCATGGCCACAGGATGTTTGCCTGGCTACCTTTGCCCTTGGCATAGTAAGTGAAAAAAGACACAGCACAAGTCAACACTCTCAGCCATGGCAATGACAAGCACATGCTACACCAAACACAGTGGGAAAAAGGGACTCCAGGGACATGCAATCCCTGAGCCTCTACCCTCCCTGACTGCTGTGCAAGTCTATAAAGATCAGACCAAGTCAAACCAGAGGTTTTCTGGATTCAAATAACATGAAAGGCATGACTTAAATAGGACCATAAATGAATAACGAGGCCAGTCTCTTTCCATTAATGCATTCCCCACTTCTTATATGAACACTTAGTTATTTCCTGTTGCTAATTTTGCCTTATTAGGTGAAGCATTTGCAGATCTAAGTCACACATGACAGGGTTGTCAAGAAGAGAACTCACATCAGAAAAATCATGTTAGAATAAATATAAAGTATTCTTTACCCTTTTTTCATTCTCTCTCAGTACTGTAAACTCTTAGAATCTGTGGTCATCACTCACCATTTATGCAATAGATTAAATGGGACTAAATTGTTCATTTTCCAGCAGGTCATAAAAGGTTGTATTTATTCACTTTATTATAATCAGACAAATGGGCTTAAAACGTGGCAAATATCAAATTTGAATTTCTTTAACACATTACTTGGACTTTTAGTTAACGACGACAGATCGAGTACATACCATTACCGTTCTTGTTATACCGTAACAAGATAATACTAAAGGGTTTTTTCAAACAGGACATAAACCAACAATGCAAAAGGAATAGAAGAGCTTATAAGAACAACAAAATTTTTGAAGCTGGAAAGCAGAAGAATAATTGGGAATGTTCTAAAAGTTAGAATAAAGATAGGCCTGAAAACAGAACAATCGAAAGACTGTTTAAGAATTTAATCTCCAAACCTCCTTCCTTACTTCATACAGCCCAGTTAACGCTCATTCTTTACCTTAATAGAAAATAAGAGATCCAGCATTTGAAGAATTGAAGTTCCAGAAAACAGAGAACACAGAGGGAGGAAATGATGAAATAAATAATTCAGAAACCATTCCAGAAGTTAAGGACATGCATTTTCTTTTTTTTTTTTTTTTTTTTGAGATGGAGTCTCTCTCTGTCACCCAGGCTGGAGTGCAGTGGCGTGATCTTGGCTCCTTGCAAGCTCTGCCTCCCGGGTTCACACCATTCTCCTGCCTCAGCCTCCTGAGTAGCTGGGACTACAGGCGCCCACCACCACGCCTGGCAAATTTTTTTGTATTTTTTAGTAGAGACGGGGTTTCACCATGTTAGCCAGGATGGTCTCGATCTCCTGACGTCATGATCCGCCTGTCTTGGCCTCCCAAAGTGCTGGGATTACAGGCGTGAGCCACGGTGCCCGGCCGGACATGCATTTTCATAGCAAAAGGGTCCTCTGAGTTTATCTCATTGAGTGCACAATAAACAAAACAAGACGTACATCAAAGCAGATAATCATAAATCTTCAGAACACTGGAACAAAGAACAGACCCTAGAAATTACCAGACAGAGGAGAGGAAAGCAGATATATATATATATATATATATATATATATATATATATATATATATATAAAATAAAAACCAGAAAGACATTTTGTACTCAACAAAGACATGGAAATCTAGCAAAAAAATGGAGTCATGCCTTCAAAATTAGAAAGGAAAACAATTGAAATTCTATGCCCAATCAAATTATTAATTAAAAATGAGAAAAGAATAAAAATAAAATTTTAGTTGTCTCAAAAAATTTGCCTCCTATGTGTCCTTTCTGAAAAAGCTACTGGAGAATGTACTCCACCAAAATAAGGGAGTAAAGCACTTGTTACATATAATTATGTTACAATAAAACATAATACCAAGCAACCAGAATCTATGATGATAATTAAAGGGGATTTCTAGAATCACAGTGAAGGGAGAATTTAGAAGGATGATAAAAGAAAATTCCAAAATGAAACTTTTACAGCAGGCGTAGAGAATAACCTAGCCAGACTGGAGTGACTCAGAAGACTACAGAAAAAATGTTGCCAGAAGGACAAAATTGATGTTACAGTTGATAATTTTGAACCTACAGAAAGAAGATTAGAGAGCTCTAAGAATAGAACATAGAAAACTAAGCAAGCAAACAATAAAAAAGACAATTATAAGCCACAAGGTAAACACAGAACTGTGCCCCAAAGAAGATGAACCATTGTGTATTAATGGCTCAACTATGAAGAGTGGTCATATAGTAATAATAAACTAAGCAGAATATTGTCTAACCAAACTTATAATTCTTTAGGGGAAGATGGGGGCTGGGTAGTGAGATGGGTGGGGCTAAAAGAGATGTAAACCCTCCTCTTCTATACTGTGAATTCAATGGAGAATGCCTGTAACTGAAAAAATCAAGTAGCTGCCATCTAAGCAGGTTATTTAGAGATGTTGAGCAAATGTCAGGAACAGGCAAACTAATGGAAAGTAGTTGCCTTAGAAGAGTGGGGGAAATGGTGATGGTGGGACTGGAAGATGGCTGTTTTCCATAATAAGCTTTCTAGAATGGGTTGCCTCTTTAAGCTCTGTGCCCATATAACTTTAATAAAAATAGGAAAATATATCACAAATTATCCACTTAGTTTTACTTCTGCAAGAAATATATCTTGCACTAGGTCTAGATGTCAAATGTGGGTGGATAGTGATATCCTTTCTCTTCTTTACAAATAGAATAGTTTTCAATGTCTGGATTGTAATCAAATTTCAGCCCCATATTCAGAGCCTACCCTTAGCAAAATCATTTTTTTTTTTTTTTTTGCATAGAGGTGACAAACTGGAGCACAGGTAAGAAGGCATCAAACCAAAGAATTCTTTCCACACTCTAGAAGGAATTTAGAAAGGCATACACCCAAATAATTCACAATTCTATGGTACTTACAGTGAGAGCTGTGATCATGAACTCATGCCCACCTCTGATTTACCTTTCTGACACCACCATTCACCACAAAAGCAATATTTATCTGACCCTTCCTGCAAAGAAGAGGGTTTAGAAGGGTTCCATATCCTTGCAGAGGCCCAATACCATTCGGCTTACCCTCATTTCCCAGAAACCTGGTCTTGATGAAGTTGAGTAATAAGCCAGGTTGGTAACACCAGCAGTGGGAAAGAGCTTGGGATTTGAATCCAGGAAGCCTGGGCCTTGGGTCCCTGTTCCCAGACACTATACTACAATGCTTCACTACAGGCAAAGGTGAAAAACAGGCACCCTCTTGCGACTGCCTCCCATGGGGATTTTCCTTTCTCCCTCACTGTAGCCATTAGAACAGGTATAATAGAAATTGTAGCCAAAAAAGAGAATAGTTGAAGGCTGAGAGACAAAACAAAAAACAAACAAAAAAAAAAACAAAAAAGAGTGACCACAGCTACATTTTAAAATTAACTGCTTTCAAGAGAATCGAGGTAAGTGATCAAAGCCAAAGAAGAGTTACTATAAAAACTATAGATAGGAATGTAGATATGGAAGGGATATAGTCTAGATATGGATATATTCTAGGAGGGAGAGAATCAGTTAAATAAACACTGAAACTACCTGTCCATTTGGCCAGTTTAATTTACAAAAATAAAACACCACTACAGCTCATTGGTGGTTGAGTGTTTCACTGTTTCACAAACATGAATACCCTCGTTTTCTGGGCTCCATGTGGTTCCCTTTGCCTCTCAGTGAAGGATCACTTATCTCTAGATGAAGACCAGAAACCATGTGACTCAGCCTTGAACACATTTCCTGGCAGAGGGGGCGTGTAAGCATCTCTGCATCAAATGGGAGGCTCTTTGCATCTGTTGGCAGGTGTCCCCCAAGCCACAGTAGGTTGATGAGAAGACAGGTCACCTTCTGTAGCCCTTTGCAAAATGATTGCAGGGAAGAAAGACAAATCACTCTGGCGAAGAGACTGGATTAGAGGTCCCAGTAGAAAACCAACAGTGAGTAATTCTGTCCTTGACCTCACTGATCAATAACATAGATGGTGCAGATTACAGAAGCCCATCCATTCCTCCACAGATTCAGCCAGAGGCTCTGTTTTCCTCCTACAGCTCTCGGAATCCCACCCAGCTGGAATTTCATCTTGATATTTCTTTATTTATGGAATGCATTCACACATTCTCTATTGAATATGCAACTTCAGTTTCCTTCTTATAATTTCATTTAGTTTCAGAGTGACATAATGCAAAAAATAATTCACACTTTTAAAACAACACATTCTCTTCTGGAATTCTGGCTCCCTCTAGGAGGTTAAAAGTAATTGTTTATGATAAAACCATATATTTTCTGTGTACAGATATGCATTGTGAATCTATATACAGCTATTTTTATATATGATAATATACATATAGTATATATGAAGATAGATTGTGTATCTGTAATATTATATAACTTTTCTTGATGAACAATATAACCTGACATTACCGGCACATTTAAAAAGGCACAAATATTCTCGATTTGTGAGTACTTGCTTTAAAAAAAAAACTGTTGAAGCAAACAAAACAACATAATAGTTACACAACATGAAACATAAAACTGTTAGTGTCTGTGAGAAATGTTGTCATTTCACACAAATTTCATGGAAAAGGGATTTGAGAAATCATGAGTTTTGTTCCAAGCTTTTGAGCTGACACAATTTCTACAGCCAATTCTCATCTCAGGAAACACAGCCACCTGATCTGCAGTGAGGATGGGGCTCTGGGGTGTCTCTGAAACCATCTGAGGACACCAAGTGGTGCTGAAGTTCAGACAGGCCTGATGTGGGTTTTTCCTCCCACAGGGCAGTCTCAGTGCTACTGTCTGCTCATGAAGTACACTTTTAAAAAACTTCTATGCTGGGAAAAATCACTGAAATACAAATGGCTCCTGTTTTCTAGAAGTTCACTATCGAAAATGGACAGTCATAATTGGGCTATGTAAAAAGACAATTACACGCTTTTGCAAAATACAGTGAACTGCTGCTTATTAATCTTCCCAACCAGGAACACAAAATAAATTCACATTTTTAATTTAATTTTTTAAAGAAAACTCATTTTGAGTTCTAGTTTTGTGTGAGAAAAACAAATGACAAATAAACAAGCTTCTAGAGGAGACAGATTTAAATAAAAACAAGGCCACATCAGGACAGTGCAGACATAGAATAATCTCTTGAGTGCTCTTCATTGATCTTGCTGAACAATAACCACGGATGCTCATAATGACCTGGAGATGCCTCGGGACTCAGACATGGCTTCTCAATCATCCATAAAATTATGTGCAGTTTTCATGTTAAGTGTAAGTTATTGCCTGCCAGGCCTTCAAAATTTGGTATTTCAGAGTATTCCCCCACACATCAGAATTTACAGGGAGTCAGCTCTGCTGTAGGGAAGAAAATGCTGGATGTGAGGCCACAGGGCTGTTCCCTGCAGTGCCCCTGGCTCCCTTTGCCCACTCTGGGTACCAGGTGTAAGGATATCTGCATTCACTGCCAGGCATTGATGTCCAGCACCCGGCACAGCATTTGGCAGTATTAGGTACTTGATATAAATTTGTTGAATAAATGTAGGGCATTTAGGGTAATTTAATTTAACCAAATATATTAGCTTGGATTCACCCAGAAACAGACCCAGATTTGAGTGCAAATAGTTTATCTGGGGAGGTGATTCTAGGATAATTGTTAGGAGAGTGGAGACGTGAGGCAGGTGGTGGAAGGAAGATAATAACCAAGTCATGGCAGTGGGCAACTGGTACTCCATCCTAGTGGGGATCTCTGGGGGACCATGTGGATGGAATATGCCTCTGAGAGGAGAGGGAGTTGGGGTATTAATCCCCCACTTCCATTGGTCATTGGTTGAGAGCTACACCTAGGAGTGTAAATTCTCTGGCACTTCCTACCCCAAGGGCAGAAAATGTGGGCTTTTGTGACCAAGAGTAGCCCCCAGACAAAGAAATGCAGGTTTTGGCTGTTGGCAGTCAGGCCAGTGGGAACTGAACTGGTAAGGGTGAAAAGCCACGGGTGGGGCATGAGGACTGTCTAACCAAAAATGTGGATTTACACAGTAATCCAATATTCAGAGAAAGCATAAACACACACGCACACACACACACACACACACACACACACACACACACACACACGTAGAGAGTTTTGTAATTTTTAAAGTACAACCCAATCACATTTGTATAAGACTCAAAAGCAGGCAACACTAATTCATGCCATTTTAAATCAGGAGTAGTGTTCCCTTGGAGGTAAGGCTAGTGTCTGAAAGAGGCCATGAGGGGCTCTCAGAAGCCATGACTGTTCTCCCTCTTGATCAGGGTGCTGGTTACCAGGTGTGCCCACTTTGTGAAATGCCATGGAGCTGGATTAGGACAGGTGGACTTTCCTAAGTATATGCGGTGCTTCAATAAAAATGCTATTCAAACAAAGCACAAATGCAATTACAATGTTAACTGTTATTGTTGTTAATATTACACATTAATTTTAATAGTAATTACTCCATCACAACGTGGGGTTGGCTTATTAGAAAAGTTGCCAGATAAAATACAGGAAGCCCAGTGAAATCAGAATTTCAAGAAAACACCAAGTCATTTTTTAATACAAATAAAAATTATCTTGGATATTTGAGATAAGCCTATCTCAAATATCACATGGGACATACAGTATACTAAAAATAGTATAATTGCTTATCTAAAATTAAAATGTAATGTGATATACTGTATTTTTGTTTGATAAATCTAGTAACCATACTTATTAGATTTTGGGTGTTCATTAAAGTAACTATTTTGACTTTCTTTGGATAAGCACAAGATTGGAAGTTTAGTGATTTTGGACTAAATATTTTTAGGACAAAGGGCAAGTTGAACCTGTTCTATGTTGCCTATTTATCTTATGCTGGATATTAACCACTATATATTTCTTGTGTTTTGAGACAGGGACTTACTCTCGTTGCCCAGGCTGGAGTGCAGTGGTGCAATCTTGGCTCACTGCATCCTTGACTTCCCAAGCTCAGGTGATCCTCCCATCTCAGTCTCCCAGGTAGCTGAGACTACAGGCACATGCCACCACGCTGGGCTGATTTTTTGTATTTTTAGTAGAGATGGAGTTTTTGCATGTTGCCCAGGCTGATCTGGAACTCCTGGGCTCAAGCAATGCATCTGCTTTGGCCTCTCACAGTGCTGGGATTACGGGGGTGAGCCACTGTGCTCGGCCTGAGCCCCTATTTTATTTTGGTTGTTTGGCCTGATTAGAATTTTTTCTTTGTTTCTTGTTAGTTGAAATAGTTGCTAAAGTGTACACTGCATTTTTTTTAGGAGGGATGTCCACAACATCAAAACTTTTGGTTTCTCTTGGAAAAATCTGAAGACCAGGCAACTTGTGTCACTGTGGAGCCGCTCAGCGGTGCCCTGTATAGGTGGGATGTGCGTTCATCTGCTTGCATGGGTCGCCCACCTCTTCATTGCCCCCAACTCCTAAGGTCAAGAGTCAGATGCCATATACTGTTCTCTTTCTGCTAGGATTGTCCTTAGACCCAACCACTCCACTTATTTATTCTATATAGCTGAGCCTTGCAGGAATATGCATTTGTGATCCCTGATCTAAAATAATTATATTAATTAGCATCAACAATGCTGAACACAATCAGTTGCCATCTCTTCAACATTTGACATGATGCTCTGGGGTTCTTAAACATTTTCTGTGCTATGCACCCCCTGACACTCTGTGGATCCCTTTGCAGAATAGTGTGTTAAAAGGCATACAATAAATAATAGAATTACTAGGAAACTGATTTATTGAAATGTAGTCATCAAAACATTGAAAAATAGAGATTCATTAATATGTGTGTTTCCTTATTAACAAGAGCCAGTAAATTTCTTTATTATAAGAAGAGTTAGTCATTCACTCCGAAGTAGTGATGAATGAGAAGATCTCTGAGATAACGGCGGTGACTGCAATCCAGCATGCAATTGCTCACATTTCTATTGGAGACAACATCACAGATATAGCTCATGTGGCTATGGTTGTTGCCTCATGTATAATAAGACCAAATGCTAGATAAAAGTGCTTAGTGAAAATAAAGATGTATTTTTTTTTCTCATTTATGCTCACCCACCCCCTAATCTAGTTTTCAGAGATGGAAGCCCTGAGGTTCTACTCCTTTTTAGTTCTTGGCATTTGGTCATCTAATTTTCCCCTGGAGAAGGGGGCAGGAGGAAATGGGCTCTCAGCCCATTCTGGCTATATTGATAAGAATTCAGGTGGAGGAGGTTAAACTAATGGCAAAAACACTGTTTGGGGTTATCTGTAGATTTTGATTAAGAGTGCTGTTTGTTTAATTCATTATCATAGAGAGAAATTTGGCTATATTTACAGTTTTGCAGGAAGAATTAAAGTGGCTCACAATATTCATTCTGTTATCTCAGACTGATGAATGCAGAACTGGAGTCATTTCTGTGAGGACTGAACAGACACTCTCCCCACAGCTAAGTCTGTGCCTCCTGCTGTTTATCCCAAAAGACATGGGGACAGTGGTATCAGCATCGCCGGGGAGCTGGTTAGAAAAGCAACTCTCAGGCCTCCCTCCAGACCTGCTGCATCAGAACCTGCATGCTACCGAGGTGCCCAGGTGACTCAAGGGTTTATTGTAGTGTGAGTCCTGCTGGCTTAGAGGACAGAGAATTCAGGGTCTGAGTCACACCTATGAAACTGGAAATGCAAAGAGTGAGAGGCTGGGGAGGAGGTCCACAGCCTTCCCCGTGAGAAGTGGGATCTGGACGCGATGCAGCAGGCACAGAGAGTCATCTGGGACCTTTGGGACACCCTGTGACTCTGTGCGTGGGCTGAAGCTGCAAGTTAGAAGCACCACTTGTATGGGGCTTCATACTTCATCTATTTTGAGCAGCAACCCTGTTTAAGATGCTGGGGGAAATCACCCTTTTGTACAATGGATAGAACCATGTTAGAAAATTCCTGCTCCCCCCAAGCTCTCCTATTCCTTCCACGGTATAAAGAAGTCCAAACCAGAGTGGAGCTGAATTTATTTTAAAATGTATACCTGTCAGATTAGTAGCTAGATCTATGTAGGGAGCAAATATTTCCTTGTTTTATGAATTACAAAACCTAAGAGCAATGTCTAACTTGAGGAATCCTTTTGGTGTCCTGACCTGAATACACCATCACAGTACTTGGTCTCCAAAATAGTGTGGAGTTTACTCAACGTTACATTTGAAGTGCTGACAAAAATGGAAGTGAATACATACCAGGTGAGTTCAGAAATCAGACAGTTAAGACTACGCATTTGAGTTTAAGCTTTTGGAAGTAAGACCCTGCCTAAAATTACATACATTATTACACTAGCATTTGATGTCTATAATATCATCAGAATGCAGAAGCTGATATTTTTCATGGTGTTAGGAGAGCCAGTAATAGAATCACAGGGGACAGATGCTCCATTTCTCTCATCTCTCTAAAAATTAAAATGCTAAAACAAAGAGGATAGAAAGACAGAGGAGCTACCTGTTTTTCAATTCGCAGGCTTGGACATGGATTTAGAAATTTCTGGTTCATATCGGGAAGGATCCAAGGTTTTCTGGTTTCATCAATTAACAACAAAGAAGAAAAGTTGATTGTGTTTTTAAAATTAAGATTTTTACCTGGTGTTTGGCAATGAAGGGGACTTTCACAGTATCAGGAGCTAATCTGGCTTAAAATGGAGCATGCGTTTAAAAATGTGGGTGAGTCCTGCCAAGCCCTCAAATAAAATCCTTCTGCATATTTGGTGTGCACTCTAGGTTGGAAGAGAAGCACCTGTCCCCCTCAGGTGCAGATGCCGGCCACCGTCTTCTCTTAGGGGTGAACAATGATATTTTTATACTCAAGGATACTGATTGCTATGACCGTGTGTCTCATCTGGCCCCAGTTGATCTTCAGACGATCTATTTTAAGTAATTTCTGTGACTCAGGGTAGGGAAAGCAGGTGACACTCATGAATCAATTTTGCAGCCAGGGCAAATTGAACACAAGGACATTTCTTTAATGTGTGCTTGGAGGATATTTCCCCCCTGCATTAAAGAAATTGAGAATTAAAACAAAGTACCACATCAATAACACATCTAGGTTTGATCTGTGTTGGACAATAAAGAAGACAGCTGAGAGAATTGGGTGACTAAGGCAGCCAGTAAGTCAACCAGCCAACAAAGAACACTTCCTTAAGGAGGTGAATATTTTTTAGTCAAAAACATAGGGGGAGGTTATGTTATCAAAGTATTTATGTGGATTTTCAGCTTGCAAATGAAGACCATCTCAGCAGAGTGTAGTTAGCACCTTAGCTGTTCACAGGATCAGAAAGGTAATCAATTTGCAGCCTAGGAAGTACAGTGATAAAAATGTGTGCTTATATTGTGCAGAGAAGGCTGAGACAAAGGAGCATGGGTTCCATGTGCAGCCTCACCTCCTTCCTTTATTTTCCTCCACATTTTAGGGTGTGTGTGGGGCCTGGAAGCCTGAGCTACTCTTCACCTTCACCCTTCAGGTACTGTGTGATCAAGAGTGCTGCCTATGCACTTCCTCATTTCAGTTTTCCACCTGGAATGATAATATTTATCCAGAACAGATGCTCAGCAACGCGTAAGAATCCATGCAAAAACGTATGAGAAGATCCTAAGATTTCGGAATGAAAGGATTACTGTGCATATATACATAAGGAACAGTGAACATTTGCAAATAGCTATAGCACCTTATCTCATTCCTAGGGAAGAACAGACCCCTCTGAATGATATGGGGCTATCAGGAACCTCTTGTTTTCCAGGAGGTCATGGCCTGTGCTGAAGCCTCTCCCTGCAAGAGCCAACATTTAACAATTGGTTCTTAAGTGTCAAACACTGTGCTCAGCACTTTACATGCCTTTTTTTTTTTTCTTACAAACTTTTAATATTCCTATTTCACAGATAAGAAAACTAAGGCTTAGTGAGGTTCATAGTTTGAAAGTGATAGGACTACATTTTGAGCCAGGTCTGAATTACTGCAGAGTGCACATGGTTAGTCCCTTGTTGAGGTAAGACCCTAATTTACATCATTGTAAGAATGACCTGCATGTCTTTGATAAGTACAGATTCCCGGGCCCACCTACCCCAGACCTTCTGAATCAAACTCTTCCAGGGAGGCCCTGGTTTTCAACTTTGGCTGTACATTGGAGTCACCTAGAAGTTTATGAAATACTCATGCCTGGGTTCCACCCCTAGAGATTCTGATTTAGCTGAGCTGTGCTGTGGCTCAGCCACTGAGGTTTTTAAAATACCCCCAAGTAATTCTAACACAAGATAGGGACTGAGACCACTGCTCCCTCCTGCTGCACCCTGTGAGGCTAATAGATGTGAGACAATAAAAAATGAGAAATACCCTAGCACTCCCCAGTCCCACACAACAGTGAAGAAAGCCCCATCTATGTGGATGAGATTTCGAGAAGTCACAGCGCATTTTGTACATGCTTCAGGATTATCTCAGAGTCCACACACCAGCAGTGCTGCTATCCATCACTCTGCTTATAAAGCAGATCTGTTTTAATATCCCTTTTATATTTATAATAAAAATTTACTTTGAGAGTCCCATCAGCATAAAACAAGATGTGTGGAATTGCTGGGTTTAATTTTATAGCTGGGAAGACTCAGAGGCTTGGGGCTGAAATCATCTGAAGGTTTTTTTGCCAGAATGATGGGTGGCTGACACTGACTGTGGACAGGGATCTCAGATGGGTATATGGGCTGAACTTGAGGCCAGGGCTTCCTTAGTAGGGCAGACTCAGGGTAGTCAGACAACTTAAATGGGGGCTCAGGCTCCAAATGCAAGTGTCCCAAGAGAACAGGCAGAAGCCATATAGTCTTTTATGATGTGGCCTTAAAGGTCAAATAGTCTCACTTTGTATCTTATGCACAAGACTGGTAAAATCTAATTACTGGACTTTAAAAACTGAATAGAAGTACTGGCAAGAAAATTTAAATATGTTTTCCTCCAAATGAAGCAAACACCTAACATAATAAAATATTTAAGTCAAATTTCCTAAGGGTGCATTTGGTTGCAAAAGTCATGCAAACATACAAATTGTATCTCCAATCTTAGGAGACAAAAGGGTCATAAATTAAGTTTTTATCAATTTCTTCCTATTTCTATCTGATTTTAACTTAAAAGTTCAGTGATAATTGTAGGTTTTGTATGACATAAAAATAAAAATATATATTTTCTGAAACAGATTCTTGTGTGTCACCTAGGCTGGAGTGTAGTGGCATGATCTCGGCTCACTGCAACCTTCACCTCCAGGGTTGAAGTGATTCTCCTGCCTCAGACTTCGGAGTAGCTGGGATTACAGGCACCCGCCACCACACCTGGCTAATTTTTGTATTTTCAGTACAAATGGGGTTTCACCATGTTGGGCAGGCTGGTCTTGAACTCCTGACCTCAAGTGATCTGCCCTCCTTGGCCTCCCAAAGTGCTAGGATTACAAGTATGACAAAAAATATTTTTATTTAAAAAATGATATTGACAATTACAGTTAAAAAAATCAAGCAGGACAACTGAGTATAAAATAAAAGTAAAAAAATCTCTGGCCCCTCCTTGCCTCACCCCAGCCTTCTCACCAGGGGTCAGCATTCTTAAAATTTCTCCTTTTCCTTATTTCAGGTGTCAGTAAACTAACCCTTAATAATTTGCTTCCACTTCTGTATCTTGTTTTGTATTGATGTCTTGTTAGGAAAGATACAAAAATGACACACTTGTGCCTGCATTACTGCTACTGAGAGGTGACAACGTGCTGGCAGTCCTCACAGCCCTCGCTCGCTCTCCGTGCCTCCTCTGCCTGGGCTCCCACTTTGGCGGCACTTGAGGAGCCTCTGCACTGTGGGAGCCCCTTTCTGGGCTGACCAAGGACCTAGCCAGCTCCCTCAGCTTGCAGGGAGGTGTGGAGGGAGAGGCACGAGCGGGAACTGGGGCTGCGCGCGGCGCTTGCGGGCCAGCTGGAGTTCCGGGTGGGCGTGGGCTTGGCAGGCCCCGCACTCGGAGCAGCCGGCCGGCCCTGCTGGCCCGGGCAATGAGGGGCTTAGCACCCGGGTCAGCGGCTGCGGAGGGTGTACTGGGTCCCCCAGCAGTGCCAGCCCACCGGCGCTGTGCTCGATTTCTCACCGGGCCTTAGCTGCCTTCCCGCGGGGCAGGGCTCGGGACCTGCAGCCCGCCATGCCTGAGCCTTCCACCCACTCCATGGGCTTCTGTGCGGCCGGAGCCTCCCCAGTGAGCGCCGCCGCCTGCTCCACGGCACCCAGTGCCATCCACCACCCAAGGGCTGAGGAGTGCAGCTGCATGGCGTGGGACTGGCAGGCAGCTCCACCTGCAGCCCCAGTGCGGGATCCACTGGGTGAAGCCAGCTGGGCTCCTGAGTCTGGTGGGGACGTGGAGAACCTTTATGTCTAGCCCAGGGATTGTAAATACACCAATTGGCACTCTGTATCTAGCTCAAGGTTTGTAAACACACCAGTCAGCACCCTGTGTCTAGCTCAGGGTTTGTGAATGCACCAATCGACACTGCATCTAGCTACTCTTGTGGGGCCTTGGGTAACCTTTATGTCTAGCTCAGGGATTGTAAATACACCAATTGGCACTCTGTATCTAGCTCAAGGTTTGTAAATACACCAATCAGCACCCTGTGTCTAGCTCAGGGTTTGTGAATGCACCAATTGACACTCTGTATCTAGCTACTCTGGTAGGGCCTTGGAGATCCTCCGTGTCAACACTGTGTATCTAGCTAATCTGGTGCGGAGGTGGAGCACCTTTGTGTCTAGCTTAGGGATTGTAAACCCACCAATCAGTGCCCTGTCAAAACAGACCACTCGGCTCTACCAATCAACAGGATGTGGGCGGGGCCAGATAAGAGAATAAAAGCAGGCTGCCCGAGCCAGCAGTGGCAACCCTCTGGGGTCCCCTTCCACACTGTGGAAGCTTTGTTCTTTTGCTCTTTGCAGTGAATCTTACTACTGCTCACTCTTTGGGTCCACACTGCTTTTATGAGCTGTAATACTCACTGCGAAGGTCTGCAGCTTCACTCCTGAAGCCAGCGAGCCCACGAGCCCACTGGGAGGAACGAACAACTCCAGACGCACCAACTTAAGAGCTGTAACACTCACCGCGAGGGTCCGCGACTTCATTCTTGAAGTCAGTGAGACCAAGAACCCACCAATTCCGTACACACTACTACTTGTCTGGCCTTGAGCAAGCTATTTATGTCTCTGTGCCTCAGTTTCCTCATCTTCAAAAATAGGGATAATAATAGCACCCCCTCAAGGTCTTTATGAGGATCAAATGCACTGACATATGTAACAGGTTTAGAACACTGCCTGGCATGTAATAAAGTCTGTATGATAAGTGACAGCTACTCCCATTGCTTCTCCTCTCCCTCACTCCACTCCTCCTTTCTTGGGTATTTGAAAATGAGTTCCTCAAGTGGGTATCTTAAGGACTTTATTCCCATATTCAATAAAATTAAATTGCACATATTATGAAATGAAATAATACTTAAGGGTTGATAATGAAAAACAACTGTTCCCGTCTCATCCCTCCTATGTCCCAGCAGTATACACTTTTATTTATTTTCATTTTTGGAGTCTTTTAGTTCTTATTTATATAATGCCAAATAAAAGAATCATAATAGGCCTTTCTAGATTTATCTACTTTTGGTATCATCTATTGATTCCCACTATGAAAAATGAGCCATCATCCTCAGCTAACTAACACAGGAACAGAAAACCAAACACTGCATGTTCTCACTCCTAAGGGGGAATTGAACAGTGAGAACACATGGACACAGGGAGGGGAACATCATATACTGGGGTCTGTCGGGGGGTGGGGGATGAGGGGCAAGGAACTTAGAGGACGAGTCTATAGATGCAGCAAACCACCACAGCACACTTATACCTGTGTAACAAACCTGCATGTTCTGCACATGTAAATAAAATTTTAAAAAAAGAAAAATGAAGGTTTAGCTAATTTATATTATGCCCTACATTCTCTTATACTCCTAATCTATTTGATAGTTATAATTATTAGGGCTACTATCTTTGAAGCTTTCCCCTCTGTGTCACATACCATTAGCTTTCGGGAGTATCTCTCGATTCCATATTAGGTAGAACAAAAATGTTCACATTCTTATCTTCCAGCCACCTCCTCACTCCATCTTCCACTCTTAATCTTTTCTTAGATATAACTTGATTCTTATATTGTCAACACTGAAAACATTTACATTCCAACCCGTCATCCTCTTTCAGTTGTCTATGCCTTATCTAAGGATTCCTTTAAATGTGAATTAAACAATAAATAGTTATATTATTACTACTAGTAAGCGAATATTGCTCACTGTGGAGCCAAATAGTGTGCTAGGAACATAATATTTTTGTATGGATTCAATGTGCTGGCCTACTCCCTATTCAAAAGATTATGTTCTTATGTTAAGATAAAACAGAACCTGTTATCTGAAACATCATCTTTAAAAAAATATTCCGTATGTCTCTCAAGTCTCTATTTTGGTCATCACCATATCAATTCCACTATTTTGGTCCTTTTCATTATATTTTACATTTTGGAAGCCACACTTAAAAATTTTAAGAACAATTTTTTTTTTTTTTGAGACAGAGTCTTGCTCTGTTGCCCAGGCTGGAGTGCAGTGGCACAATCTTGGCTCACTGCAACCTTCGCCTCCTGGGTTCAAGCAATTCACCTGCCTCAGCCTCCCAAAAAGCTGGGATTACAGGCATGCGCCACCACGTCAGGCTAATTTTTGTATTTTTTAAGTAGAGATGGGGTTTTGCCATGTTGGCCAGGCAGATCTTGAATTCCTGACCTCAGGTGATCCACCACCTTGGCTTCCCAAAGTGCTGGGATTTTACAGGTGTGAGCCACTGCGCCAGGCCAACAATTTCTTTTTTACTGCTTACTCCTACTGCCGTCTTCTTCTTCTTCTTTTTTTTTAAATAGCGGCTTGTTCTTGTTTTATGGCTTCAATATCCCTGTGAAGCTCTCTGAGAATACTAATTAAAACTTTTAAGAAGTTGATTTCTATTACTGGAATTATCTTTGGTTACTTGGTAGACAGCTGCTCTGTTTACCCATTTTGGTCCTTCCTTTGGGAAGGATCCTTAGATGCCTGGTAGTCTGAGGAAGCAGCCTCATACATATGGATTAGTGGCCCGGATGAGTGACGTGGCAGCTAGCGTGAGTGTTCTTTGCAGGTGTATAGGTCTATTTGCCCAAATTCCTCTAAACAGGAAGGCTGATTGCTGGCTCTGTGGAAGTAAATAGGATGTGTAGACTGGCAAGCTTCACTGTAGGGTGTGTGGTCAGTGTGGTAGGCTCAAAAACCAAAATAAAAGAGATAATGTAGTACTTAAGTGTGTTTGGCTCCTGGTTAGACCCCTGAAATATTGAACCTTGTGAAAGTTGAAAGACACCCCTTTTTTCTCTCTCAGTTACAAACCTCCCTAGACATATCTTCTTTTGCCTTAAAGAGCATCTTTCTGGTACTGTCTTGGGAAAGCCATTAGTCTATTAATAGTGATGAGCAAGGACCAACTGATCCATTTACTCGATGGATGGAGGTTTTCAAATATGGCACATATTCTTTGACACTCCTCTCATCAAGAGTTGGGGATCTATGTATCCTCCTCTTGAATAAAGGTGGACTTGTGACTTTTTGACCAATAGAGCATGACAGAAGTGGTGTTACATCACTCTTGAGGCTAGATCATAAAAGGCCTTGGGAGATCTTTCTTTCTTTCTTTCTTTTTTTTGAGATGGAGTCTTGCTCTGTCACCCAGGCTGGAGTGCAGTGACACGATCTCGGCTCACTGCAAGCTCCGCCTCCTGGGTTCACGCCATTCTCCTGCCTCAGCCTCCCAAGTAGCTGGGACTACAGGCACCCGCCACCACGCCTGGCTAATTTTTTGTATTTTCAGTAGAGACGGGGTTTCACCGTGTTAGCCAGGATGGTCTTGATCTCCTGACCTCGTGATCCACCCACCTCGGCCTCCGAAAGTGCTGGGATTACAGGCGTGAGCCACCGTGCCTGGCCTGATCTTTCTTATTTTCTGGAACATTCACTCTCAGAGCCCTAAGCTGCCATGAAAGTAATCTGATAACCTGAGGCTGCCATGATGTAAGGCGGCCCAAGCCATATAGAGTGAACATACAAAGGTGCTCCAGGTGATAGTCCTAGATGAGCCCAGTCTTCAAGTCACCCCAATCCAGGTGCCAAACATGTGAGTGAAGAATCTTCCAGATGATTCCAGCCCCAGTCATTCACGTCACCTCCAGCTATTCCAGTATTTCCAGTGGAACAGACACAAGCCATCCCTGCTATGATTTGTCCAAATTCTTGGACCACAGAGTCACTGAGAAGAATTATGTGGTGGTTGTTTTACATAACTAAGTTTGGGGTTGCTAGCTACACAGCAATAGATACCTGATGCACAAAGATTTGTTTAATTAATTAATTACCCTGATAACTCCTTCTTCATCAACCTACTCACACAAATCTTCTGATTCTGTGCTTTAAGCTCAGAGAGAACCTCTAGGATTCATGTTCCTCATCCCCACTTCAGCTTTTTCCTGTGTCTGTTTTAGTTTAAGGATTTCCATACTCTGGATCAATATAACCACATCTTATTTCTGTTCTCTAGAAATTCATTAAAAATTCTAGACTCCTCTTGCTATGCATTCTTGGTATCTGGGCAATGATGGACTCATCCCTCCCCTTTGTGTATCAGGCTGTTATTTCAATGAGCTTGTAGTCAGGGGAGGTAAGTGTCTGTTCTGAGAACCAGCAGTGAGATTCTTCACAGAAAGAGATAGATCCTCTACTCAAGTTGGGTACATTTTACAGCCATTAGTGAGTTAGAAATAGGCTGTGTCTATGACATAGCATGCACAAATATGAAAAATGTAGTCAAATATCTTTTTCCTAAACATATGCACTGTGAAGATAATTAAATTTCTTCTATCTTGCTTGGATGGTGTTTTATTTATTGATTGGTTTTTAAATAAAATTTTTGCAGTATCATTTATAAGCAATAAAATTTATCCATATAAGATGTTGCATACCCCTGCAATCATCACCTCAGTCAAGACATAGAACATTTCTACCACACAGAAAAGTGTCCCCGAGTGGCTTCCAGTCAATCACCTCATCTGTCCCCACCCAGCTAACCACAGATTGGATTTCTCTCACTGTAGATTAGTTTTCTTTGTTCTACAACTTCATATAAGTGGAATCATACTGTATACTTTTGTGCTTGCTTCTTTCACTCAGCATATTTTTGAACTTCATTTCAGTTATGTGTATCAATAATTTTCTCTTTTTTATTGTTGAGCACTATTAGATTTGTTTATTGATTTCCCTATTGATAGATATTTGGGATGTTACTGGTTTTGAGGTATTATTATTATTAAAGCTGATATGAACATTTTGGGACAAGCCTTTTGATGAACACTGTAGGAGTGCTTTGGATCTATATATTTTAAAGCCCTTTGTTTCCTCCTTAAATGAACTAGAGTCTCCCCAGCAGAATTTCTGGTGGCCGCTGGGCAACTAGCATCTGTAAATGAGAAGACGCTGGCTCCCAGGAGTGGGAGAGAATGAGCTAATCATATCAAAAGTGGTCTGTGAAAATCAAAGCCAGCATTACTGCACTGGAAAAGTTGACTCAGGCATGCCTTGATAATAAGCATTTCAAAGAGATAGGCAGCTTCCCTTTAAATAGCACATAAACACCACTACCATGGAGCACAAGCTGAAAATGCTTCCCCTTTGATTGGCGATGTCTCAGTATTTAGGAATGGCCATGCCTATAAAAGTAAATGCTGAGTAGGGAACTTGAAAAGAAACGAAAGGCACAAGAATTTTTTTTCTTGTAAACATGTGAACTATTTTATGGCAGATATAGAAAGAGGTGGGAAGGAGTGTTGGACAACTTCCTTTACAAACAGTAACAGCAGCAGCATTTTATTGAATATTTATGATTGCCAGGCATCATTCTAGGGACTTTCCTCTGCATGCTTTAATTAATGTAATTCTCACACAACTCCTTAAGAAGGGTGCTTGTTATGGGGGGAATTGTGCCTTTCCCCCAGCCCAATTCATAAGTTGTGGTCCTAACCCTCAGTACCTCAGAATGTGACTGTATTTGGAGATAGAGTCTTTAAAGAGGGAACTAACTTAAAATGAGGTCATTAGGTGGACCCTAATCCAATACGACTGGCATTCTTATAAGAATGAATTTGGACACAGATATGTACAAGGTGAAGACCACGGGAAGACACAGGGAGAAGACAGCCATCTACAATGCAAGGAGGAAGGCTTCGGAAGAAGTAAACCCTGCCAATATATTGAGCTTGAACTTCCAGCTTTTAGAAATGTGAAAAAATAAATTTTCATTATTTAAACCACCCAGTTTGTGGTATTTTATTATGTCAGCCCTGGCTGACTAAGAATATGCTACATAAGGTTGTCTCCATTTCACAGATGTGGAAAGCCAAGGATCATGGTAAACTAATAAATCTGCATATGCCCAGGAATGGAGCCAGCTGAATGACTCAAAAGTCCATGCTTACATGCATTTTATTAAAAAACTATTTTTCTCAAGTAGTAAAAATAAAATGGAAGGTTGTCTGTATCTTGTAGGAGCTTACAACTCACTGTGAAGGCAAATTTCTGCATAGGAGGCAAAGTCTACATGGTCCAGTTCTTGAATTCAAACAGCCCTAAGAGTTGGAGGACCAGGGCTAGCATTGCTTAAAAGACTCTCTAGGACGGGGTGCCTAGAGCCTTTCAGCATGCTAGAGCTGTTGGCAGGGACACCTATCCTGCAGCAGAGTTGTTCTTTTTCCCTTGTGCTGAGCTCAGTGGTGGTGTAAACAATCTGTTTGATGGCCTCCTATAAAAACGGAGTGTCTGGTATGACTAGTTGAATATCTTAATCCCTGGAATCTGATGATATGTTAGCTTACATTGTAAGTGAGACTTTGCAGAAGTGCGTAAGGATGTTGGGATAGAGAGGTTAGCCTGGATTATCTGGGTGAGCTTTATGTAATCACAAGGGTCCCTTACAAGAGGGAAGAAGGAGGATCAGAGGCATGAGTGAGAGAGGTGATGATGGAAACAAGAGGGTGGAGGGATACAAGGAAGAGGCCACAAGTCAAGGAAGGTAGGTGGCCGCTAGAAGCTGAGAAAAGCAAAGAAATGGATTCTCTCCAAAAGCTTCCAGAAGGAATACAGTCCTACTGACACCTCGATTTTAGACTTCTAACATCCAGAACTGTAAGAGAGTCAACTTGGGTTGTTTTAAGCCACTAAGTTCGTGGTAATTTGTGATAGAGGTGATAGGAAGCTAATACACCTACCCTGCTGTGGAACTTCGCATGCCAGGCACCAGGTGCTGCTGACTCCACCTACTCCACGCACAGCTAGTGTTCTAAAGGAGGGGTTCCAATCCTTTTCCTGAGAGAAGAAAGGTTTGCTTTCTTTAGGCCAGCTGGTGCCCCAAAACCCTGCACTTGAGGCTGTGCATGGGGAGTGAGTGTCTTTAATGAGCTTGACAAATCTAACCCTTCCAACAATACTGTGTTGGTGTGTGTGGTTACTCCCATTCTCTAGAGAAGGAAACAGAGGCTTAGGACAGCAGAAAGACTTAACCAAGGTCCCACAGTTGAGAACAGCGGAGTCAGAGCCAGACTCACATTTCCCAGAGTCTGAAGCCCACATTTTAGAAAAACTTTTAAAAAATTGTGGTTACACACACACACACACACACACACACACACTCTCTCTCTCTCATACACACAGATACAGAGATAGTCCCCAACTTATGATGGTTTAAGATTTTTTTACTTTACTAGGGCGAGAAGGTGATATGCATTCAGTAGGAAGCACACTTCAAAATTTGAATTTCGATCTTTTCCTGGGCTAGCAACGTGCAGTACAATGCCCTCGTGATGCTGGGTGGTGGCAGTGAGCCACAACTCCCAGTCATCCACGTGATCATGAGGGTAAACAACTAATAGGGTAGATGTAGAAAATGCATTTTTAACTTATAATATCTTCAACTTACAATAGGTTTATTGGAATGTAATCTCATGATAAGTCAAGGAGCACCTATACTTAAAAAAAAATAAGAGTTGATGTATTTTGGCTTTATTTTAGACATTCCATGATGGATATGTCCTTACAACACTTTGCAAAATATTCACAATATCTTTTTATTTTTATTTTTGAGACAGGGTCTGGCTCTGTCACCCAGGCTGGAGCACAGTGGTGTGATCTCAGCTTACTGCAACCTCCATCTCCAAGGCTTAACCTCAGTCTCTCAAGTAGTTGGGTCTACATGTGGTACCACCAGGCTATGCTAATTTGTGTATTTCTTTCTTTCTTTTTTTTGTAGAGAGTCAGTTTCACCATGTTGCCCAGGCTGGTCTCGATGAGCTCAAGTGATCTGTCCACCTCAGCCTCCCAAAGTGCTACAATTACAGGCATGAGCCACTGTGCCCAACACACAATACTTTTATAATAAAATACTTAAAATCCATATTCCACACACATATTGACATGGTCATGGTGATTATGTCCTGCATAATGAGGGTGGTTGTTAATATAATTGGTTTTCATTCTGAAGCAGCTAACGTGCTCCACCCATACAATTAGTTCAAGGGCCAGCATCTAAATTTCAAGAGGCTGTTTTCAGAGCACCATCCATCGAAACCCATCCCTCCTTGCTGTTCTGGTCCTAGGGTATGTTTTCATCCTGGCCTGCTCTAGGTACAAAGTCAGTCCTTTTCCATTGTAGTCTTTTCTAGTATAGACACTTTTAAAATCCTTTTGGATTAAATGGAGTTTAGCTTATGTCAGAGCTATGAAAATAAAGTTAAATAATAAAATGAGGTTATATATTGCTGAGTCAATTGGAAAAGAATGACTGCAATCCTGTTGTAGAAAAGGATACCTTTTAGCTAAAGAATAATTGGGGTCAGTTATATGTTATGTCTGGGATTCCATTTTAGAACTAGAATTTAGATCCTTTTCTTTCTCAAATGGTCTCCTTGATGCCTAACTTGTTATTTAATTTCACCATCAGACCTTCTTTCAAAATAAAGCTAGAGTTACCTGGTCAGTGTAAGTAGCAGATGACCTGAAGATTACAGAAATAGACTTGGCAAATTAATTTCATATATCTCAAGTCATTTTGATCATTTAAGTCAAACATAGATGGATCTCATGAGTATTTGGGTGGCTTCTTGTCTCTAAACTTACTGTTATTAATGTGACTATTAAACAGATATCTTCAAAGTTACTAGCTGTCTTAATCTTATTTTTCAATGTTGTATAATGTTTTAACCTTTGACAATCTCCCTCATCTCCATTTGGGCAACTTTACTCAAAATGGAATCTCTTATGAGAATAAACCATAGTGGCTTTTCATAGGATCTCTTGTGCCCTAAGCCTCGAAGATGATTTCTTTTTACTCATCAATAATTTATAGTTATTGCTTATACCTATGTCTTTTAAATTCTATACCAGAATTAAGTGATTTTGCACTAACATCACAATACTGTGGGACTCTATATTTGTGTATGTATTTACCTTTACCAGAGAGCTTCATATTTTTGTATACTTTTGTGTGGCTTTCTAGAATCCTTTTGTTTCAACTTGAAGGTCTCTCTTCAGTATTTCTTGTAGGGCAGGCCTAGTGGTGATAACTCTCTCAGCTTTTATTTATCTGAGAAAATCTTAATTTCCCCATGATTAATGAACGGCAGTTTTTCTGCACAGTATTCTTGGCTGTCAGTTTTTTCTTTTAGCACTTTGAATATATCATCCCAATCCATTCTGGCCCGCAAGGCTTCTTCTGAGAAATCCATTGATAATCTTATGGATTTTCTCTTGTATGAGGCAAGTCACTTTTCTCTTGCTGCTTTCAAGATTCATGTCTTTACTTTTGACAGTTTGATGATAGTGTGTTTGATGGCAAGGTCTCTTTGGATTAATTGTATTTGGAGTTATATGAGGTCCTTGAATTTGTATGCCCATTTCCTTCCTCAAATTTGTGGAGTTATTGGCTATTATTTCTTCAAATAGGCTCTCTGTCCTTTCTGTCTTCTCCTTCTGAACTCCAATGATGTGTACATTGGTCCACTTGATGGTATCCCATACATCTCTTAATAGGTCTTTGCTTTTCTTCATCCTTTTTATTTTTTTCCCCTATGACTTGATAATTTCAAATAACCTGTCTTGAAGTTTGCTGATTCTTTCTTTTGCTTGATACAGTATACTGTTGATCCCTTCTGGTGAATTTTTCAATTCAGTTATTGTTCTTTAGCTCTAGATTTCCTGTTTAGTTCTTTTTTATAGTTTCTTTTTGCTGATGCTCACATTTTGTTTGTATATTGTTTTCCTGATTTCATTTAGTTGTCTGTGTGTGTGTGTGTGTTTTATAGCTCATTGGGCATTTTTATGATGGTTATTCTTAATTCTTTTTCAGGTAATTCATAAATCTTTATTTCTTTTGGGTCAGTTACTGGAGATTTATTAATTTATTTTTTCCTTTTATTGGGCCATGTTTTCCTTTTTTTTTGTTTGTTGTTGTTGTTTTGTGTGTCTTACGATATTTTGTTGATATGTGGACATTTGAAAAAACAACAACCTCTCCCAGTCTCTATGGACTGTTTTCAGACAGGGAACATCTTCTCCAATTAGCCCCACTAGAGATTCTGCAGGCCTCTCAAATCTTCCCTGGGGTTGCATCATCTCTGGGCCTACGGGTATAATTTCCCCTCTGAAGTGGTGTGCCTGTTTCTACTCAGTAGCTCCCCCTGGTGTCTGTCTGTGATGCTTTAATTTCTCTGGTAGTGGTGTGGCAAGCAGAAGTGCTGCCTTGGTTCTCAGTGGCCCCCAGGTATCCAAAGCGTGCTGTTTCCCCACCAGCATTCTAGGTCAGGCAAGAAAGAAACCAGTCCCCTGAGAAGCACCCCCAAAATCCAGGCATTGGGTGCATGTTCTGCCTTTTTCTTTTCCTCCTGAAGGAGAAGCCATGAGTTTGGAGGATGGGATATAGTAGGTAAGTCCAACAAACGTTCTTCCCTCCTCCAATGTGTCTCTTCTTGGTGTTGTACTCACCTGGGGTCCTGTAACCTGTCAACTGGTTTCTGATGTTCTCACAAAGGCAATGTGGTTTATACATTGTTAACTTAATGTCTCCATGGGGGAAGGATCTGGGGCTTCCTGTTCCACCATCTTGCTGAAATCACTGATGCTTTCTCTACTCATCAATGATATGAGTGCTCTCACTTCTGCAGGCTGAGATTATTTTCTTTACTTTTTTCCTTTTTTTTTTTTTTTTTTTTGAGATGGAGTCTCGCTCTGTCGCCAGGCTGGAGTGCAGTGGTGCAATCTCAGCTCACTGCAACCTCCGCCTCCTGGGTTCAAGCGATTCTCTTGCCTCAGCCTCCCGAGTAGCTGGGACTATAGGCGTGCCCCACCATGCCCGGCTAATTTTTTAAAAAATTATTTTTAGTAGAGACAGGGTTTCACCATGTTGACCAAGAGGGTCTCAATCTCTTGAACTCGTGGTCTGCCCGCCTCAGCCTCCCAAAGTTCTGGGATTACAGGAGTGAGCCACAACTCCCAGCTGAGGGTATTTTCTTCTCAGTGACTGATTTACATTTTCCTCAAAATTACTTCAAATTTGCTCCCACCTGTGCTAATATACATCTACTTATAGAATCCTTGTCACTTATTGCTACCCTGTGTTTATACTTGTTCAATGAATGTGATAGTTAAATGTTTCACAAATCACTCAAAAGAACATTTTTCTCAAGGGTGGGCACCATGGTGTTCCTCCTTCCATTAATTAATGTAGTGGAACAATTAAAATAATGTTGATCAGGCATGACTTATTCTTTTCTTTTCTTCTTACAGCTTGTTGTTCCATTATTTATTTTATCATAACCTCCCTGACCCCCAAAATATTTACTTGTTTTCATTCTGTGCCTTTTTCTTTTTTCCCCATCCTCAGTCCATCTGCCAAGTAAATATAAGAATCAAGGTTCCTTTGTGTCCGTGGAAAGTGTAAGTAGACTTCCACGTAGAATGGTCAAGAATCATGTTAGGTTAATGAGTGCTGAAACAAATTAAAGGAATTCTCTTTTTCTCACAAAAGCGCACGTCTTACATGTGGAAATACTATGGAGATAGTAGGAGAGTCAAGAAAATGAAGAATTTAGACATAAGGGAATAACAGTATTTTTACATGTTAAAATGAAGGAGATGGTGGTTGGGAAGAATGGCTCATGTGCGGTTGTACCACTTCTAAGAAACAACACAGACAGATACATGCATCTTGAGGGTAGGCACATATTTGAATAGAATGGGTCCCAAATGGATACTTTCACTTCATCAGATCTTTCCTAAGTGCCTGTTGCATGCCAACAGCTCAATGAAATGACTCACTCCTGCTTTGCAGATAACAAGAGAATCCGATATGCTCTAAGGGGCTTCACTGCTGATCAATCTGCAGATCTCCAGTAGGTCAGCCATTTCCTACCAGTTTGTATAACCTTGTAGGATGTTCTCAATTATAAGCAGGAATCCAGGTTGTTGTCCAAGGTCTCCCTTAAGACTTTCCACTGTGATCTTTTCACGGTATTCAACTGGCTCTATGTGACAGCCCATATTCATTTTGCAAGGGATGAAGAATGATCAAATAGGTATATTGCCAGTGATCAAAATACCCAAGGCCTTTTCAGTAGAACTGGGGGACTAAGATCATGAAAACAAATGTTTTTCCTCCACATCTACACTGCTCATTTTTTACTCCTGGTACTTGGTGATAAGGATGCTTATGAGATGGAGCAAGGCCACCAGAGTTATTTTATATTTTCCAGGCTGTGGTATAAACAAAGCGCCAGCATTAAGGACTATACATTTACCAGGAAGCACTAACTACTTAAACGTAATCTCTCTTATGTTTTCCTGGGAAGAACCACTTAGAACCCAGGAGAATAGGACCAAGAAATATTCACCTACTCTTGAAATAAGTTGCATAGTTACTCTGAAGGTGGATTTTATTCTGTTCAACTCAACACCCTTTTTTGTCACCTTCTATAACAATGTACAAAAATAAGTGTCTTTTAGAAAAATATTGGAATTTCTTTCTCTATATGTAACTTACATCACAGTTTCATCATCAGGAAAAATGACAAGAATATTCTTGGTCTGCTTCATGCCTATCCTGGAACATAGAAAAGGTACTTGCCTGATCTGAGCCTCAGATTTCTCGCTGAAACATGGAAGTAATAATGCATTTCCTTCTGGACTGACATGAAGATGAGCAGGATCATGTCAAGTCTTACTATAGAGCTTGGAATGTGGTTTCCTTTCTATCTGAATTCTGATGGATTTTGATTGGACTTAGTGACTATTGTAAGTTGAAAATTAATGTTTTATGAATCCAAATAATATTAAAATATAATAATTATTACTAAAACCAATTCACAAACAGGCTATAAAGCCATAGTCAGGTGGGCTAAACTCAGGAAAAATGAATAAACTATGCCCCTAGATAAACAGGAAGAAAAATAGAATTCAATAAAGGAGAAGAAAGGAACAATCCAAAAGAAACGTGAATCAGATAAATAGATTTACAATGCCTGAAGTAAGAGAAAGTGTTGCATTAACACTCTTGATGGGATGAAATGGGAAACTGGGACTTTGGGGCAAGATATATATATATTTAGGGAGTTACTACTTGCATTCACTTGTGCCCAACTGTTTCTGAATAAATATACCTCAGTGGGAATAAATGACAAAATGTATGTTTGCAGTCATTTTGGCTCCAAGAAAGAATGAAACTATAGAAACTTGGATTTAGGGTTATGATTGCAGCTGTTATTGACAGCTGTTATTAGCAGCTGCAACTCCATCCCTTAGAAAAGAACTGACAGGTGGTAGTACTGACGATGGACATACATGGGGATTTTCTTAGTAAATTCAGACCCAGTGAATTTCCCCAGTGAATTGCTGGTGTGATATTGAGTTGGTAATAACTGGCTGCCATCATAGTATATTATATAACTTCAACATACTTTTCACATTGTCTCATCAAGACAGGGCAAGCAAAGATGTCCCACTGTAGAGGGAGTAACTGAGGAAGGAAATACATCTTCCAAACTCCATCTGTACTTAATATGTGTCACTCAAGTTGCCTCTATATGGTAAATTTTGGATGGGGACCAAGCCTTATAATGTTATTTCCAGTAATGGAATATATATCCTTGATTCATCTAGTAGATTGCAAAACAAGAATCTGAGATTCTTTGATCATCATTCCATCAAGAGGTGGAGTCTATTCCCCAATTCCTCTTTTGAATCTGATATCTTGCTTTAATTCATAGGTTGCAATAGAAGTAATGGGGCTTCAGTTCCAAGCCTAGGTTTTAAGAGGGCTTGAGCATCCACTCTCATGACAAGAACTTCTCTGCTATACTATGTGAACAAGCCTGGGATAGCCTGCTGGAGAATGTGAGGTGCCTTCCCAGCCTGAAACATTTAAACAAACCCAGCCAGGATCAGCCCAGATCATAAGAACCATTCCACTGGGTTGAGCTCAAATTGCCTACCCAAAAAATTATAAGCTATATAAAATTTGTTGTTTTAAGTCAATAAATCTTGGGATAGTTTGTGACATAGCAATAGATAAATGATAATATGTAGACTCATCCACAGAATCAGAACTCAGTGAGTGGGAGCTGTATGATTGACTGCCTGCTCACTTCCTCTTCCCAAGATCTAAATAAGTGGTCATGCACAGTGTGAACTCACACCCTATTTCAGTAACTATATAATTTTTCCTGTAAAGTGTAGAATGTGATTCCCAGCCCCTTGATTTTGAGCATGCTGATGTGACTTACTTTGGACACTGAATGAGAGTGAATGTTATGGTTTGCCAGCTCTGAGCCTGGAATTAGGAGGCCTGGCATACTTCACTTTTCCTTTTGTATTTTTGCCATCACCATGAGAAGACTTCTCCCTAAGTAGCTGCTGCTATTTTGTCTTGGGCCCCAGAATGAAAGATATGTGAGAAATAAATGTTCGTTCTTGTGTGCAACTGAGATTTAGGTGCTTTTTGTTACACAGCAATAGCTGTCTCATACATACAACTTTATTTTGATACTGCCACTATGTGTGCATTTCCTTCCCAGATAAGTGGGCATCTCAGGCACTATTCTAGGCCTGAGTTCTAGAATGCTGGGTTCCAGGATACTTGCCTACAGAGCTGTCACTGAGTGACTTTGGAAAAATGACCTTTAGAGGCCAAGGCAAGATCAAACCAAGCAGGGAGTCCAATCAAAACATCAGAGAGAAGAGACTGAGAAGAAATGCAGGTGACAGGTAAAATACTTGAAAACAATAGCTTAGAGGTACCCAGGCAAAGCAAGTAAGTTCTTCAAGCAAAGTAAAATAATAGGAGGTGAGATCTGAAAAGATTTCTGGAGGCCTTGGCTCTTTTGGGAAAGGGGTGTACCCTGGCTTGTGATAAGAGAAGGAGTTGTCAGGCTAGTTCAGGAAAAAGAGGCTTTTGTGGAGAAGAAAGCATGCTCTTCAACTCCCCCTCTTCTTTCTGAGTCTCAGGGATGTGGCTGGCCATGAAATATTTGTGCTGTTGGTGTGTAGCTTAGTCCACCTGGTATCATACTGGTGTAGTCTTTCTTCTTAGGGACACATATTTGCTCTTCGTCCACAGATGTTTCGCTCATACCCTGGCAGGCCCATTCTCCACCCACCACTGGAAATTAAGACAATGTATGTGATTAGTTTCTAGAGCAGCTGCTCAATAGAACTTTCTGTGATGATGAAAATAGTCTATAACCTGTGCTGTCCAATATGGTACCCACTAAACACATGTGGTTATTGAGCACTTGAAATATAACTAGTGTGACTGAGGAAATTAATTTTTAATTAAAAAATAATTAAGTTTAGGTGGCCATATATGGCTAGTGGCTACCATTCTGGACAGCAGAATTCTAGATGGCATTGTGCTGGCCAACCCTAATACATTCTGAACCTCTAATAGACATTACTAATATAAAAATCTAAAGCTACTGGAAAGGTAAGCCTCTGCAAACTAGCCACAGCCTTGATGGTCCTTTGTAGCTCCTGTTTCAGAGCTGAGCATGCTTGCTGCTGGTGGTGAGCACACAAAGTTCTCAACTGCCAAGAGCCATTCATTTTGAGAAAGGATTTATGGCATTAGACTTGCCACCATCTTGCTAAATGGGCAATAGAAACATGGGCCTGTGGTGCTGGCTTTTTCAATGTCCAGAGCCCATGGGAGCCACTTGTTCAATTAAAGACTCTGAATTCAAGTCACTGTGTTTGATAGCTTTTCTTGTTTAAAAAATAAAACCAAGCAAAAAACAGAAGACAGTTAGAACTTGTTATGGTTTGGATATTTGTCTCCTCTAAATCTCATGTTGAAATTTGATCTCCAGTGTTGGAAGTGGGACCAAGTGGGAGGTGTTTGGGTCACAGGGGCAGATGGCTTGGTGCCACCCCCAATAATGAGTGAGTCTCACTTTATTAGTTCACACGAGAGCTGACTGTTTAAAGAGCCTGGCGTCTTCCTTCCTTCTCTCTTGCTCCCTCTCTCGACATGGGATATGCCTGCTCCTCCTTCTCCTTCCGCCATGAGTGGAAGTTCCTTGAAGCCCTCACCACAAGCAGATGCTGGTGCCATGCTTCTTGTATAGCCTGCAGAACTGACAGCCAAATAAGCTTACTTTCTTTGTAAATTACCCAGCCTCGGGTATTTCTTTTATAGCAACACAAATGGGCTAATACACAACTGAACTCATCTGAACTCACCTGTATGCTCCAGGGTTGGAAAATAATTTAGCATGGTTGGAATGTTAAGTTTATTTTCAGATACTCTATTCCCCAGTTTAGCCCAAAGCATGCTGTGTTGTGAATGACCTTCTCAAAAGTCAACACAGACTCCAAGAATGAGAGTGAAAATGTGTTGAACCATGCTCCCTGAAATAGATTTTCCCTTTTTCAGCTCTTTCTGATCAGAAACTCAACCTCAAAGGGTGTGAATTATAGCACTAGTTTGATGACAAGCAGAGAACTATCAATAAACACTTTTACCAGCTCACTAAAGGATACTCTGGAAATGACCTAGCCATAATATCTTGGTTTTCTCCTTCTCCATAGACTTTGAGCTCTCCGCAGGTTAGCCCTTAACAGCCCCATGCTCATTCCTCCAGTGAGCCTGAGTTCACTCTTGTCTCCACATTCCTTCCTTCTCCATACATCTTAGAACCCAGCTCCAGTTTCTTTTTCTGCATCAAGCCTCTGATTGTTCCATCCCCAGTCTCCTTTCAAGTTCCTGAAGGTTCGTGGCACTGGTTTAGTGCAATCATGCACTGACGTCCTTCTCGCTCTCTCGTCTGGTTTTCTTTCTGGGTCCCTGACTCTGCAAGTGCACAAAAACTCCCTAAGGAGAGCTCCTCAGAACCCATCACCTCCCTGCATCTTGCCTGATGTTGGCACAGAGGAGGAGCTCAATCTACATTTAAAGTGGGGTGGGCAGGGGCTGATGAGCATGACAGATCTGCATTGGCAACCAGGAGATTTGGCATTTCTGGGCTTTAATGCCTCCTGGTAATGATCTTTCATAAACATACCAGCTGAGAGGAGCATTTCTGAAGAGAAGTGGGTGGAGCCAGGGGTTCCAGGGAAGATGGAAAGAGCAGAAGACTGGATACGTCCAACAGGCTGTTCTTTCATGTGGTTCTGGGTATGGTAGCAGCAGCAGAACCCAGGAGCTGCCATACCTGGAACCATGCAGAATCTCAGGCCCCATCCAAGTCCTTTCGAATTAGAATCTGCATTTTAACTCGATCCCCAGTGATCCATGTGCATGATAAAATGGGAGAAACGTTGGTCTAGAAGTAAAAAGATACCAGGGACATACCTAAGGGACATGAATTCTACTAAAAAGGAACATCTACTGAATGTGTTTGGAAATTCCCGAGGGGATGAAAACCAACACACTCTAACCAAGAGGGTCAAGAGGGTACCTAGGGGAACAGTATTAAGTTATCTTTAGTTAAAAACAACTAAACCAACCAACCAACAACCCTCCTACAAATCTACTTCTGAGGAAGTTAGGTCTAAGGGCTAAGGGGTTACTGTTGAGGGGATGAGTCAGGGCAACCATCAAGGAGCTAAGAGACATAGGGAGAAATGAGCCTGCTTTGAGTCATTGGTTTGATAATGTCAGTCTCTGGAGATCCACTCAAGCATCCTGCATGACTGCTGCACAAAGAGGAAGGCACAGATGGGGAGATGGAGATGTCAATCAGGAGGAATTCTCAAGAACAGGAAGTTCAGTGTTTTACTTTTGTGTTTGCTGGAAATTATGCTATTTGCCTCCTTTTGTTACCTGCAAATGGTGTGGGCGCAGAGTCTAGAAAATGAACTCTCCATGGCCACTAAAGAGAAAATAGATGATCTTAAGGCACCTTTCACATCAAACTCATTCCAAAAAGAATCTGGCCGCTTGGAGAGTTTTACTTTTCTAGTAAGAAGCCTTTTCAGAGTTAGTAATATTTTCATTCTGCAGAAAACTAAGGTCCCTTGAAAAATGTCTGGGCTTTGCAAACATTTTTCTCTGGTAAATGCATCGAGAGCTGGTGAACCCCATCATTCTCTCCCTGTCTGTCTTTGCAAGGCAGACTGCAAATGAGGCCAGAGCTATTGCTTCCTCCAGCCCCACAGATATTCTTTCCTTTCTCATCTCTCTCCCAGGACAGAAGCTCAAATTCCATTTCTCAGGTAAGCAACACATGCGTTAGCCATCCAGCTGCTCTGTAAACACAAGACAGAAGACCTGCTAATGTCCCAGCAGGTGGGGCCTTATCCGGATTTCCCCAAGAACGTGCTAGTGTCCCAGTGACAGCTAGGACAACTGGTGTGAATATTCCAGCTGCTTGCTCCCTGGTGAACTTCTGCTTTGTTGCCAAGCTTTAATGTCAAACTGCTGAGGGTCTGGCAAGGTCAATTCTTCCTCTTCCTCTTCCAGCTTCTTTCTCTTAATAATGCCTAATCTCTCACCCTCTGTAATGTTTCTCCTTGCAGAGCACTGCAGAATATACTGGTTTTGAAAGAGCCTTGAATTTGAGATGCTTGAGTACAATCGTTATTTCTTCAAGCTTTCCCCCCCCAAAAAGATTGACAACACACAGACACTTAAGACTCCCCAATCATCATTTCTTTTATTCCAAAGGGAAAAGAGTAATCGTTTAATCTTATTTCTAACATGCTGGAAGCTGCCCTGATAAAAAGATCTGCCTAACTAGTAAAGGTGTCATGGGCGGATTTGCAGGATGATAGCCTCTTTGTGCTGGGAGACCCTCAGGCTAGATAGACTGATGGGATGTGCAGCTCCTAAATTAACACCGGAGACTGTGGAGTGAGTCAGCCAAGGAAAAAAGTGGTCCAATTTCTCTGAAAATGCAAAAGAGGGTTGGTGGGCCAAGGTGGGTGGTCTTGTGACCCTTTTGGTGAGTCATAGGAGATTTTTTCCCTGCAGAATAAAGTATCCCAAAACCATAGGTATCCCCCAAACCTGTTTCTTAATAAACTTTCCCCTCAGCCAAGATTTTCCCTTGCCATAGTTTAATCTGTACACATCACTTTTTACCTGCACGGCCATCTCATAACCAGACTTGGTCTTCTTTTAAGACCCTATCAGCTGTCATTCACCAACAAACAGAAGTTCCTTCTGGCAGTTTTTAATAACATACATACAACACATACTAATAAAAAAGGATGTAGAGCTCATAATCATAGATCTACAACTCAATGCACCAAAGGGAGGAGCTGGAGCCACTTCCTTGTTTAGGGGCTTTGAGAAGCCCCCACATTGCCTTGTCTGAAAGTGGCTGGATTTTATCTATGTATCTATGCTCCAGTAATGTCAATTGCTTAAAAAGTTACTCCAAAATGTGGTAGCATAAAACAACCATTCTCATGATCACAGATCCTATGGATCCACGGGAAAGCTCATCTCTGCTCTAGTTGGCATCGATTGGGGTGGCTTGAGGATTGCAGGCTGAAATCATATGCATAGTACATATTCTGAGTCTGGCTTCCCAGCTGGAAACATTCAAACAGTTGGGGAGAGAACATCTGTGGCTCCCTGAGCATCTCTCTCCATGTATGGTCTCTCCAGCACAGTGCCTTCAGGTAGCTGGGCTTGCTTCATGGTGGCTACCAGCTCCGAAGATCAATGTCCCAAGAAAAAGAGAGAGAGCAAGCCAAGGGGAAAGCCATAATGCTTTTTCTGACCTAGCCTGGGAGCCATGCAAGGTCACTTCTGTCTCATATTTGCTGTAAGGGAATTGCTGAGCTGGCTCCTTATCAAGAGAAGGGTAATTAGATGCCACTTTTCGGTGGGAGGAGAATAAAATAATTTGCTGTCACATTTTAAGCCTCTGTAATTAGGCAGGGTGGGATGTGGGGCACTCGGGGAGCAAAGTGGGGTAGCTGGCTGGAGCTCTGGGCTGCCCTGGCTGTTCACCCTGCCGTGGTTTTACAGTTTGGTTTGTGGGAATCTGAACAATGCAGCACTTTCCAACAGTAAAAATAACTGGCCACACAAACTTTCTGGATCTGAGGATAAAGTTGGGCATGCCTCGATCCCATGGATCATAAGCATGAAAGGGCTATGCCTTGAGAATTTGCTCAGCTTTCCTCTGAAATAACAGTTCCCAACACTGTTTTAGATCATACCTAACTCACGAGGTATTAACTCATTTAATCTTTACAACAACCCCACTAGGAAGCACTATCACTATGCCCATTTTTCGTATGTGGTAACAGAGGCACAAGAGGCTTAAAAAGCACTTGGTTAAGGTCACCTAGTTAGTACATGGTTGTCACGGGCCGAGTTCTGTCTCCCCCAACATTCATATGTTGAAGTCTTACCCCCTAGTATCCCAGAAGGCAAATGTATTTGGAGCTAGGGTCTTTAAAGAGGTAATTAAAGTTAAAATGAGGTCATAGGGGTGGGTCCTAATCCCATATGACTGGTGTCCTTATAAGAAGAGGAAATTAGGATACATGCACAGAGGGAAGAGCCTGTGAAGACATGGGGAGGGGGAAGACGGCACCTGCAAGGTGAGGAGGGAAAGCCAGAAGACAGCAACCCTCCTGACATCTTGATCTCAGACTTCCAGCCTCCGGAAGTGTGAGAAAATAAATTTCTGTTGTGTAAGCCACCCACTCTGCTGTGCTTTGCTATGGCAACCCAAGTAGACGAACAAAGCAGTGAAGTTGGAACCTGGATGTAGACGGCCTGACTCTTACCCATCCCACTGCTGGGGCTGGAAAGTGGGGTCCCCACTAGTGACCTTCTTCCCCATCTTTCCCCACCACTAGTACCAAACATGTTTTAGGACAGGCTGACACTCGTTTCCTGCAAATTTCCAGGTAGATGCTCTGTGGGAAATGCTAGGAGGAGAAGTCAATTTAAAGTGAAGAAGGAAAAAAAAAACCAAAAAACAAAAACACAACAAAACCTGAAATGAGATCATTTAAAATAAGATGAGAGGAGTTTTTAAGCTCCCTGGGATCTGGCTTGGAAGTTGGAGATCAAAAAGAAAGTCCCAGGGCCCTTTAGTCTTTTCATTATGTAACACACCGCCTCGTCTGAACCGTGGACTGGAAATTCCTGCTGGGACACCACTATTCTTTTTATTAAATCCCTCTTTTTATAATTGCTGCTGTGACAGGCAGAAACTTATGGGCTAGGGATGGGATCTGGGAATATGTGGTTTGGGATAGAGATTGTGGGCAGCAAACTTCCCCACTGGGGACAGTCCCTGGCTCCAGACCTCAGAGAGAAAGCCCAAGCCGCCCTCCTGCAGGCAGTCTTGGTTTGCAACAGCAGAGGTTTCATGACCATTTGCCTCCTCAGATCTTCCCTGAAACAAAAGTCATGGACAGAGTCTCCTGAGCCTATGTGAGAAGAAAATACTGTGATACCAAGGCCAGCTCCACTGGACACCTCACAGCCCTGCCTCTTTGAGTCCCAGGGTGTTGCTCCATTCCTCGCTGCTAGAGGCAGCAGGAGAAGGGCCTGAATGCGTCTTTGGCTGCCACAGTCCTGGGAGCTTCTTGCCCAACACCTCCAGGTGACACTCAGAGGTGCTTTAGGGACATGCCGTCCTTTTCCTTCTAACTACCGGCAGGGGTGGGTGGCACAGCATAGATGCGCTGGCTTGCAGGCCACCAGGCAGGCTGTCCAGCCTCGTCTAGATTCTCATACTTTATCAGACTCGAGAGTCCAGGGAAAATGAATTGAAAGGATCTGCTCGAGAGGAGCCCTATGAAGTCAGATTCATTTTGAGCTTTGACTCATAAGATTATTTGCTTTCAAGGCTGAGTTCATTCCATTTGACTTCACGTGCAATCTCCAGCATCGTGTCTGATGCACCATATATTCCAGGGAATGTAAAGCCCATGAGGGGAGGGGCTTCATCTGCTTGGTTCACTACAAACAGGCACTCAATAAACATTGAATGGACTAAAGAAAGAGTAGGAGTTTGGCCCATGGTTCTTCTGCCCAATAGAGAACCCGGGGCATCTGCAGGAAATGGTTTGCTTCTTTCCTTCCTCCTATTTATCAAACAGGCCCTAACGGGGGTTCTCGGCTGCCTAAGTAGCACCTTGGACAGAAGCAGGTTTGGGCTCTTGGCTGAAGAGCCAAAAAGGGGAATGAGAGGTGGGGGGCGTACTGACATCCCTAAGTGGGTGGCTCATCATTGCTGGTCGAAACTCCTAAATGGCCCCTCGATCTTCCCATGTCTTCCAGATGATCAGACACTTCCTGGAACCCATTTTCTTGGGGGTGATTTTGACCATGGAAACTTTTCATTCATAGTCCAAGTGCCCACTGTTTGGGTGGCCCCAGCATTGGTGGGTAGATCTAGGTTAGCCGTCTCAGATGGACAGTTGGCCTGAGAACTGGGAGGTCACAGCATTTGTTAAAAAATTGTCAAGCACTCGCCCCACCTCCCCTAACATGCTGTCCCCTGCCTAAGTGTTTGTGAGTGTTCAGAGGTCCTGAATGACTCTGTCTAGAGGGCTGTAAAGCACATGTGGCAGGCATGGAGAGGTGACACACAAACTCCCTACAAGGAAGGATCTACTGTCCAGCTGCAGAGGGATGTGGCCATCAGGTGGCTTCAAGCTGTTGGCTCCACTGGGCTGGGTCAGCCTCAGCTGCAGAGAGCTACCTCGCCCACGTCACACCCTTCCTGGAAGGCCCACATCCACTGACACAGAAGCAGTGGTATACATTCCTGGCAGTTTGGGCCCAGTATGAACCATATTTGTTCCAGAACTCTTTGTCAGCTTGGTTGGGACTCTGGTGAGCCTGCATCACGGCTTGACTTCATCTTCCTCTCCTTTCCTTTCACAGGCATTGTATTAGTTAGGGGTCTCAGAGGGACAGCACTAATAGGATCTATGTACCTATAGACGGAGTTTATTAGGGAGAATTGGCTCAGATAATTACAAGGTGAAGTCCCACATACAAGCTGGGGAAGAGAGAAGCCAGTAGTGGCTCAGTCCAAGTCCAAAAGCCTCAAAAGCAGGGAAGCCAACAGTGTAGCCTTCAGTCTGTGGGCAAAGGTCTGAGAGGCCCCAGGAAGCCACTGGTGCAAGTCCCAGAGTCCAAAGGCCAAAGAACCTGGAGTCTGATGTCCCAGGGCAGGAGGAACAGAAGCAAGGGTCCAGTGTGGGAAGAATAAGAGAGCCAGAAGACTCAACAAGCAAAGCTATCCCCTCTTGTTCTGCCTGCTTTGTTCTGGGGCTGGTAGCTGATTGGAACATGGGAGTAGATTTCTCATGAATGATTTAGCATCATCCACTTGGTGCTGTTCTCGTGATAGTGAGTGAATTTTTGAGAGATCTGGTTGTTTGAAAGTGTGTAGCACCTCCTGCCTTGCTCTCTCTTGCTCCTGCTCTGGCCATGTGATATGCCTGCTTTCCCTTCATCTTCCGTCACCATTGTAAGCTTCCTGAGGCCTCCCCAGAAACAGAACAGATGCCAGCATTATGTTTCCTGTACAGTCTGCATAATGCGAGCCAATTAAAACTATTTTCTTTATAAATTACCCAGTCTCAGCTATTTATTTATAGCAATTTGAGAATGGACTAACATAGGTATTGATTAAAAAACATCTTGCACTCAAAACTCTGTCTTAGTGTCTGCTTCCAGAGAACCCAACTGGTGACAGCATTTAATTAATTCATTTACAACTTCCGGACTCTGATTTGATCCTTCCATGATATATATATTTTTAAATGACTCTCCCCTTCCCCCACCAGAAACATAGAAAATCTGAACCAAATAACAACAAAACCAATGAGAGAAGGAATCAAACCACTTGGTGGTTAAGATGCTTTATCCCTTACAGATCTGTTTAAGGATGAAGCTAAAGACCACATCGTCTGTAAAATTAAAGCTTAAAAGATTATGGCTTTAACAAAAAGATTATGGTTTGGATAATGAGCAAACAGAAGAGATCCACTAATCACAGTGCACACATACACACACACACACACATCCCACCAGCAAATTTCAATTTGGGTTGTTAAATGCTAACCCAGTGGATCATTGATCTTCCTTCTAATCCAGCCTCATTATTTGTTACCAGTCTTAGTGTTCTTAGCAGAGTGATCCAGGTCAAGGATCTACCTAGCAAAAGAGGCACAGTCACAGCAGTTGTAGAGTCAGTGGCATTTTAACTTGAATCCACATGGCATTAACAGAGGCCTCAGTATCACCGAGTGCACTCTCCCAACGCTACAATTTGGGCTGCGTCTTTAGTTAATAAGAACCTGCTGTGCAATGACACTTGCTGTCCCAGTGCCCACAGTCCATCTTCGTGGCCCAGAATAACATGTGCTAAGTGGGCAAGAACGGTGGAATGGGATCCAAAGCGATCTTTGCCAGGTTCTGTGGTAAAAACTGATATCTGGAGGAAGGAGAATCAATGGGCCTGTGGCACTAAGGGACAGCTTCCAGGAGAGGATGGGCTTGGGCCCAGCCCTGCAGGAAGCACATTCTAGGAGAAAGATATTGCATGTCCAAGAGCATAATAACAGGTCATTTTTACTGAGTACTTTCTATATAGCTGGTGCCATTCTAAGTACTCTGAGTGTATTAACTCATTTAATTAATGCAATTACTCCATGAGGTAAAGCTATTATTATTAATCCATCTTACAGTTGAGGAAACTGAGGCACAGAGAATTTAATTAATTTGCTCAATGTCATACAGATAGCAAATGGTAAAGATAGATTTTAGTCCCAACGGTCTGGCTGTAAATCTCAAGCTCTTAATCACACTCTCAACTGCAATCTCTTAAAGATTCCAGATGCAAACTGGCCCACCCTCATCACACTGTTGAAACTGCTCATCAGATCTGTGGATATACACAACTGGGAGGCAGAGCCAGCCCCCGCATAAGAGAATCAAGATTTAAAAAGATGTCAACAGTCTGCACCAGGACAAACAAGGGTGGTGTAAGTGGGTTGAACGCAAAGAATCTCACATCTTAATATAGAACAGGGTGGTGCATGGGAAAAATACATGGAGACTGGAGCTGCTCAAACATTCCCATGAGTCAAGGGTCAGCATCAACAGTTACGCAAACCAAGGCAGCCTTCATCTGGGTGAAAAGGTTTTTCATGTGATGGGGAAGAGGTGGGCATCTCTCCATGCTCAGCATTGTTCATTACACTTCTAGAGAATAATATCCTCCAGGTCTGGGTTCCACTCTGTAATGGAGACATTGGCCATGTGTGAACATCCCAAGGAGGAACAGGTGTCTTGAGGCCAAGAGGCAGAGAACCGTTTCCATCATAGGTGGAAGTGACGCCCAGGAATTGATCTGAGATTACTGGATTAAAACGGGGCATAGATGTATTTTGTTTTGGCAGAAAATGCAGAAACTAAACCAACGGCCACACATTCCAGGGAGAATTCAGCAAGATACTCTAAAAAATAACTGTTTAAAAAAGAACTCTTTAAAAATTAATAGAAGTGCCTTGTAAAATGGTAGGCTCTTTATCCCTGAACGATAAGCCATTGGGGATAGGCACTTGATTATGGTGTTTGTTCAGCTATCAGTCAGCCATGAAATGGATTTTGGGCACTGTTTAGATATTGACGATACAGCAAGAAACAAAATTGATAAAGCTGTCTGCCCCATAATACTCACATCCCATTGGAGGAAGGTGTATAATACACACATAGATTGTAAATTATACAGCATGTTCATGATGATACATAGGATGGAGAATTAAAGCTTAAAAGACAGAGAAGGGGAACTGGGGGTTCTGGGTGGGGACGTGTGTGAACATGTGAGTAGGGTGACCACAAAAGACCTTACCAAGATGGTGACATTTGGAAAGGCATGAGGAAGCGAACATGTGGAAGTCTGGGGCACAGATGTCCATGAACAAAGTCAGAGCAGGTGCCAAGGCAGGACTCTGTGGGAAACAGCAAGGTGGCCAGGGAGACTGGAGGGGCCTGAGGAAGGGGTGGGCTGTAGGTGAGGAAGTCTGAGTTTGCCTTTTACTCTGAGCACAATGGGACCCTGGTGGAGGGTGTAAGTGGAGTGGCTCTACTCAGACCTTCCGACATGATTTTGACTGCTTGGTGGGGCACAGAGCACCACCAGGAGATGAGGAAAGAAACAGGGAGAGCCCTGAGGGGCCTCCTGCAGTCATCCCAAAGACAGATGGTGGCAGCTGAGCCAGATAGCAGCAGAGGGGGTGATCACAGTGGTCAGATTCTGAATGTATTTTTAAAAACATTTATTTTACACACACACACACACACACACACACACACACTTTAGGGTTCTTGAGTTTTATTTTTTTCCTTCTACTTTTCATTGACACGTGATATTAAGTAACTGTGCATATTTGTAGGATACAGAGTGATATTTGATACATGTATACAATGCTTAATGATCACATCAGGGTACATAGCAGATCCATCACCTTGAACACTGATCATTTCTTTGTGTTGTGCACATTAAAAATCCTCTCTTCTAGCTTCCTGAAAGTATACACTAAATCACTGTCAACCATATTTGCCCTGCGGTGCTACAGAATGCCAGAGCTTCTTCCTCCCATCTAGCAGTAACTTTGCATCTGGATGTATTTTGAAGGTAAATCCACAGGATTTCCTGTTAGCTTTGACATGGGATATGGGGCATAAGGTCAATCAAGGATGGCCCCAAGGTTTGTTAGAGCTGCTGGAAAGATGGAGACACCATTTACTTAGAAGATTTGATGTTGGGGGGAGGGCCAGGAGAGCAGGTCTGGACATATTTGAGAATGTCAAGTAGACAACTAGGGATGGGTGGCTAGCCTCATCAGCACACAGAAGGTATTGAAAGCTGCAAGCCTGAAAGCGAGTGTGGAGAGAGAAGGAACATTGTCAGAAGACAGAACACCTCAGTGGGGAGGAGAGAAAAAACAACCAAGGTGGGCAGGCAGGGGAGGTAAGAGGATGGCCAGGGCAACAGGGAGCCTGGAGGATGCTGGAAGCAATGATTCCAGGAGTGAACAAGTGTGCCAAAGGCTGCTTTATGTAAAGGAGGAAAGGGCCGAGGGTCAATGTTAGACTCAGCCATGCAGGCACCTCTTGCTAAGGGCAGTGATTGTGAAGCAAAGGGACACAGTCCGATGGGTGTGGGACCAAGAGACCCTTCAAGGAGTACTGTATTGGGAGAAAATTTGGATTGAATAGTCCCTAATGTCCTCTTGGAATCCTGAGATTATTCTGCACTCTTCCTATGATTTCCATTCTGGAAGATGGTCTGGTTAGTGGAAGGGCAGATGAAGGAACAAACCATCCCAATTCCTGAAAGTCAAAAAAGCCTTTGGAAAGGTTCTGGACTTGGCCAAAGGCTCTGCTGCAGCCAGGTATATTTTCCCATTTCCATCCATTTGTCCAGTGGCTTTATGGATGAAAATGAAGACGATCATGTATGGGCTACTCTGCTTAGAGAGTCCTAACTGGGGATCAAGAATCCTGGTTGAGCTATCAGACTGACTCCTGTATTCAAAAAATCTCTCAACGGGTTACAGCCACTTCTTTTCTTCTCTGTTCCAAGAACCACTCCAGTGATAGAGTTGACCTTCACTCTAATGACTGAGAAAAAGGCAGAGAAGTGAAGAATCTTGCAGTGGAGACGGGCTGAATGATATCCATCTTCTGCTCTAAGCTGAGTCTGCCCACCTGTTGAATCTGCATCGCTGAGTGCATTGATGAGACCTTCCCCATGGGGTTCCTTCTGTGAGGGAGCCACTTGGATCTAGGTCTGTCCTGGCCTTCTAGGACCCCTTCCTGCCATCCTTGTTGAAAAGGGAATTTAGCATCCGTGAAGCCAGCATCTTCCTACCTGAGTGTAGAAGAGTGGACGCTGTGCCCTCTGCAGTGTGTTTCTGTGATGTGGTGTGTGGCAGATACAGCTGGTTCCTGCCTGTGTATCATACCAACCCTTTCCATGCATGGGGACTGGATTTCCAGCTTCCAGTGCCCACAACTCTGTCCAAGTGCCCTGGTGGCCTGAGCCTGCTCTGCCTAACATGGGCAGGCTGGATGTGCTCAGGAGTGATACCCTCAAGGGGCAGTGCTGACTAATGGGAGCTGGTGTACAAATACTCCAGCTCTCTGACCCCTCAGGTGGTCACTCTGAAGTATGTGTCCCCACCATCTTCCAGGATTCCACCATGGGGTCAAACCTTGGTGTCCAGAGCAGTGACCTGCTTGATAACACACCTTTGGTTGCCTTTATTCACTCCTTTGTCTTTCTCTCCCACTCCCCACTCAGTGTTTCCTAGGATCCTATCCCAAATAAATTAACTGCTCTGGAATTTTTGTCTGAGGACCTACTTCTGGGGAATACAAAACTGGATGTGGAAAAAAGGCTCCAAGATTTGATATCCCTAGATTCTTGTCAATCCCCTCTGTGGCTATCCCTCAAGAGGCAGGGCAGGCAGCTGCCTAAGGATGTGGCTTGGGGCTGTGCATCTGTGGGGCCCCAGCCCAGCCCCACTGTTCTGTCTCTAGGCCAAAGTGGGGTAGACCACCTCATCTCTCGGGTTTATTTTAGCATTAATGTTGTACACCTTGGAGAAGCAAAATCGTACCTAGGAGATCCCAACGTTTTCCTTTGTAACTGAAACAACAATTTGGTACAAAACAGAATGAAAACCAAAAAGAAAAATAAAACAAGGGGAGAATGAAGAGAATGATAAGAAGGAAGTGGAAGGAAAAGGAGAAGAAGAAAGCCAAGGAAGACAAAACAAACAGGAAAGAAAAATAAGAAAAAAGTACCAACTGTCACAAAAAGCTTTATTTCACTGGAATTGGGGTGATGGACTGTAGTTAGCTCATAAAGAAAACAAATGAGCAGTTTTCCACCTGAGTTTCCTGGTCTGCAATTCAAGATGTATTGACTCAGTGAGTAGAAATGGAAGATTTGTGGTTAAACCCAAGATGAATGAAAGTCTGTTCAATTTGTTGGCTAACACTGCAAAGTTCCAGTTACTGCTATCACTTCCACCTGACTCACAGGCACACAGCTCCAAACCAAACTCTTTGTGGTCTCAAAGTCCTTTTTCAGAGAAAGACACTTCTCCCATTATTTAAACTTAATAAATATGAGGATAGCTGGTAAAGAAAAGACATGGTCAGATAAACTACCTGAAATGGGAATAAGTTGCATAAGTAAAGAATGGTTGCATTGAGATTTTAGCTTCAAAAGCAAAACATGTGAACCTAATGTTTCCTTAAAAATTTAGGTTCTAATGAAAACACATGGACAAAGGGAGGGGAACAACACACACCGGGGCCTATTGGAGGCGGGGGGGGAGGGGTAAGGGGAGGGAGAGCATTAGGAAAAATACCTAATGAATGCAGGGCTTAAAACCTAGATGACTGGTTGATAGGTGCAGCAAACCACCATGGCACATGTATACCTATATAACAAGCCTGCATAGTCTGCACATGTATCCTGGAACTTAAAGTAAAATTAAAAAATAAATAAATACATACATAAAAATAAATAGTAAAAGATTAAGATTTCTCTATTGTGGTAGGACAGAAATAAAAGTCTTTATAACTAAAAAAAAAAATCAGGTTATAAGAGCAACCATGTCCTGCCACCAAGTTAATTGTTCCTTGGTGTAATTTCCCCATAAAATCGTAGAAGAACATAAGATAATAACCCCCTCCTTCGTATTTCATTTTCCCACACGGTCATAAAGAGAGTTTGGGGAAAAATATTCAAGAGATTCATCAAGTTTTCCAAGTCTCCATCCTAATCCTTTAATATTAGAATCATTTTTTTGGGGGGGATAGAGAATTTGGGTCGTCATCCTTGACTTTTTTTCTTCCTCGATTGCAGGAGCCTCCTTCATTAATGCCTTTGTACGTGGGATGGAACCATCACTCAACACATCTGCTTCATGAAACCCTCTATCTCTGCCAGATTTTCAGTTTCAGTTTGCAGTCAGTTTGTATTTTTATGGGAATGTTACAATTTCCAACAAATGGCCAAAAACTGGCTTATGTAGTGAATGGGAAGAGATGCTATTGTTAAGCAGGAAAAGAAGTAGAGGGGTCTAGGTTTTTAAAGTGGTCAGATCATTAGTGAATATTGTGTGTTTTGACAAGTTTGCTTTCCTATGCAACCTGCCAACAGCAGTGATTCAGATAATGAATGCTGAACTTAGATCAATGAAGAACCTCTGCCTCCATTATACATTACACCCTCCTTTTTGACAACTTGAAAAACATATTGTTATTCTTTTTAAAAGCCTTATTGTGACACGGTCATTCCATAGAAACAACCAAAGCATACATGAAAAATGGAGCAAGTATTGCTAATCTGCAAATAAAGTTATTTACCTAGTTATGCTTCTCATAGAAGTGTGTGTCCTAAATGAGAAGACACCAGCAAATGGCACAGACATTAAAGGACTGACTTCAACTCATGTTGCAGAATGATGCATTGGGATCTTGAAGTCTGTACAATCCATTTGGTAATCATTTACCAACCTGTAACTTCACATTTCTTGTGGTCTTTAATATGTATTTAAATCTTATGTTGCTAATTAACAGTCACCTGTGTATGTATTTTTCTACACACTCTTACCCCATATCATAATCACCAAAGAAAGCAAATACCAGAACAATCAATTCAGACTAACAAGTTTAGGAGTCTATTAAAGATTATCATTGGCCCACGCCAATATCAAGATAAAACCAAAAGACTGCTATGGGAGTTCAAAGAAGAGAAGATTGTGTCCACCTGGGGAAATCAGGGAAGGCTTCTTGCAGGAGGTGACACAGACTACAGCTTTGAAGGACAAAAATGACTTGCACTTTTAAAATTGGGAGATGGGTTGAAGTGAATGGAGATGAAAAAGGGCATTCTGGTTAGGATGAACAACATAAGCACAAGCACACAGGTAAGACAACGAAGGTAAGACACAACAAGCAGTTCAGTTCTGCTGTAGATATGGACAGGGGAAAGACAGCCAGACATGGGAAAGGGCTACTGGGATGTGACCAGCAAAGGGGGCCTTTCAGGCAAGAGGCAAGGTCAGAATGGAGGCTCAGGAAGCCTTATCAGTATGAAAATGAATTTGATGGAACAGAAGATAAAGGACAGAGAGACAGGGGTGAGGGGACTTTGGCAGTCCAGTTGACCAAGAGTGGAGGTCTGGATTGGATGGTGCAGTGGACTTGGAAAGCAAGGGGCAGGATGAGAAATGCTACAATGGAAGAATTGATTAGATTTGACAGCAGTCTGGATGTGGACAGTCGGCCATGAGTCTGAGGCTTAAAGGCTGAGTGACAGAAACCACAAGGGTGCACCCAATGTACCAGAAGAACTCAGGTGAAATGGTACATTAATGAGCAAGTAATTTAGTTCATAGTTTAGACCCTCAATTGGAGGCTGCCTCAGAAGGCCTGGGCTGGAAAGATCTGGCACCCATTTGTAAACTAAGTCATGAGAATGGGAGAAAAATCAAGACCAAGGATGAGGAGTGGGGTGCCAGAGGAGGGGACTGATGTCATGAGATCAGATGAGACCATCCCTTTTGAAGGAAGTGTGGCCAAGAGCAGCTCTTTGGGGGAAGGAATGCTACCATTTGGGGTGAGAAAAGGGGTTTCAGGAGGAAGAAAGCATTTTGTAGAGTAGAGCAGTGGAGAGGATGCACAACGAGATTGTTCACTGGATTGGCGTCCAGGAAAAAGATCTATGGGGAGTCTAAAGAATCAGTTTCAATTGGGGATCAGGGCAGGAGAAGGAGGCAAGTCCCATGTTATGGGTTCTCAAAGGACGTCTGTGAACTGACTCATATTTCTGGTGGCTTCCTTGAAGATAACCATCTGAACTCATTCACATGTCCAACCCTCTTCTATGCCTACATTCTCTTCCTTAATTCACAGAGGGGCCTGAGGGGCTGCAGAGGGACAAGGGTTGACAGGTGTACCAAGTGTGAGGCATGGCTTGGCTGCACACTGTCCACATACACACTGGAATGACCAAAGCAGAACAGTGGGGTTCAAGTCCTGGTTTGACAGTTCTTCACTGTGTGGACTTGCACAGGCCACACCCTGTTCTGACCACCAGTTCATTCACCTGCAAAATGAGGGATTGGACCTCCTGCTTTCTGACATCCTTCTATGCCATGGGCATTCTCCTCTGGTTCATGACCTTCCCTGGCCTTCTTCCCTCTGCATTCTCAGTCCTATAAGTGCCTGCTTTTCTCATCTCCCTCCTACATATGAGGGATTCACAAATGCTTCCTATTTATATTTATGCACAAAGAAGCGGTTACTTCCCTGAGTTTAAAAATTCACCCATCAAAGTCAGATGAATATCATTTGCAAAGCAGTCATCCAGATTCAAATTTAGTGAGAGGTTTTAGAGCTTTACTGGAGCTTAAAATCCCCTGCAAAAATTTTGTGTTTTTGCATTTCAGCACCAAACATTTTTAAACACCCTGAGCTATACAATAAAAAATAAAATCAATACCAACTGCTATTATTTCTATGGGCACCGCCTGAGCCAATGTCAACCAGAATCACTCCTGCCATAAAAGGAGCTAATTTAAATGATATGTCATCCTTCCCCATATTGGAAGCCTCTAGCACTCAGGAAGCAGTAACTAGAACATGACAAGGCTATGCACACTGGCAAATGGTGTGTTCACATGGAACAGGCAGGCAGGCAGGTCTGCCTCACCTGCACCCCTGGGTAATTTTCAGGGAGAGGAATCTATTGAGCACAGTTTAGGGTGTGCTGCCACAGGCCCTGATGGAGAGGAAGACTGGGAAGCTGGCAGTTTGGCCAACTTTCTTTTGCTTTGCTGCTCATGCTGGCCAAATAGCAAGTCCAGCTGGGGGATATCATGAGACCTAAGCTGAGGATGTTTCTAGGCTTTTAGAATATCTGTTCCCAGACTAGGAATTCAGGGCTGGGTGTCAGAATTGGCTTCAGAAGTGGGCACAGTCATTCAGAGCAGAGAGGACAAGAGGTGTAGCCTCTTCCCTTCCAGTCTCCCCAAACCTCTTGAGTGGAGGAGTTAGGAAAAAAAAGCAGTCTGATAGGTATAATTTGTTTTTCTTTTCAATGCTATTAAATTTTATTAGTTTTCTTTTGGTTTGGCATGTTCGATGTGTTGATTCAAGGGGAAAACTGAGGCTTAAAAATGCAGTGGTTGTGACTTTCTGGGGAAGATGTCGAAAAATCAGGTCACTAAACAGAGACTCGATGGGTAGATGTAAGAAGACCTATGCTGAATTAAAAAGAAGACAGCATGTGTTACAGCTCTGAATGAACAAATATAGGGATAATTGATATGGCAGGCTTGTGGGGTTGACATTAATCTCTTAGTGGCAGCCAATATAAATTCTAAGAATCGTTAAGAATCAGTTGACTTCAGCTTCAGAAACTCATATGTTGCTATTACGTTCTAATACCAAGGATGCATTTTATACAGAAAAGAAAAGAAAAACCTCTTTCGTAGAGAAAGCTTAGTAGAAGTCTTAATTGGAAACAGACTATTTAGCCAGTAGATCTAAGTGATTAAAAAAAAAATCACAGGAGAAAGTACTGGAAATAAACACAGTGTAAAAGTCTTTAGACATCAGACAGCTGTGGTTAAACTGGGTGATGATGGAGCTTTAAGTAAATCTGATCAATCATACACTTTATACACACGGTGAAAATAATCTCTTTGCTTGATCTTTGACCATCCCACACTCTCTGGGAGTTCCCCAAATCTAGGACCATTCCAGGATTGAGATAAGGCCAACGTGTTTTTTTTTTCCTAATTTAACTCTTATACTTTAAAATAGCATAAGCCATGGTCAGATCGAGTGTTCTAATAACAAAATGGGATGGAAGGGAAATGGTACCCAGAGTGAGGGTGGCAAATGCTAAAGCCTGGGATCCGTTAATCAAAATGGTCACCTGTAAGAGGGGAATGCTGACAGCCTGCGGAAAAAGGATGAGATTTAGACAATGAGGAGAAGGCGGTTAAACCTGACCACCTGCATAATCTGTCAGGAATGGAACAAAGACTGAGGGAAGGTGGGGTGCTTTGAAGTGGGGATGCAGAGCTCCTGAGAGAGGAGAGTAGGCAGAGGGTAATGGTGGAAATTCCTCAGAGCCTGCAGTCGGGGGATTTGAGCCAACATTCAAAGGCATCCAGGGCTCTGGTGGAGGCTCACACTTGAGGTCGTGTTAGCAATGCTTGGTCCATGACAATAAGCTGGTTTAGAACCACTGAGCACCTTCAGAGATCTAGAGTCAGAACACCGGGGGTTCTGACTCCTTTCTACCCTCTGTGATTTATCACTGTTCCCAAGGACTGCAAGTTCCTAGATCATTGTCCTAATTGCAACTAAATTGCTCACCAGGGCCCCAGGACCCCCCACCCAGCCCTGCCTAGCCCCTGGCTTCACCCAGGACCCTGCTCTCCAGCATCAGGGGTCTTCTTTCTGTTCCCCTAACTGAGTCACTCTGTTCCTGCCTCATGGCTTTGGAGTGGGAGTTCACTCTTCCTGGAATGTTCTAGGTCTTCACATGGCTCCTCCTTCATACCACTAGGGTCTCAGCCCCAAGATTCCCTCTTCATAGAGGCCTTTGTTCCCTTCCCATCTGTGGTGGCTCATGCCAGCCCCTCACTCCCACTAGGCCCTGATGTCCCCCTATTTTACTCTCTTCAGACCATTCCTACTGGAGATTACCTTGCTGGTTTATTTTTCCTTATTGATCATCTACCTTCCCTCTGGCAGCACAGAAGCACCTTGAGAGCATGGGCCTTTCCTATCTTGGTCACCATCATATCCCCGAGCCCTAGAATTGTCACTCAGAAGATACTCACCGATGGAGTAAGTGACTGGACCACACTGTGCTGTCCGGGGATTGCAGACACCTCTGCTGCCTTTCATGACGTAGTAGCATGGGAGCCTTGAGCTTCCTTTCGAAGCCCTTACAGAGACATGTGAATGACGGGGCTCAGCACAGACCCAGGGGTAACAGAGGCTACCATTGCTCAGTTGCTCTCATACGCACCAGCTCGGTGTGCACCAGGATGCCAGGAGAGCTGCAGGTGGCACCCCTGGAACTCGCAGCCTTGTTTTTTTTTTTTTTTTGAATATGTGCATAATGTGGCTCCAAGGCCAGCAATAGACAGCACACTTAGTTCCAAAATGAACAACGAACTTAAGGAATAATAAAAAAAGAACTGAAGGGAAAATATGTACCCGAACTCTGACAGTTATGGGAAACCTCTTCTTTCTTCTGATGGAGAAAAGACTTCCTGCTTTCAAACAACTGCCAAGTGGTTTGACAACAGCCAGCCTGCTGGGCGAACAGGTGTTCAGACTCAGGAGGGATTTGGTCACAAATAGGAAGTCATTCCCGACTATGTATGGAGTCCATTGATTCTCTCTCTGATGGGCCCACTTGATACGTGAGCACCAAGAGCAGGCAAACAACCTCAGAAATATCCATCACCAGCCCCCATTCCACACGGAGCTCTTTTCTTTGGAAAAGGAGAGAAATTAGGGTACACAAAGTTGAAGATGCCAAAATTCAGCATATGCCATCACCCCCTGCTGAGCTGTCTGACCCCACAGCTGCATCTGTTCAGTGGGCAGATGCTGTGGTATGGCCAGGACTGCCCAGACCAAAACCCCCACAAAAGTTAAGCCAGGACCAGGGAATTCCTGAGTCAGGTCCAACTCTGGTCAAATCAGGGCCAGAGACTCAATTACGTGTAAGGATTCATTTACTTCTAAATCCCACTTGAGGCTTTGGTAGATGAACTTTGGTTCCATGACTAGTGCCACGCTGTGTGATTTCAGGACTTTAAACAGGGTGACAATTCCAGAGAGACTGAAACCCTGACTTGTTTTACTAGGACTTCTTAACTCCACATGCACTGTGAACATGTCAGGCTCTTCCTAAGCAATCTTGCTCAGCTGAACCACGGGGTGGGTGTGATAAGCCCCCCTCAGCTGGCTGATGCTTCCAGTGGTAGCAGAGAGCGGTCTGCTTGCCGGACATGTGGCTGGCTTTCAACTCCCCACACACCCGCCTGCTGACTCATTAGCGCAGAGAGAGAGCCAGGGACTCCTGTGCCTTTGCCATCTGGTTTGGACAGGCCTCCTCTGGACAGAGCCATAAGCAGGGATTTCATGTCTGTGATGAGAGACTCCTTTAGATGTTGATGCTTGTGAGGGAGTTCTCAAGCCAAGCCATGCTTAGCATGGGGACTCTCTTGGTAGATACATATGTCTTTTGGTAAATATATAATAGTATGCAGTGTGGTACGGCTTGGTTTCTAGAGTTGGCCAGACCTTGGTTGAAAGTTTGGATTGGACATTTCCTACCTGGGTGAAACTGAAAACCAGCTGTGGTTTCGAAGTTTTAAAGAAGAGGTCCAGGCATCTGTCTGGGTAAAGGAGAAGGTAGAGGGTTTTTTCTGAAGTCATATCTTTATAGCAAGGACACTGTGAGGGCTTGTGTGTGGAGTAGGTGGGCAAAAGCTCTCCCGAGCCACCCATTGGCACCAACACTGATGAGCTACATCTCTGATTTTTCATCTGTAAAATGGGGACAATGATAGTACTTTTTTCAGGGGACTCTAGAAAAGATTAAATAAAATAATGTATATAAAGAACAAAGCGTGGTGCCCAGGAGCCATCAATACATGTCAGGAATAACAATAATAACTTATTTATTTATTTGAGACACAGTTTTGCTCTTGTCGCCCAGGCTGGAGTGCAGTGGCACAATCTTGGCTCACTGCAACTTCCGCCTTCCATGTTCAAGCGATTCTCCTGCCTCAGCCTCCCAAATAGCTGGGATTACAGGCACCCGCCAACCACGCCCAGCTAATTTTTGTATTTTTAGTAGAGACAGGGTTTCACCATGTTGCCCAGGCTGGTCTCGAACTCCTGACCTCAGGTGATCCATCTGCCTCAGCCTCCCAAAATGCTGGGATTACAGGTGTGAGCCACCATGCCTGGCCAATAATAATAACTTTAAATTAATGCTACTACTACTCCTATTACTATTTCAACTGTTATTAGTAATAGGAGTCTTAAACATTAACTTACACCCCTCTTTTATGGAAAACACCAGCACTGCGGACCAGAGCCAGCCGAGAGGCTGTGCATGGAGGGACTGGAGAGATCAGACTTGTAGGACTCTCAGATTCACATTCCCAGCTTGTAGCATGGCCGTGAACATTCTGACATCTCAGGAGCCCTTGCATGAATCATGTGTCAACACCGTTCTGAGAAAGGGCTACATCTAACCTCAGCTCTCTGTGGAACAACTAGTACGGTGTTGGTGACTTCCCTGGTTTTGTCAACAGGGCAGGAGTCAGAAGGGGGAAGCATGGGTTCACCCCGGGTCTGTGATCTCCATGAGTGGAGGAGGGATGATGCAGATACAGAGGTTGTTGGTGTGTTGCTTTTTTATTCTTTTTGAAGTGTGGATCCCCACATAAAGGGAATTCCAACTCCTTGAGCTCTTGCTGGCCAGAACAGACCAGGGAACTGGGGCACCAAAGAAACAGGAAATTTCTGAGAGGGCAGCCGCAGAGGCTGAAAATAGACCTGGAGCTTCTGGGCAAGAGGGCCCCATGAAAAAGTGGATTGGGACCACTGCCCAGACAAGCCTCTGTGCTGGGCAGAAAGCCCAAGCCAAGGTCTTGCTGGCAACACAGGTAGAGGAGAAGGCGAATGGGTCTTCTGGGTGTTTTACATATATAAACGTATATCAACACCACAAGAACCCTATTAGGTAGATATTATTATTACTCCCATTTAGTAGATGAGAAAACTTAGGCACAGCAAGGTTAAGTAACTTCTGAAGTTCATGTATTCAAGATGTGGGGAGGCCAAGATTTGAATGTGGGCAGTTAGCCTCCAGAACCATATAAAAAACTTAGCGTTGGCCAGGTGCAGTGGCTCACACCTGCAATCTCAGTGCTTTGGGAGACAGAAGTAGGAGGATCACTTGAGGCCAGGAGTTTGAGACTAGCCTAAGCAACATAGGGAGACCCTGTCCCTACAAAAAAATTTAAAAAATTAGCCAGGTGTGGTGGCACCTGCCTGTAGTCCTAGCTACTCAGGAGGCTGAGGTGGGAGGATCACTGGAGCCCAGGAGTCTGAAGCTGCAGTGAGCTATGATTACGCCACTGCACTCCAGCGTGGGTGACAGGACAAGAACTCATTTCTAAAATATTTTTAAGAAAGCACACACACACAAAACCCACTTAACTTAGTGCTTGTGCATAATAATACAATATGACTAATATTTACAATTACTCTCTCTGCCTAGGGCCAGAATTGGAGCTGCATATTTTATATTAAACATTTTGCTTCAGTTCAAACTTGTAGAGTTGCACTTCATTAAAATCCATTTTTATTTATGTGAGATGACAGATGTGCACAATTCTTTTATTTTATTGTCATAGAAATTAAGGAGATATATTTGATCATGATATTCTTGTTTGTTTACATGAAATTGCAGAGCTGACTCTTTTGATGGCATTTAAAAGGGCTCTCAGAGGCCCTCCTGAAGCCTTCATATGAATATGATGACTCATAGTAGGTATTCTGGACTTAACTGCTGGGCAGAATTTAGGAGTCCAGGGAGAAATGGCGCCTCCTAATGGGGTTTGTCTAGGCCAAGCTGGCAGGGTCTAGACCTGGAGCTGGAGCTGGGGCCGAGGGGAGGCTGGGAGCCCTGGGAGATCGACCCCTGCTTGGGTGAAAGCCATGTGTTTTCCACCCTGACCTGATTCTTAACTCTGTACCAAGAGCACTGAGGCCTTCCCTCAGAATGACCCCCACAGGCCTTCAACCTGGCTCCTGGACCTTCACAGGTAGCATAAGCCAAGCCAAGCCCTCCAAGGACTCCGAGCCAACATGTTTCCAAAACAGAAAAGCACACGTTTACCAAGGACATGGCTGAGCTTTGACTCCGTGGGTCATAGAAGAATCTCCTGGCTGCTCCCCTCTCAAGCTTTCCTCCTTATCCCTGAAACAGAGTCAATTCTTCCCAAAGACAATAGATGTCAGGAACAGGATGGGCTGAACAAACTCATCAGGATGAGGGAAGGTGAGTCTTCCCATGCTTCGTTCTGCAGAGCGTCCCAGCACCAGAGGGTATTGGTATCAGGAAATGGTATCAGAAAGGCCTCAAATTCCATTTAGTCCCACACCACATTTCAATCCCTGCTAAATTCCATAATGAGGGCATGCATAAACGTAGCTCGGAATAGAGTCTCAGTGTCTAACAGGAGGCAGCATCCTGTGTTCCACTCAGAGATGAGCACCTGGGTAGCTGGGCTCAGCACTATCAGGTGTTCTAAACCAAAAAGGCCCAGGGACACATCAAACATACACAGATGCGCGGGAGGGTCTGCATCATACACGCAGTCCTCCAGCTGCGCGGGAGGGACCGCATCACACACGCAGTCCGCCAGGTTCGCGGGAGGGACCACATCATACACGCAGTCTGCCAGGTGTGCGGGAGGGACCGCAAGACAGTCTAGGACGTCCTCCTCCTCCCTTTGTGAGACATGTTCTACAGCCTCCAGGACGGGAGCCCCTCTGTCCTGTTTTGCTCCACTGACTCATGTGTGCCCCACAGAGATCAAGAACACAAATTCTGGAAGCAAATTGCCTTGTTCTGCATCCTAACTCTGCTATTCCTGGATATGTGGCCTGGGGTATGTTTCTCAACCTCCCTCTCTGGGCTCTATTTTCTCGTATGTACAATGAAGAAAGCAGAACCGACACCATGGGGTTGATACAAAGATTAAACGAGTTCATGCATATAATTTCACATTGACTCAGCTGAGTTCCCAGTAAAGATCAGCTATTCATACGAAAACTATTTTTAATTTAAAATAAATAAAAATAGCAACTGGGAGTATAAGAAAGGGGTGTGTGTGTGTGTGTGTGTATATATATATATATTTAAATTTTTATTTAAGAAAAAGGTCAAGCACAAAGATGCTATGGGGAGGCTGGGACACGTGTTTAGAAGCTGCATGTTGCAGTAATCAAAGACAGAGCAAGAGAGTGGAAAGAGTAAAGTTTACTGTATAATGACCAAGGTCTTAAAATGACGAAGGGCAGGGGTTTAATGTTGTCTAACAGCTGTACCCATGCCTTGAGTCCCCCAGCTGCTGGTACCTCACCAAGTGCCCTAATTCTAATTTTCCATGCCCCAACTGCATCACAATTTCACTGTGGGAGAAAGTCACAAGTAAATAAAGCACACTGAGGCCAGTGTGCTTTATTCTTTCTCCTCTCCCAGGCAATGGCACTCAGGTATATGCACTATAGGGAAGGGAAGAAGAAATTCATCCTCCCTGCCACACACAAGATATGTCACCCCCTTGGCTGGGTCAGGGGAGGGAGAGCCCCCAGCCAACTGCAACACAATCTTACTTTGCCAGTGAAAGCTGGACACGTGGTACATGAGCCCTCCCATTGCCCTAGATGGTCTGCACACCATCTGGAAAGGTTAATGGCATTTGTTTCTTTCTCACTTGGAGATTCAGGCTCAGGTCCAGGCTCCAGGTTTCCATTCAAACGCAGAGTGAGATTTCCCCTGCAGGAAAGAGCAGCTGCAGCAGGAGGCCACAAATGTCTTACTTCACAAAAAATAAAAGGAGATTGGCCTAGAATAAAAAGGATTTGACTAGAAAAGTATTCTGTCATATTAAAAAAATCCCAAAAACACCCCTCAAACTTTCCTTTGATTGTGTCCTTCACTTCTCCATTTTATGATTGCAAACTCAATATTGAAGGGATACGCTGCACTGCCGTTTTTTGCAGCTCTGTTCACAATAGCAAAGGTATAGAATCAACCTAAGTGTCCGCCAATGGATGAATGGGTAAAAACGTGGCATGTACGTGCAAAGGAATACTATTTGGCCATAACAAAGAATGAAATGCTGTCACCCGCAGCAACGCGGATGGAACTGGACGTCATCATGTTCAGTGAAAATAAGCCAGGCACACAAAGACAAATATCTCATGTTCTCATTCATATGTAGGAGCTAAAAAAGTTAATCTCATGGAGGCAGAAAGTAGAATGATAGATACCAGCAACTGGGAAGGGTATGGGGTGAGGGGAGATGAAGAGAGGTTGGTTAATGGGTACAAACATACAATTAGGTAAAAAGAATAAGTTGTAATATTTGATGGCAGAGTAGGGTGACCACAATGAACAACAATGTAGTGTATATTTCAAAGTAGCTAGAAGAGAGGACTTGAAACGTTCCCAACATGTAGAAATGATAAATACTGGAGGTGACAGTATTTAGAGTCACCTCCAGTGACTCTAAATACTCGGATCTGATTATTATATATTCTATGCATGTAATAAAATATCACATGTACCTAATAAATATGCAAAAATATGTATCCCATACATGTTTTCCAAAATTATATATATTTTATTTTATTTTTGGGGTTATTTTTATTTTTGGGTTATTTCACTCTGTCGCCCAGGCTGGAGTGCAGTGGTGTGATCAAAGCTCACTGCAGCCTTAACTACTCAGGCTCAAGTGATCCTCCCACCTTAGCCTCCCAAGTAGCGGGGAATATAGGTGTGAACTACCACACCTGGCTCATTCTTAAATTTTTTTTTTAGAAATCGGGTCTCACTATGTTGCCCAGGCTGGTGTGGAAGTCCTAGGCTCAAGCAATCCTCCCACCTCGGCCTTCCAAAGTGCTGGGGTCACAGGTGTGAGCCACAGTGCCTAGCAAAAAATTGTATTTATTAAAAAGTAAAATAAAATTGCAAACTGAGTCCTTCTTGTCTGATACATTAACAAGTAGAGATAAGGCTTGTCAGGAACTCAGGGAATACATAATAAAGACATGCCGATGATATTGCAGCCTAGCAGAGTCTGATAAAATATCCAAACTCTAGCTGGACCTAGGATGGGCAGGGAAAGCGGGTGTGAGAAAGCAGAGGACAGAGAAGAAGATGAGTCAATCCACACTGTAGCAAATGCTGTGTATTTCACCTGTTCACGTCCTGCTCCACCATATGCAAAAGCATGGCCACCAGGGGTCTATGGAGCTCCTAGGTGCCAATTTCAAATTCATAAAGACTGAGGTTGACCTGGAGATGGGCAGTGGTATCCAGGACGTAGGTGTCACTGTATCTGAAGTCCTAGAAGGAGCCAATCAGGGCTTTCACTACAAGTGCCACCAAGGGAAGCTGTGACTGTAAGAGGGTTGGGCAGCTCAGGAGGTTGGGCAGGGCCAGTGAATAACATCAACAACTTTTAATTAAAATCTCACCATTTACTCAGAGACCCTACCAACTTTCTGGATCTGACACATAATGGTCAACCTCAGAATGTGTTGGATAACAGGATGCCGACTTTCTAAACACAAGCTCCTAATTGCTCATGGCGATTTGTACTCATTTGTACAGTTAACAAATATTGCTTAGTCCATTTATACTGCTCAGGGCAAAAATCCTGGAGTCTCCCATGATTTTTCCCATGTCATCACTCCTATTGCCAACTGACCTGCAAACCATCTTGGCATCACCTCCAAAAAATATTCTAAAGACAGCAACCACTTCTTATCTTTACTGCTGACAACGCCACTCAAGTCTTACCACAGGCTTCCTACCTGGTCTCCCAGCCACCATCATGCCCCTGTAGTATCCTTTCTCTGCCAAGCAGTTGGGGTGATATTCCCAGAATATAAATTGCTTAATGGTAGTCAACAGCTTAAAACTCTCCCGTAGCTTTCCAATGCACCCATATCTTCAGCAAGACCCAAGGCTGGACATGATCGGCCCCCGGCTACCACCTCTCTGAGCACTCCCAGCCATACTCCCCTTCTTCACCAGACTCCAAACTGGCCTATTCCATGATTCTCGAACATGTCAAGCTTGCTTCTGTATGAACATTTACTCTTCTTCCCACCTGGAAGTTTCTTCTCCCAGATCTTGATTAGAGTTGCTGTCATGATTTGGGGTTTCTTTGAGACACTTCCCTTGATCACCCTCACTAAAGCTGTTCCTCCACCTTCTCCACTGTTCACCACCCAGCCCATTGCCCAGTGCATTTCCATCAATAACTTTTGTCTTCTATTATCTGATCATTGATTGGTTCAGATGCTCCTTGCCTGTGTTCTCCCATGGGTCTGTGAGCTCCAGGAGTGAAGAAACCTTTCCTGTTTTGTTCACCTCAGTATGCTTTGTGCCTGCCTCTAACAAGCAGTGAATGGAAGTCCACATGAAATCAATAATTCGGTTTCATGACTGTGTCTCAAATGCTACCCAAAGAGTTTGTGCTGTTTCGACTCACCTTGTCTTTGGTGTATCTGGTGGCATCTTGTGATACTCATTCATCCATGCATCCATCTGACTACCCAGGCACCCCTAGAATAGTCCCTGAGCACGTTTATGCCAGCTGAAGGGCCCTGTGAACTCTGATCATATACCCATCCTCCCCTGCCCTGCATCAATGGCAGGATATCAGCTAGCCAGGCCCTTACCGAAGATGCTTGCGCCCTTACCATGTGTGACACTACTCTTGGTGCTGCAGATGCAGTGAGGAACAGGCAGAGATGGGCTGCATTCTTGGGGAACTCACAGCCTAGCACAGTGATTCCCTCAGCAGAAAAAATGTGTGATGTGTCTGCTTAGACACATCATGCATTTCACTGTTGCCAGGGATGGAGATGGTCTATGGACATGCTTCTTACTGTTGCCCTTGGCCTTGCTGTTTTCTTACTCTAGCTTGTGAACCTAGAAGACTAGCATTTTACACTGTTCCTGAGGCAATGGCTGGCAGTTTGCTGGGAGGGCATATTCCTTCTGCTCAGAGAGTGACTCATGTTCAAAACTGCACCAAATCAGAGTCTACATTTTAAATGGTGCCATTTTCTTCACAAAGTGGAATGTCTTAATATTTTTTCACGGCATTATGCTATCAGTGCTTGCAGAGGTGTCTTCCCTGGAAACTCTTTATAACACAGTAACTTCTCTCTCATGTACTTTCTCTAACTCTTAACATGCTGTATTGCTTTTTCATAGCATTGGCCACCACTTGGTGGCCATATATCTTCTCCCTATCTCCATATATCTTCTCCCTATCTCACTATCCCACTATATTAATATCTTACTCTCTCTCCATCTACTCACCCACTCACCCACCCACGCACTCACCTACCTACCAATCTGTCATCTCTGTTGAGTATTTAACATCTCAAAGCCTGCTACTAGAATGTAATTTTTTCTCTAGTGTCTCTTCAGTGCCTGAAACTGTGCCTGGCACATAGCAGGCTCTCAGTAAACATTTGTTAAATCAGTGAATGAACTTACTGCCCAAAGAAGACTATAATAAACATTTCTCCCTAGAACACAATCAGTGGACTATGACCCTGGCTTTAAATTCACAAATAACTACGAGACAAACCACCTTTAATTCACATTATTGTGTAAAGACGGGCCTGTATTTTTAGATTCTAGGTGGTCTCAGGCCTCAGGTCCTGGTGTGGTTCAGGCCACAGCCACCTGGACTGTAGCTGCATGGACCTAGGGCGTGAAGTCTGGTCTGCTCCGTCACTGCCTACATGGTGACCTGTGTAGGGCGTTGATAGGAGGGAAGACCAGGGAGTCCTCAGTGGACACCAGTTGAAGGAACAGAGGTGGAAGCCTTCCCTGCCTGCTGCACATACACTTTTGTGACTCGCTAATGTCCTGTGTGCCCTTTTACCAGGGGAAGCTTTCCAGTGCTTTTTTGCCCAGGGGTGGAGTTTGAAGGCCATGACTGGAATCCTTCGCCTCCCCTCACTTGGTGTGCAGGCTGGCTCTGCCTATGCAGACAGGGCAGGTGTGGAGATGAGGGGTCTCTGTGCTAAGGCTAGGGGGTGCCTGGGCCCACCCGGCAGCTTTTGTGGGGTTCAGGAGTGAACGGCCAGGGTCCAGCAGGAGAAAGCGAGCTCAGCAGATGCCGCATGTTGCAGCAGTGGGGAAGGAGGCATTTTCCGGGCTGCCAGACCCTTTGCACCCAAGTGTGCCCCTCTGATTACTCACTGAAGTGGGTTTCATGGTGAGAAGAGGGCACTGAGCTGTGAATGAATGTTGAGGACAGCCACACCATGGAGGGAGGTTTAGGGCGTGAGGCCCTTGGTCTAAGCTGACTCTGGGAGCCGGGCTTGAGGAAGCAGTTACCCTGCCTTGCATGTGTTGTTTAGCTGTACCCCTGCAGCCCTCAACGTCTCCCAACTCATTGGTTCTGTGACTGACACATTACTCAGCCTCTCTGAGCCTTGGTTTCCTCTTTTGTCAACAATGTCCTTCTCCAGGAGTTATTGAAAGGATCAAAATGAGTTCACATATGTAACGCTGCAAGACAGTGCCTGCCACAAGGTAAGTATTGTAGGTGTGCTTGTTAAAGGGAAGCATAAATAAAACAAGCATCTGCCAGCCTGACTGGCTTTTGTCCTCAGTATACTTAACCTTCAACTCAGGTTCAGCTACTTGCAGGGCAGAGGAGCCTGGATGCCCAGTCTCTACCTCCTTCTGTGATTTTGCTAAGGGGTGACCTGGCTTTGGTTCAATTAGCCATGGGCTCATGTGGCAGATTCTTGCTAAAAGCCCCACTTGCCTGTGATAGGAGGCAGTGTGGGGAATGTGGTATCATTCAAAGAAATGACATTTGTGCCCCAAAAATGGACTCTCATCTTGGGACGGTGCTCAGCTGTCATGATGGTAAGACTCTGGGCAACTTGTACATTGAAAGTCTTTGCCAGCCATGTGCGGTGGCTCACGCCTGTAAGTCCAGCACTTGGGGAGGCTGAGGCAGGCGGATCATCTGAGGTCAGGAGTTGGAGACCAGCCTGACCAACATGGTGAAACCCTGTCCCTACTAAAAATACAAATATTAGCCAGGCATGGTGGCAGGCACCTGTAATCTCAGCTACTCGGGAGGCTGAGGCAGGAGAATCGCTTGAATTTGGGAGGTGGAGGTTGTAGTGAGCCAAGATCGTGCCACTGCACTCCAGCATGGGCAACACAGCAATACTCTATCTCAAAAAAAAGAAAGAAGAAAATCTTTGCCAAAGATGTAGGCAGTGAGTTTCAGGAGGTGAATATTCCTTCCAGTAATTTTCAAGGTGCTCCTTGGAAGTGAGTTTCAAGAGAAACATGAAAATTACTCACTTTCAAGGAGCATTGTGAAAACTACATGGAAGGAGTCCTCACCCCTGGCCACGAGAGGTTCCTGCTTTTCTCTTCACATTTCTGGAATGATGCATCTCAGATATATCCAGGTGTGCCATACTAAAGGGAAATGATTGCTTCATTTTCTTTCCCCCATTGCACAGTGCTGATTATGAGTACCTCTCTTGCAAACCTAAATCCAAGCAACAGAGCTAATAAAACTTTGCCATGATCAGTCTAAATCATTTCTAATGGCTCTACCCACTATTGATTTGCCCATGGAAATAAATTGGACAGAAGGACTCAGAGGAGTGCTCAGTCAAGTGTGATGATTTAGAGACTGCCTGGACAATATAATAAGAAGAGGACAAAACCCCTGACTAACAAATGGGCAATGATTTAAACAGATTTTTCACCAAAGAACATGGCAAAGAAGCCTGTTAAAAACTGCCCAACATTGTGACTCGTCAGGGAAATGCAAATTAAAACCACTTGTGCTCAATAGAATGGCTAAAATGAAAACAAAAACAGTACTGATAATACTAAGTGCTGGTGATGATGTGGGGCACCTGGAATCCCATATGTAGGTGGTGGAAATACAAATGGTTTAGCCACTTTGCAAAGCTGTTCGTGGTTTCTTACAAACATACTTAGCACACAACCCAGTAATCCCACTCCTAGGTTATTTACCTGAAAGAAATGAGAGCATTTGTCCACACCAAGACCTAGAGTGCATCTGTGTGCAGTTTTTCCCTTGGGTTCCAGCAGCCCAGGGAAAGCAGACATTGAGGCAGCCCATGATAGTGCACAGGCTTTGTCCTGTAATCATTTATCTCTGCTTTTAATAATAAACTGAAAACTGTGTATTTGAGGTGGAAGCGATTAGATTCTTAGCTCTGGAGGGAAGGGAGAAATGGGTATGTGGTTCTTGATTAACCTAAACCAACTGAGTAACTAGTTCCTTTGCCACAATGATTGGTTCAGGGATGGTCAGGTAACCTGAGTTGGCTTAATCAGATTTTTGTTTGATGATGCTATGGGGGGATGGGGAATGAGATGTGGCAGCCAAGGAGACATCCTCTTTCTCTTTCCTGGCCAAAGTGGTATGTGTACACAAGGCCTGAAAATGCTACAGCTCACCCTAATACTGTGCTTTTCCGATGGGCTTAAAAAACGGCGCACCAGGAGATTATATCCCACACCTGGCTTGGAGGGTCCTATGCCCACGGAGTCTCGCTGATTGCTAGCACAGCAGTCTGAGATCAAACTGCAAGGCGGCAGCGAGGCTGGGGGAGGGGCGCCCGCCATTGCCCAGGCTTGCTTAGGTAAACAAAGCAGGCAGGAAGCTCGAACTGGGTGGAGCCCACCACAGCTCAAGGAGGCCTGCCTGCCTCTGTAGGCTCCACCTCTGGGGGCAGGGCACAGACAAAAAGACAGCAGTAACCTCTGCAGACTTAAATGTCCCTGTCTGACAGCTTTGAAGAGAGCAGTGGTTCTCCCAGCACGCAGCTGGAGATCTGAGAACGGGCAGACTGCCTCCTCAAGTGGGTCCCTGACCCCCAACCCCTGAGCAGCCTAACTGGGAGGCACCCCCCAGTAGGGGCAGACTGACACCTCACACGGTCGGGTACTCCTCTGAGACAAAACTTCCAGAGGAACGATCAGATAGCAGCATTCGTGGTTCACGAAAATCCGCTGTTCTGCAGCCACCACTGCTGGTACCCAGGCAAACAGGGTCTGGAGTGGACCTCTAGCAAACTCCAAGAGACCTGCAGCTGAGGGTCCTGTCTGTTAGAAGGAAAACTAACAAACAGAAAGGACATCCACACCAAAAACCCATCTGTACATCACCATCATCAAAGACCAAAAGCAGATAAAACCACAAAGATGGGGAAAAAACAGAACAGAAAAACTGGAAACTCTAAAAAGCAGAGCGCCTCTCCTCCTCCAAAGGAACATAGCTCCTCACCAGCAACAGAACAAAGCTGGACAGAGAATGACTTTGATGAGTTGAGAGAAGAAGACTTCAGATGATCAAACTACTCCGAGCTACAGGAGGAAATTCAAACCAAAGGCAAAGAAGTTGAAAACTTTGAAAAAAATTTAGAAGAATGTATAACTAGAATAACCAATACAGAGAAGTGCCTAAAGGAGCTGATGGAGCTGAAAGCCAAGGCTCGAGAACTACGTGAAGAATGCAGAAGCCTCAGGAGCCGATGCGATCAAATGGAAGAAAGGGTATCAGTGATGGAAGATGAAATGAATGAAATGAAGTGAGAAGGTAAGTTTAGAGAAAAAAGAATAGAAAGAAATGAACAAAGCCTCCAAGAAATATGGGACTATGTGAAAAGACCAAATCTACGTGTGATTGGTGTACCTGAAAGTGATGGGGAGAATGGAACCAAGTTGGAAAACACTCTGCAGGATATTATCCAGGAGAACTTCCCCAATCTAGCAAGGCAGGCCAACATTCAGATTCAGGAAATACAGAGAATGCCACAAAGATACTCCTCGAGAAGAGCAACTCCAAGACACATAATTGTCAGATTCACCAAAGTTGAAATGAAGGAAAAAATGTTAAGGGCAGCCAGAGAGAAAGGTCGGGTTACCCACAAAGGGAAGCCCATCACACTAACAGCGGATCTCTCAGCAGAAACTCTACAAGCCAGAAGAGAGTGGGGGCCAATATTCAACATTCTTAAAGAGAAGAATTTTCAACCCAGAATTTCATATCCAGCCAAACTAAGCTCCATAAGTGAAGGAGAAATAAAATACTTCACAGAGAAGCAAATGCTGAGAGATTTTGTCACTACCAGGCCTGCCCTAAAAGAGCTCCTGAAGGAAGCACTAAACATGGAAAGGAACAACTGGTACCCGCCACTGCAAAATCATGCCAAATTGTAAAGACCATTGAGGCTAGGAAGCAACTGCATCAACTAACGAGCAAAATAACCAGCTAACCTCATAATGACAGGATCAAATTCACACATAAAAATATTAACTTTAAATGTAAATGGACTAAATGCTCCAATTAAAAGACACAGACTGGCAAATTGGATAAAGAGTCAAGACCCATCAGTGTGCTGTATTCAGGAAACCCATCTCACGTGCAGAGACACGCACAGGCTCAAAATAAGAGGATGGAGGAAGATCTACCAAGCAAATGGAAAACAAAAAAAGGCAGGGGTTGCAATCCTAGTCTCTGATAAAACAGACTTTAAACCAACAAAGATCAAAAGAGACAAAGAAGGCCATTACATAATGGTAAAGGGATCAATTCAACAAGAAGAGCTAACTATCCTAAATATATATGCACCCAATACAGGAGCACCCAGATTCATAAAGCAAGTCCTGAGTGACCTACAAAGAGACTTAGACTCCCACACAATAATAATGGGAGAATTTAACACCCCACTGTCAACATTAGACAGATCAATGAGACAGAAAGTTAACAAGGATACCCAGGAATTGAACTCAGCTCTGCAACAAGTGGACCTAATAGACACTTACAGAACTCTCCACCCCAAATCAACAGAATATACATTTTTTTCAGCACCACACCACACCTATTCCAAAATTGACCACATACTTGGAAGTAAAGCTCTCCTCAGCAAATGTAAAAGATCAGACATTATAACAAACTGTCTCTCAGACCACAGTGCACTCAAACTAGAGCTCAGGATTAAGAAACTCACTCAAAACCGCTCAACTACATGGAAACTGAACAACCTGCTCCTGAATGACTACTGGGTACACAACGAAATGAAGGCAGAAATAAAGATGTTCTCTGAAACCAACGAGAACCAAGACACAACATACCAGAATCTCTGGGACACATTCAAAGCAGTGTGTAGAGGGAAATTTATAGCACTAAATGCCCACAAGAGAAAGCAGGAAAGATCCAAAATTGACACCCTAACATCACAATTAAAAGAACTAGAAAAGCAAGAGCAAACACATTCAAAAGCTAGCAGAAAGCAAGAAATAACCGAAATCAGAGCAGAACTGAAGGAAATAGAGACACAAAAAACCCTTCAAAAAATTAATGAATGCAGGAGCTGGTTTTTTGAAAGGATCAACAAAATTGATAGACCACTAGCAAGACTAATAAAGAAGAAAAGAGAGAAGAATCAAATAGACACAATAAAAAATGATAAAGGGGATATCACCACTTATCCCACAGAAATACAAACTACCATCAGAGAATATTACAAACACCTCTATGCAAATAAACTAGAAAATCTAGAAGAAATGGATAAATTCCTCAACATATACACCCTCCCAAGACAAAACTAGGAAGAAGTTGAATCTCTGAATAGACCAATAACAGGCTATGAAATTGTGGCAATAATCAATAGCTTACCAACAAAAAGAGTCCAGGACCAGATGGATTCACAGCCGAATTCTACCAGAGGTACAAGGAGGAACTGGTACCATTCCTTCTGAAACTATTCCAATCAATAGAAAAAGAGGGAATCCTCCCTAACTCATTTTATGAGGCCAGCATCATCCTGATACCAAAGCCGGGCAGAGACACAACCAAAAAAGAGAATTTTAGACCAATATCCTTGATGAACATTGATGCAAAAATCCTCAATAAAATACTGGCAACCCGAATCCAGCAGCATATCAAAAAGCTTATCCACCATGATCAAGTGGGCTTCATCCCTGGGATGCAAGGCTGGTTTAATATACGCAAATCAATAAATGTAATCTAGCATATAAACAGAACCAAAGACAAAAACCACATGATTATCTCAATAGATGCAGAAAAGGCCTTTGACAAAATTCAACAACTCTTCATGCTAAAAACTCTCAATAAATTAGGTATTGATGGGACGTATCTCAGAATAATAAAAGCTATCTATGACAAACCCACAGCCAATATCATACTGAATGGGCAAAAACTGGAAGCATTCCCTTTGAAAACTGGCACAAGACAGGGATGCCCTCTCTCACCACTCCTATTCAACATAGTGTTGGAAGTTCTGGCCAGGGCAATTAGGCAGGAGAAGGAAATAAAGGGTATTCAATTAGGAAAAGAGGAAGTCAAATTGTCCCTGTTTGCAGATGACATGATTGTATATCTAGAAAACCCCATTGTCTCAGCCCAAAATCTCCTTAAGCTGATAAGCAACTTCAGCAAAGTCTCAGGATACAAAATCAATGTATAAAAATCACAAGCATTCTTATACATGAATAACAGACAAACAGAGAGCCAAATCATGAGTTAACTCCCATTCACAACTGCTTCAAAGAGAATAAAATACCTAGGAATCCAACTTACAAGAGACGTGAACTACCTCTTCAAGGAGAACTACAAACCACTGCTCAATGAAATAAAAGAGGATACAAACAAATGGAAGAACATTCCATGCTCATGGGTAGGAAGAATCAATATCGTGAAAATGGCCATACTGCCCAAGGTAATTTATAGATTCAATGCCATCCCCATCAAGGTACCAATGACTTTCTTCACAGAATTGGAAAAAACTACTTTAAAGTTCATATGGAACCAAAAAAGAGCCCGCATCGCCAAGTCAATCCTAAGCCAAAAGAACAAAACTGGAGGCATCACGCTACCTGACTTCAAACTATACTACAAGGCTACAGTAACCAAAACAGCATGGTACTGGTACCAAAACAGAGATATAGATCAATGGAACAGAACAGAGCCCTCAGAAATAACGCCGCATATCTACAACTATCTGATCTTTGACAAACCTGAGAAAAACAAGCAATGGGGAAAGGATTCCGTATTTAATAAATGGTGCTGGGAAAACTGGCTAGCCATATGTAAAAAGCTGAAACTGGATCCCTTCCTTACACCTTATACAAAAATTAATTCAAGATGGATTAAAGACTTAAACGTTAGACCTAAAACCATAAAAACCCTAGAAGAAAACCTAGGCATTACCATTCAGGACATAGGCATGGGCAAGGACTTCATGTCTAAAACACCAAAAGCAATGGCAACAAAAGCCAAAATTGACAAATGGGATCTAGTTAAACTAAAGAGCTTCTGCACAGCAAAGGAAACTACCATCAGAGTGAACAGGCAACCTACAAAATGGGAGAAAATTTTCGCAACCTACTCATCTGACAAAGGGCTAATATCCAGAATCTACAATGAACTCAAACAAATTTACAAGAAAAAAACAAACAACCCCATCAAAAAGTGGGCGAAGGACATGAACAGACACTTCTCAAAAGAAGACATTTATGCAGCCAAAAAACACATAAAAAAATGCTCATCATCACTGGCCATCAGAGAAATGCAAATCAAAACCACAATGAGATACCATCTCACACCAGTTAGAATGGCAACCATTACAAAGTCAGGAAACAACAGGTGCTGGAGAGGATGTGGAGAAATAGGAACACTTTTACACTGTTGGTGGGACTGTAAACTAGTTCAATCATTGTGGAAGTCAGTGTGGCGATTCCTCAGGGATCTAGAACTAGAAATACCATTTGACCCAGCCATCCCATTACTGGGTATATACCCAAAGGACTATAAATCATGCTGCTATAAAGACACATGCACACGTATGTTTATTGCGGCATTATTCACAACAGCAAAGACTTGGAACCAACCCAAATGTCCAACAATGACAGACTGGATTAAGAAAATGTGGCACATATACACCATGGAATACTATGCAGCCATAAAAAATGATGAGTTCATGTCCTTTGTAGGGACATGGATGAAATTGGAAATCATCATTCTCAGTAAACTATCGCAAGAACAAAAAACCAAACACCGCATATTCTCACTCATAGGTGGGAATTGAACAATGAGAACACATGGACACAGGAAGGGGAACATCACACTCTGGGGACTGTTGTGGGGTGGGGGGAGGGAGGAGGGATAGCTTTAGGAGATATACCTAATGCTAGATGACGAGTTAATGGGTGCAGCACACCAGCATGGCACATATATACATATGTAACTAACCTGCACATTGTGCACACGTACCCTAAAACTTAAAGTATAATAATAATAAAATAAAATAAAATAAAATAAAAAGAAAATGCTACAGCTATTTTCTGCCATTAAAAAAAAAAAAAAAAAAACTAGTCTGAGGAAGGAAACAGAGGAGATTAGAGATAAAAGAATCACAACAATGGCGCTGGAAGTCCTGATCAAGTCATACCTGATTTCCACTTTCCTTTGCATTTTTCAGAGACATCTACAAATTTCCTTCATTTAAGAAGCCAGTTAGAGTTGGGATTTTTTTGTTGTTGTTACCTGAAACTGAAAGCTTCTAATTAGTCTAGATGTGGATCTGAGAATGAATCTGATTTCAGGAGATTGTATCAAAGAAGTAGAACAAGCAAGACACAAGTTTTGTGAGCCAAGATCAAAGCTAACACAGAGATCTGGGGTGAAGTTGTAGAGGCAATGAAAACAGAGCAGCACAGAGTCAGGTGGGTGGCCTTAGCAGAACTCTGGGCCTGGGACCAACAGCATCTGTCAGGGGGAGATCGAGTGTGGAGCCCTGTCAGGACCTGGCCTTGAGGGGGTTGGGGTGGGGATGGCCAAAGAAAAGAAACTATGAGGGGACAGTGCAAGAGACAGCCTCAGGCAGATGGTCAGACTGGGGCCTCAGGAGGACTGTCTGCCCTTCCTGGACCAACTGCTGGAGGCTGCCTCTCATCCAGGGCCACGCTTGGTCTAGAACGTGATGAGAGCTGAGCCTGCAGATGGAGCTGAAGCAGGTGAGCTGCTCTTCTGATTCAGTTGGCCTTGGGCTAGGGCTGGGGCTTTGCTTCTAACAGGAATCTGCCTCCTGATGCCACAGCCTGCAGAAGATGCCGGGAGAAACCCAGTTTTACTGGGTGTGATGGAATTCACCAGCTGCCTCAGCTGGACCTGACCTTGGCCTTGGTCTACTCCTGCACCACACATTCTGCCCTCTGCTACTCACAGGATCTGTATGGAAGCATGCTGGCTCCTGGATGAGGCTTTCTGCCACACCTGCCCCCTTGGTTTCTCAACAGATCACTCGTTCTCTTCCTTGCAATTTCATCTCCCTCCCTGGAATGGATGTTAGGCCTCCAGCCCCTATTTTTAGGTTTGGCAGCACTATTGGTGTGTGGTTTTTGGCCTCCCCTGTCCTCCGTCCCCAGCTTCTTGGAAAATCTAGATGCGTCTCAGGATTGGAACAGGGGAGATGTGTGTTGGGTTTTGTCTGGGGAACAATAAGATAGAAATCAAGGTGTACGGGGTAAGCTGGGGCAGCCTGTGGGTGTCCCGCTGTGTTTATCAGCCTGAGTCCTCCATCTGTGGTGGAAGCAAAAGCCCAGCTGTGGGAGACGCCATCTGAGTATAAGAGAAACTTCTAGCTGCACATTGTTTGGGCTAAGTAAAATATTAGGTTGGTGCAAAAGTAATTGCGGTTTTTGCCATGGCAAAAACCGCAATTATGTTTGCACCTACCTAATAGTTCCATTGTAGCATGGGCTACCACCATTTTGCTGATGTGTCTGTTTTCTTGGCATTGACCCCAGATCCTACACTCCAAACTTCCAAAGAACACATAAAATCCAAGGCTAATCATAAGAATGCAATGATAACATCTGGAGACTTTTAAATCGTAGATCCCCCTTTTGGAAGGAGAATGGAATTTATAACCAACTGATGTGAGCTCAAATTCAGACTTAACTACCTCACAATAGACGCTTTGCCATCTGGGGGATACTGAATCCCCCAGTATCCATTTCCTTGCCTGTAAAGAAGGATGATAACTACCTTAAAACTCAGTGGGTGTATTTCTGCAAATATTTTTACAGAATCTAGTGTGGTGCCTGAACGTTAGAGAAGCTTAATAAACAGTAGCTGTTATTTTTAACATCAGAGGAAATTCTTTAAATGCAAGATGTCCTGGCCCTAGACACTTTATATAGTCTGCCTAGTACTAAAGCTCGTGTTTCATCCAAGGGAGCTGAAGATGAGACCCAGCAAGTGGATTGTTTTAAAGTCTTTGTCTTGAGTTCATAGCAAATGCTTTACTATGAGCTCACTCATATTTCCCCACCTTTACCATTTCAGGCCCTTTCCACTGCTGTCCCTAGATCTCTTTGCCTGGGGTTTTCCCCAGGCCCCAGAGTCCACTCTGCCTGGGCCCAGCAAGCTGGAATGCTGGGGAATTAATATCCCTTAAGTGCAGTCTTTAACCAATGAATGATGGAAGCTGGTGGATACTCTAGTTCCCCTGCCTCCTTACATGAGATAACTTAGTGGCTCTCCAGTTAAACTGTCTCCCAGTTCCCACAGAAGAATTAGATCTCTGTTGCCCACAGTGATAACTGGCTTGCTAACACACTTTCCTCCACTGCTTTCCCTTCCTTGCCTTCCTTCCACACTGTCCCACAAGCACTTCCCGGGATCACCTTTCAAATCAACTGTTTGCCCTTGAGTCCTTGCTTAGAGTCTCCTGGGGAAACCCAAATGCAAGTGGATTTCAATTCAGAGGTGCAACCTTTGGGTACTGCTAGGGTTTGTTTAAACGAGCCAGTATTATTTGAAGAAAGGCAAACCCAGCCAAGATGAGATGGGCCTTGCCAAAGAACATCAGGCACATTTTAAGCATGCCAGTAGGGCTGATGTTGGAGATCTTTATTATAAACTGGAGCCATCTGCCGGCCTGTGATAACCTGAATATGAAAGTCCTAACCTGGGATGCAGTTAAACTGCATAATTTCTGTTTGTGGTTATGTATTTAAAGCTTAACATGCTCTGAACGGCAGATTGAAATTCATAAGTACATTGTTTTACAAAACTGGCATGAAGTCCCTTCAATACAATGTACAAGATACATTAGTATGTTGCATCAAGAGCTCGGTGTTTTCTCTTTGTTGTTATTATTCTTCGTGTTTAAATAAAGGAAACTTGTAGGACCATAGCCTTGTAAAGGTCTTGAAGTGATGCCAAGAACCTCTCTATAAGCCACTTTCTAAAAAGCAATTTCCTTTTTGTCCCATAAAACTCCCCAAAGCACCTTAGGCGAACACCAAAGCGAGGGTTATGTTTGCAAACTGCAAATACAGCAGACATTTAATTACACTGAATTCATCAAAACCCTAATTGAGACAGGAACTCAAACCTTATAGCTTAATTACTTTAATTTCAGATGGATAGCAGACTTGGTCATGTGCAACCCTCCATGCTGAAATTCATAGAGGGAGGCCCACGGGCACTCGCTGGTAATTCTCCCAGCCAAATGAAAGTGCAGATCAACATAAATAAAATGCTAAGTGAGATCCATGATTGGATTTATTAATTGCTTCAATTCCCAATATCCAGCCTTTGCCGTAACATTCCACTGCACCAACTCCACCGCCTGGGAGAGCTTCTCCCTGTTTGAGGCTGGGAAGCTGTCATTTCTTTTTTTTTTTCCTCCCACTGATAGACAGCACAGAAGTAAGTACCAGTCCTTTGAGATTGTTTTTCTATGAACATCTCCTTACTTTGATTTCCATTTAGAAGACCTTCTCCCTGACTATCCCTTCTCTTCCCACTGAGTATCCTGTGTCCGTTAATTAAACTGTGGACACCCTTGACTGTTAGATAAGTTCCATCAATGAGTTGGTCAAATTATCACAGTGACCTAGGTGGAATTTGGAGGTGAGAACCCCAGGGATGCGTATTCTGAGCATAGCTAATGGTGTCTAACTGAGACTGACTTACCAGGTAGAGCAGGTGCTATTAATGCTGAACATGCTATAGTTCATCCCGATGGAAACACTAGGAAGTAGGTGTGCTTGTACCCACTCTATAGATGAGAAAAATGAGGCTTTGAGAACATAAGTAACTTCTCCAAGGTTCCACAGCCAGAAAATGGCAGAATCAGGATTTAAACCCAGACCCATCTGATTCCCCAGCCCATGTTCTTTCTAAAACATAATTTTGCTTCCTCTGCAAAGACTTGAAGGATCCTACAAAACCCTGAGCTGGATGGCCTTGAAAATCTCCAGGTGGGCACAGGCCAGGAAAGTCAGAAGGAAAGGCTGGCATCCAGAGTCATCGCGTGGACTGCTTCTCCCAACAGTCACGGTTGTTACTTCTGTCCATGGCTATGGGATTGTGAGGTGAGCCACTAAAGACCTTCTGGGGTGAGTCAAGGGACAGACACCAGCATTTTTTGGAGTTCAGGGAGCCCTTTGCATTTGATGCAGGTGTTCCAACCAAGCTGGGATGAACCGCGTTGCTAATGAGTGATGAGCCACACATGCATCCAAGCCATTTCATAAGTAATTAGTTGTGTGGCACTGACTAGATGCTCCCCAGTCATTTGTTTAATTTCTCTACATTATCTCTCTTCCTTTGGGCTTGCTTGTGAATCAAGCTTCAGGTACAAATGACGAATGAACTAATGACAACACTAATAACAGCCAGACTAATAACCATACTGCTGATGGTGACAATGCCAATTAGGGGAGTGCTAACAGCGACAGACTCTTCTGCTGGGTGCGACTGTTCGTCTCTGGAAGGCCACGAGCATGTGTCCAAGGCAAAGGAGAGCCAGGGGAGTGCAAATAGCACCAAAGGCAAAGGCAGGGACTCATTTAAAAAAAAATACTAACTACATTTATGGAAGATTTAAAAAGCACATATTGTGGGTCCACAAAATCTAAGACATGAGCTTACTGACTGAAAGGATGAGAAGAGGGAAATCACTCAGTCTAAGGAGCTGAGCAGAGCTCAGTCACCATGTACTGGGAGCCCCTTTTCCTGATAGAAGGGACCCGTCCACCTGTGGGCCCTGGAGCTGAGTCCTGATGAGATCCAGGTGTCCCTCTGCGTGTCACCTGAAAGCAACTGACACGCCAGGCAATCCAGACAACTGACACACCAGGCAATAGGCATGAAGATGAGGGAAGTAAAAATGGGCAGTGGAGAATGCAATGGTGGACCCGGGGTATACTGCATGGAGACCCTCGAGTCTACATCAGTGGAACGGGCAGCATGGGGTGCCTCTTGCCACTGCTGTGAGGTGAGGGGCCTGGCAAAGGGTGTGGGGAAGGCTGCTCCGGGGCTTTCCTTAGCCCCCTGACCCAATCTGCCACTTCTAGTAGAACAATGCATTGTTCATATCAAGGCTGCTGATCAAGTGATTAGGATCAGCAGGTTCCTTGATATTGTAAGTGAAGTAGCCTCCATGAGGTTTAGAAGTGACTTTTACTAGAAGATACACAAAGTTGTGGGTATTTGGGCAGAGACCTCAGGGTTGTGCTGTTTCTGAATAAAATTCCTATGAAGAAATTTAGGATACCAGAGTTGGCAAAACAGTTGCAAACCCTGCAAACAAACCTCCAGGTGCTGCTGCAGTGTCCTGTAGGCTTGGTCACCCAGAGTCTCCCACACAGTGGCTTCTGAGCACCTTCCCCAGACTTTTCAAAACAGACACCAGTATTCATGAAGAACACAGATACCAGGACACCACCTGGAAGTGGCATCAACTCCATAGGTAAACTGCAGGCTTGCTAAGCCCTTCATGACCCCAAAGGCACACTATAACAGAGAAATGAAATGCTCTACCACAGTCAAAAAAGGTTAGGCTGTGTCCTAAACCGTGATGACTGCACATTTTGTTTAGCAGATGCTCATGTATTCTCATTGTGTTTAGCAGATTCTCATTTATTCTCATTGTGTTTAGCAGATTCTCATGTATTCTATTTCCACGGAGCAAAAATCATACCTAAAATTGTTTTATGCCATTCTAGTTCAGATCAGTAACATACCAAAATGAATGTGGAACCCTTCAGATTGTAACCCACATCTTTCAGGCTGGTTAATTATTTATGTGGACCTGAGCATTCTATATTCCATCAACATGGAGACCAAGTAATGGTGGATTACCAGTTTCCACTTCTAGCTAGGCCAGCCTCCTGGGATGTGAGGTCCCAAATCACTGCTGCCCAAACCACTGGGCCCTGATGCAAGTTGTGTTCCAGCAAGACAGTCTCCTGCCTAAACTCTATGCCTCCCCTTTCCCCAATGTCACATTTTGCCATCACAAAGAAGCCACCAGTCTTACCTGCCCAGCAAAGAGCCCACAGACACCAATGATGCACAGGATGTTGAATACCGCTGAGCCCACGATGGTGCCAACTCCCACGTCGCCTTTGGTGATGAAGACCCCTGAAACACAGATCCCACATCAGCCTGGCTGTTGTGGCCCTGTTGCATTCCAAGGTGGGCATGGGGAACCTTTCATAAGCATTAGATTGTTCTCAGAATCTACAGGAAACAGCTGAGGGGTGGAGAGAGCTTTCTAATCTACAGAGGGATGATAGCTGCACAGGAGTGTGATGGGCTTGGGGTCTGGGACAAGTTCATGCACAGTAAAAGCATCACTTAAATAAAACAACAACAGCAGATGGGAGGCTGATGTTCTACTCATTGGGGCCCCCGGATTATCATTTTCTATGAGTGGCAGACAATCTCGGTCTGGGGGCCATCTATTCCCAGAGCCCTTTTCCTTCAGACAGTGAAGGGCTGAGATGTCCCTTAGTCTGTCACCTACCTATGACCGATGTGAACAGCTCTGGGGCCGAACTGCCCGCCGCCATGAATGTGGCCCCAGCCACATCTTCACTGAGGTGCAGGCGCTACAGAGGAGCAAAGACAAAGCACAGGTGAGTTGGGATTCCATCTCGGAAGACAGGTGACTGTGACACCTGAGAGTCCAAGCCCTGAGAAGCAAAGCCTGGGGCTTCAGTGAGAGCAGGACCGATGGGACCCGGGGCTGGTACTTAGTCCCTCTCAGCCTCCTTCTCCTTCTCACAGAGCGCAGCCACTGCTGCCGATCCCCTGCTGTGTCAGAGCTCCTCTCAATGTCCTCCTTAAGGGACAGGTTTGGGGAGGGAACTACATGTCTTTATGAGCTAAAGGCTCTTGGGAAGATCTAGGGGTCTTCAACCCAATTCCCGCAGGGGCTGTGCAGATGACAGTCAGGAGTGGAGTGGGCCCACGGGAGGCCACAGCAGGCGGTAGGTCTGAGGCTATGGTGGGGGCATTCACCTCTTTTCTATAGGCGGCATTGCCCAGTTCCCTCAGTGTGGCCAGATATTCGGATTTTTAAGAGATGCCAATAATCCAAACTTTTATGCAAAACTTCCTGATTTTTGTGATACTATACTGATCTCAGGCTAAATGAGGCTCATGGTAACCAATTTGTGAGTCTTTACTCTAGGAGGTTATGGAGGCATGTTGGGGTGTGGATGTGGGGATCACCCTCCTGAAACCCACTCCCCTTCCTTGAGGCAGTCTGGAAACCCCGGGATCAGAGAGTGGGAGTGAGGGCTTAAGGCTGAAAAGAAGGTAATGAGGCATCAGCCCTGCCAAGACGGGGTTTATACAATGAGCTCTCCAGGTTACTCTGTTTGTTAAACCAAAAGGTGATTTACAAGAGGACAAGGCAATTATACATTAGAGGCTGGTTACCAGATTTTGCATTTCTGCATTCAGTCATGACCCAGAAAGTATGCTGCTGGCTGCCAGTGAATAGCCAGTTCCCTCCTGGCAGTCAAGCTTGAGTGACATCCTCCTCTTCCCAGTGGCACCAACAGCTGCACTTCCTTGCTCAGCCAGAGAGGGGCGGTGTGGCCCTGATGTAGGTCACTGGCCTCCATTGAGTGACCCACAATAGTCTGCAGGAGAAGCCCTAATTGAGGATTTTGATCTAGGATCCTGACGCTAAGAGAGAGGTGCAGATAGCGAAAAGTTGCAAGGTGTGGCTGTGAGGGGTGCCCAAGCACTCCTGTCCCATGGAGCTAAGAGTCTGTGAGTGAGGTAGCCTGACCCACAGCTTGCAGCTCCCTGTATGGTTTGCCAAGACCTGCCAGGAGGTGGGAGCCATGCGTTGCTGTGGTTCTGTCCTGCTGGGGTATTAGTTGTGGCATCCAAACCTTGGGTTCATGTCCAGTTCCTCTCTCCCTCATCCAGCCAGTTTGTTTCTTCCTCTGTATCTTCTTACACCCCTCCATCATCCCCAGTTCACTTCAGCCCTGGCAATATCTCACAGGACTCTAGTCTTCTTAACTCTGGACTCCTATGTACCATGACAGAGCCCTCAAAAGCCCTCCCCAGCTCCCTCCAGAGCTTGGAATAATTCCTAACGCCCAGCCTGGCCTGCAGGGCTCCCCGTATGCTGGTGAAAAACCCCATCTTGGTTTTGCGGCTCAGATGTTCTCTCACCAAATAGCCTTCCTCAAAATACCTGGCCACTGACACCTTCCCTCTAAGGGCTGTTCTAATCCTGCCCCTTGCACAAGCCCTTTCCTGATCTCCTCTCAACTCTGTCCCTCGCAGCATCAATCTCTCTCCTTCCCCCACTCTCTCTCTGCGCTTCTGCACTCGCCAATTCCCCGCCACTTCCTCCAGCCCCCTGTGGATATTACCCTGGAGCTGCTCTGCAGCTAGGAGCCCTGGGATGGGATGGGACATGCTGTGTGTGATCTAGTTTCCTCCCAGCCCCTGGCATAGAGCTTGGTCCAGGCAGAGCCCAGCTTAGTGCTGATGTCAGAGGGGTGAGTAGTGTTCCAGACCTATTGTCACATCCTCCACTGCTCAAATGTCCCACTGCTGTCCTGGAAGCCTCCATATGGGTCCCAAAGCCTCCCACCCTCCCCATCCGACTTCATCTTTCCTAGACAAGCCTCTACTTGGCCCAGGGCTGCCACCTCATGGTCCTTGGGGATGCCAGGTCTTTCCACTCGCTGAGCTTTGGTTCATGTTCACTCTTCTTCCTGAAATGCCTCTCTCCCTTCCTGCCTCAGTGCAGCCGGGGCTGTCTACTGTGGCTTATAGGATTTCTCTAAACTCTGGAGACCCTCTGCATGTCCTGCAATGGTATCTCTCGGCTGTTCAAAATCTAGGGCCTGTCATTTCACACAAGGAGAAAGTAAGGTCCAGACAGGGGAAGGGGCTGGCATGGAGCAAGTGCTTTGCAAGCACCAGGGCCTGACCCCAGTTTCGGATCCTGGATCACTGCCTTTATCGCCTTCTCTTTCTCCCATTTTCTTTTCTTTGCCTTTTCCTGAACCCCACATTTTTCTGCTTTTAACTTTAAAGTATTTGAGACTGAGTGAGAATCTGCCCTGACCTCCAAGCAATGATTTGTTGAACAGTGTGGATTTCTCTCTCCACTCATCTTTCACAAAAGCTGGAAACAACATCCTTCTGTTTTTCTGCCCCACTCCCAGTTTTAGTCTACGACCAACCATGAAACACACAGTATCGAATCATTAAAAGGTGATTAGGGAACGCACAGGCAGTAAACAGAATCCAGGGCCGAGAGGCCCTCTAGGCCACTGCTGGTGGACCCAGGCCATGATCCTCTCATCTTGTGAGAAAGTGTAACTCCAGGGAGAACTGATCTCACGTCTCTTAGAAGATGTAAACACGTCAGGATCTCTAAATATATGTGAGCTCTGACCTCAGCCCACCCACCGTTCACAGACATAACGTTTCCCCAGCAATTAAGGTTGTTTAAGGTCCATGGAGCCAACACTGTCTTTACAGGAGACAGGCACGGGGCACCCACTCTTGTTATATGAATCTTGCTCATAAGACCAGATTCGGGGTGGGAGCAGGGAGAGCCCAGGAAAATGTGGTTGCTATTCTGTGCCCACTCCTCTGGTATCGCTGTGGGTCCGGGCAGTGCAGCCAGTTCTAACACCACCATGACCTGGTCCAGGCTCGTCTCTGGATGGAGTAGAGAAAAGTCTGAAGACTTGGAAATCAGGCTGACTTGGGCTCAAATAGTGACTCTATCCCTTGACCCAGGGCAAGTTGCTCAGCTTCTCTAAGCTCTGGTTTCCTTGTTTGTAAAGAGGGGATAATATCAGTCACCTGGCAGAATTCTTGAGATGATTAAAGACAAGTAGACATAGTCACACCACACTGTTTAGCGACTGAACCATATCAGGGACCTAGTAAAACAACACCCCCCCCTTAAACATTTTCTTTCCTTTTCCTCTCCTTATAACTTTTTTTGTTAAAAGACTCACACCTGCCCTATTTTCCTGCCATTTTCTGGCTCTTTGATTGCCTCTCCCTACAAGGGCGTGGGTATTCACAGGTTCTGTGTCCTCAACTGAGTAGAACACATGCTGACAACTGTACTGACATTTCCGGAATATAATTTTGATATTCACACCAAAAAATTTGCATGGGAAAGAGAAAGAGTTGTTTTGCTCTGCATGAATAATAAACCACCCAACGGTGGTATTTCGGAGATCACAGAGGACTCCAGTTACAGGTGAGGAACACCTCCTCCCCTTCAACATAAGGTGACCCCACTCCCAGGTGGAATTCCTCGGACAAAGGGCTTCCACACCTGCCCACTGTGCATTTCAGCTGCCACCTCACTTACTCTGTGCTACCGTGGAAGAGAACCCCTCCTGTGGCTCTCTAAATATTGTTATTGTGGGACACTTTTTATTTATTTAAGTATCCAACACTAACTTCCAGGATGTAGAAGACACTGCTTAGGGTATGTGGTTCTCTAAGTCTGTGGTTCCTGGACCAGGCAGCAGCCTCAGCATCCCCTGAAAAACGTATTAGAAATGCAAGTTCTACCCCCTCCCACTCTCCCCAGACCTACTGGATCAGGTACTCAGGGTAGAGAGAAGGAAAGGGAAGACACAAGCAGTTTTGAGAACTACTGGCATAAAGAAACCGAGTTCCGGACAGATGTGTCTGGGGGAGATGCGTTCTGGAAACAGGGATTCTGAATTTAAAAATAAATCGATAAATATAAATAAATAAATAAAATGGAAAGCTTTCAGATAAAGGAAGCTACATTTCCAAACAGACAAAGAGATGAAAGAGGCAAGAGAATGAAAGAGTTCTAGATCTGCTGAATATTTTTTGATGAACGGGGTTTAACTTGCTGTTCAGCCTGGCATGCACTGTGATTATTTCTAACAGGGACACTTTCCTGATCTCTGTGGCCAATTCTTTCTTCTCAGTGCTTCCGCTTGGAGCATTTCTGTACATATACAGAGAGAGGAAGCGTGGCAGAGGTATGTGGTTGGAGGTTTTTAATCCTGCGAGGACGCCACGGATATCAAAGGAGAGTTATGGAGGCAGAAGGAAACACAGGAGAGAGAGGTGGAGGAAGTAACAGAGAGAAAGGAAGAGTGAGTTTAAAAGGAAAAGAAAATGGGGAAGGAAAACACAAATAGTACCATTAGTTAGGTCTAAATGGAGTTGGGGAGGTTGATCCTCTGGGTTTTCGTCTGATTATTGATCAGAGTCATGAAATGCTCAGTAGACTGATGACACTTTTGTGCTAATATTGCACATTGCTCTCAAACATGGTGATGCCTGGTGTTCCCATTGCAGCTGCCCTGCAAGGGCTCCCCAGGACTTTGGTGACGAGGCTGGAACAGTACAGGGCACAGGTCCAGTTCCCAGTCTGGCTCACACATACCGAGAATATGAGGCACGTACCTCACAGATCTTTTCCAAGGAAGGGACGAAGAAGTCATCACACACAATGGCCAGCGCATAGAACATGTATATGGCCTGGAAGAGAGGAGATAAAAGGGGTTAAAGTTAGAGTGAGGCAGAGCCAGGAAGATGAGCGTCCAGCCACCTTCTACTTTGATAATGTCTTCTGTCATCATGAATTCAACATCTTAAATAGCAAGTCTTTCCAATGCCCACAACACTCTCCTGTGACCTGGTCCCAGCTTTCTCTCTGATGTTATCACCTGTCACTCTCCTTTTGCCCACCTCCCTTTCCATGAAACATGCCATGGATTCCTGTCTCAGGGCCTTTGCACCTGTTCTTCCCTCTGCCCTGAACACTCTCCCTCAAGATATCCCACTGGCTCACGCCATCACACCCTTCAGGTCCCCACTCAAATGGCAACCTGTTTCCCCCCAACTCCCATTTCTCTCTATGTCATTTATCTCTTTGGTTTTTCCTGATACATTATATGTTAAATTAATTCATCTATTGTCTGTCTCCTCCACCAGAAGTTCATGAGGATATGATGTCATATAATTAATTTCATATAATGATTGCCATATCCCCAGCAGTCAGCACAGGGCCTGGTATATAGTAGGTACTCCATAAAGGTATGTGGAATGAGGGAATAAATAAACGAACACTTCCAACTGAACCTGTTTACTCACCGGATCCCTGCAGGAAAGCTTTGCAAACTTGCTTCTGCATCTTGGTCAGCTATGACCAGGGTATCCCCTGGAATTCTACCTTCTGGCCAGAAATTCCCTCTCCACTGTATCCAACCCCATGTTTCCTCTCTAACTAATGAAATCTTACGAGGATTTCAGTGTTGACTGACCACTCAACATCCTTCTCCCACTCTTTCCTAAGGAGACCCCAGTTTTGTCCAAATATCCACCATGCCCCATGTGGAAGGTGACCCTATCCTTTTCTCCAGGAGTGGATGCTGATTGGTCAATCAGTATGTAGTATTCCTTAGCTGTGGCCATTGGTTCAGAGGTGAGCACATGACCTAGGCTGGCCCAATTAGAGAGCAGGAAAGGCTTTTACTTTTTGCCAAAGGGAGCCATTTCTCACCCTCTGTTGCTTGCTGTGGACCAGGAAGCTGGGAGCCCTCATTGCCACTGACAGTCATATTGAAGGAATCTGACTTGAGAGGAAGTTGATCCTGAATCAGAAAAAACCTAAGCCCCGGATAACATCACTGAGCCCTTGATCAAGTGCCCACCCTGCCTCTTGACTTCATAACATACCATGAGCATTGTTGAGGCCAGTTTGATTTAGAATGTCTCTGTTACTCGCTTCTCAAAGCATCTAATAGGTGTGGTTCAAGTTCTAGCACCCTCAGCAGTGACATTGCATTCATTTATTGACCTCCCAGTATATTTTCCTTTTGAGAAGTGCTCCTCAGGTTGGGAGTCATACATCCCCTCCTCCTCACACAGAGCACACACACATGACCCAGGATAGCCATAGAACATCCATGCCCTGTCACACAGTGGAGAGTCAGGGACAGGTCTGTAAGGGCCAAGCAGAGATAAATGGAGAAGCTGAGAGAGAGACACCTTCTCTTTATGGATATAAACACCCCACATCTGGAGCTGCTAGAGGCAGCTGTCATACAGAGAAAACTTGCCTGAGAAGAATGCTGCTCCCACAGTGAGAAGCCGACCCAAGAGATAGGACAGGCACATGCACACACACACATGCACACACACACGCATGCACACATGAAAACTACACACACAGGCACACACACGCAAGCATGCATGCACACACACACACACACACACGTCCCAAATGACACCATGTGACCCCTGGCCCTGGCTCCAGTCTAAAATCAAAATCACTTTCCAATTTCATGAGCCAGTAATAGGCCTTTTACACTTAAGCAGTTTTAAGTTTCTGTCACTTGCAACTGTCCTTCATGAAGCCTCTGTGGCAACCCAAGCATGAAATGATCTCTGTTGCCTTTGACTCTTGGCAGTTGCACTAATGTAGCCCCAGGGTCCCTGCTTTGTATGAGCTTGTTTGCTTTTCACATGTATGTTTGGTCTCTTCCATAAGATTGTAAGATTCTAAAGTATGCTTTAACGCTAGATCCTGTGGAAATAGACAAATGCACAAAGACATATGCACTAGTATTTTCATTCCAAAATTGCTGACTACAATAAGTTATCAAACCTAGCAAAATATACCTTGGGGAATGGGTTATGTAAACTGTGGTTCATCATTCAATAAGACGCCCTTAAAAGGGATTGTGTAAATCCAATATGAAGTGACAAGGAAAGGCATTCACAATACATTGCTAAATGAAAAACAGCATTACAATCTCTTTTTTTATTAAATAATCTATGTATATGTGTATATACACATATTATATATTTGCATATAAGAGTTTGTAGGGACATTAATCAAAATAGTGGCTACATTTCTCTCTCAGTTGGTGTGACTATCTGTATTTTATAATCCCTATCTATATTTTGTAATATTTTCACTCTGAAATAGTATTTCTTGTGTAACTTTGGTAGGTGACGGGAGATTTTAGAGGTAAGAACTCTGTCTTATACTTCTCTAATTTCTGAGGAGCCTGGGATGCTTGGCATGGAGAAAAATCTCAAAAATAACTCATTAATAGATCTATTCATAATCTGTACAAAATTATTTGCCAATGGGCTTTTTATTGAAAATGTCGATTAACGGGAGTGGTGGCTCACGCCTGTAATCCCAGCACTTTGGGAGGCCGAGGCAGGCGGATCACAAGGTCATGAGATCGAGACCATCCTGGCTAACACGGTGAAACCCCATCTCTACTAAAAATACAAAAAAATTAGCTGTGCCTGGTGGTGGGCTCCTGTACTCCCGGCTACTCGGGAGGCTGAGGCAGGAGAATGGCGTGAACCCGGGAGGCGGAGCTTGCCATGAGCCGAGATCGCGCCACTGCACTCCAGCCTGGGCGACAGAGTGAGACTCCGTCTCAAAAAAAAAAGAAAAAAAGAAAAAAAAAAAAAGAAAATGTCAATTAAGAATAATTCTTGCTGTATTTTGTAGCCTGGGAATAAATCAGAAAATACATTCCAAAATTGCAATGGACTCAAACCCTCTTTTGCTGTATGACTTGGCTGATCCAATGATATGCAGGTTTTCAGATTAGCTTTGAAAGGACACTCACATTAGGTAATTGGGATACAGAATTGCACATTTGTAGATTAATCAAGATCTAAATAAGCTGTCCATAGCTGACATATTCAACTCACTGAAACAGCCAACACTGCCTAGAAGTCTGTAAACCATCTCACCAAGAATATGTTCCAGTATTACATATTGATCTGGTTTTGTGGCAAGAAGCTCCATCTAACACACTGTTATATCCATGCTACAAGGGGGATGAGAAATGAGATCTGCCAAGCACTCAGGACTTTCCAGGGTAATGACTATCAAAAGCTGTGTTAGTTCTCGTGAGCTGGGCAGCATGAGGCAGGGATGCTCACTGTTAACCAGATGCCCTTTGACATAGCACCTCTGGGCACCCAGAGAGGCCCGCAAGGCGATGAGCCCTGGCCAGCCACAGAGCCCTTCCTGGCACCTGACGGTGGGCCTGCCACTCTGGCTACAAAACACTCTGCTCTAAGTGTCTCTCATGTTACCCACTGGAAAACAGGTCCCTGCAGCACAAGCAAAGAGAACAAAGGAAGAAAACAAAGGTTCAAAGTCAAATTTTAGGATGCAGAAAACCTACTGGGAGTGTGACATTGATGGTACTATTAATACAACTAGCACAAATAGTTTTAATAAAGTAAGGCATCTTTAGGTTACTTTGGCCATTCTTATATTTTCAAAGGATATATTAATATCATTGACAATAATAATAATAATCACATTTGCCACTGTTTGTTGAGACAAGAATTCCAGGCATGCTCCAGGTATATTACCTGGACTTTCTCAGTTCTTCTAAATCTTATATGAGGCAGGGAGTTACTGGTCCCATTTCCCAGACAATGCAGAGGGTGTGGCAACTTACCCAAGTACACACGGCTAGCAAATGGCAGGGCTTAGATTTGACCCCAGGACTCCCTCCAAGCCTTCCCACAGAGCCCAGCTATCTCCCTGTATAAAGATCATTTCTGGTTCACCACCCCATCTCCACTTTTTCTGATATTCAGCTCATTTACTAGTGAGCTGTCTTCTCCAACGGCAGACAGTGAGGGATATTTTTAGAATTCCAGCCATCCACTTTTTGGGGCTGCCTGTCAGAGCCATTGAAGTTCTTTATCAATATTATTATTTTTACCAGATGCACTACAAAATATGAGACAGGTTTGAACTCCCGAAAATGCTTGGGCTGGCCCAACACCCTGAGGCAGCCCAAATATGCTGTAACTCACCCTGGAATCCAAGCCCGTGGCTTGGCTACAGCAGCCGGTACAAGTGAATGTGGAGTGCCTTCTGGAAATGATGAATGACGGGCATTTAGAGAAGACAGGGGGGTCTTTTGGAGTTTCAGCTTTAGTCTCATGATCACAAGGCTTCTCTTCCCAGGGAACTTTTTAGAACCCTCTGAGTGGGAATCTGCTTTGGCCTTGATCATGTGTAGCCTGGACCATGAGCAGTGTTTTATGTTCGTGTCTCTGGCCTCCCTTTTGTTTTATGTTCATGTATCTGGCCTCCCTTCTATTGAGGGCAGCAGCTGTGTCCTCACATATTAATATCCACCCCTCCCAAGCATGGGCTCTCTATATATGAAGTGATGGATCCCAAGGAGGGTGGTGTTTGTGGAGTAGCTGGTGTTGCCTTTTTTTTTTTTTTTTTTTTTTGAGAGTGTCTCACTCTGTCACCCAGCTGGAGTATAGTGATGCACCGCACTCATAGTTCACTGCAGCTTTGTTCCACCAGACTCAAGAAATCCTCCTATCTCAGCTGCCTGAGTAGTTGGGACTACAGGTGCATGCCACCATGCCCGGCATTGTTTTTGTATTTTTTTTTTAGAGTCAGAGTTTCACCATGTTGCTCAGGCTGGTCTCAAACTCCTGAGCTCAAGTGATCTACCCATTTGGGCCTCCCAAAGTGCTGGGATTGCAGCTGTGAGCCACCACAGCTGGCCTGGTATAATCTAGCAAGGGAAATGCCCTAGTAGCATGGACAGGGCACAAGCAGCTGCTAAAAGCAACAAAGCCTGGAGTCTTGGGGGAAGCCCAGGGCATGGTATGGGAATCTCCCATCAGGTCCTAGACTTGACACTTCCAAGCTGTGTGACTTTGTGTGACTCTTCTTACTTTGCTTACCCTTCAACATGGGCCTCATCACAGCATGCTCCCTAGTGCTTACAAAGCTGTTGTGAGAAGTAAATGAAAAGCAATGAGCAAAGGGGCTTAGACATAGCGCAGCCCCTCATGCACTGCCATTGTTGTGGCAACAATAATGATGCCATGAGAACATGCCCAAGCTAGCCTGCTGGAGGAAAACAGACATGCAGGGTAGAGACAGGTCACCTCGGTTGTCCTGGCTAAGGCTGTTAGAGATTAGCTGGCAAGCAGCTAACCCCTAGACTTGGGTGAGCCCAACTGAGACAGGCCCAGCCCAAGTTCAGCAGTTCAGCTGAACCAGAAAAACCCATGAACCAATGAATTGTTTATTGTATGTCACTGAAGTTGTGAGCCCATTTGTTACGCAGCATTATTGTGGCAGTCAGTATGTTGATAGTGTCCTTTGATGTACAGGTAACAGATACAGCCCAGATAATAAAAAGAGCCACAGTGAAAAAACAATAATGAGTAATTTCCAAGAAGCAGACTTGAAACATTCCTAACAGACAAAATGACAAAGTAGAACTTTCAGGGATAGCTCCACTCAGCTGAAATAATATTTATATGTTTAAAGCATACACTATTTGGAGGCCACCAAGGAAAATGATGATTCTATTCTGAGGCAGGCATGCCTTAGGATTTGAAGAGTTATTTATTTATTAATTCAACAACAATGTGTGCGGCACCAACTCAAAGCCAGATGCACTGCTTGGTGGGAAGGGTCTAAGACTTAATAAGTTACTGTCCTTCAACAAAGAAGAATGGCCTGAGGCCCATTTGGAAGTACCCAACATAAGAGGTTCACCTTAACTCAGTGTGGAGATCTTAGGACAGAGTTCTGTAATGCGGCAGATGCTGTTGGTGGCCTATTCATTAGTCATTAAACCTTGTATTTTGCAAACACAACTCATATTTTGTTCTGAATAACAATGTGCTCAACTCTTCTGGCCTTCTCGGATCTAGTCATGGCCATGTGACACAGTTTTGGCCAATGAGAAGAAAGCATATATCCAGCTAAAGTCACCCTATCTTCCGGCCTGCAACTTGGATGTGATGTCTGGAATGGCGGCAGCCATTTATGACTATGAGATAACAAGCCTGAGGATACATATCAACATGCTGAGGGCAGCAGGGCCCTGAGGACACCGTGCACCATCTGGACTAATGCCTGAAATCAGCTCCTTCTGTATTTCTAACTATGTGAGGAAAGGACTTCCTTATTTGCTTCACTCACCACCATTGGCTGGGGGCTCTATACTTGAAGCCATGTGCTTCCCTAACTGATGTGAGCCACAGAAGAAACTGTGCTGGGTAGAGGTAGTGCAAGGAGAAGAGAGAGGAAGTGGCTATTGACCCAGGATTCTGAGAAAGAATTACTATCTCATTAGGTAATTTCAAAGGTTGATTGAGACTAATAAAACTAAAGAACTTTGTCTACAGTGGTTAAATGGAAAAACACCTAAGATAACAGGAAATCATCATGGCCCATGACATATTAGAGGTGAGCAGGCTCTAGCTGGAATGTTGATCTACATAAGGGCTTCTGAATACTGAGGGCAAATGTATTTGAATGGCAGGACGTTAACCCTGCTGTTTTATGTTGCATCGACAGTCAGCGATTTTCACAGACAATTTCTTTTTACTACATCATCTGCACCCCTGTCTCTCTGTCTTTAGTTTCAGTGAAGGTGTTGTGGAGAAGCAATTCTTAGGAAAGCACTACAGAACTGTGGCCTTGGTGGAAATTGTTCTAAATCTTAAATCTCCCAGGGAACATGGCTGGAATAATAATAATAATAAAATCTTCCTTTTCCTCCTCTTTTTCATAGTTTCAAGTTATCACATATAATTAACCTTGGAATATAAAAGTTTTTTTTTTAATTTATTTTCCCTGATCACAGGCTCTGTATCTAATAGCCCCATGAGGACAAGGTGGAACTGACCATGGGTCTGCTGTAGGGTGCTGCTACCAGTGTGAATATCATTGTTCTGGAACCATTCATTGATTCTAGTCACTAGAGAGAAATGCTCAGTCTCACAGTCGAGGTTCTGAACAAGAGGATTTGGGGTGGGGGTTTGCAGGGAAGAGGAATGTAGCAGAAGGCTGTTGGTGTCCCTTCCCTTCACTATATTCCTCAAACTATATTTGAACCCAGGTGACCCACTGGGTTCAAATCCTGACCACCACACCACACCACACCACAACACACAGCATTCCAGGAAGAGGACAAGCCTGCTTTCTATTTGAGGAATGTCTACAGCTCTAACCTCTACCAGGCCTCAAATCCCCTACTATGGAGACCTCTCTTAAGACTGAGGCTCTTACCCTGGGGTCCATAAGCCCCTCTACCCTCCAAAGAGCACTCAGAAAGAATTTGTGAGTTTGCTAAGGATGCGAACAAATTACATCTTTGTTCTCTCTAACCTCTAATTGGAATTCAGCACTTCCTTCCACTATGAATACAGGCAATATGCCACAGTAATACTGGAAAAACCTGGGAATATGTCCCCAGCAGACGTCACAGATCTTTCATATCACATTACTCATGTTTCAGAGACCTCAAACTATCATTTGTGTTCATCATTACTTCAAAAATAAGTAGCTATGAGACCTAATGCTAGACCTTCTATCTAATGTATTAACAAAGTATCCTATGTTACCATATCACTTTATGTATCCCAGAGTCACCAGGAAATGCAGATAAAATGGGGGTCCCTAGCATCACTCCAGAAGATCTATTTAGCAATCTTGGTTGGGGCTCAGGGATCTCCATTTCTGACCAGTACCAGGTGCTGCATGGGAACACACTGGGGGACATTCTTGTACATTTCCTGGTCTGCTTCCATAAAACTCCTTGAGAAGGAGTCAGTGATATGGTTTGGCTCTGTGTCCCCACCCAAATCTCATGTTGAAGTGTGACCCTGAGTGTTGGAGGAGGGGCCTGGTGGGAGGTGATTTAATCACAGGGGCAGAGTTCTCCGATGCTATTCTTCTGATAGAGTTCTCCCAAGATCTGCTTGTTAAAAAGTGTGTAGCACTTCCACCTGCTCTCTCTCCTCCTGGCCATGTGAAGATGTGCCTGCTTCCCCTTCACCTTCTGCCATGATTGTAAGTTTCCTGAGGTCTCCCCAGAAGCAGAAGCCTGTACAACTCGCAGAACTGTGAGCCAATTAAACCCCCTTTCTTAATAAATTTCCCAGTGACAGGTAGGTCTTTACAGCAGTGTGAGGACAGATAAATACATCCAGAATATTGGGGAGGTCTAATGTACCTGTCAGGGTCTGGGCAGAAAGCAGAAGCCAACTCAAAAGGGTTTGACCAAAGAGAACTCTTTTCTAACTGAAGAGAATGTAATGAAGGACTTATTTGTAGCAGTGCAGTCAGGGTTAGGGGAACCAGCAAAGATGGTGGAGACCCCCAGAGCCTAGCAATAATGGGAACCTTTGGCCCGAAGGTGCAAGAGGACATGGAGTTGCTGCAGCCTGTTAAGTGTGGGGAAGGGGGTTAAGAGCATGTAGATGATCACAGGAGTGGAGGGAAGCAGCTGCTGCCAGACCCTGGAGAGCCAGGACGGGGCAAAAAAGAAGTGTCTGGGCCTCTCACTCTTCCTGCCCTCCCCTCTCCTGCCACAGCTTCCCATCAGTTGAGGTGAAAGCTAGAGGTGTGGGAGCCCTGGGGCTAAGGTCGTTAGCGGCTGATCTCCCTGTCCAGAGCAGGGCAGAGAAGAATGGAGAATGGGAGAGGGGTTGGAGCAGAGAATAACCTCCCAGGAAGCTTGGGAAAGGACGGAAAGGAAACGGGAGGCACAAGTGGGATAGGAGGGCCACGGGAGCGGAAGGATGAGGAAAGGGACATGAACAAGTCCTTAAGTCTAACTCAACATGAAGGCACCAGGCCTTTATCACTTCCTTGCCCTCACTGCCGATTTACTAAGGCCCTCAATAAGTACATACGTGATAAAATCATTGTACAAAACAAGTACGTGCAAAGCATCAGGATACAGGAAACATGAAAATACAAGTAGTGTGTTAAGAGGAGGGAGCAGAAGAACACTGATATGGCATCTTACAGCCCCCGTGGATTTGTGCCTCCCAGAAGTGCTGGGGGCTGGCCAGGGAGGGGCAGGCCCATTACGGCTGGACAGGTCTGACCTCCCACAGGGGTTCCCTGACCCACTCTTTCTTGGGTTCCTGAGCTGGACTGCTTCCTGGGGTTTGTGAACCATTTCCATTTCTAAGTCAGCCTATGTATTGGTTTTCTTAAATAAGATAGAGGAAAGCAAACCTAGTTGGGGAACTGGAAGGGCCAATAACTCTGGGAGGGGCTGCATCATTAAAAAAGCCTCTCTCTGTCCATCTCTCCCTCTATTTTAGTCACTGTTCATATATACACAGTATATATTGGATGTATCAACATATACAAATATTGTATATATTCCCACATATCTATTAGTTTGGATTAAATGTTTTAAACTATTTTTATTGTGGTAAAATAGGCATAACATAATTTGCCATTTTAATAATTTTTAAATCTACAGTTCAGTGGTGCATTCATGCCATGAAACCATCATCGCCATCCATCTTCAGAGCTTTTCTGTTTTCCCAGATTGAAACTCTGTCATTATTAAACAATAACTCCCCATTTCCCCTTCTCCTTAGTCTCTGGTAACCATCATTCTCCCTTCTGTGAATTTGACTGTGCTAGGTACTTCATACAAGTAAAATCACATGATATTTCCTCTTTTGGGACAGGCTTATTTCACTTAGCATAATATATTCAAGGTTCATCCCTGTTGCAGCATGTGTTAGAATTTCCCTCCTTTATAAGGCTGAATAATATTCTATCATATGTCTATACCAAATGTGCTTATCCATTTATCTGTCTACGGATGGTCTGTTTCCATCTTTTAGCTGTTGTGAATGATGCAATATTCTTTGAGTCCCTGATTTCAATTCTTACGGGTATAAACCCAGAAGTAGAATTGATGGTTCACATGTAATTCTGTTTTAAATCATTTGAGAAACTGCCATACTATTTTCCACAGCAGCTGCACCATTTTGCATTCCTAACTATAGTGTAAATGGGTTCCAAATTCTCCACGTCCTTGCCAACACCAGTTATTTTCTGATATTTTGATAGTAGTCATCCTAATAGGTGTGAAGTGGTATCTTACTGTGGTTTTAATTTGCATTTTCCTAATGATTACTGATTTTGAGCATCTTTTTATATGTTTATTGGCTATTTATATATCATTTTTTGCAGAAAAGTCTATTCAAGTCCTTTGCCCATTTTGAAATCAAGTTGTTTGTTTTTTGGTTGTTGACTTGTAAGGGCTCTTTATATATTCTGGATATTAACCCCTTATCAGATACATGATTTGCAAATGTTTTCTCCCATTCTGTGAGTTGCCTTTTCACTCTATTGATTGTGTCGTTTGATGGACGAAAGTCTTAATTTTTGATGTATTCCAATTTATTTTTTCAGCCACTCTAATGTGTGTGATGGTCCATATATCTATTTTTCTGCTGCCAAGAGAAGGTGATTGAGACATGCTTTTGGATTTGGTTAAAAAGTTTATTTTTTTCTTTTCAACTTTTAGGTTTCAGGGATAGATGTGCAGGCTTGTTACATGGGTAAATTGCATGTTGTGGGAGTTTGGTGTACAGACCATTTAGTCACCAAGATAATAAGCATAGTACCTGATAGGTAGTTTTTCAATCCTCACCTTCCTCCTACCCCCTATCCTCAAGTAGGCCCCAGTATCTGTTGTTCCCAGCTTTGTGTCCATGTGTACTCAGTGTTTAACTCCCACTTATAAGTGAGAATATGCAGTATTTGACTTTCTGTTTATTAATTTGCTCCAGCTCCATCCATGTTGCTACAAAGGACATGACCTCATTCTTTTTTATGGCTGTGTAGAATTCTATTGTGTATACGTACCACATTTTAAAAAATCCAGTCTACTGTTGATGGACATTTAAGTTGATTCCATGTCTTTGCTTTTGTGAATAGTGCTGCCTGCAATGTCTTTATGGTAGGACGATTTATATTCTTTTGGACCACTTGTGAAATATTCTATATATTGGGTATATACTCAGTAATAGGATTGCTAGGTCAAATGCTAAGTTCTATTTTAAGTTCTTGAGAAACCTCCAAATGGCTTTCCACAGTGGCTGAACTAATTTACATTCCCAGCAGCAATGTATAAGCATTCTCTTTTCTCCTCAACCTTGTCAGCAACTATTATTTTTTGACTTTTTAATAATAGTCATTCTATCTGGTGTGAGATGGCATCTAATTGTGGTTTGAATTTGCATTTCTCTAATGAGTAGTGATGTTGAGCATTTTTCATGTGCTTGTTGGCTGTGTTTTTATGTCTTTAAAAAAGTTCATTTTTGAAAAAGTGAAATCCCCTCTCACTGCCATCCTCCTGAAGCCCTGCTGCCAAGTATGATGGAGAAACAGAAATGTTTCCTGGTTTTCCTGGCAACTTTCCCCTGGCAAGCGCACATATACTCTGTGAAGCATGATTCTAGAGGAAGATACCTTCCTGGTTTGAGTCCATTATTTTCCAAGGAAGGGCCTCTCTTGTAGAATAAGGAATGTTAACTCCTCCTACATCTATATGAGTTTCCTTCCTTTACAAAGTATTACCCAGTAGAAGTCTTCATTTGGTTTGTACAAGAACAGGCATAGATGATTGAGGTTCTTTATCCCCATTCTGTGGTTGAGGGAAAGAATGACAGGCACAGGGTGGAGGCAGTGAGCAATGAGAAGTGTGGGAGTCCCTGGTGTTGTCAGAGGCTGCTGCCTGGGCCATGACCTCAACTGCCCACAGGAAACAGCAGGGTGTGGGAATGTAGAAATGAATGAGGTAGGGCCCACTGCTCAGTGAACAGTGCAGGACCATCTTTGACTCAGCCAGTTGTTGCAAGAGAATATGTACTTAGTGTGGTCAAAGCTTCTGATTCTTCAAGAAAAGCTGCAAAGCTGGGCTTCTAGATACAATCTCTTGATTTTGAGTATTGGACACTAAGTAGCCACTCTGTTCTCAGATCCTTCTCCCTTGCTGCTGCCTCTGTGCCAGGCACACTGGCTTCCTGGTTGTTGCTTGAATGATATCGGGACAATTTAGTTTACTTTTGTATCCTAGTTCCAGAGCAGTACCTGGTACTCCTTCTGGAATTTGAATGAATGAATGAATGAATGAATGAATGAGCCTTCAGTGGGCCGAGCCCTGGGCTCAATGCTTTATATGCATTAGCTCATTTCACCTTCCCAATAACCAACATACAGAAGTTGAGCCTACTGAATCTGATTCACGGATGAGTAAACTTACGTTTGGAGGAAATAAGAAAGATGCCTGATTTACAGAGTCAGCATTCATCCAAATTTAGTGCCACATGACTTCAAAGCCCCTGATCTGAATCATACAGCCTCCACTCTCAGTAGACTCAAGGCACTGAAGACGTCTTGTCACCATCCCATTCATTCATTCATTTAAAGGTGCCATTTAGTGTGAGAGGGAAATTGGCTCTCAGGTGATAGGAACCAATACAAGGAAAAAGCCTCCGAGGTCTTGGTTGGGTTGCTCAGAAGCAGACCCTCAGATAAGAATCCATATGCAATGGGGGACCAATAAGGTAGTGGCAAAGGCAAGACAAGGAAGAAGAAGCAGCCAATGAGGGGTGTGATGCCAGGTGACACCTCAGCCTTAGCCTCACCCGCACAGAATGTGGATTGCGCCACAGAACTTGTCTCATCTTGAGGCAAAGCAGCTGGACTTTCCTACTACTATACCAATCAATCATTGGTTATTGACCCCCCCACCGAGAATGCAAATTCCCAGGTGCTTCCCACTCTCAGTGCCTCCTGGTGAAGTGGCTCCAGTAGCCTAAGGTAGTTCATTGAAGGTTGTAGGAGTGAAGCATTAGTAGCAAAGCACACAGAGCTGCTGGATAGACACAAAAACAAGGAAAAATAATTCATGTGGATCTAATGGAGCCCCAACATATCTTCTACATATGTAAGTGGAGCCTTTGAAATTAAAGCTAAACCTAGACTTACTGGATTCCACATACCCACAGAGGAGGGACACCTAACCTAGGTTTTAGAGAATGAGAAGATGGAGGCCGGGTGCGTTGGCACACGATGTAATCCCAGCACTTTGGAAGGCTAAGGTGGGTGGATCATCTGAGGTCAGGAGTTCAAGACTAGCTTGGCCAACATGGTGAAACCCCATCTCTACTAAAATACAAAAATTAGCTGGGCAGGGTGGTGCATGCCTGTAATACCAGCTACTTGGGAGGCTAAGGCAGGAGAATTGCTTGAACCCAGGAGGCAAAGGTTGCAGTGAGCTGAGAGCGAGAAGATAATACGGTAGGATTATCTGGAAGAACTGATACTTACATAACATCTGAGAAGATGAACAGGCATCAGCCATTAGGAAGGAAGTGGCAAGGGAACAGAATGAGTAAAAGCATGGTGTCAAAAATTGATGTGGTTTATCTTGAAAACTACAAATTATTCACTGTTGCTAGTATGTAGATTGTGCATGAGGGAGCACAAACAGATGAGACTGGAGGAACAGGTAAAGTTCGTTCTAGGAAGGATCACGCTACTTGGATGCATAAGTTCAGGTTGTCTGTCTTGAACAGGAATCACTGCTGACTCCACTAGATGAACCTTATCTGATGCTGATAATGAATGAGGTTTTGATAGTAGTGGTGATGATGATGGTGATGACAGTGATTGTGATATGATGATGGTGGGGACAAGGATGATGATGATGATGGTAATGGTGATAAGGAGCAGATGGTGATCATGATGACAAAGATGTTGGTGATGATGATAGTGATGATGGTGGCATTGATGATGGGACTTCAATCCTGTTTGTGCGACTCCAATCCAAGCCAGAATCCATGGATCTAACCCTGATTGCTTTCAGCAACACGAGAGGAAGCTCAGAATGCCTGTGACCTCTACTGGTTCATCAGATTCTTTCTTCCCTTTTATCCTCTCCCACTTTTCAATGATATTCCCTCCCCACTACTCCTCTAAACCCCAGTGGCATACCCTGTGGGAGTTCTGCTGATCCCAGGTAAACACTGGCTGGCTACAGGTCCTGTTTGCCAACACTGGGATCTTCCTCTTCAGGCTTACTTGAGAAGTGAGGACAATGACTTCTATCTAGGTATCTATTGTAAATATTAGATCATTTAAATTTTCTAGAGGCCTTTGAAATTTCAAAACTCATTCAATTGTCTACAAGATGATAGAGCTCTTCACTTCAAGGTTGGTAAGAAACCTACTTCTTGCCTAAAGGTTCTCATTAGTAACCTGAGCCTTTCCGAGGGTTATCACAATAAGGTAGGAATTTTCGTGCCAGAGTTACAGCAATGTTCATTGCCCAACATTGTGCTTTTAAAAGATACAAGACTGGTTAAAGTTATCAAGACTTTTGCATTCTTGCTTTTCTGTCACTTTCTTGTTCTCTCTGCAAACTCAGACTTGGGAGCTGATGGACATTGCTGCTACCAGATAACATCAAACAGTGGAACTGCTGGCCAATCAAGGGCAAGCAACCAGGACTTCCAGAAACAGAATAGGCCTGAGACACGGGACGCCAACAGCCTCGTAATCTGGCGCCTCTTCAAGCCTATATTCTTTAAATATTTATTCAACATTTATTCTGTGGAGGAGGGAGGAGAAAACTAATCTTCTATTAATAAAAAAGTGTGTATAGAAATAAAGCCTCTTACTAATTCATTTCCCCTGGCACAAGCATAGTCAATATTCTGCAAACAATTCTGCAAAATTTTTCCCCTTTTCCTTTCATTGTTATTCTCTTTCAAGTTTCTTTTGTATGTTTCTCAAGCAGGCAACTTCTTATGGGTGAATCTGAAGTTTTAATATTTAATATTTAGAGAGTGAACACATTTTATTTAACATGGGTAGCTACCACACACTGTTCAATTTTAAAATCTCAGCTGGCGGGGACAATGTGAGCACCTATGAGATATATGTAATATGTATATTTAGGCTGGCAATAGCAGAAGAAAAAAAGATCCCTCAGGTGGAGGGGATGGGTTTTTGCCTTCAGTTGTGTGGATTAATTTGTCTTCAGTTGTGTAATGACTTCTGTCACATGGAGATCCAAGTTAAGCAACACCGTATTTCCAGTTTATTATAATGATGTTTGAGTGCCCATTGTAGATTGACACCCTGAGAAGGTGCTCAGGGGGGTCACCCTACAATCTAGCTTTGTGCACCCAGCTGCTGAAAGCCATGGCAAGATTCCAAGGTTGGGACCATTTCTTTAACTGCCTCTCTATACTGTATCCTATTGCCAGAACTGACCTAATCCCACAGGATGTGTTCCTGGAGTGGAATATGATTTCTCATTAGTGGTGATGGGCCAACTAGGTCATCCTAGGGTGTCTAGCCAGATCGTTCTCAGGATAGGTACAAAGAGCTAACAAGCTGGATGGCAGTGGGTAGGGGCCCAATCTGAGGCTGTGTGTGCAAATGAACAAAGCCAACACACTTGTGTGGGGTTTAAACTCTGATCTTCGGTTTTATTGCTTAAGATTTAGTACAGCTAACGAAGCCAGACTGAAGCTTCTTATTACAGCACTTTCAACTTCACGCTTCAATGACAACCCATTAAAATAATTACCAGATGATTACTATGGACTTTTAACTAGGAAGTTCAAAACCTCTCTTGTTAGACAATTAGCTCAGTTGGGCACATGGGCTCCTTTGTCTCTGACTGATGTAGGCTAGCTTGAAATTCAGGGATATTCCAGGGAAACCTTGGTACCTGGACATCAGTACAAATGACTCCTGGTCTCAGTATGTCCTCTTCTTGCAATCTGTTCACCCAGTGTGCCCTTAGAGAGCAATCAGAACTCAAGAGAAAGATGTTCTCAGACAACATTTTGGTTCTACTGCTGTTAGAAGAACAATGTGAGATATTCTCATTGTTAATGAGAAGGATCTACACTTGCAGTTTGCAGATGCTGACACCAATGTTTAGGAGCCATGGCTACAAAGCAGAGAGCTAAAATTTAATCATGCTTCCAGTTACCTTCCCCAGGGCTCAGAAAAAGCAAGAAGCAGAGTCGCAAATGGGAATCCAGGAGATCATATAAATGGCTTATTGGGGTAAGCCATGCTGAAGCATGAGAGAAATAAATTTCCTTGAGGTTTTAAAAAGACTGGAGTACAGTGGTAGCTTTGAGTTTTTGCAGTTCTCTTCTGCACCTTACAAAACAGGAACGGAAGAAATTTGCTAGCTGGTTACCCTTGCTCTCCCCAGATGTAAATAAGTCAGTGAAGGTAGTAACGATACTGTGGTTACAAACCAGGAATCAGAGAGCCTGGGTCCATATTTCAGCTGTATGACTGGAGTTATTTTAATCTCACTAAGGCTTCAGTTTCCTTTGTGTGTAAAATTGGAAAAATAATAGTGCCAACCTCATATGGTTGTTTTGAAAGTGGATAATACGTGTAAAATTCTTAGCACAATAGCTGTAATGTTTCAAGCATTCCAGCTAGATAGTTTTATTGTTGCTGGGGGTCATTATTATTTTAATCAACTTGTTCAAAAACTGGGACCAACTGAGTAGAAATGGATTTAGGGAAGCTTGCATATGTTCTTCTTTACAAAATCACCAGGAAAGGTCAGCAGGCTTATTCTTCTACTGCATCTGTGGGGGCTACTTCCATAGAAACAGACACATAGGAGTGGTGTGCTGAAGAGGTTGGTTTATTTTTCTTCCTTTGACTCTTAAGAGCTTTTGCCCATCCAAAGAAACCCAAACCAGATTTCACATTCTAACAAACACATGATTTAGGATTCCCCAGCGGTCATCAGGGATGACCAACGCAATGGTAAAATCCAATCTGCCCCTGGATCCGATGTTAATTACAACTGAAAAGCAGATGGTGTCTAAATCTAGGCCCATCTGTTCCACATCTGTGGGACATTTCCCCAGTGGAGAAGACAGAGCCATAGCCAATTTCTTTTTGCCCCAAGAAAGACTGGGATTTTGCATTTAAGAAAATACCTTATTATTTGTCATGATAAGATTCTCTCTGATCTACATAACCACAGAAACATTAGGTCAGACGTCCAAACAAGGAAAGGTCAGCGGAAATACTCCCGGAATGTAGATGGCTTACAGGAGCTCAAGATGCTACCACAGTGAGACAGTCTGGAGACAAAAAAATATTTGAATCTGACTTGCCTATCAGTTTGTGAGACAACCCTCCTCCCCATCCACACACACATATAATTCTAATTATTAAGTGGCCTGGACGGAGAAATTATTTGATTGGATTTTATTAATTATACTTACATATATTTTAAGCACTGACAAAGAATTACCCCTTCTTCAAAGAATACAAAATGTACTAATTGAACAGAAGGATGAAAGTCATGCTCCTGTAGGGAATGCCAGTGTCACTAGAGTCTGGTCAGGTGGGGACTTTGAATCCACTGACATCAGCCAATAAAGAAAGCATTATTTAATGGACACCGAAGGTCCCTCTTCTTGGTTATATTTTATCATCAACTTTGCACCAGACAGGGAGTTATACCTCTGACTGTGGATCTAATGGGAGGTGTTGTGGAATAGCAGTGATCCAGTGTTTAAAACGTGTCTGGTACAGGGAGCAGAGGTACCCTTCTGCCCACTTCTGACAATGGACAACTTAAGATACACTGGCAGCTTCCTACCCACGACAGCTTCCTACCCACACCTCACCCTGTGACTTTCTACTTTTCTGCCTGCAGCTCCTACCAGTGCTAGAGAACTTTTCTCAGCCCATGTGCAGAGCACCCTGAAAGTGCCCGGGTTTTAACAACCCAAGAACAATTATCAACAACAGAGACAGGAGTAGGAACTGGTGCCTCAGTGACCTGGTCTTCTCCACCCTCCTTGGGACGATTTTGAGTTGTGGTCTACACAGTTCCTCTGAGACTCTTCCGCAGGATCAAGCCCCAGTTGTTCTCAGTGTTATCAGCTCTTTAATTCCCCCCTTTGCTGGCTTCCCCTTTTTCCGTCTCATTTCTCTCACTCCCTCACTTTTGACTCCTGGGGATCACTCCTGGGGATCAAATAAACTACCTGCACCTGGGGCTGTGCTGGAGTGGCTTGTATCTCATGAACTGTTATGAGAGACAATTATTAAAAATTCAGGACTGTTGTAAATCAGTTAATGTAACACTAGTAGTTGAAAACTTGCCACATGAGTATTTACACCACGGAAATTTGCAAATGCTATATGTCAGGGTTTTTATTATTTATTTATTTTAGGAGAGCCAGTTGTTAAATATTTATGAGCATACTGTTGTCTTCACCCAAGTCCTCATCTAGGGTTTGCTTTTGGGAGCACAGAAACTATGAGTGTGAGTAGCAAGTGCTCACAGAAGCCAACACATGAATATTTATGATAAAAAAAGAATCAAAATTTCTCATAATTATGACAAATAATTATGTAATTAATGCTTCTCAGGGCACTTAACTGGTGGAAGGATTAATGATTCTCAGGGCACTTAACTGGTGGAAGATAATCTGTTACTAGATTTAGAGTTAAGGGAATAGGTAGAGAAACTAAAAGGAAACTATACCAGGAGCTGTTGCCACTTGAAAGTCCTCTAGAAGAAAATATAGGAGAAAATCTTTGTGACCTTGGGTTACACAGTGATTTATTAGATAGAACACACAAAAGGAAAATGAAAAACTAGGAAAGAAAAAACATTGATAAAATGAGCCACATCAAACGAAACCAAACAAAACTTAACAATAAAAATACTTTGCTCTTCAACAGATGCTGCTAAGAAAATGAAAATGCAGGCCATAGACTGGGAGAAAATAATCACAAACTATGTATCTTATGAAGTACATGTATTCAATATGTATAAAGAATATGTACAACACAAAAACAAAAGAAATAATCCAATTAAAAATGAACAAAATATTTGAGCAAACACTTCACCCAAAACGATAATGAACAAGAAGGTGATGAAAAGATGTTCATATTATTTGTCATTAAGGAAACAAATAGAAGCCACAATGAGATAACTCTACACACTCACTAGAATGACTGAAGTAAAGAAAGCTGACAATATCAAGTGCTAGTGAGAGCACAGAGCAGCTGGAACCTCAGATATTGCTGGTGGGAGTGTGAAAGGTAAAGCCATGTTGTAAAACAGTTTGGTAGTTTCTTATAAAATTCAACCTATACTTAAATACCACTCCCAGGTATTTACCCAAGATAAATGAAAAATCTGTAGACACTAACTATTGTACATAAATGTTCATAATAGCTTTATTCATAATACCCCCAAACCAGAAGCAACCCAGATGTTTATCAATTAGTGAATGGATGAATGAACTTTAGTACTTCCATACAATGGAGTTCTTCTTGTTAATAAAAAGGAATAAACTGCCTCTTTACACACAGCACATACATACAACTATATGGATGGATCTCAAAAGAATTATATATCAGTAATAAGGCATATCAACACCATGTACTGATACGATATGCTGACAGCTGTACAACGTCACTGTGGTATTCCTGCTGAAAATCTATAACCTCAACAAAATCATGAGGAAAGAGATGACAAACCTAAACTGGCCCAAGCTCTTCAAAATTTTGAAGGTCCTAAAAATAAGAAAAGACCAAGGATCTGACATGGAGAGGAGGCTACTAGAGAGACAACAACCAAATGCACTGTGGGATCTTGGGTTGGACCAGACAAAGAGCTTGGTGGGAAAACTGGTGAAGTTTAAAAATGTCTGTAGATGTCACCTTTGTGATCTTGATAATTGCACTGTGATTATGTAAGATGTTAACATTAGGGGAAGCTGGGCGAAGGGTATAAGAGAATTCTCTGTGCTATTTTGCAGCTTTTCTGTATATCTAAAATTATTTCAAAATAAAAAGTTTCTTACACCACTGCACCCCAGCCTGGGTGACAGAGCAAGACTCTGTCTCAAAAATAAAAAAATAAAAAATAAAAAGTTTATAAAAATGATATTTTCTTTGTGTAAAATTATATGTCAATAAAGGTGATTTAAAAACTTAGTAAGCCCATGTTTCTCAAACTGTGACTCAGAGAACCTGATGTTTCTTCAAGGGCCCTGAAATGAGGACACAGTAACGAGGGGAAGCTCCAGCCTCATTTCCCTCCCCCATCCTCTATTGCAGGTTATGCTTCAACCCATTTAGTTCTATTTTAACATCATCCATCCATCCATCCATCCACCCACCCATGCATGTACACACATACACACATAAATATATTTATTCTGTTATGACTCCATTAAGAAGGGGGGATATTATTGCTAACAACTATGGAAAATTTCAATAACTTTGTATTTCAAAACATTCCATTTAGGTCTAACTTTCAGAAACTTGCCTTTGAGAAAAATGAAAGTGGACAAGTTCAGCTTGGTGGCTCAAACAATACAGATTTAAGTCACTGTTAGAACAGATTTGTCACACCCAATTGGGACACATTTGCCCAAGATTCTCAAGTGATTAGTTTTGTGTAATTCTTCCACTAAGTGGAATTTTCTGTCTTAATGCACAGACAGAACTGTGCTGCATTCTTACTGACCTCAAAACGCAAAGTAATAGAGAAAAGAAGTCTAACTAGAAAACAACACCAGGCAATCATGAGGTCTGCAGATGGCTTATGGGAGCTGAATATTCCCCACACTTAGGGTGGTTTTGGAGACAGCTACTGAGTTTGAGGAAGTGATTTGTCAACAGATGAACACCGGGGTGAGCTTGCAAATGTTTAGTAACTGACACTAGGGGATGAAACCTTGATTTGTAGCATTTTCTGATGTTCATGGTGTAAATACTACCACCATGATTGATTGGAGGCTACCCCTGTGATGTCAAAGTTGAGAAGAGTTGTGCGTAATTGACTCTTGCAGGCCAGCCCAGGCCATCTCCAGCACACCACTGCACAGACATGCTGGGGCAGGATTCAGTATACTGATAATTGGGAGAGGATCTCACAAGTGTTTGCAGGTGGAAAAGACCTCTTTATGTGGCAGATAAAAGCCATAGAAAAGTCAAGATGTCACTAGGATAAAAGAACCAAGATGACAGGAGGAGTAAACAACAACAGTTTGCCCTGCTGAGTGCATGAGCTGCAGACTTCTAAATCCTGCAGGAACCTGAGCCCCACTGGGAAGGATCTCCAAAGGGCTGGGGCAGTGGACAAGCCCAGAGAACCTTGGGCATCTCATTGGCAGCACATAGCAGAGGCCCAGGGAGCAGTCAGACCATGGAGAAGACTTTACATTTTAGGCCACTGGAAATGAATACTTTTTTTAAAAAATGGGTTTTGGTTTGAGAAGTGTAAGGAATATTCAGCTTCCACAAGCCATCTGCAGACCTCATGATTGCCTGGTGTTGTTTTCTAGTTAGACTTCTTTTCTCTCTTACTTTGGGTTTGAAGTCAGTAAGGATGTGGCACAGTCCTGTCTGCGCATTAAGAGAGAAAATACCATTCAGTGGAAAAATTACACAAAACTAATCACTTGAGAATCTTGGGCAAAGGTGTCCCAACCAGGTGTGACAAGCGGTTTGTAGCAGTGACTTAAATCTGAGTTGTTTGAGCCACCAAGCTAAAATTGCCTTTTCTTTTCTTTTTTTTTTTTTTTCACACACTGGCCACTACAGTGACATTTTTACGCTCTAGCTAAAAACAACATCTTTTTCTCAATTCAGCATAATTATTTAGGGTTTGCTAGAAGAAAACCCACACGTATTAAATGACTTAACTCAGTGGTGAAATTATGTAGCTGACTTTAAATTCTCTACTAATTTGGATGATAGGGGTGGGAGAGAGGACAATTTAATAAGACAAATTGATTATTAACACCATGACTGATTTTCCCACTGGAATACTTCGCTAGCAAGAAAAGAATTTTACTTTTGGATTTTCCTTATGCCTAACGCACATAGAGAAGGAGATGAGAAACAGGCAACTCTGGATGCTGGTGGTGCTAATGGTCTGAATGTGTATGTCCCCCCAAATTTATATGTTGAAACCTAATCAACAATATGAAGGCATTGGGAGGTGGGGCCTTTGGGAGATGATTAGGTCATGAGGGAAGACCCCTCATGAATGGGATCAATATCCTTATAAAAGAGGCCCCAGAGACTGCCTTGCCCCTTCCACCATGTGAGGACACAGCAAAAAGGTGGCATCTCTGAACCAGAAAGGCCTTACCAGACACGAAATATCCTGGCTCCTTGATCTTGGAATTTCCAGCTTTCACAACTGTGAGGAATAAATTTCTGTGGTTTATAAGGCACTAGTCTAAGCTATTTTGTTAATTATTTCAGCCTGAATTGACTGAGACACATTCCATGTCTTTTTGTACATCTTTGTGACTACCAGCATTTACTTGACTTGGGTTTTTGAAACCCTTGGTGTGGTGTATTTGTCATAGAGAGGAGAGGGGTCCTTCAAAACTCAGAGTAATTTACAATATTCTTCAGTCATGTACAAAGATGGGGCTTCTTTTGAATGCATAAAATAAGGGAACTGGTTTTACGATGCCCTGTTCTCTGTTAATCGTCTTCAAATCAAGAAACTGAGGTCCATAGAAGAGAGACTCAATTTTCTCAGTGGGGAAGGAACAAGTCACTGGTGCCATTACAGCAGAAGCAGATCTCTTTAAGTCTCTGTAGACCAGTGGTTTTTGTAATACTTCCTGGAGTAATCTGGGGATTGTCTACCATTCTAGGATAGCCGTGCATCTATTTTTCTTTCCCATTGTCGAGACTAATGGAAGAAGAAATATGGCCATTCTTGAAGTATAAATCCAGTAGATTGTAACTGGATGAATTTCTCATTCATCAGAATTCCTTGGCCTCAGTTTTATTTCTTTAAGAAGTGTCAAATCATGACCAGGGGCCTCTGACATAATCTGCTTTTGCTGCCACCACTGAGCCTCTTCAGAATCCTGGGACATTCACTGTTATCTGGTGTCCCTTGGTGGGTGGCTTATTTATGAGTAGCAAGTACATAAGTTCTTCTCTTTGTGAGTCTCTTAGCTCAACACTAAGCATGAGTTTTGGCATCTTTCTCAGGGTTGCTAAATTCTATTTGAAGATTCATTATTGCTGCAAGTTGCTGAGGCTATGGCTAGCTCAGAGTTGGCTTTACGAAACCACAAAGAACTAGAAAATAATACTTCTTTACCTAATAGGAAACCTATCTGCTTAATCCAATTGTATCTGACAGCAGCTTTTAGCAAAACTGGACAGGGAACTTCTAAGTCCTGCCTGCTAACCATCAGGACTTGTTCTCTGTTGCCATTCTACGCTCCCTTTAAATTGGTGGGTGGCTTTGTCATTGCAGACTGGCTGCAGTCCTTGCTAAACTCTGACTTCTCCACTGAGCTTTCTACTCCTCTCTCACTTGCCCCATCTCATGCAATCCAATGCATTTAGAAAGCTGACACATTCAGAACTCACTAAGGTTATTTCTCAGCTCTGCCTGCTGCCTCTGGAGCCCCTGATGTATTACTCTGGGTGGGGTAAAGGAAGGGAAGAAAGGAACTACTCTTTGAGGACCTTCTGCTACATGCAATGTATCCCATTAGAGGCTTTGCATGGTTTCCTATTTAGGCTTAACAACAACTCCATCAAACAGAGATTATTAGCAAGCACCATATTTTACAAATGAGGAAACAGGTTTTCTGAAATTATGTAATGCTCAATAACCTATACCCAGGAAGTGAACTCTGAGCCCAGTGTAATTTCTCCCATCACAATATTATCTCTCTTCCACATTTTCTCTTCTCTCCACAAACTCTGTTAGAAGCACTTCTGGAGTAAGGCCATCAAAGAGAACTATCACGTGAGCTACATATGCAATGAAAAAAATTTCTACTTCTGAAGTAAAATTTTTAGTTCAAAGAGGTTAAAAAAAGATGAAATTAATGTTAATAATGTTTTATTTAACTGAATGTATCCAAATATTATCATTCACTATGGAATCCATATAAAAATACTAATGTGACATTTTACCTTCTTTTTCCTCCTGTTTGCCATCTCATGTGTTCTACATTTACGGCAATTCTCAGTTTAAACTTGGCACTTTCACATGTGCCTGAGCCATCCATGCCTGCTGGCCACCATACTGGACAGAGGATACCCAATTTCCAATCTCTGGGTTATTTCTTCTTAGACTGCATTGTTGTCATTGGATTCATTCCTCTTGGTTTGCATTCAATGCCTTACAGTCACTTTCTGCCTTTTCTGAATCGTTTTCCTCCTTTTCACAAACTCTGCCTACTGCCCTCCTGCTATTCTCAGATTGTCTACTCTGCCAACATAAGTTATCTACAACTTCATCCAAAAAATGCACAGGCTGGCCTTTATACACTCCCTCTTTTACACTCCCTCTTTTTTGCACTCTTTATACACTCTTTATACACTCCCTCTTTATACACTCCCTCTTTTTTTGCACTCAAATATTTTATGTTTCCCCTGGGGTACATTTTGGAAACAGTCTCAGCCACACCTGTACACTCCAACGCATGCCCTCTTGCTCCTCAGTCTCTGGAGTCATCTTCAACTTCCTAATGTGATTTACAAGGCTTGCGGTTGCCGTATCAGTCAGCTGACACGGACAGCATCGGTGCTACCAAGTGCTTTTGTCAGCATTAGTTTTACACACCTCGCCAGTCATTCTGTTATTATTTACTGAGTACCATGCTGGGTCTTTCATCATATGAAAGACACGTTCTGAGGGAGAAGGAAGGATTATTCCAATTTGAACTATGACCTCTTGAAGTGTACACAGTTGTGTTACAGAGAGGCCATTCTATCCTTCCATACATGAGATTTCTCATTTTCTGAATTGAGTGTATCCCACTCACCATGAAAGTCACCTTACTTCCTTGTGATGCAGCAAGTCACATACAGAAACTGGTCTATTTCCCCATGGTTTTTAAGTGTCCTGTGAATACTGGGCATCACCTACATTGATCACACACACAGAAGTGCACACACAAAGGTGCACACACATACAGAGGTGTACACACAGGTGCACACACACCTAGAGATGTGCACACAGAGGTGTGCACATGGACATACACATGCACACAAAGGTGCAGAGGCTGCCCTGTGTTCTGTAAGCTGCTTGTGATTTGCCAGAATAACTTTAGAAAGACAGGAAGGAAGGAAGGGAGGAAGGAAGGAAGGAGGGAAGGAGGGAAGGAGGGAAGGAAGGAAGGAGGGAAGGAGGGAAGGAAGGAAGGAAAGGAGGGAAGGAAAGAAGGAAGGAAGGAAGGGAGGGAGAGAGGGAGGGAGGGAGGGAAGGAGGGAAAGGCAAGGTCCCTAGTCTGGGGACCTTGCAAACCTTGACATTCACAGGCCCGCACTGCACAGGACAAATTCCTGCTGGTTGTGGTCTACAGATCGTGGCCCCCTCCCCTTTCCTCTGATGAAGCAAGATGACACAGATGTAGGATGTCACCTAATCCTGTTCATACTTGTCACAGAAACTGACACTGGAGGAATCACTGGAGGGAGACTTTTTGTCTGTGAGATTACAGGCCAGGGAGAGTGCAGGCAGCTGAGAAACGCCAAACAGGGAATTTAAAGAGGGGCCAGAAAGAAGGAAAAAAAGGATCTTTCGAAGTGTTTAACCTCAAAGTGAAAGTGAATGGGATCAGCTGAAATCAGGTGCTGTTTCATAATGAAATTGTATTCAGCCTCCTTGCTGGAGCCCAGAGACCCAGCTGGTAAATGGTAAAGGAATGATTTCTGTTGTCAATCAAATAATGGCAAGAAGTGTCTCAACTTGGGGGAAATAGGAAGATTCATTTACTTTTCTGAACTTCTATGTAGATGGCCACACAGGAGCAGCTATATTCTAAAGACCTGGACAATTCAAAGCTGGAGTAAAGTCGGAGTCAGCAGAATGCATTTGCTGGTCTCTCCCCTAGTTGGTGGGCGGCTGTGTAGACAGCAATGTGAGAGGGAGGAGCTTTGCTTGTGCAGACAGGAGGGAGGCTGGGCTGTCCTTGGAGATTTGGGAATGTTGGAGGGGAGTTGTTCAGAGCTCTTTTGCCTCTGCTGGAGAGAGAGTCTTAGAAGAACCAGCTCACCTGCCCATTTCTGGCTGATGCCTGAGAACCAGAGGACCCCATGCAATTTTCACATTTTTTAAGGGGACAGAAATACTTCTAGGAACGTACCAACAATGAAAGATTCAAAGAGGGGGAAAAAGTTTCCCTAAAGGTAGATCTTGGAAACTAAACTCTTTTAGGTGGGAGGTAACTAAACTGAGAAAACAGCTTCCAGGCAAATAAAAGAGCAAGGCAGTGGTGATGTGAATAGCCCCACATACAGTCAGTGAAAGACAAGTTTTGGGTTTTTGGTTTTCTTTCCTTTTTAAAAAGATGTTTTGGCTTTTAAGAGAGTTTGATGTATTTTGAGCCCCAATAATGGATCAGGCAGCTGAGAGCAGCCTGCCTGGTCCTCTGGGCAGTGGAGGGAAGGAGGATGAAAGTAATGAAGCAGATTCTTGTAGCCGATTGCTAGGACTTGGGAGGAGAGCTGAGAGCACGTCCTATGGGAGGAAAGGAGGGAAGACCCTTCTGCCGGAGTGTGTCAGTCAGCACGAGCCGAGGAGCATGGCAGCCCAGGCTAAAGGGTGGCACTCTCTCCAACACAGGGCAATATGCGGTCTCTAGAAGAGGCTAGGAGGAAACCGCACATGAAGAAAAACAAGCGACTCATGGCATGTTACAGCAACTCCACCAAGGCATTTATTTTTCTACACCCATCATGAAGACAATGGAAGGTTATAGGATGTGGGATGGGGAAGAGGGGTCATAATTCATTTAAAATACCACTTCTGTTTTAATATTTGGAGGTTTCAATATACCTGTAGATGATCTTTTTAATACCTGCTTCTCCATTTCTTGATTTCTTCTCCAAGGGTCTTGTCCATCCAACCTTGCTCACCTCCATAATCATACCATAGTAGACCTTATCATTATGAATACCTACTGTACCTTCCTCAACTTCAAATTCATGCATTCCATTCTCATCTCCACCTCCTGCCTTTCTGGTTTATTCCATGTGAGGTCCTGACTCCCACAGTCCTTTCACTTCCGTCTTGAAACTATGAGGACCAAAGAGAAGCTCTGTTAAGTGGAAAGATGGAACGGGCTTGATGCATTAATGAAACTGCAAAAGCACTGCACTAGCTTTTGAAGTGGCTCCTCTGAATCCGTTCCCTTGAGAGAAACAGGCTTCTAGGAGTTAGGCCACTATTAGTTGGGTTTCTATTCCCTGTGGCCAAACAGCACTCTAAAGATGCAGAGTCCATGGGGCCCGTGCCTTACGTTCTCATCCTCTTTCCTCACCACTCTCATTTGCTCTCAGATTTCACTGCCCACTTGGGTCTAATTTACTTACCGTGCTCACCTCTGGCCTCATTTGCTCTTCATTACTGCCTGGCTTTACATTTATTCAATATGGTTCCTTAATGGGTCACTGCCTTCAAGGCATTTTGCCTCTCAACTAGACTTAGAGGTTTCCTTTCTACACGGGTACAATATAAGGGTCCAGCAAGCCACAGATATGCAAAGGCAAAAGGAAAATATCTTGGCCGAAAACCTAGTTTCATTATGATACCAGGTAGAAATGCATTTTCCATTTTCCTTGTATACATGCACACCTTCACACACACAAGTATACACACACACACTCACACATATATCTTTCTCTAATTGTGATTTAGTTGTTACACATAAGTCAAGAAGGTAGAACTATTCTTTTTAATTTCTGAGTGTTCATTGGCCTCACCCCATGTCTGCCTCTCTCAATTGGGTCTCCCCTTCTCTCTATGAGAGAAGTGCTATGTTCTATAGGCTACAACACATTTTAGCTCAATGATACTATGTGTTGTCTGGGATTCTCAAGTGACACATTAGTAGAACAAATGTTTTTCCTCTAATTTTTTAAATCTGTTGCCTTTTAAAGAGCCAAAAAGAAATACATAAAGTAGAAAAATTAAGAGTGTAGAAAAAAGGAAATTTCTGTAATTCTTGAGTTGCATCTAGAACAGCATACAGAAAGTAAGTTTCAGAACATTTTTTATGACCAAATTTAGTAAATGCTATCTTGGCAACTCAAAGCTTTTCTTTGTATCTCTCCCAAACACACTTTTCTCTGACAGGAAGGACTGATAATGATGAAGTGTGACTCAAACAACATAAGATCCTTTAAATAAAATATCTGGAAGTTTTATTTTCAAATAAATGTCACAATTCAAAGTAATGGTTTTGGAAGGTTATGTAGTTTTTCTCATGTTTTCTATTGTTCAAAACATATTTGGAACTCAGATTTTGATGACCTACATCATATTCTTTGGGATAATTTCAATCATTTAACCCCTCATCAGTTGGAAGTGGATACAATTTTTTCAAGAGTCAAAGGTTTTTTGTTTGTATTGTTTTGTTTTGTTTTGTTTTTGAGACAAAGTCTTGCATTGTTGCCCCAGCTGGAGTGCAATGGCATGATCTCGGCTCACTGCAACCTCTATCTCCCAGGTTCAAGCAATTCTCGTGCCTCAGCCTCCTGAGTAGCTGGGATTACAGGCGCCCGCCACCACACCTTCCTAATTTTTGTATTTTTAGTAGGCATGGGGTTTCAGCATGTTGGCCAAGCTGTTTTTGAACTCCTAACCTCAAGTGATCTGCCCGCCTTGGCCTCCCAAAGTGCTGGGATTGCAGGCATGAGCCACCACACCTGGCCAAGTCAAAGGTTTTTGAGGCTGAATCTAGTAAATACGTTGAGCAATTAAATTATGAATAATACATATGTTGACATTTTAAAAATGATCTGTCTTTAGGTCAGACCTGAGATATTGATTCTACAATATCAACTTTTAATCTTGGAGGACAATATACCTCATTTACATGTATTCCTTCTGGATTGTTTCCCTAAAATTCAGTCATGGTAGAGATATGTCTAGCTATCTACCAAAAATTGATGCTCTTTTAATCATGGTGTAAAGCCATCACAGAGAAGTGGCTACCCTGCTAAAGACAGCATGTCCCAGCATCCCTTGCAGTTAGGTGCCATCATGTGACTGAGTTCTACTTAATCCAATGTGAGCAGGCAAAGTGACAGGTACCACTCTCAGGCTTGGTCCATAAAGACCTTTTGTCTCATGTGCCTCTGTGTTTTATTCCTGCTGGCTGGCCGTTAAGGCTCAGAAAGATCTTGAAAGCCACTTGTTGAAAATAGCGGGGCCTCCACCAGTCTATGCCCTTTATTGGCTCTATGGAAAGAGCTAACCCTGCTGCCCTGACCTGCAACTACCTTGGAATATTTGTGTGAGGAAGAAATAATCCCTTATTATGTTCATGCCATGATGCATTTAGGCATTTGTGGTAGGCAGAACTCTTAAGATAACCTCTGATGTGCGCACACCTTGGTGTTATTCAAATGTGAATACGGGTGCTGCTGAAAACAGATATTGCAAGTGTAATCAAGGTCTCTCACCAGTTGACCTTAAAAGAGGAAGATTATTCTTGGTGGGTCCAACCTAGTCAGGGGAGTCCTCAAAAGAGTCTGGACTTTTTCTGTTGAAAGAGATTCCAAGGGTAAGAGGCATTTGCCTTGATGGATATTCTCCTTTGATGGCTGACACCTTGGCGTTAGCCTTGTGAGACCCTGAGCAGAGAACCCAATCATGCTGTGTCTGACATCTGAGATGATAAATGGTTGCTGTTTTAAGCTTCTAAGTTTGTGGTAATTTGTTCCATAGCAATAGAAAACTAACATAGGGTTTATTTGTTACTGCAATTAGCCTACCATACTAGTACACAGACCTATTTAGAGTCAAACGTCACATAACATCTCATTGTTAAATTAAAAAAACTGCTATAGTGAAAATTTCTAATTAGTGACAGATTTTCCAGGGCCATTATTTACAGTGTTAGCATATGGGAAAACGAAAAACTTACATTGGAGGCCAAGTCTTCTAATTTGAGACAAGTGTGCTACTTGTAAGCAGAGGGGTCATCCAAATACATAATACCAGGTAAGGCATGAGGACCAACAACTCAGGATAGATGCTGGCCCAATAAGAGCCAAGAAGCATGGAACATCAGCCTTGCTTGTAAATCAGCACCTTTTCATACCAGGCCCACATTCTTCATGTACTGGGACTGAACTATTCCGCATGATGACTGAGAAGACCATGTTAATTCAGAGGAGAAAATAATGTAGTCAGAAGAAGAACTCTAAAAATAACAAAACTTGGCTAGACATTTTTGATCTGGGGGAAAAAATCCTGGACTGTACCATAGTTCCCAATACTTGGTTATTTTGCTAAACTCTGCAGTGATAGCTGCAAAGATGTCTTGACTTCTGGGCTGTGCCCAAAGGAGATCTCTCTAATTAGAGAGAGGACAGAGCTGCAACCAGAGATGAGGCTTATTGGACATCATGAATTTTTGTCTTGCCCTGGCTCTGGAATACCATCAAAGGAACTGCAGTTTCAGCATCTGCATCTGAGCTGGGCTCAGGGCAAGGGGAGGGTGGGAGAGGCAGTTTTTTTTGGCCTGGCCATTCACTCAGCTTCTGCTGATAGTGCACATCTCTTTGCTGGACAAAGGAGAGAGGGAAATATGACAGCAGCCGAGTGAATGCAGTCACCTGTGAGATCCGGCTTCATTTCATTTCATTTTCTGAACAGCTTTATTGAGGTATAATTTACATATCACAAAATCCACCCATTGTAGGTGTACGCTTATCATTTTGAGCAAATTTATGAAATCATGCAACTGTCACCACAGCCCAGTTTTAGAACACTTCCATCACCCCAGAATATTTCCCCATGTCCATTTGCAGCCAGTCCTTACTCCTACCCTCATCTTCAGGCCACCAATGATTAGCATTTTGCCTCAATAGTTTGCCTTTTCTAGAAATTTCATATCACTAAAATCATACAGCATCTAGACCTTTAGACCTAGCCTCTTTCACTTAGCTGAATGCTTATGGGACATTCATGGTGTGTTAGGCACTAAATTAGGCCCTATGGTTGGAATGATGAGTGAAATTGACATGGTCCCTACTCTCATGGAGATTAAGACTAAGAGGAAGAAAGATGCTAATCAAATAATCCCACAATGTATAATTACATGTTGCGATAATAGCTACCACAGGAATAGTGCAGAGGGAGACTAGCTCATGCAGACAGGACACAGGATCTGACCTGGGTGGTCATAAACACCTTCAGAGAGCGGGACCTCTCTGCTGAGACCTCAAGGAGGAGCAGTAGTTAATTTTCCAAAGAGATTAGTTGTCTGAAGAAATGGAAGCAGGTCAGAGTTGTTGGAGCACCCTGTGGGCATGCAGTGGGTGGGTGGAAAGGGAAGGTGTGGGGAGTGCTGCCTCAGCCTGACCCCAGGGTGGACTCTGGAGTGTGAATGCACCAGAGCTGCCCCTCCTGGAGGCAGGGTGACTGCAGTGGTCTAGGCAGAAACCAGGTTGGGAAGGCAAGTTCTGGATTTACTCCCATGAGCAGATGGCTGGAGGGTATTATGTGACTATGCCGCAGGGAATCAGAGAAACTCCAAATTGGACAGGACCTTAAAAATTGCTAGTCTGCCCCCCACCCCCTTTCCCCTCAAAAAAAGAAGGCAGCACTTTCAAGCTATGCTGTCGAGTAATCAACATTCTATGCAGCTGCCTTGCGGTGAGGAGGTGAAGAGTGGGACAGACATGAGGGTGATGGGGTTCAGGGAGCAGGGCTCCGGTCCTTCCAGCCCACTTCTGTCAAGCAGCTCTGTTTAGGTATTGATGAGATTTGGTTTGTAATCTATTACTTTAAAAGATGGGAGAAGGAAGGAAAGGATTTCGGTGTCACAGGAATGTGGCCTAGTTTCTGGCAGTCACTGCAAAGCCTTCTCTCATCTTCTGGGTCTGGGTTCCCACACATGCTCAGGGGTGTAGGGAGAGAGGATGAAGACTCATTATAGCATCAAGATACTCCTTTCAGCTGCGTCCTGGGGAAGGGAGTGCTAAGAAGGCTCAGGTTGATTACCTGGTGTTTTTTTTTTTTTTTGAGACGGAGTCTCGCTCTGTCTCTGGAGTGCAGTGGCACAATCTCGGCTCACCGCAAGCTCCACCTCCCGGGTTCACACCATTTTCCTGCCTCTGCCTCCTGAGTAGCTGGGACTACAGGTGCCTGCCACCATGCCTGGCTAATTTTTTGTATTTTTAGTAGAAACGGGGTTTCACCGTGTTAGTCAAGATGGTCTCGATCTCCTGACCTTGTGATCCACCCACCTCAGCCTCCCAAAGTGCTGGGATTACAGGTGTGAGCCACCGCGCCTGGCCAGTCGATGACCTGTTTTATGGGTTATTATAAGGAATGGTGTTTACGTCCAAAGAAATGAAAGCACTATTCTAATCAATCCATTTACATTAGGAAAAGCAAAAACAAAACTTACACTGCCCTTTGACTCCTCCGGGAAGCTGAAAAGGTACATGCCTCCAAACCAGTCATTGCATTTTGTCCCAGTCCTGGGAAAATACTGCAGGATATGCTCCACTGGGGGGCAGGTGGTCTTGTGATTAGACCAGAAGATGGGGGTGAGGGGTGGCAACGCAGCAAGGCCCAGACCCCTAATGTCCCCATGCCTGTCTCAGAGGGACCTGCTAACATCACTCTATTCCCAGGGCCAGAGGGTGTGGCTGACCTAGTTGTCTGATTCCTTTCAACTCCACATGGGAGCAAGAGTCAGAAAAAAAGCAGCCATTTAATCTGGTCTTAATTAAACCCAATCTGCATACAGGGAGCAGCTCTGTCCAAGTGTGGATGCCAGGCCAGCTGACTCCAGGGGGAGCACCTCTGAAGAGGAGTCTTGCAGAAGCTGAGCATTGGGAGATCCATATGGAAATAGGGAATTCCTCTCCTCTTGACCTGCATTTGTCCACACTTGCTGTCTGGACTGCTCAGGAACTCATATCTGCTCTTGCAGAGCTGGCTAATTGCATGTATTTATGTGCTGCCTTCCCACCCACATTGTGAGCATCTTAAGAGCCGCTTCATGCATTTCCCATGTTTATGTCCCACTTCTCCATCTCACCACTTGAAGCCTAGTACACACTGGAAGCAAAACAATAGAGCTGCATTGTTTGTAAACCCCGTGTGATCTATCTTCTACTAGGTCTTTAAAAAAATTATGAATATGCCCATATAGCCTCATTCTTCCTTAATCCTTGGATCTGGTGCTTGGAGGAGGCTGCATTTCCTTTCCACGCTTCTATTTCCCTGCTCATTTCCCTTATTGGCTCCGATAACAAAGCTAATCTGAGGTCAGAGTTCAAGTTCATGGTGGCCATGCTTTACTATTGCTTGGGGTTGCTTCATTCAAACTGCCTTGGGTTCCTGTCTGCTCTCTTTCTTTCTGTCCCATCCGGGTTGTCAGGTCCATTTTGCCAACTGCCATCTTGGATCCAATGTGGAGAGAGAAAGAGGAATCACTTGAACCTCAGGCTTGAGTGTATAAATCCAGTTTTTATTGGAATTTTGCACTGGTGGTTATCAGATGCATATCAAATTTTTAATTTTCTTATTGTCTTTTGCTAAAAAAATGCCCCAAAGAGGAAGAGTGGGTGTTATGATGAGCAATCTTCCCTCCCACAATCTTTAACCCTGTGAATTTTAGTCGGTGCAAAAATGGTATCACTCAGTCAGGCTTCCCCTCCCACATCTGTACATAAGCACTAGAATTTCACATGTTCCTTTTATGCTTATTTTGTTTTTTCTTTCGAGCTCTCTGTTGATTCTCTTGCTGTGTAACATCTGGATAGCTGGAATGTCTCAGAACTAAGGCAGAGAATGAAAAGGGTGTATCTTTCATGCTGGTCTATTTCTCACTTTTCAAGGGTTTCTACAGGGCCACGTGCACACTGGGCACCTCTCAGGGGTCCTATGAGGAAGGATTTCTGTAGTGTTGCTCCTGTTCTTTGGAATTGCTTTTAGAGCCTGTGGCTTATCCTTTCTAACAACTTCAAATGTGGCAAACTAGGTCCTTAGAGGGTGTTTTGAATTTGGAAAATGGTCTAAAAACCCTTCGGAGGTAAAATACATGAATCAAGTGGACAGTCAGGCTGGGAAGTAATATTTTTGGTTAGAAATGAAGTATGACTGCAGTAACAGATTGAGTTTGACTTTCTGGTGGGACCTGTAAACATCAAAACTCTTCACCTGACAAAGAAGAGTTCCAAAACTGTTTGGGATAATGGCAAAATCACAGGAATAAATGTGAAGTCACTCAGGATTCTGTTCCAAAGGGGGCAGCACTCATTTCAGGGTGTACATTATGGAATGTCTGTTAAGATAAACCTCGTTCTTTACAGCCATAAATTGTACCCAAGGCAGGACTGGATTCTCGTGTTCAGAGTTTTGCTATCCTTTTTGCAAATAAGGGTAGCACCACCTTTAGGAAACCTAGTTTATTTAGCAATTCAACCAGTATTTACTGGGGGTTGGCTATGCACAAAGCGTGGTGACTGTTTTCATCCTAGAGCCCAAGATGCCATGCTTCCTCTGTGGCCTAAGTGAAGACTTCCCTCCCACCCGGTGGGGGTGGACCTCTCCCTCCCTCTGCTGCTGTGGGGAGACCTCTCATGCAGCACTGCAGGTTGGCCTCCCTCCCCGGCCTGGCAGCTGCACTCTGCTTCAGTGTTTCACTCACTTTTGCATCATCAACACTAGCACCAACTTGGCACATTATAGGACATCACTAAGTACTCACTGAATAAATGCTACATAGTTCGGGCCCTCCAGAGGCTCAAATTTATGGCCTAGCATCCTTGGCTTTGCCAACATTGTCTGTGACACGCCGTTTCAAAACAAAGCTCGTTTTCTCTGCAAAAAACCACTGGTATCCGGTTTTTTCTTTCCTTGCCATAGGCTCATCTCCAGGGGTAGTAACACCCACGTGAGGATTAGACACGCATGTGGCCACTTCCTGGTACTGTCACTCACTGGATGTATAACCTTGAAGAAGAGATTTCATCTAATGGAGTTTTTGATCTTTATAAAGCTCTTTTTTACTCTCCTGTATAATGGGGACAGTGAGATGAACCTCCCTGGCTCATCTGAAGAATAGACAAGGCCATGATCATTATAATAAAAATCCCATGTGTACTGAGCACTTACTGTATCTCAGGCCTCCTCCTAAGTGCTTTAAATACATACCTTAATGTAATCCTTTCTTTAAGGCTGCATGGTTGGTGTCATTATCCCCATTGTACAGATGCTAAAACTGAACCTGTGGGACAGTAGTAACCCTCCCTAGGTCACTCTGTTAAGGAGAATTAGGTCAGCCTGAACTCCATAGACCATCCTGGAGATTCTGGATAAATGTCCAAACAAGTCTGGTGTATGGTTGTCTTCTGAAAGAGGCTCCTCCTTCTCTCTCATGGGCTTATGATCTCAGAGGGGCTCTTCGATCCCTTCCTCTCCACAGCCCCCCACCAATACTCAATCTCTTGGGTACATTCCTTTCATTTTTCCTTAGGCACAGCCTCAGTCTGGGCTAAACACTTACGGAATTACAGTAGCAAAGATGTGTCAGCTGGCATCTATATACTGAAACATTTCTCTCTCATTTTGGGAGGCAGCTCTCATTCTGGGGTGACTATCAGCCCCCAGACCCAGATTCTACTGATACTCTAACGTTCATCTTGCAGTCATAAGCAACACAACAACACAGCAGGAAGAAAATAAACTTTGGCAACTTCAAAAACAAAACACAGGTGATTTCACCTGGAAGTCCCAGGCCTGGTTTCCAGTCAATTTACTGCCCTGATGCAGCAGCCCTGCCCTGAGGTTTGCATTCTAATGAAGAGGAAGTCCAGAGACAGATTTCAAAATGATGACCAGCAGCTTATTTCAATCTCAAACACATTAATTACTCATCTATACAATTTCAATACCTAGAAAACATATGCATGCACAAGCTCCCAACTTCACATTCTCTAGGTGAAGATTGGACTGCATAAATTGAACTGCAATTTTCACCACAACCTCAACATTCCACATCAACTCAAGTGTGTTTCCTCCTCTGGGCATTGCCTCTGAACACTGCTCCACCTGCTATCTCTCCCCTTTCAATGCCACCTTCCAGCCTGGCTGCAGATCCCCCCTTCATTTGATTTGATAATACTCTGTGGAGTGAGATATCTTGGATTCTAAGGGCAGGAGCTGAGGCTTTTTCCTCTCCCTGTTCCTTGCTCCCCTTACTCACAGGCTGGCTGGTAGTGCACACAGTAGGAGTACCACAGTGTGTGCTGACTAATTAATTATAGGTAAGGACGTGCAAACCTTGAGAATGTGTGAGAGGAGAGATGGACCCATAGCCACACACACCGCTCAACCCCGAAAGGGTGGCTAACTAAAATGCCAACTGGGAAGCACATTTCCCTGACTTTTTCCAAAATAGTGCAAAAGTTTTTATAATCTCAGGTAGGATTTTTATAGTTTAATAGGAGCGTTCCGGAAATGGCAACTAAGTTCTCTAGCAATGGCTTTGATAGGAGTGAGACTATGAATCCTGAGACCCTTCCCAATCCTGAGATGCTAGGGATTTGGGATTCCAAGTGGATGGGGGCGGAGGGCGCGGGGGTGCCCCACATCCTTAGACTACACCAATCCCCTTCCTTCAGCACCTGTTCTAACTGAGGGACAGCACTTAATGGTGCATGTAAATAGACACACGCGTGCTAATACAGAGGGCTTGCAGGAGGCAATGAAAGGGAGGCTGCTCCTGGACATGGGCTTTCCTAAAAGTGGGAAAAAAGAGAAGAGAAGGAAGCCAGGCTTCAGGGACGGGCAGATCACAGTGAATGGGGATGGAGGAGTGTTAGGATAGCTCCAACATCTTCCAGAGACATCTCCCCGCTGCAGCTGCTGCCATTATCCTTGTTATTACCATTACTATTAAGACTTCCATACAAGCCATTCTTTTCTGCCTGAAAGGTTTCCACATGGGTTTTATCCTGAAAGGTACATCTTGCTGTAAGGTTTAAGCTAAATATGTCCACTACAAAGGTAGACTAGAGTAAAAAGCTGCTTTTAAATCAGAAGAACACACGAGCTGTGCGTATGGGGTTTTCTTAAAGCAGTTGCCTTTCAAGTCTTCATCTGACATTCCCACCAAGGATTGTTGTGCGGGATTATCCACAAAAAGTAGGGTTGGGACACGGGGAGGATTACTAGTATCAAAATTGCACCAACATTTAGACATTTCAAATACATCTAAAGTGACGTTGTTATCAAAACAGATTTTCTTTTCACTGACATTTGCAATGGATCTTTGGTGATGTAATGAGTGGGTTCAGGCTGCCCTATATAAAGGGACGGAAGATGGGAAATGTTTTGGTTTTTTCCTCTCGACTTCGCTTCCCATTGCTGGAAATAAAGCAAATCCAATGCAAACTTACCCGTGAATGCAGCACTGACTAAAACGTAGAAGCAGAATGCCAGGAAATGGGCCTCCCGTGAGCTTCATGCAGTAGCAACCACCCACGGGTGGCGTGTGTGGTGTTGACTCCTCACCGTGGTGCTGGCTCTGTCCCTCACACACTGTTTGGAACTTATGATGCAGGGGAGTGGGTGTTACTGGCCTCTGAGAGCCTGCTGGTTTCATCTTTGTGTAAAAGAACAGCTTTTGCGTTTCCAAGGCAGACTGAAGAATTAGTTTGCATTTAAAAAATGGGTGTTCAGGCAGAGCCCTTGTGTAGAGGGCTTCCGGGCCTTCTGGCTGTTCCAGCGGTGGCAGAGAGAGCAGGTCTCTCTCGAGTAGCACCACTCCCTGAGTCTCTTGTTCTCCCCTTCCTGATCAAAGGGCCAAATCCTTCAGAACACAAGTTCTGGAGTCAAGGAGATGCTGGTCCCAGTTGCAGCTCTGCACTGAACGTGTTTTACTGCATGGCTTGGGGTGGGTCATGCTGGGACTCAGAACATCATATCCCGAAGTGTGGCACCTTGGTATGCTGAGTACTTTGAACCGAAGGACACTGGAAGGGGCTCAGAAGCAAGTTCTCTCTGACTTTCTGCCCTCCTGTCTCCCATCCTTCTTCTCCCGCAAAGTGAACCACAGAAACCAGAATTCCTATTGCCCAAAACAGGTCTCTCCCAAAAGCAAGCCATACAACCCAGAAAGGTCACTTTCTCCCTCTCCCATCTCCCTTGAAGACTCTCATTCCAGAAGAGTTCTGCCTCCTACTTAGGTGGAAAAAATCCAAGTCAGAGAGGCTAAGAAGCTGAACACACAGGCATGCTAGGTTTCCCCCTTAATCTCTTGCCATTAGATTACACCCTTTTTGCTCAATCACATTTTTACATGGCTGTCCATTTTTCATCAAACGTAAGTGTCAAAACAGATAATTTTCCCTGGGTCTTTGGGTCTACATTTCTGAAGTTCCTTGTGTCATACGAAACTTGATTAAATACATTTGTTACGCTTTTTTTTTGTTAACCTGCCATTTGTTATAGGAGTGTCAGCTGAGACCCTTATGATGGGGAGGAAAGGTGTCTCCCCCTTCTTCCTCTAAAGTCATCTGTCTGCTCTGAATCTTACTTTTTTAAATCTGTAAAATGGAGCAGAAAATAACAGCAAAAATAAATATGGTGCTTACTGTGTCTCAGTGTTACGAGGACAGATCTTTATTAGTCAGCAGAATTGCAGGCAGGCTGGCTCCAGAGACTAAGCTCACGACCCCACACAAGGCCACGAGGCTCAAAGCTGTGGCTCTGCCAACTTGGAAGGTGTGAAGGAACCCTGCCCCCAGCTGAAATCCAGCATAGGGTTTCACCCTGAGCTGCTGTCCAGAGGTGGGGAGGGCAGGAGGAAGACTGTGCTCCAGTGTGGCCAGAGCTGCCATGTCACCAGCAACACAAGGATTCTGATGTTATGTTTCCTTCTAATTGGAGTGGACGTATTAGAAGTGAATAGCTTGAATGAATTTTTACACAGTGAATATAACTCTGTAACCTGTAATCAGCCCAACAAACAACAGAATGTAACTATCACCCCAGAAGCTCTTGCACGTCCCCACAGTCTCTAACCATCATCCTGACTTCTATCACCACTGATTAGTTTTGCCTGTTTTTGTACCTTAATATAAGTAGGATCATACAGCCCATACTTTTTTTGTGTCTGGTTCAATATTGTGTTCATGGATTCAACCATGTTGTTGTATGCAGTTGTGGATCATGGTAGATTATCACCATTGTTGCATAGCATTCTGTTGTTTGAACACAGCACAGTTTATCCTTTCTGTTATTGAGAGACAGCTAGGTAGTTTCCAGTGCTTGGCATAAACAGTGCTGCCATGGATATTCTAGTACCTTTGTTGCATGTATATATGAATTTCTGTTGATTCGGGGAGTGATGGTGTTGGATCAGGGAGCATGCATATGTTCAGCTCTACTACTTAGTGCCAAGCAGTTTTACAGAGTGCATCAATTTATGTTCCTCCAGAAGCAGATGAGAATTCCACTTGCTTTATTTAGATCCTTGACAACACTTGGTTTTGCTCGTCTTTCTTTAGCCATGTTGGTGGGTGTATAGTGGTACTACATTGTGATTTTAATTTGAATTTCCCTAATGAATAAGGAAGTCAAACAACTTTTCATGTTTATTGGCCATTTGAACATTCTCATCTATGAAGTTCAAGTCTTTTTGCTTTTTTCCTTAAAAAGCAAAGTTGTCTGTCATTTTCTTATTGATTTTTAACAGTTTTTAAAAATATATACTCTGGATACACATCCTTTGTTGGATGTCTCTATCTCTATCTATAGTAAAGTCTCTTGCTGACCAACTTCCATCCTGGTCTGTGATGAAACAATAATCTACCCACTGATGATCAAATCACACTATTTCCAAGAGAATTTTGATGTTTCTACACAAGCCAGTGGATCCTGAGAAATATGTCTAGCAGGACATAGACAAGGCTGAACCTCAACCCTAAAATGGCCAACATCTTGCTTTTGAGTGACCGTTGCCACCTTCTTACCAATGGAAACCACACTGTGGCTTAACATGTACTGTATCTTGGACAGATACTATGGAGATATCCAATTACCAAACTACCCCCACTTTTTAAAAAAATTTTGTTATTATTATACTTTAAGTTTTAGGGTACATGTGCACAATGTGCAGGTTTGTTACATATGTATACATGTGCCATGTTGGTGTGTTGCACCCATTAACTCGTCATTTAGCATTAGGTATATCTCCTAATGCTATCCCTCCCCCTCCCCCCACCCCGCAACAGTCCCCGGTGTGTGATGTTCCCCTTCCTGTGTCCATGTGTTCTCCTTGTTCAATTCCCACCTATGAGTGAGAACATGCAGTGTTTGGTTTTTTGTCCTTGCGATAGTTTGCTGAGAATGATGGTTTCCAGCTTCATCCATGTCCCTACAAAGGACATAAACTCATCATTTTTCATGGCTGCATAGTATTCCATGGTGTATATGTGCCACATTTTCTTAATCCAGTCTATCATTGTTGGACATTTGGGTTGGTTCCAAGTCTTTGCTATTGTGAATAGTGCCGCTATAAACATACGTGTGCATGTGTCTTTATAGCAGCATGATTTATAATCCTTTGGGTATATACCCAGTAATGGGATGGCCGGGTCAAATGGTATTTCTAGTCCTAGATCCCTGAGGAATCGCCACACTGACTTCCACAAGGGTTGAACTAGTTTACAGTCCCACCAACAGTGTAAAAGTGTTCTTATTTCTCCACATCCTCTCCAGCGCGTGTTGTTTCCTGACTTTTTAATGATCGCTATTCTAACTGGTGTGAGATGGTATCTCATTGTGGTTTTGATTTGCATTTCTCTGATGGCCAGTGATGATGAGCATTTTTTCATGTGTTTTTTGGCTGCATAAATGTCTTCTTTTGAGAAGTGTCTGTTCATATCCTTTGCCCACTTGTTGATGGGGTTGTTTGTTTTTTTCTTGTAAATTTGTTTGAGTTCATTGTAGATTCTAGATATTAGCCCTTTGTCAGATGAGTAGGTTGCAAACATTTTCTCTCATTCTGTAGGTTGCCTGTTCACTCTGATGGTAGTTTCTTTTGCTGTGCAGAAGCTCTTTAGTTTAATTAGATCCCATTTGTCAATTTTGGCTTTTGTTGCCATTGCTTTTGGTGTTTTAGACATGAAGTCCTTGCCCATGCCTATGTCCTGAATGGTATTGCCTAGGTTTTCTTCTAGGGTTTTTATGGTTTTAGGTCTAACATGTAAGTCTTTAATCCATCTTGAATTAATTTTTGTATAAGGTGTAAGGAAGGGATCCAGTTTCAGCTTTCTACATATGGCTAGCCAGTTTTCCCAGCACCATTTATTAAATAGGGAATCCTTTCCCCATTGCTTGTTTTTGTCAGGTTTGTCAAAGATCAGATAGTTGTAGATATGTGGCATTATTTCTGAGGGCTCTGTTCTGCTCCATTGGTCTATATCTCTGTTTTGGTACCAGTACCATGCTGTTTTGGTTACTGTAGCCTTGTAGTATAGTTTGAAGTCAGGTAGCGTGATGCCTCCAGTTTTGTTCTTTTGGCTTAGGATTGACCTGGCGATGTGGGCTCTTTTTTGGTTCCATATGAACTTTAAAGTAGTTTTTTCCAATTCTGTGAAGAAAGTCATTGGTTGCTTGATGGGGATGGCATTGAATCTATAAATTACCTTGGGCAGTATGGCCTACCCCCAGTTTTTAGCAGCATCCAACCCAGACCTGCCCCACTACATCATCAGTCCTCACAGTCATGCATCCCAAAGCCAACCTTCCCCTTACAGAAACACTCTCAAAGTTCCTCTGGGCAGGTCTAACCTTGCTTGCACTTGCTAAAAAAATCAAATGTTGTACTGTGTATGACTACAAATATGCTCCTAGTCATCTTCAGTTGGTGGGCTTTGGGTATATTATTGGGTATATATTGAGAGAGAGAAATTTAGACTCACTTCCAATGAGAGTACTGAGGAGTGGATTGAGGGGTAGTTTTAGCCCCACATAATCTCCATCAGCAGCATCTCTCCCTGTGATGATTTGAGTGCATCCCCCAAAGTTCATGTGTTGGAAACTTGATCCATAATGTGGCAAATTAAGAGGTGGGATCTTTAAGAGGTGATTAATGCCATTATTGTGAGGGTGGGCTCCTTAAAACAAATAAACAAGTTCAGCCTCCCTATCTTCTCTCTCCCTTTCCCTCTCTTTGCCCTTCTGCCATGGGATGACACAGCAAGAAGGACCCTGACAGATGCCAGCCTCTTGATCTTGGACTTCCCAGACTCCAGAACCATGAGTAACAAATTTCTATTGTTTATAAATTTCCTAGTCTGTAATATTATGTTATAGCATCACAAAATGGACTAAGACACCCTCCCAGCACCCTAAATAAACATGCAATCTAGGTCCAAGATTCTTTTTGTTTGTTATGCAGACACAACTTCAAAAATAACCTCAGTCCTACTCTCTCAAGCAAATCACCTCCCCTAAGACTCTCTTATAAAAATGTGGAAGCCCCTATTTCTCAAGCTAATTTCTCTTTGGCTTGAAAATCACAGCAGCTGGCCTTTTGAATTGCTTTGACCAATAGAATGTACTGGAGGGGAAGTTGTGTCAGTTTTAAGCCTAGGCCTCAGTATGACCTGCAGCTTCTAATTGATCTCTGGGAACCCTGTTTGTCTGCCATGTGAATAAACCTGGCTAGTCTGGTGAAGGATGACAGAGCATGTGACTCAGTTACTCTCATTGCCCAAGCTGACAGCCAACTAACTGTCCAAAACCAAGCTGGTCTAACTGCTGACAGCTGACTACAGAAACATGAGAAAGGCAGCCAAGATGAGAAGAACCACCCAGTTGAGTCCAGCCCAAATTACTGACCAAGGGAATCATGAGTTAAAAAAATAGCTATTGGTTTAAACTACTAAAATGTAGCATCATTTGTTACACAGCAAAAGCTAACTGATACAATATCACTCCTTTGAGAGCTGAGCTGAGATCAATTAATGAGCCCTGAGGATGGTTAGTCATCATTACTCAAAGTAGAATTCTTTTCAAACTCCTGTAAAATACTCTGTTAAAAAGAGTTCTGTGGTCAATTTTGAAAACCCAGCTATTACACTTCCTTTGTGCAGAGTCATGGCCCAAATTAGCATATTTAAAGTTTGTGAGAAACCCTGCATTTAGAAAATACATAGTAAGTTAGCATTTCTTAAACACTTGATTAAGAGATCCTCATTTTCTATACAATACCTGTAAGTATCATTCTTTCACTAATGTCCTGAGAAAACAATTTGGAAAATGCGAAAATGCTGGTCTAGATCTACAAATGAGCCTTGGTTTCCAATCTGTACCTTATACACCTGCTAAGGAGCCTCAACTTACTAGGATAGTCAGGGGTCTCTACACAGATGTAGGAATAGCTAAAAATACTTTTTGGGGCCAGGCATGGTGGCTCAGGTCTGTAATTCCAGTACTTTGGGAGGCGGGTGGATCACGAGGTCAGGAGTTTGAGACCAGCCTGACCAACATGGTGAAACCTTGTCTCTACTAAAAATACGAAAAAATTAGCCAGGCATGGTGGTGCACACCTGTAATCCCAGCTACTCAGGAGGCTGAGGCAGGAAGATCACGTGAATCTGGGAGACAGAGGTTGCAGTGAGCCAAGATCATGCCACTGCACTCCAGCCTGGGTGACAGAGCGAGACTCCATTTCAAAACAAAACAAAACAAAACAAAAAACAAAACACAACAAAAAAACCTTTTTGGATGTCAAACAGGACTCTCCACACTTAAAAGAGATTGGGGATTGCCTCTCTTGGTTTCAGATTGCCTGTTGCTTTTTGCAATTGTACCTGTGAGGCCAGTAGACTGGCCACAGGTAGGCAGGATATAAAACCCTCCCTGGAAAGGGCTGTAATAAAACCAGTGATAGCTCCAGAGAGTAGACAAGCCACACAGCAGTAAGTGCCAACATTCTATATTTACAGAAAACTGGCGCTTCACAAATACTAAGCTTTGCTATTTATGTAGCTGTTTCTCATCAATATATGTGGGGATTCTGTAATTATCACAAGTGCTATTCAAAGGCTTCCGGAATCTCAGACAAATGAGCATAACAGATAGAGTCAATTAAACCCGGCAAACACCACTGCCCCAGGGCTTCTGTTCTTTTATGCAGCCTTGTCGCTCAGATGAAAATGAAGAACCAGGACAGGGCCAAGGCCAAAGCTACAACAAGGCTTTATCCTGGTAGCTCTTCTTTTGAGTTGTAGGACAACTGGGGAAGGCAGCTTGTCTACCTGTCTTCATCTACTCCATCTTATAGCCAGCAAAATCTTTCCAAGATATAGATATGGTTGGGTCAACTCCTTGCTTGATCAAATCCCCCTAATGGCTTTCAATGCTGCTGGGATAAAATCTAAACTCCTTAGGCACTGGAGACCCTCAAAGATCTAGGTCTCTCTCCTGCTCAAGCTCTTGCCATTTCCCATCTTGAGCCAACCATGCCAGCCACAGTGAGTGCCCTATATTTATAGGCACAGGTGCTTGGTGTTCTCTCCCCCCTCTGCCTCTGCATACATTGTCTCGCTGCCTGGGATACCCTTCCTTGCCCCCTTCACCTGGCTCCACATAGGTATTGCCTCTTCTTTTAAGGTTGCTGTCGCAGATGGTTTTCAAAGACGGCCATGGAATTATCACTGCATCCCACCTGCTCTTCTGCAGTGTGACCTTGAAATTCCTCTTACATCTGGGCAGGCAGGAGTCATGGTGGGCCAGTTTCAGGGGTAGCCACGAAGCACCCAGCAGCCCCTGCTTTCTGCCTCTTGGAGATCCAAGCTTCTGCGTAAACCATTCAGCCTCCTCTGTTAGAGAGAGAAGCCACTTGGAGCAGCATAGAGACACTAGCTGTGTGAATGGGGCCATCATGGATGTTCAGCCCCATAGAGCATTCACATGACTTTAGCTCCAGCTGTTGTCTGACTGCAAGTGCATGAGAGACTTCAAGCAGGAGCCACCCAGCTGAGTGCAGTCAACCAATAGACCCAGGATTGATAACAAATTGTTTTAAGCCATTAAATACTGGGTGTTTTGTAATGCAGCAGTAGATATCCAGAAAGGTAGCTCATGCTGTGCCCAAGAAGAATCAGGCAGTTCTGAAATTCATTATGTGTTGGTTTGGCTGAACTGGATGTTGACAGCTGATATCTGTCTGCTTGATCAGCATCTCTGTTGCCTCCAGTTATTAAATATCTTGAATGACACCCCAATCAGGGGGCTGCCAATGTGCTTTCTCAATAGCCTGTGCTGACCTCTTTATACCAATTAATATCCTATCTTTCAGCTGTGGCAAGTTACCCTACTTCTGTGACTTTCAGGTCTCTATGGTACCTAGCTCTGAGGGTTGCCAGGGTGGAATAAGATGGTGTGTGGAACACCTAGCACAGTGTCTGGTGCAAGTGCTCCATGGGCAGAGCCTTTCAGCTCTGAACATGTCACCTACCACTGAGCTTCCCATTCTGCAGACACTCAGGAGTGCTTGTCAAAGGTAGCAAAATGGATGCTTGTTTTTGATCCTCTGTTGTCTGCCCTTTTCCGGAAGATGAACTCAGGTGAATGGCTTGGTGGAAGGCTCTGCCCTAGCTACCCCAGGAATTCTCCTCCAGGACAGACAGCCGGGCTCATTTCCAAGATGGGGCCCCAGTGTGGTGCTGACTCCATGAACCACAGTGGACTTGGGCACTAGAGGCTGGGACAGTCCTGGGGATGCAGTGCCCCTTGTGGATGAGGGAGCAGTGAGGGCAGACCCAAGCACTCAGGGGTCTGGACATGGAGGGCTGCAGGGCCTGTCCACAAGTATCCAGCCCTGCTTTGTGCTTGACTTGAGGCTGGCTGATTGGGCCCCGAGAGCAGAGCCATAGTCCCTGTCTCTATCCATGGCCTCCTGGGTCCCCTGGCTGCATACAGGAATCAAGGAATGTTGTTCTTAGATCTGTCGTCTAGATCAAGAGCTGAGAAAACTGACCAAACAACATGTCCACTGCTCAAGCCTGGACTTTCTTCTAAGCCATTGTCACGGGAAGGGGGCTGCCCTCCCCACCACTGGAACACTGGAGCCCCATGGCCTGGAGTCAACCCCCAGTTCCACCATTCGTGAGCTGCATGCCTTGGGCAAGTTGCTTAATTTCTCTGTGCCTCAGTTTCCTCACCTCTAACATGGAGGAGATAATACTTCTGTCATGGAGGGGCAACTCATTTAACCTCTCTGAGCCTTAATTATCCATCTGCAAAATGGACGTGAGAACAGCCACGTGTCGGGACACTCTGATCTCCACGCGGGGGCTTGGAAAGCTGCTTCCACTTTTCGTTGTGGTCTAACGTTTCCCAGTTCATACCTTGGGAGACATCAGGCTCCTCAGAGGCGAGGGTCATGTCTTATTTATCCCTCCCTGTCTCCATTCTGCCTCACTTGTTTACAAAGCTCTTTGTAATACTTCTTTGTTTGATTGAACCTGAGGTATTTAAACATACACTGGCTAACCACAATATAAACAGTTTGTTTCCTTGGACTAATTCCTCCTCCAAGCCTTACTTTACTCATTTATAAAACAGGATTGTACATTCTTGGATGGATGTTAATCCACACTCTAGAGAGTATGGGGAAGGCCCCAGACACCTCTTGCCACACAGTGGGCCCCAGCCAATGCCAGTTCTCCTCCTCTTAATGGCCCAGGAGCAAAACAACTGAACTGCTGTATTTGCACTTGACATATTTCCACATGCCATGTTTCTTTTATTCCGTTCTTCCTTGTGAGCATCTTAGTAGGACAGAAGAATTCCTAATTACTTGATTGGCTGCTTTTTTGCTTTGTTTTATTTTTTGGAACTTCTAGGAAAACTTCTGATGCACTCAATACCCACTTCTGTGTCCATTTGTGACTAAAAAGTAAAATGGGTGACCAGTGGCCTGTTAACCTGGTGGCTGGGCTTACAGCAGAGCAGCAATAAACATCAGGGGGCCTTTCTGCTCAACTCCCATCCTGATGCATGTGGACAGGTTCAGAATTGGTGTGACTACAGCACACGGATAGGCTGAACCACAGGCAATCTAAGTCAGGCACTGGCTAGCATCTTGCCGTTACCTTTAATATTATTATTTTGGGGACAATGGCTTTTATTTATGATAGAGTCCTATTCCTTCTATGGAGCAGCTGTGGCCTTTGTTCTGCCTGCACTGGTCAGGTGACTCTGTCTAACCCCAGGGCATGGAGCCATACCTCTTTACTCTGGACAGGTAGGTATGGAGCCTTTTCCCCTGGAGTGCCTGATTAGACCCCAGTGCTCAAGCTCGCAGCTACTGTCTAGGGACTTTTCATCAGGCAATATCAAGCCTTCTGTTGTGTTCCCTGGAACTTCAGGCTCATCAGAAGTGGTTGTATTCTGGGGAATCTAACAATGTCCCTGCTGTCTAGGGATGGATGCTTCAGGTCACCCAGGAACTCCTTCCTCTTTTACTATATAAATCACAGATCTTGGACCTTGAGAACCTTTAGGCTGGACCTTAAGAAGCTTTTCCTCATTCTAAAGATGAAGAAGCCAAAACCCTGAAGGGCAAGTGACATATTCAAGGTCGTAGAGCTGGTCAGTGGTGGCTCTGGGACAGAATGACCCACCACCATTGAGCTGTCATGGAAATCAACAAGTTGTTGCTACTGACATCCTCACCCACCCAGACTCTCCCTCCTTTAACCACTGAACCAGTTCCATCACCACCTTACCCCAAAAGACAAAGAGAGAGAGGCCCTCGGCACTCAGTTGATTTCAAGACGCTCAGAGTAGCACGGTGATTCTGTTGCTGCCCAGTGAGTACAGTTTCTCTATGTCATGTTATTAGAAGGATCACAATAGAAAACAAAAGTCTCTGCCCATGTCTTACAGTGCAGGAGACCCCTTCCCTTCCGCTTTCATGCTGTGTCTCCATGCCAACGCCATCACTGAATCAAGTATATATGAATACATTCACAGAGGAGCTTTTTACTTCCTTTCCAACACTCTTTTTAAAAAAATAAAAAAATAAAGGCTAGCTGGTTTTATAGGGAATGACATAGTCAGTCATCTCTTTAGTCATGCTGAGCCCTTTCTAGTTTGAACAAATTCCTCTCTGAGCTGACTCAGTCTATCTACTATATAGTCTATCTACTATAGGAAGGGAGACAAGAAGATTCACTTCTTGCCATTTTTGGTATAGAAAGGTCAGATTCATTTGTCAGCAGAGCAAAGAGTAGAATCAAATTTTCAGGTGGCAGGCCGTTGGTGAGGGTTCACACGCAAGCAAGAACTGGGACATGTATAACAAACTGCACAGGCAGCAGGGCGTAAGGTCAGAGTGGTATCAAAGAAAGGCGCTGTACCCAGCCAGGTACCTAGGATGGGATGAGCCTGGATTATCTGACAAACAGGAGGAAGGTCTGAGGCCCAAGTGCCATGATGGTGGGGGGAGGAGGGGATGAACTTGGGACAGGTAGTCAGGGCCAGATCGTGCAGTCTTGATCCTCATGTATGTTTCTAAATCATCACATGGAATATGGATGTGAAGGTGAGATCCATCAGTGAGCTCTTGCCATGGGCAGCGGCCTGATCAAGGGCCATGCTTGTGGAGATGGAGAGAAGGAGATGGGATGGAGACCCAGATTGAAAGTGGCCAGACCTTGCTGATGGATGGGGCTACAGAGAGAAATCAAGGTTGATTTCTAGGATTCCAGCATGTGCAGCTCAGTGCATGGTGGTGACAATTATTGACATGGCAAAGCTAAGAGACGAACAGGTTTGCAAGGAGAATGAAATAATTTTGTCTTTTAAAACCTCATAGCTCCATTTCAAACTACATTCAGACTCTATGTAAACCCAAAAAGTGTTGTATGGGTTGCCACGGGAGACACATATTTATGTGTGTGTGTATTTGTATGGCTATACACACACACATATATACACACACATGTATATTTCACATGCATACAAATGTACATTTATTCAGAATCATACTTTAAATAGCTGTGCCTAATATGTTAAAAATTAGTGCCTATTGTATTTTACAAAAGAGTTGGAGTACCATAAATATACATTGTGTGTGTGTAATGTGTACACTGAAATCTAAGCATGGGGATACAATTATCCTCCAGGTTTGATCCTCTATAAAGGAGAGTAATGGGTCTTGCCCCAAACTAATTCTGAAAAACCAAAGGCATGAAATCCAATGAATTTGGGCTTGTGGAGAGAGAATGAGAGGCCCACAATCAGTCAAACTGCTGGTCCCATGAAAGCTTCTGATGCTAAAAAGCATTAAGCTAACTGCCAAAAATACCCCTCTGCTTAATTCCTGTGGTCCACAGTACAGAGGAAAAGACAGCTGGAAGAAGTTCAATAAGGGGAAAAAATAAATCCTCAGGCTTCTACCTTGGTGCATAAAACAGCAGCAATCAGAGTGCTAATGACATAGCTGAGAAGGTAGGTTTCATGACTACCTTTGGAATCCACTCACGGGCAAGCAGCAGGGAATCTTTCAGTATTCTCAGGATACATCATGAGAATCAATAAAAAGCATCCAAACCAAAGTCCCAATAGTGAGGGCCACGTGTAGACCTAATTTTCCTATGTGCTTGGCGATTTCCAAGTAAAAGGACATGTCATCAAAAAATCTATTTGCAAATAGCTTCTGGGATTCTTGGGAGAAACGGTGAAGCATCTTAGGAAATAAGGATGGGTTAAGGGCACCAAAGGTAAAGAGATGGGAAGGTAAAGAGATGGGAAAATGGGCACCAACCTGTGTCCCCAGCTTATGGCGAGTTGGGAGGGTTGATGGCTGACAGTTTATTACAAAAGTCCCCCGAACCAGCACTTTGGGATCTGGTTCCAAATTCCTAAATAAGTTGTTCAAACTGAAAGGACAAGTTATCTTTGGGGCCCTTGAGTTTCTTTAAACTGTGAAAACAAAGAAGCACCAGAAATGGGAAGAGCTTGGGAAAATTTTCAGGAGCCTTTAAAGAGGACAAAAAAGGATTTAGAATATCAGGGAAACAAAGGGGTCTTAAAGAGCTTGGACTCCTGGGCCCTTACTAGGTGGAATCTTGGAGCCTGGGACAAACAAGACTGCTTACTTTCTAGTAGTTGCCTCTCAGGCTGAATGGGGTTAGAAAACCACAGCTACATTTACAAACCTCACTCCACCCACCCTTAGTTGGTGATATGTTTGGGTATCTTTCGTATGTAGGACACTGAATTTGGCTGCTGAAATAATATCTCAGTAGATAGAAGCCAATCCTTCAGGGAAGGAATTTAATTCAATAAAGGTTGGAGAACATCGTGATCCTCAGTAATGATGACGTTTGTTTAGATGCTATGTCTTTGTGCAAATGTTCAGAAAGGGCTCTGAGTCACTGTTAAACTGTGAAATGCGCATGTCTTTGCAGGGCAGGGTCTCTGCTGTCCCTGGATCTTTGCAATGCCCAAGCTATCTGGACCTCTTGGAGAGACAGGGCATGCCACTGGCATAAGAGACTTGTGTGTTCTTACTTCATCTTGCTCTCTCCTGCCTCATGAGCAGGGGTTTCCTGAGTATTTAACTTAGTCCATGTCTCTTAAGGTAGGTCTGGCCCCCCAAAGTTCATCTTATTATGCTTAGGACTGATGAAACCCCCAGAGCCTTATGAAACCACAGCTAAATCACTCACTTACCAGCTTAGTGGATAGACCCTATACTCAGACACGAAGATCTTAAGCACACTTCATTCATTCACCGTCACACTACACATTCAATGAGCACTTCTTCCATGCAAGGTGCCATGCTGGGCATGATGGAGACATAAAGATGAGTAAGGCATGGTCCCAGGTCTCTAACATCATTCTGGGAAGAGGGGAAGGACATGTTACAGGAGAGCAACAAAGAAAAGTGGGAATTTAGAGTAGAGGGAAATCTGTGCTAGTGTAAAGTCCCACTCTTCCTTATAGGAAGTAGAAGAAAGCTTCAAGGAGGCAATGACTTCTAGCTGGACTTTGTAGTTGGATTTCAGAGAGACCAAAGGTTTTGGGGCCTAGGCAGGGACTGGGATTTCTTGGTGGGTGGTGAATGATTAATTTTTGCTAGACCATGATACATGGGGTTTATGAGAAGAGAAAAGCAAGACTGCAAAAATAGTCATCACATGGATTATGGGGATACTGAAATAACAATAATGACAATGGCCAACAGTTACTGAGTGCTTACTAAATGCCCTGCTGTGCTCAAAGCATTTGGCATGGATTGATCAATTCTCACGCAGAGAGCCCTATGAAGTAGATACTATCATTATCCACATTTTATAGAAAAAATCAAGATACAGAGAAGGAAAATAATTTATACTCTTACTTTAGGTAGTATGTACCTAAAAAGCAGCAAGGCTGGGGTTTGAACCCAGGAAGTCTAACTCTGAAAACCCACTCTCCCCACCATGCCATGTGGACCCTCTGATAGTGGGGGAGATGGAGGAAGGATAGTTCCGAGCAAAGTGTGACCTGGACGTTGCTCTCAAGAGGTTGATCTGGTGTTGGTAGAGCTAAATTTTGATTGGAAGAGAATAGACTGAATCCAGGAAGGTCAATTAGATGGTCACTTTCTGGACAAAAAGTGACCATAGCCTGATCCAGCATAGAAGAGATGAAAATAATATGAGAGCTAACATTTCCTTGTGCCTATTGCGAGCGGGGCACTGGATTAAACATGTTACACACTTTATCTTCTTTATCTTCATGAGGTAGGTGCTACCTCAATGAAGACACTGAGGCCCAGAATATTAGAGGTCACAGAGGCAGTACGTGGCACAGCCAGGGCTTGCACTCGTGACTTCCACACTAATCCTGGGAAGTGGTGGGAGGGCCAGTAGGACTTGTCAAGTACAAAATCAGAGCCAGCACTGGAGGAAATGCACTGAAGAGAACAAGTGTGCTTTGGGACCAGTCAAAACGCTTGCTCTTCATGGCTTAGTGGGTAGGAAGGGAAACATGTGAGCTGAATAGAAAGAAGAGCTGTCGGGGAGACTGGCAGCGGGGTGACACAGCACACCTGCGGAGGGTGTGACCATTCCAGGTGGAGCGTGGAAGCTGGGTAGCTGGATGAGAGGCAGGGCATCCTCTCCCACTCCGCTACTTCCGAGTTCATTCAGAAGAACTGAAGAAACTCCAGGAGAATCTGCCAGAGCCACCTACCTCAGGAGACTCCCAGAGGACCCTCGTGCGGCATGTGAATCCTCACCGCACAGCCGCGCCTGTGGAATGAGGGGCTGGGAAGAAGACTCAGGGGGAGTCTGCAGGCTGGGAGCTTCAGCTGAAGCCTAGGGGTGGGCACAGGTGCAAGTCTACCCCTCTTTGGGTGGCCCAGCTGGGTGGGATCTGGTGTGTGTTGTCACAGGCACCATTGATGCCTGTCCTCATCCTCGGCCACTCACTTCCTAAGTATGCAAACCCCATGACGTCCATTTGTGTGAGGGCTTTGGTGTGGCCGACTGGAAATGCTATGAGTTTGGGACCCCCAAGCAGCCCTCAACAGACGATAGACAGGAGCTGGTGGATAAATGCCCCTCCTCCCCTGCCCTGCTTGGGATCATCAGCTGTGGATGTTCTCCATGACCTGCCAGTTCCCCAGTGGGATGAAGCTCCAGCCTCCTTCTCCCCAGCAGTCGCTGGCTCTCCCACAGACCCTCAGGGCTGCCTTCCTTCTCTACCTCACTCCCCATAGTGGGCTTCCTGGGACCATCCTCCAAACGAAGTCTCTGCCCTGGCCTCCTTGTCTGAGGGTCTGCTTCTGGGGGAGTCAGCCTGAGACAGCTGTCTTGGCTCCCGTAGCTCTTCTGGTGCGGGTCCTCAGGAGGAAGTGATTCCTCAAGACACTGGCTGCAGAACATGCTGCATATCCAGGCTCCTGGGATAGGGAAGCTTCTGTGCTGTAAGATCAGATTCTTCTTAAGCTTGAAACCCCTATCTGGAATCTCCACTATATAAGGGGGGCTGGCTTGGGAGAGAAAGGGGAAGGATGGCATAAAAACAAAACTCCCACTGGATAGTGTTTATTCTGAAGTCTCAAGTCATGATAAGCAGCAGGTCTTGTTCTGCAGTTTTCCCAGGTACAAAATTGTCAGAAAACTATTGGCAAAGAGACAAAACCATTGAGTGCCAACATGGAGTGTGTCCTGATAAATTAGAGCATTTGGTTGGCTATTTTATCCAGATTGATTTGCTGAATATTGGCTAAGACTGGTTCTTTAAGCTATGACATATGATCATTCCAAATAGTAGTACCTCATTATTTACTTAGCTTTTGTTCTTATGCTTTTCAGAGGAAAAAAATACTCCTGTAAATTGTAGATATAGTCAATACGTAACTATGTTATGCAGATCTGTGACTGCTGCAATGTCAGCCCAGAAGAACAAATAAATAAAACTTATTTACTATAAAAATAAAATAAATAAAAAGGAAATACATGAAGCGGGGAACAGGTGGACCGAGTAATAAATAAGTAAGATGAAGAGGAGCATACAGCAGCCTGCATGTATCTAATCTCCAGATGTAAACGTTTGGTATCTAAGCAATGTGCATAAGCTCTCTACTGAAGGGCAGGGATGAGCTAAAACACAAAATTATGTCTCCCCTACCACCATTTGGCACCACGACAAAATCAAATGGGAAACTGTCTACTTCAAAGCTCATTCCCCAAACATCCTTCTATCTTGCCCAGCCTCAAGACATTAACCAAACTGGTTGCAGGTCAACTCCGGCCGGAGCTTTTGCTGTGGATGTCGAGGAGGGGCTGGAGTCTCAGGATTCTGTACCTCCTGAAGTCTTCGTGGGTTTTGCATAATAATAATGGTAGGTGACATCTATGGAGGTTGTGCCTCAGAAGCAGGTGGTTTTCAGTGCATGTCATTTAATTGGGATCCCAGGAAGTTCCAGGAGAGGAGCAGGGAAGTGAGTCAGGGCAGGAAGAGCATCTAATAAAGGTGTGTTACCAAGTGGGGCTCTGGGGCAGACAGCGAGGGCTTATTCCTTTGGGGGTGCTTTGAGGGGCAGGCTAGAACATGAGTTTCTGTTAGCCCAGCTGAAGCAAGAGGGAACAGGCATTTATCCACCACCAATCCCCTGTCTGTCTGAGGCCTTCTTCTGGGGGATGCTGATTTCCTGGCACTTCTTGCCTGTCCAGTATTCAGGTAGAATAGGATGTGGGGGTCCAGAAAATGCCCAGAGTTGCAGGGGCTGGAACTTGAAAGTTGGGTGGGCATGCACAGGTAGCAAGAACTAAGACGGGGGACAGGTAAGGTATCGTCTACTCAGTGCCAGACACTCTGCCAAGAGCTTCGTCCACCTGCTTTCATGTGTTCTTCAAGGCAGCCTGATGAGGTGGGTGCTGTGACAGATGAGGAAACTGAGGCTCAGGAAGGCAAAACAGCTTTCCCATGGCTACAAGCTAAAGTGGAAAATTCAGGACTACAACTCAGATGGGTTTCACTGCAAGGGCATGCTCTAAACCGTCATGCTTTATATCCAGCTCAGGTCCTAGGATATCAACCCACCAGCAAGCCGTGGGGCCTGTGGGGCTGAATGATTAGACCTGGGCCTTCTGAATTAAGTCTCATGATCAAGGGGGTAAGGCAGTGATTTAAATCACTGATGTATGGAAACATAATTTACTCTCTTTGTGCTAATCTTCTCCGGACACCAGTTTTAGCTTTGTGTTGACACTGACAAATTAAGGACATGCTCAGCACTTTTCCAAGAGTAAACAGCAAATTCCACAAGCTATTCTAATTATTTTTCTCTTCCAGAGTAAAATCCCTTAACTAAACACGTCTGCCCTGCAAGTGAGTTGTTGCTGGGACCTTTCTGACCAGATCATGTAGGTCCCCTTAAATTTCAAATCCCCCTGGTTTAAATGCACTCCTATCTTATTTTTAATGCCACGGTAATTGAGTTTGTTTTCTTAATTTCTTTTGAAGATAGTTGTTTTTAGTGTATAGAAATGCTACTAATTTTTGTATTTTGATTTTGTACCCCGCAACTTTATACTGAATTTGTTCATCAGTTTTAACAGTCTTTTGGCAGCATGTTTTGGCTTTTCCACATACAAGATCATGTCATTAGTAGACAATTTCACTTCTCCCTTTCCTATTTTATAGTTAATAATAATATGTATTTCAAAATTGCTAAAAGAGATTTTAAATGTTTTCATCACAAATAAATAAGAATGTGAGGTGATAAATATATTAATTAGCCTGATTTGCTTATTCTACAATGTAATTACAGCATCACATTACACCCTATAAATATAGATGATTATTGTTTTTCAGTTAAAAAAAAAAAAAACCCTGCAGGAGCAGCCTCTCCTGGAGCCCTGGGCATGGCGGCAACACCAGTTGCAGAGAGGCCTCCTGCGCCACCCCGTTCTGTTGCTCACAAGGAGGGCAGCTGCGTCTGAATGGATTGGGCTCTGGCCCTGTGACAGGAGGTGCTTTGTGATGGGGTTGGCAAGCACAGCTGAGCTGCCTTTGGTGGCGTTTGCGGGGGAAGAGATGGTGAACATCAAAAACCTTAACACTGACTGAGCACCTACCATGCTTTCCCACTTTATTGATGTGGATATTGAGGTCAGGAGAGGTTCTGGGACTTGTTCCAAAGCAGGAAGCTTGTTGGTCATATACATGTTTTTCTGGCTCTTAATTTGGGTGTCCTTCCTCCTTACCAGAACATCTCATCCTGCTCTTGTTTTGGTAAGCCCAGTGGCCTGGCAGTGCCTTCTATACATCCTGCTTGTTTGGATGGCTAAAGCCAGGCCAGCCCTTGAGAGGACTGAGTAAAGCAGCAGTGTCTCTTTGCTGACAACCTTTTCTCCAGCCACCTCTGCTTCTTGATTTCAAGTTGATGACATAAATGAGGAAGGGAAGATGCTGAATTAGAATTCATCGCTAGACCTTCTAGGGTGATTCCTAGCTACATGTGGCTATCTACATTTATGTTAATTAAAAAAAAAGTTAGCTCCTCATTCACACTAGCCATATTTCAAGTGCTCAATAGCTCCCATGGCCAGTGGCTACCATGTTAGACAGCACAGATCTAGACTACTGGACAGCTGGGGAAGGTCTGCTAGACACTGATGGCCTACAAATGGAGAGTTGAGTCTTAGGGCCAAAAAAGTGAAAAGACATCCTTGAAAGACCACGAAAAAAAAATACCCCTGGGAGTGAGGTGGAAAGTGACCTTAAATATACAAAATACCAGAGGAGATGGGGGCTGGGGAAGGGGCCTTCTGCACCTCCTGCCAGGACCCTGGTCTTCTGCCCCGTAAGAACTGGCTACTGCATCATTAGTTTATTTTTTGGCTCTGAACAAAAGCAATCTGGGCCTGGGGGAGTGCACCCAGGGAAATCATTCTTTCAGATATTAAAATTAAACAGCAGAAATAACTGGAAGAACCTCAGACCCCAGGAAATGACATCCGTTTTGTGAGGCTCCTTCCAGAAAGAAGAGCTTCCTCCTCCTCTCCTCCCCCAGGCCTGAAAGAGGAGCAGTCAGCTGGGAGGAAGGGGCCCTTTCCACTTGGAACCTGGGCTCTCCCAGGAGGTGTCCCAGCCTCATGCTCCTTCAAGAACACATCCACATCAGTCTCCACTTTTGCTGAGGATGGGATGGTGGGGTTGTGGAGCTGAGACTCCTCTCCTTCCAGGCCTCCTAAGGAAACCTGTGTGATTCAGTCACACTGACTGGTTAAGACCTGACTCGGGGGAGTCAACCCATAGGGGATGGTCACCCCATGGCCAGGCAGGAAAAGTATGAGCTGGGCCAATAATTAGAGACTTCCGGGGACTATAAATTAGGAAACTGACCAGTGCTGGGAGGTACTGAAGAAGCAGGGCAGGTGCACAAAAGATGACACCAGCTAGAGCCAGAGCCAGAGTGGAGGCAGAGACACACTTCTTCTGAGAGAATAAGGATTGTATGGGGAGGGAGGGAGGCAAGGAGGGAAGGAAAGCATGGTCCAGGTCACCTAGGTACTCTGCTAGGCTAGGAATACCACAAAATCCAGAAATAGACAATGGACCTGAAAACCACAAAGCCAGAGGGGGGATAAGATGTGACTAGCCTCCCTCCTTCCCCAGTACTCCAATCACTATCATCGCTTCTATACCAAAGGCTGCCCTCCAATGCTAATCAGCTTCCTCTGCAGTTTTGGGGAGCAAGGAGGTCACAATGGGATCATGAGACAGAAAGCACATTCTGAAGTTTGAAAGCTGATCTAGGAATAAGAGAGAATTTGGATGTAAGCTCATAAGTGAGATTCCCCAATTCCCAGACCAGATAAAACTCCCTGGGTCCAGGGGAGGAAGAAAGAAGTGTGGACAGGTGTTGAGGTGGGGGACAGGGGAGACCACCAACCTTGAGATCATGCTCTGGACACCCTCACCATGCGGACACCAAAAGGAGTGATGTTAACGGCCCTCTTCCTCATTGTTGGAGAACCTCCACTTGTAGGGAGCCCCGGCTTGATGGCTCAGCTCAGCACAAGAATCCTGCTTGGACTTCTGGAATGACCCGCGCTGTAGAGAGCCTGTCTCCTTTAATAACATGAGCCCCTAATGGGCACTGGACACAGAAGTGTGAAGATGGAGATGTGCACAAGGGAGTCCCTGCCACTAAACAGAAGGGGCCTAAGGCAGATGGCCAGGGATCTCCCACGTGGCCAGAACATCCCTTTTGCTGCTCTGATCAACCTGAGGAGGTGCAGATGGCAGCAACCCCAACAGCTCAGTGGAGGGAAAAGTCCCCTCTGCCTGAATTCCCAAGTTTCCTATGGGACATCTCAGGGCGTGCCTAGGGTTTAGAAAATGAAGACGCACATTGAAAATATTCTCCTTGATATGTCTTTTCCCAGCACATCTATTGACAGGTCTGGGTTGCTGGACTAATTAGCAGCCCCCCTACCAAACAGACTCACTTAACAAGAGCTTGCCTTGGTATGGGATAGAGAATCATTTTCAAATGTGTGACACTGTCTACTCTCATACACACAAGCATATAGAAATATCTGCCTCCCAGAAGAGAGGAATTACATTAAAAATCGGAAAGCAAGGCTCAAAGCTTAGGAAGAATACTTTTGAAAGCTGAAAAGGTGTGCAGAGAGTATTTATTCCTGCTGTGGAGTTTGATCTCTTAAACATAGGCAGCCACCCACACCAACTTCGAGAAAGAATTCCAAATATTGATTATTTAAAGCCTCTTACTGGAAAAGAAATGTGTAGCTTGGCTTATAATCTCCAAGATTCAGCTATTTGTGTCATGGGGATAATGAGCAAAATTTCACAAGATCTTGATAAATCACAAACAAACTACAATTCTAGAAAATTATTCATAGCCTTCTTCCTTTACTTGGCACAGGCTCAATGAATCTATAGGGTGCAAATTTCCTTTCAGACAGGAAATCCTGCTTTTAGTGTTTCAATGTTGTAATAGATCAGATATAAAGCAAGTTCTAAGACAAGTGTTTTCTTGGGGCTATCTTTTGTTGAAAAAGTTGTCAAGATCATGGATTTCCCCACTAGTAAGGAAAACATACATGACAAACAGCCAGAAGGAACAGAAACCTTTTTAAAAAAGCGCACTCTCAGACTTGGGATTTCTGAAATACACAAAACACGAAAGATCCAAGGGAACATTCAAGCTGCGATGTTCAGAAAGTTGAACCAGAAATGGCTGTTGAAAGCCACACACAAAACACACACAAAGCACACACAAAACAGGGAAGTATCTACAAGAAAAGAAAAAAAAGAATGCAAGCTTTGTCATTTAAGGTTTAAAAGAGTGTATCAAGGGGTCAGAACCATCTGTGTCCCGAGACTTCTACCCAAACTGAGGCTGAAGGATGCAAGCCTTAGGAGCAAAGCAAACTCGTGGGGCCCAAATGGAAAGGGGCAGGTTGAGTGTAGGTGCCAATGCTGAGTGTGATCAGGTTTCAGATCAAACTGGAGCAGCAAGGACTAGGCCCTCTGATCCAGATCCATGACTAAGAGCAGTGAACCCCAGGAAAAGACAGCCCCATGGCCCTCTTTTGGGGGAAGCCTGGGGTGGCAGGACACCCCTCTGGGACCCTCCAGCAGAAGACTATCACTCTCCTGCCTGGATAAGGCAGTCCCAGCTCTTCAGGAGCCTAGAGACAGCCTCCTGGGGAGGTTCTGTCATCCACATTCCCTTCTGGATATTCCCCAGGGCCCCTGGGACTCTGGGATCACCTGCCCAAATGGCCCTGAGCCTTTTTCTATGTCCTGCCTGGGCTCTTCTCAACTGACTGTAGGACAGATGACTCTGGGTCACTTCGGGCGAAGCATGAGCTAATGCAGCACGAACCCTAGGCAAGGAGGGACGGTGAGGTCAGGAATCTCCCACCACTCCAACACAGCAGCTAAATCACCTGTGGTGCCTCCCATGTGAGGTCCTGCCAGTCTCTCCACGCTCATATTCTCTCACTCTCCACCACCCACACCCTTGGTTTCTGCTCTCTCTAGACTCCCTGACTCACCTCTCTGTGTCTCTGACCATGAGGCTTCCCATTCCTGTGTGGAGTCCCTTTTCTCCATGCTTCTTTGGAATCTGCCTGCCCACTCTTCAAGAACAGCACCACCTGGCCTTCCTGACACTGAGGTGCCTCCTCTAAGCTCCCACAGCACAGCACGCTGTATAGACCCTTGTCAGCATTTGGTGCATGGCAGGTGCTAACCGTAAGTGATTCTCTTCACAAGACAGCAGGTTCCTTCAGAGTGAGGCCATGTCCTGAGCATCTAGAAGGACTCAGCCCAGCACTACTTTGCAGGGGCTCAAGAAATGCTTTCTAGATGTCCAAGTGCAGGAAGTCTGTATTTTGCTTCTTGCAGCTTTGACCCATGCATTCATCTGTTTCCTGCTGGCCAGTCAAATGCCAGATGTTACTCTTCCAGCAGTTCTTACATCCAATGATGTTTGTTTAACAATTTCTGAGCATCCTAAATGTGCTGCACAACATGGAAGGTGAAGGGGATAGAAGGAATAATTTACTCCTGCCCTGAACAAAAAGTGACTGTGCAACTCCAGGCATTCAATGGCTGGACACAGTACGAAGGGGCTTCTTTATTGGGGCTTACATTCTGGTGGTGGGGGCTTATATTCTAGTGGGTAGGATAACAAGATTTGGTCTTGGGCCTTGGGGATGGCACCAGCAGGTCCACTCAAACATTTGTCTCTGCCCTGCTGCTCTGCCCACCTGGCCTCACGTTGGACACAGGCATGTATGTTGTGTGTTGAAGCTTGCCCCACTTGGGTCTCTTCCCTCCAAGAAGAGGAGCCAGGGAGAAAACCTGCACGGGCCTTGGCAGCAGGCTCACGGCTATTTGGGTGGAGAATTCTGGGCTTCTGTGTGCTTGGAACATAATCTTGAAGGGGTGGGCACTGGCCTTGGTCCATGAACTCCTTGCCCTATGGATTCTAAAGTGTAGGGCCCAGGGCAGGGGCTAACAGTGGCATTGGATTCCAGTGATTACGAAGTGCTAACATGTAGATCCATGCCCATTCTTAGGGAAGTGTTTAAGGAGGGTAGTATGCATTTGTGTCCATGTTGCCTTTATGCCAGCCTGGAAATGCACTACCACAGACAGCAGAAACCTTCCTGGGTATCCTGGGCTCATGAAGAGCAAGAAAAATGAACCCCCTCCACCTCCAGCTGATGACTCAGTGAGTCCAGAGGGGAGATGGAGATGGGGAGAAAGGGCCATGCAGCTGCAGGCGACAACATCTCTTCAGGAGGACGAAAGCACGCAGTGTTTGGGTCCAGAGTGGAAATCTCATATCTCAGATGTCAAAGCATCAGGATGCTAATGGCTGCCAGGGAATTCCGGATCCAACTCAGTGCCTGGGGCTCCTCAGCCTTCCGACAGGGTAGCCCCTCCTTGGTGCCGAAGGTGACATCCATATTAATGGCTCAGTGCACACAACTACCCTGAAAGGCACGGAGGGCTGGGGGGTTGCAAAGGCTCTCCTTACTCATTTGGTATTTTTAGAGAATGTCCTTGTAGAAAAGAGACTTTTCATGCTCCCTTTTTTGGGAGTGGGAGACCAGTTGAAGAGTTGATTGATTTTACCCAGAAGAGTTGATTGATTTTACCCAGAGTCAAGATCAAGGTGGCCTGTGGGTCTTAAGAGGTCAAGTGTCCTCCCAGAAGTGACACATAAAGCAAGGTCAGCAGAAGTGGAGTTCAAGCCCATGTCTTCTCTGACTCCACAGCCCAGGCTGTGCCTGCTGACCTGCTCCAGCTGTGGGTTGAAAGCAAGTTCTCTGACCCCTCCGTTGAATCACAGTGCGCTGTGACTGTAATGGTGGAAATGACACCGTGGGACTTCAAGGCTAAGTCACCCTCCCTTTCTGAGCTCTCTGGGCTGCCACGTGGAAGTCCAACTGCCTGAGGCTGCCACACTGTAGAGGTCACTGTAGGTGCTCTTCTCAGTAGCCACAGCTGAGCCAGTCCTTCAGCCATCCCACCCCACATACCAGGCATGGGAGAGAGAAACTCTTTAGGATCACTGGTCTAGCCACAGCCATCGGAGTCAGTCCATCTGAAGCCCTGGATTCCGTGCAGCAGCATTCCCACTGTGCTCCTTCTGAGCACTCAACACGAACAACCCAAGAACAAAACAACGTGGTGACCGGGCATGCCACTGAATGTGGGGAGCTCGCTTCACAGCGATAAATAACTAGAATGGAATTAAGGGGGAGGGAATGCCACAGAGATGGGGAAGCAGTAATGTACCTAGTCTAGAATTTGGCTCAGAGAGTTCTTGTTGGACAGCTGTCCACTCCTTAGACATCGTCACATGTATGCCCTCCCCCAAACCCTCCAAATGGGGACAAGGGGACCACAGACTTTAGAGCCACTGGTTCTGTGGCAGAAGATGCTAGGGCAGTGGTGAAAAGTAAGAGGCCAGATGGGAAGAGAACAAGCTTTTCTTGTTCATCTTCTATGTGTCAGACATGGTGCTAGTTGCCATTACATATAATCCACTCAGTGAGCAAATGTTCTGTCCCTAACACATGCCAAGAAGGGGTCTGGGAATGAAGCTGCGTACAAAACCAAGTCCCTGTTCTCATGGGGCTTATGTGTGAGTGAGGGTGAAAAGTTGAAAAGCAAATAACTATGCAATGGCAGATACCATGGAGGAAACAAAGCAAGGTAAGAGGAAATACGGCGGCATTTCAGAAAGGCCAGTTAGGAAAGTGCTCCCCAAGAGGGTGGTGTTTGAGCAGAGAGTAGGGTTAAGTCATGGAGAGTGGGGCTGTTTGACTTTAGAGCCCACACTCTGGGCACTAACATGAAGGGAAAGTGCATAACAGATGGCTCCACCTTCGAAAGCTGCGGTCTTTCATCTCCATTTGGTGATGGCCCCCTACAGGGCTCAGAGGACCCCCACCCGGCAGCGTGTGAACAGGAGGGCGGAGAGAATCCACTGGGGGTACCTCAGGTGCCACACCCCACACCTCTAGGCCTGGCCTATGGACCCTCCAGGCAGAGGCACAGAGGAGTACTTACACAGAGCACATGGAGGACCACCGCACCTTGTCTTCTATCCTCGTTGGTGAAGATGTCATTGGGGAATTCATGCAGGGCTAAAGAACAGAGAAAGAAAACCGTCTCAGCACAGGTGACCACATTTTCAGTGCTGTAGGTCTGGGAGTCTTGGTTTTAACATGGGGTCCATGAACTTGGATGAAAAAAAGATCCTACATCTTTAAGTTCACAAAACTAACCAGAATTTAGTGTTTCCTTCAGATAAGAACGTGGGCAACCAACCACAGTAGTGTTAGCAGAACCTGGGGCTCGGCCCCACAGATGTTTTCATAACACATCATACCATCATACTTGTGCAGCTCTCACCCACTGCTTCAATCTTATGGTGGTTGTTAGGTCACCACCTGTGACTTAAAGTCTTAATGAGGAAGCATGTGAACTACTATATTGCAAATTTGTTTTCTAATATTTTGACAGCTTCATTTCCACACAGTCAGTTTCCATGTGTAACCTTATGTACTTTGCTGCATGCATGCATTGAAAACTGCTTCTCTGAGCGGGGGCTGTAGGCTTCACTGGATCACCAAAAGGGTCTGTGGCTCAGACAGATTTGAGGCCCCTGCTCTAAGTGGGCCTTCATTTTGCTCCTTTTCCACTTTGCCTGACCTGGCTTAGGGTGTGGGCCTTGTGTGCTATTAAAACAACCCCCTCCCTGCTCCCTCCCTCTGCTCCCCTTTCTAAGTTGACCTCCATTTGTGGCTGGACCAGAATGCCAACCACAGGGATGTTCATGCCTTCTCAATGTTCCAAAACCTTTATGCCATGAGATGAAAGCTGGAGTCTGTGAACTGATGGTCCCAAGAAGGTCCTCCACCACTAACTGGGCCTCCTGTCCCTTCCTCTCATAAAATCCAATCAACTTTCTGGGCCAGGTTCTCACATCTCCTCTCCTTTATGAAGCCTCCTGTGGTCCCTCCGATAGGAATCCACGGCTCCTTTGCCGGAGGATGTGCCCATCAGGGGCGGCAGGAAGCAGCACACACCACCCCCACCCACAGCCCCACATGGGCAGACATCACCAGCTGCTGAAAGAAGTCTTTCCCTCTGAGCTTGATGATGTCTCCAAGTCTTTCTCTAGCAAGTTCTTAGAGAAACTACCACCATTTGATGGGGAGGATATGCTAGATGATACCTGCTTGCCACTTGTCTTATTTTGGATTCCCCTAAAAACAGACCCTCCAACAAGGATGTGGAGGTATGTGGTTTACTTGGGAGGTGACTCCAGGATGCACTGTGCATGAGGGAGGCAGTGCAGCCAGGAAGGGGAGAAGAGACAAAGACAGTGGTGCTAAGGAGTGAGTGGATGACCTCTGAGACACCCAGGCCCAGTTCTGCTGGGGGCCCCTGGCTTGCCCAGAGGATTTGTGCAAGACACAAGCCATCGGTCACTGCTTGAAAAGGCTCTGCTCTCTGCATCCAAGGCAGCATTGGCTTAAGGCATTGTGCAGGTCTTGGGTAGGAGCCACACGAGGTGTTTGGGCCAAAGGTACATCTAGTACATAAAGGAAGGCTCACCTTCCAATGTACAGCAAGTGGGGGAGAGTTAAAACTACATTATATACTTGAAACTTGTGAAGAGGGTGGATCTAAATCTTCTCACCACACACACACACACACACACACAAACACACATAAATGGTAACTATGTAGAGGTAATGGATATGTTAATGAACTGAAATGTGGTTAACATTTCACAATGTATCTGTATATCAAAAGATCAAGTTGTATACCTTAAGCATATATAATTTTTATACCTCAATAATATCTCAAAAAAGCTTTTATTTTTTTAAAAAAAGCAAGACCCACCTTTATGTCTAGCTTATCACACTCTCTAGTTTTGTATGGTCCTTTAAACATAAAAAAGGAGACAAGAAAAGACAGGAACATCATGATTATGGGAGGATTTTTCTAAGCTGAAGCTGCTCTAAACAGGCTGCATGGAGCCCCTCTGAACAATGAATAAACTGGGAGAAGCCTGGAGGAGTTTCCCTTGGGGACCAAAATGAAGCCACGATCTGGAAATTAATGTGAGGGGCAGAGGGATGACAACAGTGAGCATTTATTGAGCACCTGCTCCTGGCAAGCACTGTACCTTGCACTTTGCCCCTGTGATCCCATCTTATCCTCACAAACAGGTTATTATTCCAGTCCTGTAGATGAGGAACCCAAGGGGAAGACAGATGGGGCCACGTGCTTGGGCTCCATGGCTGGAAAGTGGGAGAAGGGCTGCACACCCGGCAAACCCAGGGCTGGGGACACCCCTCACACATGCCACCCCCCTCCTGCATGGATCTGCAATTCCATTCTGCCCTCTGACCTCTTCCTTCTGTGACCTCCTCCCAAAAGAGGATTTGACCTGATTTACATTCAGCTGCCACACTCCTAGAGGGGAAGCAATAGGCATTTTTTTTCTTTGCATTTTTCAGTGTAGCTGCCACAGGGTGTTTTGGCACTGGCCAGTCCTAGGGTTGAAAGGTCACCTCTCCTATTGTTCTCCTAGTCCCAGAGCTGGAAGCTAGAGATGGGATGCTGAGTTAATGTATCAATCATAACAGCCATCACCTATGGGAAACAAGCCAGTCATATGCCCTGGGGCAGTGCCAAGCAAAGGAATCACGTGTGGAAACCGCTTATTTGAGGTCCCCAATCATCAATGAGGGGTACAGGGGATACAGGTATGTGGCATCCAGTTAGCTCTTTAGTTCCTGCCTCACTAGCTTCCTCCATGATCAATAACGAGGGACCGAGGGAGCACAGGAAAGGAGTGAAAGTCACCCCATGAGCATCATCCACATCTGCACTGGGTTCTCCCCAGCCCAGCTCTATTCTCCTGCCTCACTGCTGCCCCGTGCATGAGGCCACCGAGGGCCAGAGAGCACATCTGTTCCACCAAGGACACCACGTCAGTAAGTGACAGGCTTGGGTTCTGAATCCAGGCATTCTGAGTTTCAGTTCGCCACAATATGAACGGCAACTGGCTGAATGAAGCAACTGCGGGTATGTATATCCCACTGGCCCTGGTTCTCTGGTGGAAGAGGTTTCTTGTCAGGGGTCTCCATGCCAGCCCACATGGTGGCCCCAGCTGGGACCCCTGGGGTAGACACACTGGAGGCTGAGCCCTGGATGGAGCAGGACCCAAAGGGCCCCATGCTGACTCAGGACAGTCCACCCAGAAGCTGCCCAAAGTCCTGGCCGGGCAGAGGTGAGCCAAAGAAAAACCACAGGAGCTTCTTCAGGGTCCTCCTTCCTTGGAGGCTCAGCAACCCTCCCTTTCCTCCCTTCAGGGAGTGGGCAGCTTACCAGTGACCTGATCTTGGTCTGCTCTCCAGGGCCTGCTCTCTGATCCATGCCCAGCTGGGAGCTCCTCTATCAAAACTGTCTCCTCCTGTCAGCAGTCACAGCTGGCCATGAGGAAGTGTGTGAAAATTCTCCATGGGGCAATGAGCGCCTCCAATCTGGCACAGTCAGCAGCAGAGCCTGTGAATGGAGCGGCCGGCACTGTGGGCCGCCTCACCGAGTTGAATGTGGGTAGAATGTGGGAGCTCCAGGGTCAGGGTGGGCAAGGCAGAGGAAAGTATAATGGGTTTGAACCACTGTTCTTCAAGAACAATAAAAAGTCTTATTTGATGGCCAATAGCAATGTGGAAAGAATGACCAGGTTAAATACTCACCTAGCAAACTTCACCTGACATCCACCCGTTCTGGCCACCTTTTCATTACAGCTCTTCTCAGAAAACACGTATCAGGAAAATAACGAAATTGGAAAAATGGTTTCAAAGGACTCACGCACAGCTTGCAAAGAATACTACATGTATTTTATTTTCCCTTTTATATATGCGTTATCTTTTGAAAAAAAGTCACAGGGAGAGATTTCATCTAAAAATTGAGCTAAGCCCAGGCCAGGCGCGGTGGTTCACGCCTGTAATCCCAGCACTTTGGGAGGCCGATGTGGGCAGATCACAAGGTCAGGAGATTGAGACCATCCTGGCTAACACGGTGAAATTCTGTCTCTACTAAAAACACAAAAAATTAGCCAGGCATGGTGGCGGGTGCCTGTAGTCCCAGCTACCCGGGAGGCTGAGGCAGGAGAATGGCGTGAACCTGGGAGGTGGAGCTTGCAGTGAGTGGAGATCACGCCACTGTACTTCAGCCTGGGTGACAGAGCGAGACTGTCTCAAAAAAAAAAAAAAAAAAAAAAAAATTGAGCTAAGCCCTCTTCTCCTACCTGAGGTGAGTCTTCCCTCATAGGTTCCACATGCCCATGCCTTAGGCTGGGGCCCTCAAGAGCAGACCCTGAGAGAAAGATTTGAATGACAGCTGTTTGTTTGGGAGGTGATCCCAGGAAGCATTGGGAGCAGGGTGGAGAGATGAGGCAGGGAGGGGAAGGGGCTGGCACAGTGACTCAAGCTTGCTGGGAGACAGAGGAAAGCAGGTCTCAGAGTTGTCTACTGCAAGGTCAGCAGCAGGGTGGGGGGCTCCGTCCAATGATGCCTGCCTGTCACTGTTTAGGGCTGTCCCAAAGGCACTGACCTTTCAACACTTCTGTGCAGCCCTGCACCGGCCAAGCCAAGCATGCTTCTGGGGCCAGAGAAGGCCCTAGAAAGAGTCACAGGTGATATATCAAGAAACCATCCGCATGTCTGGGTGTAGGAATGCCCCATGTCTGCCCTAGCCTGATACAACAGAATACCGTAGACTTGGGAGCTTAACAAACAGACATTTATCTCTCACAGCTCTGGAGGCTGGAAGTCTGAGATAAAGGTGCCAGCATGGTTGGGTTCTGGTGAGGGCTGTCTTCCGGCTGGCAGAGGCCGCCTTCTTACAGTATCTACATGTCAGAGTATGAGTAAGCTCTGGTCTCTTCCTCCTCTTATTTGGACACTAATTCCATCAGCGGGGTCCCACTCTTACACCTTTATCTGACCCTAATTACCTCCCAAAGGTCCCATCTCCAAATACCATCATTTTGGGGGTTAGGGCTTCAACATATGAATCTGGGAAGCGGGAACAAACATTCAGTTCACAGCATCTCCCAAGCCTCCTTTGCATAAGAACTGAAGAGGAGACGCAAGGTATCTTATTGCAGGAAAGGAGAGACCATAACTTATACACACATAATTAGCTTCAGCACACAGCAGTGGGGCATGGGGTGGAGGTGGCAGAAGGGAGTCCCTCTGCAAAAGCATAAAATCAGGATAAACTGTTATTAAGACTTGCATTCTGAATCTACCATGGTAGGACCCCAATGTTAAGACTTAGGGTTGTAACATGTTCTTATATGACATATCCAGTTCCACCATGTTAGAAGCTTCTTTGACTCATTTGCAAAGGGCATTTGTTGCCAGATGACCCTGTAGCACAGAATGTAAATCAGGAAGAATCCTATCCTAGAGACCCACTGGGGCAGCAGCTTCGTTTAGGGAGGCCATAAGGCTTGTCATTGATCTCTGTCAGCTCCTACGTGCGTGCTATATACACAGCCTACTAATAACATTGTTATTTCACTCATTGTTGCCTTGCTGTGGTTCTAAAGCAATTTGGTAGCGCAGTGCTTAATCTTCCTAAGGAAGGGGTCAGCCTGGAGTCAAGAAAAGTGTCCTCAATTGGGAATCTGGAAATGTGGGGCTCAATGCCAAAATGTCCAAAGTGTGGCTTTGGCCACCTGTCATTTCATCTCTCTGGGCCTCAATTTGTCTTTTGGCCATTTGAAAAATGGCCTCTGAGGATCCTCCTTCCCATTGCCTCTGGTCCAAACACAGTACACTGCAGTGCACACAGCAGATGCCTGATAAGTCTTAATGGGATGAAGAACTCTGAGAACAGACCTTGGGCATGGATGGGGTAAATCCACTCTGCCCAGTTGACCCAGTGGTTCAAGAAAAGAGCTGCAAGAGCAGCTGTGCTTTCCTCCTGGAGACTGTAACAGCTCTTCAACTGGCGACACACTCTGGTGCCTTGCAGGTGTGTGTGGGGCATGCGATTTTCTGAATAGCTGCAGCTCTCCAAGAAAAGAGTATATGCAGACAGTGTGGTGCACTGGACTGGAAGGCTCTGCCAAGTGCTTCTTGGCCTCAGTTGGTTCACTTCTAGAACACGAGGGAAGACAATATGGGGCCTCTAGCACCTCCCAGAGCTGATGGCTGGTGCTGATGTCACTATCTCCAGGTGTGTGTCCTCCAAATCCGGAAGTACTCAGCGCATTTTTTAAGGCTTGAGCTAGGATGCTTGCTGTATTTGGGAACTAACATTTTCCTTGGGTGATCAGTTAGATTTTGCATAAGATCCCACAGTGGGGAATCAGGCTTAGGTCCAGATCTCCTTCTGTGCCACACTGGGCCTCATTTCCTTCATCTGTAGATGGGTGTGTTGATGTCATCCCTGCAGGGTTGTTATGAAGAGTGTAGACAGTGAATGTGAAATACCTACCGCCATGCTTCCTGGGGTCACATATCATTATTCTAAATTATAACAACAATGACATGCTGGCCTGGTGTGGGCAGAGGACACATTCATCTCTGGTCTTGATGTTGAAATCCACATATTGCCAGTTCCTTCCTGCCTTGCATTGGCATCTGTTTCCCCAGATGGTGATTAGTCCATGAGAGCTGTATAAATGCATGTGCCTCTAGGCAGGTGCTTCTGGTACTCAGCCTGTTGGGGCCACATGGTCCACATGGCCTGTCAAGAGCAGCTACCCATGCAAGGAGAACGGAGCAGCCTCATCCAGCTGAGAGTCATTCCCCAAATACCTTCAAGGTCCTCAAAGTCTCTTTCTGCTCCTCTCTTTCGTCCCCCAATTTTCCTTTCAGTGCATCCCGCCAGTCCTGGGGGCCTGCAGAAGCAAGCGGTGCTGTTCCCATGGAAACCACAGGGACCTGAGTGGAGTGGATTCCCCTTACCAAGGCAACGGCAATCAGCTTTCTTGCTTCTCCCTCCTGGCTGCTTTCATGAGGCCCGAGTTTGATGAGTCTAAACGGAGGTTCGCAGAGGTAGAGTCTTTTCTCCTTTGCTTGAAAAAAATGCAGCAGGAACATTCATGCCATCTTTAGACATACTCAACACATATTGATCAAATGGAGCAGGCCAAAATGAAGATCAACACATCCTAAAAAGCCTGGCTCCCTTAACATGTCTGAGCAAAAGGAACGTGGGCTACTGCAGCCATCAGAATACCAGTCTGCCATCCTAGTGATCTTCTCATGGCAAAATACCCACACAACTTGAGGGATTGGTCTCTCAGGAATTGCACCAAAAGATGGCAGTCTGGATGCTACCCAGCTTCCCCCTGCAGTGATGAGTGGCTTCAAGCTTCTGTTTCACATGCTTTCATTTGTCTTAGTAAAGCCTGTTGCTCCCACTTTTCCTGGGGCATTGTAAAAACTTTGTCTTCCGGGTGCGGTACCTCCTCCACTTCTCACAAAGCCTTCCCTGCCTCTCTTTCTGTGGCCCAGTTGCATTGTCCCAGTGCTCATCAAATTATTTCCCAACCACACTGTAGGCATTTGCTTGTCCATGCGTACCGTGGACTCAGTGGCACATGAGCTCAGCTCCCTGAGGACAGGAGCCCTGTCGTTTCTCTCTTTGTCATCAGCACCCACCAGGCTGGGATACATGAAAGAGGACAACAAATATCAAGTGTGACTGAATGCAGAGGGCCTTTCTCTCAGGAAGTGTTTTTGTATAAACACAAGACAGAATTATTGGCTGAGAAATGGTGTTGGGAGGGACAGCTCAGTCAAACTCCCAACTACTAGATCCCAACTCTGGTGGCAATGAGGGCTGTTCACAAATACCCCATTTCTCATTGTTCCAGAGACCTAGGAGGAGTACTTCTACATCCCTTTCAAAGTTAGGTAAGGCCATGCAGCTTGCTTTGATTAGTGAAATGTGAGCAAAATGATGTGGATTGCACGTGGCTTTCAAACCAGCGCCTGGCTCACCATTTTGCATTTTCTTGTCTCAGCATTTCTTGAAAAATACTTCAGGATGCAATGTGCATCTCCCATCAGCCTGGATCCCTGAGTGACTGATACCAGAATCCCCAACCCCCAAAACATGCATTTTGTACATGTAGCATGAGTAAAAATAACATTAGTGTATTTTGTAGCCACTGATCTTTGGGGGCTGTTTGTTACCCAGCATATCCTAGCTCCTTGTGAGAAATGCATATGGTCCTTGCTCCTTGGCATCCCTACAGCCTTTTGCACGTTGTTTGCCTTGCAGCAATTTTTGGTTGTTTTCTCTCTTCTCCAGCAGACTGGGGGAGGGAGGTTAAGGTTGTAGGATATTTATTCTTCTCTGTAGCCCTGGTGTCTAGCAAAATACCTGGCACACAAATCACTTAATAAGTGTTGGTTGAGGCAATTAACACATCTGTCATAACTAAAGGCCCCTGAACAAAATTATCCACAAAAGAATCTGTGTGAAAGTACATAAATGCATAACTTAATTTTCTAAATATTTAGTCTTTGGAAATGTTTTAGAGACATTTCAATGCATGCTTACATTCAACGAGGTCAAGTAAACCTCAGGCAGGCACGGGAGAAGGCATCTGGCAACAGGAGGTGCTGGGTGTTCCAGGGAACCAGTCTGTTCTTAGATCATCTTTTGAATTTTTGTCTGGTTCTAAAGACCATATCTTAATAACATTGGAAAATCTATTAAATCAATACTGTGTCAAAACACCACTGCTTACTTTCAGCCCTTACCATCTGCTGGATACCATACTCAACACTAGTTAAAGGTACACAGCCCTCATCACTGAGGAGTTAACAGTTGAGGTTAGCTTGGGAACAAGGGGACTGTCTTTGAAATCATCCCAATATCTTAAGTATTCTGAATTTAAGAATGGAAGTAACCTTTATCAAGTATTGCAAACATATTTATCACTTTTTCATAGCTTCTATGTGATAGGAAGCATTATCCCAATTTACAGATAGGTAAGCTGAGGCCCAAAGAGGGCAAGTAACCAGTCCAAGTTCACATAGACCTTAGTGGAAGAGCTGAGATCAAACTAGGGTCCAACTTCCTAATATGTTGATTCCACTGTCCTAGAAAGAACAAATTACCCCATTTTTTACTGTTTTTTTTAAGGGCATAAGTCCCTCCCTTCAAAAACCAGAAATGAAGTTCAGATTCAAATGGATTGATGTGTGAATGAAAACAAGGTCATGAGAAGCATCTCTGTGAAGGAAGATGCAACCACAAGTCATGGGAACAGATGGCCTAGAGGGATCATAAAACTATCAATCAAAATAGTATTGCCAATCAAATTTGCTAAGAAAAGTTGAATCAGCCAAATGCTTATGTGGTGACATTTGCTTACCACAGGCAACCAGCATTTTACAAGAGCCTGAGGGCCTGGATTTGAATCCGTCCTTTACCACTCGTAAGTTCTGTGGCTTTGAGAAAATTCTTTAACATCTTTGAGTCTTAATTGTTAATGTGCAAAATGGGAGAATGAAAACAATACCCATTTATGTGGTTATTATGAGGATTGATGATGATGATGCTTATGAAATAGGCAATACCTAAAATTGGGCAAGGACCTATCAAATGATAGCTCTGTTTGTCCCTAATTTATTAAATAATGGAGAGGGAGAAATACGGATAGGGGCATTTCCCAAGACATCAATACCAGGCCCACAGTCCTGGGGCCCTATCTCTTTTGTACTAAGCACCTGCATCTCTTTACCTGAAGGCTTTCTCCAGAGCTGAGAAAGGATCCCCTGCCCAGGCACTGCAGGCTGGATATGCTGGAGAATTAATACCACTCTTTCTCTCAGGAGAAAATGTCAACCAAAGTCTGATGAAAGGTGGGTGTATAAGTACCCCAGCTCCCTCATTACCTGGATGACATAATGCTGAGGTGTGTTCTACACTGTTAAGAGTTCCCAGCAGAACTAAGTTCTGGTTGCTCACGGCGGTAACATGCCTATGATTGGTTGCCTATCTGCCATTGTCTTGCTGTCTCACTTCCCAACTCCCATACTTGGGATCATCTCAGAAACAAACAACTTGTACTTGAGTCTGTTTCTGGGACTACTTCTGGAAAACCCATATTTAGAAAAGGAGAGTTAGGAATTTTGCACTTTTCCCTCTCTCTATTTCAATACAGATTTGTTTTTCCAGAAAACAACTTAAACACATTTGGATGAATTTTCCCCTAAATCATGGCAACAGTCTGTATGGACAATTTGCGGTGGATTTGCAATCTAGATAACATTATGGAACTACCTCACTTCTGAATGCAGATTGAGAAACTGCCTTTACTCCTTGTTCATGATGCTGAAGTTGATCCAACATCATGAGAAGTCCCTTGGTTCCCACTTAAGAACTCTTTTTCTCATGTCCGTATTGGCAGAAGATTTTAAACAATCAGCCCACAAACTTTTCTCCTGGAAGAGAACAGACATTCTTTGGAACTAAAGAACCCCAATCATTAGTTACATAGACTATTGGCCTAGCAGAGCACTGAAATATAATAAGACAAACTAGAAACATATTTCTTTATCAATAATAAAAAACCATGGCATCAGTGCTACTCATGTCTTTGAGCCAGCAGCTACTGTGGAAAATGCAGCAATCTCATGAATAATGTAGTTTTCTCAGGCCACAAACATGGCAGCAGATAGGAGGTCTGTTTGCAAGGGCAAGAGCCTACGGCATGTATTTGTTGCTCACATGTAATTATCAAGGCTGTGTCACTAATGAATTCTCATTAAAGAAAGTGACATATTTATGGTAAATTCCCTGTGGTGTGCAGAACTTGATGCTCTTCTTGGACTCCTTTGTTTCTCAAAGTGTCCCTTGGTGCCAACGTCAGAGACAGAATGTTTGAATGGATGACCTAGGGTCTGACCCAAGTGCTGCATCTCTCATGTTCTTATGTCTGCTATTGATCCAGACCAACAGGCTGACGTACACAGGAACCCACTAAATAGTTCCTCAAGGGGACCCATGGTGGTTACAAGGAATGCCCATTCCTGTTCAATGCCCTCAGAAAGGATGAGATTGCGTGAAAAACTTTTCTAGAAAAAAAATGCACTTGAAATAATGCTTTTGGAATGTAGTAATTCCCTACAGGAATCTACATGGAAAGTTTTTAAACTTTAAGCATTTATTTTATAGAAGGTGAAGTGTGCATGCTAAATGGCTGGAGATTTCAAAATCAGTGACATTTTTTAATGTTAACTCATCAAATTCTAGAGCTGGAAGTAACCTTTATGGTTCTATTGGTCTATAGATGGGAGGATAATAACAGAACTTCACGAAAAGCATAAAAGTTTCCCTCTGCTTCCCCTCTTAAAAACTGCCCTTTTTCTTTCCTCCTGATGTTGTTATTCCACGACTGCCAATTTTAAGGATAGAAAATTGGTCTCATTCATGTTCATTGCTTGACTGCTAATGATTGACTGATAGGCTGAGTCTTGGATGGGGCTTAGTGTGGTAGAGCATCTCCATCTATTAGCAATGTCTACCATGGTTAGGGGAGTGGGAACAGGGACATGTGCACTCCTTATTTCCCTATACTGAAGCTTTGCTAACCAAGTCCTGAAATGAAAGAATAACTGGCACTCCTTGGTCCTGGTAATAGTGATTCCTGACATCATTTTGTTTGATCTGCACCTATTTTAGAATATAATCCATTTAAAAGGGGGAGAATTATTACTAATCCATCTACTTGAATGTATTTGGTATCTTCAGGGAATTTATTGAGACACCTTTAACCTTTAGCTTGATTTCTAGTTTATGATAATGAAATAAATATCTAAGAATATGCGTAGCTGTTGTAGGAAGACATAAATAAGCAGACAAAAAATATTGATTAGCTCAGTTGGAAAAAATATGAGCTGTGCTTACTTCTCAGTTTTGGTCTTGGCCACCTCTGGCCCCCTCCTTAAGGGGAAAATGCAGATGTTAACTGCAGGAAATCATTTTTCCTTTTATGTTACCATATGTTCAATATTTTTTGACCACTTACCTATAATTTTAGGTCAAAGCACTAAAGAATCTGCAAATTACACCTGAAACTCTTTTAAGGGTAGATTTGAACTCGATTATTTTTTGTTAGATCACTAAGTTTGTGCACCCAAAGTTTAGATTCCAAATATCAAGGCTCCATCTCTTGGACAACATTTGCCTCTGAATACAAACAGAAATTAAGAAAAGAGCATAATTAATTCAAACCAAAAAAGTAATTCATTTGTTCACTTTTCTCCATTTCCTTGAACTGTCACAGGGCTCTGGTGATGGCACATTATAGCTCTGAATGAAACATACTAAGTGCCTTTTGCTTCAACAATGTGCTTTGGTGTTCAGCTAGGATTTTGGGTTACAGATTAAGAACAGGAACTGATGACATGAGAGGTATCTTAGGAAGGGCACTGTGCTGCCTTGTAGATGGCAGAAGAAGACGTGTCAGAGTTTGGAGCAAGCAAGATCAAAGCAAGAGAATTTAGAATCTACTTGATGTGTATCCAGTATTTTTTTTTTTTCTGAGACAAGGTCCCACTCTGTTGCCAGGGCTGGAGCGCAGTAGCACTATCATGGCTCACTGCAGCCTCCAACTCCTGGGCTTAAGCAATCCTCCCACCTTAGCCTCCCAACAGGTGTGCATCAACATGCCCAGGTATTTTTTTTGTTTGTTTGTTTGTTTGGTAGAGACAGGGTCTTGCTATGTCACCTAAGCTGGTCTCAAACTCCTGGTCTCAAGCTATCCTCCCACCTCGGCCTCCCAAAGTGCTGAGATTACAAGCATAAGCCACTGCACCCGGTCTTCTATTAATTTTTTTTATTATATATTTGACTTCATGGATGATGGCTCAGGAGATTCTGGATTCTGTCATCTTCCTCTGAACAGTGTTGAGTTTTGTTCTAATAGGAAGTTGAACTATCGGAGGATTGTAATTACGAGCCACAAAGCCAGAGGTGGTTTTAGGTTTTAAGCTTTGATTGAATTACTGGAGGGTCATCATTTGTGGTAATTTTAGGCCTGTTTTACGTGTGCCCTTAGTCCTGAGATGTGGTCCCTATGGGCTTTCAATGGAACATCTGAACTGTTTATCAAGCCCCTTTAACTTCATAGGCTTGCACTTCTCAGTTTGTCTCCCCAGTGCCAGGCAGCAGATGACATATCTGCTTTCAGCCTTTCAGCTGTTGTTTTCCCTGGGCCGCGTGGAGTCATCCCCAAGCATGTGAGGTTCAGCAGTCAGTCACGGACCTGAGGGAAATTTATATGTCTATTATAGGGCTTTCCCTCTTTGACTCCTTTCTTTCTGAGATTTCCCCCAATTTTCAGGTGCTCTGGGACCCAAGCTCCAATCTCTGATGCCTCAACTGAATAAGACTGCTGCTTTCTGCCTGAGCTCTATCCCCCATATGCTGCACACCTTGGTGAGGTTTCAGAGGAGAAAAGCTAACTGCTACGGCCCTCTGCCAGTGTAGTTTTCTTTTGAGGTTCATATCCCCTCCAGTCTCTGCTTGTTTTCTTCACTTTCCTCTGGAATAAATTCTACATTATAAGCGACTGCAAACCAAATTCTCATTAAAGATTCCCCAAACTTGCCCTTAGCCACATTAAGTCCTCCATGGAACTTATGCTGCTTGGAGTCACGGTGTGGCCTGGTGGTAAATAACAGCCTAGGGAAAGTAAAGGTTGTTGGGATGGGCTGACAAGCTAGGATGGAAGGCCTGGGAGGTGAGCTAATTGCATGCCAACTTACGTGGATACACCAAAAATCAGACAGAAAGAGCAATCAGAACAGTGGGAAATTACAGGAAAAGACACTGCAGCCTTCCAAAGCTCTCAACTATAAATATTTCAAGGTCAAGTCATCCCAAACAAGCATCTGTGGCAGTTCTAATGTCTCTGACAGGTGATACCCCAAGGCTCAGAGGCAAGAACATGTGTTCAGAGGCAAAATGATATTGGAAACCAGTTACAGCTAAGAAGGTGAAATTGTGTTCTACTTTCCTTTAGAATCTGTGGGATACCTTAGATGTTTCCTGTAAGTGTCAGATTTTGATGTCCCATGTGAGGTCGCCAAATTGAAATTCATGGCAACAGCAAGGTAGGTGTTTAATAAATGCTTTTCGAATCTAGAGAAACTTGTGAAGATTTATGAAGAGGAAAGAAAAGTGGGCAGAAAATCAAACTTTTGACCAAGTTCGGCCATTACATAAAGTACCTGAGTATTAACATTACTTTTTTTTATGGAAGAAAGTGAAAATTTGGCTTAGTTGTTGAGACTTAGTTGTTGAGTTAGTTAAGACGAAAATGATAAATACCATAATTTATGTTCCAAGTAAGGAGGAAAAGTGGACATGAAGTAGGAGGAAAAGGTTTCACTTCGTTCTTATGTTAGAATGCCATCATATCGGATTTAAGTAGATAATATTTAATTTGGAATCCTTCTATCAACTATTTTATAAATTTTATCATAGCAAAAATAAAATATTATTACAAAATATACAATAAAATATAAAAAAAAAGAATGCCATCATATCACCCATTATAAGTCAATTACTTCTTGCTCCCCCTCAGAACCTATGAGTTTGTGTCATTGGCACAAAGATTGTCATTTTTGTCTTTCCATGTACTTATGTATCATTGCAGGGTTGGCTGGAGTTGAAAACAGATTAAAAGAGATCCATAAAGTAATATAATTATTACAAGACAAAATAATGCAAGAGGTAGTGGTAGCAACATCCACTCTGATGTAATAACCTTGGTCATGATGTCACAGAGGCCTCATGCAAATGTATACATTTACAGTCATGAGCTAGGACAAATTTCAGGCCCACTTGAGTCAAAGGCTGATCAAAGATACTAATACCTCCTCTTCAGCCTTCCCAGATGAGGAGTGGTTTACCATGTACTTGAAGAAGCTGCGTTGCACCTCACTGGGCTGTTTGAGTTCTTGTAACGATGTTTGAGTTCATGTAGTGGGTGGGGTAAAATAACTTAGCAGAATTTTCAAGGATGGAAAGGAATTTAATATCATTACTTCCTTTGATCTTTTCTCATATATAACTTTGAATTTCAGGGCATTTCATATAGATTTATGAAGGAAAATTTATTAAAATAAATTCTTTTAGAAAATGACCCTTTCAATGTTTGAGACAATTTTTTATCCAAATAATATTGTATTCAATGAAAGACTCCAATATTTAACTTTTCTTGCCTAGCTCACATAAATATGATCAGTCTGTCAATCCTAACTCATAAAAATCTCTGATCTCCTAGGTAACACTAAGATGAGGAGAGAAGCAAAAGAGCTGCTTTTGAATCTGTAGATGGAAGCAGCAAATCCCATGGGGATCCTGAACGAGGAGAGGAGACCCTGCCTAATAGCTTCCGAGGTGGTGGCCGAGTGTCCACAGTTGGGGGACTGGAGAGAGCGGCATTTCCTTCCACTGAGTCTATGGCACAGAAGCAAATCGAGTGGCTTTTTCTCAACAATTTCAGGTAAATGGTTCTTTCTAAGGATACAGGTTCCTTTGAGAAAGATTCAAAGACCAAAGTGACTCTGATCCCACTTGCATCATATAATGAGCTTTTCAGGGACACAGGTGTGCACCACGCATTTCCCCATCAATATAACTCAAGGGTTCAGGGCAGAGTCACTACATTTACCATGTCGTTCTTCAGCTGGCGGAGGGTAACAGGGAGTATTCAGCACAGTCTTGATCTCAGGAGTTTACAGCCCAGCTGGGAAGCTAGCTTCCAGCACACACACACACACACACACACACACAAATGCACAAACTGGAAGATAATTGAAGAAATCAGGCTATATCCCTAAACATGTATGTATGTATACATCCATGTGTGTACATGTATGTAAATATAGGTATGCATGTATGTGTGTGTGCATATGTACAAACATATGCATATGCAAGTATCTAGGTGTATGTGCGTAATGGACTGAATACCCTACTCCCTAAATTCATATGTTGAAATCCTAATCCCCAGTGTGATGGGGTCTTTGGGAGGTAATTAGGTTATGAGGGTGGAGCCCTCACAAATAAGATTAGTATCCTTATAAAAGTCATAAAAAATTAGCTTTGCATAGTGGTATGCAACTGTATTCTCAGCTACTCATGAGGCTAAGGTGGGAGGATACAACCACTGCACTCCAGCCTGGTGATGGAGCGAGACCTTGTCTCTAGAAGAGTCATGAGAGAGTTTGTTTCCCCTCTCTGCTCTCTGTCACGTGAGAATACAAGAAGTCAGAGGTCCGTCACCCAGAAGAAGGCTCTTGCCAGAACTTAACCATACTGGCACCCAGTTCTCAGACTTCTAGCTTCCAGAACTGTGTGAAATAAATTCCTGCATTTATAAACCACTCAGTATGGTATTTTCTTAAAGCTGCCAGAACTAAGGTAGTACATATGTATATGTATCTGCATAATAACCATCCCAAACATAGTGGCTTAAGACAACTGTAACATTTTATTGTTATGTCTCACATTTTTAGGGGTTGACCAGCCTCAGGTAGGTGGTCTTTACTCGGCTGCTCACACAATTGCAATCATATGGTGGCTGGACCTGGAAACGTGAAGGCTCAAACACTCACTGCCTGTCTGGCCTCTGGGCTACGGGAACTGAACCACCTGGGAGCTGGAACAGCTGGGGCTCCCTGGCCTCTCCAAGTCTGTGGTCTTGCCATGTGGTCTTCTCAGCTTGGAGACTTCTCACATAGTGGCTCAGAGCTGCACGTGCACATGTCAAGAGAGTGCCAGGAGGAAATCATACAGCCTTTTATGATCTGGCATAGGAAGTCATGCAAAACATTTCCACTGCTTCTGCTAATCATGGCAGTTACAAAGATTTAACCAGTCTTAAACGGAGGGGAGGTGGACCCTACCTCTTCACTTTTGGTGGGGGAGGACAAGATTCTGGAAGAGTATGTTGTCCCGGAGTTCTTGCTGTGGTCTTTTGGGAAGATGCAATCTGCCACTATTTATCTCACCTGAACTAATAACCATAACTATAACCATATTGATAACAATTGATATCTATTAATATGGATCAGACAGTGATGGGAAGTGAGGTCAGGAAGGAAGGTGTCAGCATGAGCCAGCACAGTGAATAAGGCTGCATGGGGAAAGTCAGGCTTGAGTGGAGCCTTAGAGAAGGACTGCAGGAGGCAGTCCAGGTGGACAGGGAAGTAGAGACAAGGTGTGGGGGTGGGGGAGGAGCAGAGCCTTCCAGAATTTGAATGAGGTGGTGGCTCTTTAATGCTGTGGTCCCCAAACTTTTTGGCATAGGGACCAGTTTTGTGGAAGACAATTTTTCCATGGACTGGTGGGGAGGGGTGGTTTGGGGATGATTCAAGCACTTACATTTATTGTGTACTTTATTTCTATTATTATTACATTGTAATATATAATGAAATAATTATACAACTCACCTCCATGTAGAATCAGTGGGAGCCCTGAGCTGGTTTTCCTGGAACTAGACAGTCCCATCTGGGGGTGATGAGAGACAGTGACAGATCATCAGGCATTAGAATTTCATAAGGAGTGTGCAACCTAGGTCTCTCGTGTGTGCAGTTCACAACACGGTTCATGCTCCTATGAGAATCTAATACCACCACTGATCAGACAGGAGGCGGAGCTCAGGTGATAATGTGAGCCGTGGGGAGTGGCTGTAAATACAGATGAAGCTTTGTTTGCTCATCCACTACTCACCTCCTGCTGTGCGGCCCAGTTCCTAACAGGCTAGGGATTGGTACTGGTGCATGGTCTGGGGAATGGAGACCTCTGCTTTAAAGCATTTCTCCTTGAACAAACAGCCAAGTTCTCCAGCAGAAACAGTAGCAACTCTTAATACGTTAATATCATTGTTCCCATTGCATACTCTTTCCTGATCCTCATGAGAACTCGAGAGCTCTGTGCTTCACAGAGTGGGAAATTGAGGCCCAGTTCACAAAGTAAGAAGATCCATTTGATCTTCTGAGGCAAGTGTCCTTCCTTCTACAACACAGCAGCCTCTTCAGGATCAACATTAGACATGGTTTAGTTCACGTTTCTCCTCAAGCTCAAAGGGAAAAAAAATGTGCTTATGCAAACCCTAACTTTGTTTTTTCCCAAAGAAATGACTGCACCAAGCATCTGCAAAACCACGTGGAATTGCATTAAATTTCACAGTATATTAGAGCCCAAAACGGGACCCAAGACTAAAATTGGCCAACTTCCTAATTAGCCTTTTACTAAGCCTTGGGCTGAAGAAACATGACCCCAGAGGACATAGCGTCTGGGATTCTGCTCCTCACTGCAGGCCTTGTGGTAAGTATCTTTCTCCAACTAGAGCTTCCTATTCAGATGAAATGGTCCTAGCCCCTTCTACCCAAAAAGGGACTGGTTTGGAGTTCTTGCCTTATTTGAGTGCCGGAAATGTCTACTTGTGTCTCAACATTTGTCATGGGCTAAGAATGAGCTGGGAGCTGACTCAGATTCTCCTGTTGCCTGAGATACATCCTGATGGAAAGCATGTTGGCACCTTTTGTAGGGACTCTTTCTATGCCCCAGGGCCCCTTTTTATCACGTGCACATTTTACGGCCATGAGGTAAATGGCCATACCCCATGGGGTAAATGGCTGGTACCCCAATGTCTGCTTGGTGTGTTGGAACTCACAAGGAGAAGGCAGAAGGAGTTGACACTGGGGCTTGCAAAAGAGCCCAACTTACAACAGAAAGAAATTTAGACACTGGGGAAGAACAGGCCTGGTGCTGTTATTGCTCCCATAAACTCCTCTGAAATTTGCTATAATGGAACTGAAGCTGGCAATCAGGGTTCTGTCCTCCTCCCTGGAAAGCCCTTTACCATTTTGCTAACTCCAGCTCCCAGAGTGCTTCTACACTCAGGAGCCAGCACCCAGGGCTCTGTCGTGCTGAAGTTCCCCTCTGTGGGACTCTGCTTGACACCGTGCCCTTCTTGACCTCCTACCTTTTCCTGATCACACTATGTGCTCTCTGACCAGTTTTTCCAAGGAGCATGTCCAACATGGCTTTCATGGGAATGCTCATGCCAGGCTCAGCTTCTGGCAACCCAGGCTAACTCAGGAGCCACACAAATGCTGCTTCTTCCACAAACATTCTCTTGATCATTCCAAAGGAATCCTGCAATAAATGGCTATAGAGATTAGGAATCCAACCACAGGAGTGCAGGCTGGAGGGTGGGCGATGGACAGCAACTTGTTCCCCACATCCCTGAGCTATGTGGGGATATGGCTTCATATGCTCCTTTAACGTGACAGGGTCCCGAGTGAACCATGCACATCACTCCACAGCCCATCAGCTCCTGAGTGTCTGTTTTTGCTCAGTGGAAAAGCACATTTCCTGTTGAGACTCCAGCATGCCTATGGGGCCTTGCTGCATGGAGACCGGCTGGCTGGGGTTGTGGATGGATTGATGCTAGACTAGGCTTGCTCTGCGAAATCATCAGTGAGAAGCGGGTGAGGCCAGAAGTGGAGAAGCCGCAGAAACAACCACCCATGGCCAAAGTTTCCATTCCCTGTGCCAGCCAAAGGGAGCCGGGTGTCCCAGAGGCATGTCTGACTTGTCTGCACTGAGAGGCGGCAGGGAGAGTGTCTTCTCAGTGTTTTCACTGGCTTGAACACGTTCCAGACATTTCTATGTTCTTCTGTCACATCGTTTTTTAAAAAAATCTTGTTTTTGCCGGAAACTCAGATTCAAAGAGCCAAACAGAATCCACTGTGTGGCTATGTATTGGTGTGTTGGAAGCAGGCGCAGACTCAGGTGACAACAGAATGCCCAGCCTGAAATCTGGGGTGCTGTGGAGGATGTGGATATTAGAACCACATGGTATGGAAGAAAATCACAAGTTGGGTTTGAGAATGGAAAAGATTGTACTTCTTTGTGACCATTTCCAAATAACAGAAAGGGAGGTTCTAGAGAAAAGGCAAGAAGTGAAGTGAATGGTCAGGGCAAGATTGGGCACAGCCAAGGGAGTCAAGTCTTGCAAATATCATCCACCCAAAAGGTATGGACCACACACATTTTGGCCAGCCTTGCCTTTCCTGGGGGAAGCTGTACTGCCATAAAACGAATGAAATCAGCTCTTTTTATGCTCTCATATTTTAACAAGCCTGGATGAATAGCTGAGTGGCTACATCCACAGCTGGCGATGCTGTACAGAGTGAGGCATTCATGTCTGACCAGCTACATTAGCTTATGTATCTACCCCTTCTCCTACTTTAACAAAACATGTCTAAAAGCTGAGAAGGAAAGGGCTCGAAAGGAAAGTGAGTTCTCATAGACAGATGAATGATGTCTCCTTGTAAAGGTGACAAGAAATTGTACATCCAGTCCAATGTGAAGTACAGGCAGGATAACCACATGACTATGTCTCGTAGATGCTGTTGGTGCCCGCTCAGAAACCCTTTCTGGGGCTGATGCAACCACCTCCTGATAAAGACTAAGAGTAGGTTCTCCAGAGTTGCACTTGGCCAGTGCATGCGACCTCACCCAGAAATGCCTAGAAGATTAAGTCCTCACTCCAAGAGGGGTGGTAGACACTAGGGTACAAAAGCCAGCTCCTGCCTCAAGGCAGGACAGCTCTGTGGTGCCATTCACACTCCATGGTCTCCTGGGATCCACCTGAGGCTGGTCTGCAGCCAAGACCACTCCTTTGCTGCCTCCTTTCCTGCCTGATCCTCTTTCTCTCACTCCTCTAATCTGGAGATCTCTCCAACAATATATGACTTGCACAAGAATGTCTCGGGGACCCAACCCGAGACAACCTCTTCAGTTGGCTTTTGTTCTAAGTCTCCAAAGGAATGGGGTATCCCTTTGAATTGTAAAATGCATCAGAGATGAGTCCTCTAGCCTTTTAGGGATGGTCAGAGCAAGCTTTGCCTCTTAATCCCTCTAAGTCACTGCAGCCCATAGCTGGATGAGTGGGTCTAACTCCTTCTGTCCCAAATTCCAGGCTCAAGAAAACCCTAGTCCAGGCTGTGCACCCTGGAAACTGACCTACAGCACATAACCAAATTTGAATTAGACACCAAAAACAATGTGTACTCCCAGACTCCCACCCCAAACATCTTTGCAATCATTAAAATGGGGTAGTATTTCCTTCCCCCAAATCTCCCTTTGAAGCTTGAAGAGGGATTCTGGAAGGGTTTTATATTTTAATAAGTTTGTTTCCCAGATGATTTCATCACTTGGAAGGCAACGAGTCTGGACAGAAACAAGCACCCTCATTGAGATGCCCTGAAGATTGGTGTTTGCAAAGCTTCTCTCCACTAATTTTGTAGATCTGCTAGATGGAGCCACTTTACTGCAAGAGTACTTCTCTGCTGAAGCATTTTCAATTCTGGAGGGAGATTTTGCTCTCCTTCATCACAAGGACTAAAACTGTCTAAAAAGTTTTCCACAGGCATGACTTATTTGGGTGGGTATGGACTATAGATGGGCAAGCCCAGGGTCTAAGTACTCAGATAACACAGGCAGCATCTCTGCTGGGCACATGGGGGCCTGGTGGCCGAGGCTGAGACTCACAGAGAGATGCCCATCAAAAGAAGGATCTCCAGTCACAGACCCTCTACCCCTCCATGCAGACCTATGCACCCCAGGCCCTGGGGAGCCGCCCGGAAGGAGCATGAGCTATTTTGACTTGGAATGCGGCAAGCTAGGCCAAGGAAGTTGGAGCCAAGAGATACAGTGTCCAGCAAGCACACCCAGGAGAGAGCATTTCCCTCCAAACCAGGCCTGTGAGGACCAAAGAGGCAAGCAGCATAGTGGACCATTTGCAGCATGACTCTAGAAAGTCTGCCTCATTGCAGTGTTTCTGGATTGTGGAGGGCTAAGCCATTCTCTCAGAGCAGGGGATGAACTGACCATTGGCTTGAGAAGTGTTTCCCTGACTTTCCCGTAGCCTAACTGATCTCCCCAACTAAGATTCTTACCCTCCAGCTCCAGTGTTCCCATTTTATGATCCATCCTCTTTCCCTAAGAAAGCACCCAGATTCTCTCCTCTTACCCACCCCCTGACATCTGATGACTGCTTCACATTTTCAGGCTATTCTACCCTTTTATCTTCAATCTGGTCCTAAGAATGCAGAAAATAGTCAATAAATGCTGGTTGAAGAAGCATATATATGATTATTACATAGTACAGTGTTAGTACTTGGTCTACTCATTCACTCACTCACTTAATTAAAATTTTGGAGTACCAACTCTATAACAGGTGTTGTGTTCATCAGTAAATAGTTTTCACCCGGTTTGCTTATCTTTCTTACTCGTTTTAAAAATACATCACTGAATTGTGTGTGTCTTCCAAGGTATGCATTCTAGACCAACTTCCAAGGTCTTCAGGCCCTCCCACCGGCTATGTCAGAGATAAGATCTGAGATGGTGACTGCTCATGTGACCAACTCAAGGGGATGGAAATGACAGTCATTGAGATAACTGACAAAGAAATGGCTCACACCTGCGATGCTTCCCCATCCAGCTGGTCACCTGGTCGGCTTGTACTGATTCCTGTCACCATGGCAACGAGGCCAGGCCAACCATTTAATTCAGAGAGCTACACAGCAGCCTCACAAGCAACCTCAGGATCCAGAAATAATTCCATTCCCAGAGTCAGATATCGACAGTGAGACATATAAAACATTCTAGGAAAGATTAGAAATAACATACTCTGAACTGCTTCTAAATCCCTAGGGCTGTTGAAATCCCATCGCTATGGCTGGATAGCTCTTAAGGTATGAGAAGTACACACAGGATGCCTGGAAGGTGCTTGGTGTGCTTCCAGGGATGTGTAGATGAGGATAGGTCATGCGAGAACAAACTTTGTAAATGTTAATAGTTATATAATGATCATTTTAATATTATTATAAAAATATCCACGCTTATTTATGAAACATGTAATAAAATTAGCTTCAAAAAGAAATATAGTTTTTGAAAGTGAGTTTAAGGAAAATATACAGGAAATAATAATTCTCCAGGGAGTATGTGGATATGGTGAACATGTAAATATGAGATGCAGGAAACTAAAGCACTGGATCCCTGGCCTCAGGAGTAAAAGGCTAAAGGTCCATAGTGAGTGGGATCCTACCACAGTATTAACTTCCTGGAATCCTCTGCTTCTCGAATGGCAAAAACGAATAACTGTAAGAACTCCCATGGACGGAGCAGGTGTGGTGGGCTGAACGCTGGTGCCAGGCTATAGACACGTTGTCTCAAATGGTCCTTCGAACACACTGGCAGATGAGTGGAGTTGTCACCATTGCACAGATGTGGAGATTTGATTCAGAAAGGAAAATAATCTGCCCAAGGCCACATGACTCATAAGTGGCAGAGACAAATCTAAAACCCAGTTTTCTTGGACTCCAGAGCCCAGGCTTTTAACCACAATATTGTCCTGAGTACTGTAAAGCAAGCATCTGGCCTAGAGGATAAAGAATATCCAAGGCCTTGTCAAGGCCAGAAAGCTCTGTTTGAAATACTTGCAAAGTTTCCTATCAAAAGGCAGATAACTTTCAGATCTAGTGCACAGTGAACAACCTGGGTATCTGCCCACACCACTGGTTTTCATCTGCACCCCGCTTCAGTGTGCCTCCAGTTTGTAACAGCCAGCACCTGCGCCTTCTCTTTGAAGAGAGGTGAAGAGGGGGGCCCTTGAGCACTTCTGGAAGAGCCTGGGCAATAATGACACTGCTGCCCTGCCCAGGTCCCTTAACTAATCACTGATGGAGGAAGGTGTTTGCAAGCCCAGCTCCCTTGCCCAGGGTTGGGACATCCTGGAGGCAGAATTCACACTGAGTACCTGTGGGATTAAGATGAAGCCTTCCTGGGCAGTGTTTTGACTGGGGAGACACCCTCAATTTGGTTCCTCCTCTTCCTCTTTCCTCTCCCACTCCTTTACTAGCATGTCCTTAGTGATTTGCACACAAGTCCTCCTCTTGAAAGCACTTCTGGGGAGCCCATCATCATTGGGAACAGAAGAGGGGCAGGCGTGTCTGACACATGAGCAGGAGGGTAGAGGAGGTATGGGGGGTGCCAGAATGTGATGGCAGCGCCACTCAGTGCCTGGGGTGACAGGGCCTGGAAAGGCCTAAGCCAGGGTGACTGGAAGCTCAGGCAACCTTTGTCCATCGAGGGCAAGGGTTGGTCATTTCTGCCCTGAGGTCATTGTGCTAAGGGGCATGGAAGACAGATGACACTTCTGTTCAACCAACTCAGGAACACGGCAGACAACACAGATTGGTGCTGGGGAACCAAGCATGTCGAAAGAACCATCTTTGAAGAGGTTAGTTACAGACTGGACAGCTAACAAGGAAGGAGGATTCAATGTGCAGGAAACACAATGACCGGGAGGAACCGGAATGAGAAGCATATTCAGAGGACAGGGAGGGGTGCACAGCCCTTCCCCTCTCTGGACAACTACTAGCTCAGGTGAGGGACCTGGGGAAAGGAGGTTGGTGCTGCTATCCCTGGCATCTAAATGCAAGGATGGCAGTGAGGACCCCTCCCCTCCAAGGAATGAAAGGGCAAGTTCACATGCTTCAAATGGTTGTTGCCATAACTGGGTGATTAGTGCATGGGAAAGGAGGAAAAGGCAAAGTTGAGTTTTGTGAATGTTCCATATTTTAAAATGTGAATAAATTACTTTCTGCTCGCTGAGAAGAAACACAGAAGCAATCAGAGATTAGAAAGTGGCACAGATTGCCATGAGGGAGGAGCAGGGAGAAAGAATTGTTTCCTGCAAGCCAGTCATTCATTCCATGCAAGGGCTACAGATGCATGTTTTTAAAACCTTCAAGGGATGGCAAAGAGCAAAGATGGGAGATATAAGTCCCCATTTGCCCCCTAGGCAGTTCTCCAGGATTTTGTATGTGTGTACCAAGAGCACATGAAATCCCACATCCCTCAGGAAGGTGGGTCTGAGGTGTGGAACTACCAAACTGAGGAATGGTGTTTATTTTTAACACTAGAGTGTCTGGCAAAATCTTCACCTTAACATCCCAATCTTAATAATAGCTCTAACTGTATCAATTACTGAGTCATAATTACTGTCTTTTAGCAGACATCCAGGTCAGGATTTTTCAGTAGTTCAAATACCACTGCACCTAAAGCGTCTGTTTAAGGTGGTTAATGATGCACATGGTAACTTGGGAGATTCCTGGGCATCCCTCTCTCCAGAAAGTCGGGATTCAGTAACAAAGGAGGCCAGTGGGACTCTTGGGTGCTGACTGCCTCTCTCATGGCTTTGTGGATGAAGTATATGGCAGGAGACATTTTTCAACTGCCAGATTTCTCACGAGCCTGAGACAGTTTCTGTTTTGGGAAAATAAACCAGGAGCCATTTTTTCAATTCCCTAGGGGCCATGGGCTGTGTATGAGAGAGATGCTACCCCTGGGCTCAAGATTGGTTTTCATCTCATTGCCATCTAGAGTGAAAGATGGGAGGACATGTGGCCTTGGATCAAAAGGACAATTTGAATGAACTGGCAACAGTTCTGATGGCCAATCTGGCCATGAATGAGTAAGGAGGAAGATCTGTGGGATCTGGGGTAGTATTTGGAAGTTTACAAACACAGAGACAGGTGAGCAATTCAGGATCCCCCCAACCACATACACAAAGGACACGAACTTTCCACATTCCCAAAGACAGTTTCTACTTCCTCCTACCCAGAGCCTCTAAATCTAGTGCTGGATTCGAAAGAAAATGGGGCAACATTCAACTCCATTATTCAGAACAGTGAAGGACGGCACATTCCAGAGGGAGAGGCACCCACCATAGGTTAATATATGGGCCATCAACTAAAAAGGCCACGTGGTATACTGTACACTCAGTGCTCACTTTTTTCTGAACATATATAATTTGTCTTTGATGTTCCAAAGACAATTCGGGACCCACAGATCCTCAGGGCCACTAGGAAGCTCTCAACAACAGTTAGAATTCCCCTGATCAGCCCCTCTGTGCCCCCAAATTGTAGTTCCTGGCTGGTCATATACCGGAATGTCCCAAAGGCCTTTGAGCTCATTTGAAAAAGTAAATTGGGAAACAAATCCATAAAAGAGAGAAATATGAAAATGTTTAGAATAGTATTTATCAAATTGCAGGCATTTAGTAAATGTAAATTGTGAACCAAGAACAAATGATTCATCAACTATAAACAAAGCCTACTTCAAATATATTACTATGATGTTTATACTTTTGAGTCATGTGCTGCTTTAACCTGCAATGTTAATTAAAATAAAATAACACACAATAAAATGAGATGCTTGCCATTAAAACCTGTGATCTTAACTCAGGATTCTAAGACATGAAAACCCACATACACTGAGAATATAAAAACCTCATATAGCCAATGAGTCAATCATACCTACAAGGGGATTGAGATAATCCCTGTGATAGGGATTGAGAGTCTAGTAATTCTCCATATTATTATGGGACAAAGCCCTTTTCTCTTGAGAAATTATAGGCAGTAGGTGTTCTGGATGTATAGATTGAATTAGGCTAGGTGACTTCCCCAGAAATTCCAAGGGCGGCTTTCCTTTCCTGAGTGCATTAAAGGAAAAAAGCAAAGAAGACGTATGCGGGTTTCTGCTCTGTGACTGATCTCAGTAAATGCAACTTAAATAATCTACAGGGTGAATATCCCCAATCCGAAAATCCCAAATCCCAACTGCTCCAAAATCTGACTTTGGAGCAGTGACATAACGCCACATTGGTGGGCTGAGATAGTGACACTTTTGCTTGCTGATTGTTCAATGTACACTAACTTTGTTTCATGTGCAAAATTATTAAGATATTGTATAAAATTACCTCAGGGCCTGTGTATAAGGTGTATATAAAACATCATTAAATTTTGTATTTAGATTGGGTACCACCCCCAAGATATCTCATTATGTGTATGCAAATATTTCAAAATAAAAAAACTCTGAAACACTTCTGGTCCCGTGTATTTCAGATAAGTGATGCTCAACCTGTACTTGTGCCCACCGTTAACTAGTTTGAAATGTAGTTTGGCCAATTTTCCAACTGAAGCATCTCCTGGTGATGACAGTAATGGAGAGTCGAGAGTCCCAGCGTGTTTTATCCCTCCAGAAGGTTGTTAGACTGGATGGAGCTGGGCTCTCATTCTCATTTCTTTCTAGAAGGCAATTCCTAGATCTTGGTCTGAGAGAGAACAGAACCTCACACATGAGGCGCTATAATGAAGCATTGCCCTGTTTGTTTTGTTTTCCAGTATAAAGGATTCCCATCCTAACTTGTCAGTCCAGGTTATGAAGTATTAAGTCAGGCAGGAGGAGGGGCAATCCTGATGTGTGCAGAGGCAAGCAGAGCTGGGATGAGAGGGCCAAATCCCTGCTCCAAAGCACCTGCCCTCTGGCCTCTGCCTAGCACTGCTGAGGGGACTGAGCATTGCCTGAGGTCCCATGATTACAGCTGCAATGGGGGAAAAATGCCAGAGTCAGTAACAATAGTCATGCTACCCAGCGCATGCCAATTCTCTTCTTGTTTGGTACGAGAAAGTCTCTCTTGACCAGCCCCACCAATCTTCTGGGGAAGGAGGTCCATAAGGGCCTATTTGGGATGTGGTAACATCAACATGCAAAGATGGTCATTGACACGTCTTTCAATTTGGCCACAAATTGAAGAAGAAAACAACCCACATATATTGGCTCATCAGGACAAAACAAACAAAACAAAACTCTGTAGGAATTTTGACAATAAAATGGAAGCAGCAGCTAATCATAAAGAAGCCTCATTCTAAGAAGGCTTGGAATAAAGCTTCATGACCTCAAAGTGGCATCAGTATCTTGGGGATCAGCAAATATTTCTAGAATGGAGTAGCTACAGCTTGCTCTGTAAATTCACTGGGATATTAGGGTGGCATACAGACCTTTGTCTTCACCTCAGCTCACAGTGACTGACTAGGTGTAGTGTCTGTGATTGAGTCAAGATGGAATTTCTTGATATCATCTAGTACTGATATTATTGTGCAATAAGCTGGGATTCAGTTCTTCAGAGATCTTTGGGTCCACCAAATATGTATTAGCTTGGGGACCACAGATGTGTCATTTGCCTCCTCTGAGCCCTGGTTTCCTACCAAATCAGGCAAAAGGCATTTTGCTATGGAAATCTGTATAGTGCTATTGTTGTTATTATTATTATTCAGAAGCACTGATCTGGTACAGGAAAAGGCAATCAGATTTAGTTAAGGTACAGGGAGGAAAATGGAATGGTAACTATGAAAACAATGAAATATGAAGGGAAAAAGAAAGAGAATGAAGGCGGTAAGAAAACAGAGAGGTCTCTTTGTGCTCTTGGAAGGAAACAAAGATTCCTAATGCATGGGGTCTCCAGCCTCTGAGTCCTTCCTTATCATATTACAGGGCATTTAATTCAATTCAAGAGGCATCAATTTGGCATCTTCTGTGTTCTGAGCACTCAGCTCTATGGGAGACGCTAAAGAAGAGTCATAAGGGTACAGCTGACGCTCCACATTCACCTAACAGATCTTCCAAACTTTCCCATGAAGAAGATACGATTATCCCCACTTTATAAACAAACAGACTGAGGTTTAGGGCATTTAAATAACTGTGTTCAAGGACCTGGAGCCAGAACTCAATCCCAGGTTTGACGGGCCCCAGTGTCTGTACCTCTAACTGCCCTCCAGAGAAGCAGGGCTCCATGGCAAAGACAGAACTTGACCAAAGTTGTGTCCAAGCCCATGGGAGTAGTATCTCATGCATTTAATTCCCAGGCTTCCTATGCAGTAGCACGTCTTTATTGATTCTGCAGGGCCTGGGTGCCTGGCAGAAGATAAGTGGAATCCACTTCCTTCCACTTCAGCCACAACATGAGACATACCTCATCACCTCTTTTCTTAGATACTTATAGTCCCCATCATTAAGCCACTGGGTTGACGAGGCATACAAAGATAAAACAAGAGACAAGAATAACCCTTGTGAAGTGGAGGTCAGTGCTGTTGATGGAGCTGGGTATGGAGACAGGAGATAAATGAGAACCACAAACTTTTGTCCCTGAAGTTGAGCTTGTGGGTTGGGTGTGGGGCCATGGCCCCCAAACCTGAGCTGACACTAGTCACATGACAACAGTTATTTTCCTCATTTATCTCACAAGCAGGGAGATACTTTCTTTTGGAAATTTTCATTTACTTTTTAAAAACATACATTCAATAAAATTCACCACTTTTGGTGTACAGTTCTAGGAGTTTTGGCAAAGGCTTTCATTTCTTCATTCAACCACTGTTACCATCAAGACACACCACAGTTCCATCACCCCCTAATTCTCTGGTAGTCAACTCCCAATCCTTGGCAAACTGTGATCAGTTTTTCTGTTCTTACAATTTAGGAACAGAATATACTATGGTAATACTTATTTCTAGTCTTTACAAATTCTGTTTCCCTACTTAGTGCCATGGACTAGAAGGGAGACTCTCCTTCCCTGGGTCAGCAAGGACTTGCTAAGCCTAGGGACGCGGTGGGGGCATGCATGCTGGTGAGTGAACCTGAGGCAGGGCCATGAGATGGAGCTGAAACTCCCTCCAACTACCCTCCGGCCCACTTACCTCCCACACCCCCACACTGCAGCTGACCCTGCACCCGCCTACACCAGACCCCTTGCAGGTAACAGTGCCCACTGATGGCCTCCTCCAAGGCCCTCAATGGACCACCTGAGCTAACCCCAGAAATGGAAGGCAGTCAGGTTTTCAGGACAACAGAATGATAGACAATGGGTAATTGTTCCCGCTGCCTAGAGGGGGATCTCTTTCTCCCATGGGGCGCACTTTGTTTCTGTTGAGATTCTAGCAATGTGAGTAAGACCCTTAGAGCAGGCGTGTTTTGGGAGTGGGTGAATCTTGGTTGTTTGGTCCTTGGGAGCTGTGGATCAGAGGCCCTGCAAGGAGCTGTGAGGCCAGCATGACTGGGACCTTCATCATCACGGCCAACTCTAAAAACGTGTATGTATGTTTGAATAGATATATTACATATGCATGTATTTGTTACAAATAAATAACACATGCTTTCAAAAAGTAGCCATCAAAGGGATAAGAAGGAATGAAGTTCCCAGTCGCCCAACTCCTGGCCTAGATACAACCAGGATACTCAGTCTCTCGAGACCCTAGCAGGTGTTTTCCTATGAGAATTGTGCACGTAGGCATAAATACAGCCTCCTTTGTTTTTACACAAATAGTAGCTAATTACATACAATGGTATGTATACTGCAATTTTCACTTAACATATCTTGGAAATCTTTCCACGTGGACTCATCAGTCCAGCTGCCTCATTCACTTACTGGGTGTCAGGGAATGACTCCCTTACCCAGGGCCCCATGACAGACATCGAGGCCACTGCCAGTGTTGGCAAACTGGGCTACAGCATCATCCTATGCACATTTCTTTGTGTATCTGGACAAGAATATTTAGAAGATAAATTCCTAGAAGGGAAATTGATGGGTAAAAGTGCTGCACATTTAAAAAAATTTTGACAGAAATAAAATACTATCCAAAGGGCTTATACCAATTTAACACCCACCAGCCATGCATGAGAGTGAGTGCCTGAGTCCCATGCTATTGCCAACACATTTAATTATGTAGCTTTTTGATCCTCTGCCACTATGGTCCAAGAAAAATGCTGTCCAGGGTAGCACTAATTTGCACGTTTGCTTATAACCGAGGAGACTGAGTATCTTTCAGTCTCCTGAAAAAATACATACCTACTTTTAAAGTTAGTTTAAATTTTTTCTTTTTAATTGTGGTAAAAATGTACACAACATAAAATTTTTCATCATAACCCTTTTTAAATGAACAGCTCAGTAGTCTAAAGTATATTCATGTTGTTTGTGCAGCCACTAGGCAGAACATTTTCATCTTGGAAGACTGAAACTCCTAACCCATTGAAAAACTCCCCATTCCTGCCTCCCCCCAGACCCTGACAATCCTACTCTACTTTCTGTCTCTATGCATTTGACTGCTCTAGAGACCTCACCCAAGTGGACTCATATAGCATTTGCCTTTTTGTGACTGGTTTATTTCACTTAGCATAACGTCTTCAAGGCTCATCCGTTGTGTAATGTACATCAGAATTGCCTTCCTTTTTAAGACTAATATTCCTTGTACAGATATACAAGTTGAGCATCTTTAATCCAAAAATCTGAAATCTGAAATGCTTCCAAATCTAAAATTTTTTGTGTCAACATGATGCCACAAGTGGAAAATCTCACACCTGACCTCATGTGACAGGTCGCAGTCAAAATGCAATCAGAACTTTGTTTCAGGCTCAAAATTATTAAAAATGTATATAAAATAACCTTTACGCTACGTGTATAAGGTGCATATAAAACATAAATGAATTTTGTGTTTAGAATTGGGCCCCATCTCCAAGATATCTCATTACGCATATGCAAATATTCCCAAATTTGAAAAAATCCAAAATTCAAAACACTTCTGGTCCTAAGTATTTGGGAAAAGGGATACTCAACCCTTACCACATTTTATTTATCCATTTATCTTTCGGTGGACATTTGAGTCCACCTCTTGGCTACTGTGACTAATGCTGCCATTAACATAGGTTTGTAAATATCTCTTCAAGACCCTGCTTTTGGATATATACATTCTTTTGGATATATATCTCAAAGTGGAATTGCTGGGTGATTCTATTTTGATTTTTTTATTTCCAGCTAACCGTTAAACACCAGCCAGACCTCAGTTCCTGGAAGTCTCTTTCATGGATACTCAAGCTCATCACAGAATTTGTTCTTAGGTCCCTCAGCTCTCTTTGGTACTCTGGGATTTTGACTTCCAGTGTGACCCAAGAAGAAAGCCAGAAACCAGCAGCATGGACCCAACCTGGCCCCACAGTTGCAAGAAGTTGGGCTATTATCACAGCAACTCCACACAGGCTTAGTCCTCAGGATCCTTAGCTGAGCCTCCTGACCATGTAGATCCAGCAGCTTTTTTCCTGTTTACAGTTGCCCTGACCCTGGTATCTACAGCAAAGGAGGCAACTCCATTTGGAACATCAGGAAACCTCAGGGCAAGAAAAACAGCAGACACAGCTGGTAAAAATGCCACCTACCCTTAAGAACTTGCCAAATATTCTAAACCCTAAATTTAGGTTTAGTTACCACATACACACACAATTACTCCACAACCCCACAATCCACTGAAATGTGATAGCCAAATTCTGTGTCAAGTGTCCTAGGCTGGTTGCTGTCAAAATTTATTTTCCATTTATTTCAATTGCAAATAACTTTCTTTGGTCCCTTTTCTCAAAAGGGACCCCACTTGTTTTGGAAAGCCAAGCTCAGTAAAAAATCTGCTAAGAAGCTATTGTTTGTTAAATATCAACTTCCCCAGGGATAGGGTGGGTAGGAGGAAAACTATTGGTAACCAAGTGCAGCTGCCTTCTGGAGTCCATGGTCAGTGGGACAGTTTGATCAATGAATCAGGACTGATCATTGCCCCTGATGCGCCTGGCCTTAGCAGCCATTAATTACAAGCAAACAAGCTAATCATTAGTAGGTTACTTATTGCTGTCAAGCCTATATCCCTGCAGTGGAGATAGAAAGTGTGTTGTCACGTGAGCAAAGCCAGCAAGACTACATCATGTGCTGAGAGGGAAAGACCACAGCAACACCATGGGCCATTTTTGTGATTCACCACCTTCCCATCTGCTAAGCTGGTCTTCACACTGAATCATAAACCCTGCAATTGAATTCAGGGCACACAGGTGCAGAGCCTCCTATTGACTGAACCATGTGCTTGTGGTGTCCTCAAACTGTCTCCAAGAGTTCTTCTCTGAGATCCCACCAAGTGAGGAGCTAAAGGAAAATCTCAGCAGAAGGGTTCTCACTGTCCAGAATATTTCAGCAAGGTATAGGTTCTGTCCTCACAGAAGGAAGAACAATCCTCCAATGGGAAAGGAAATGAGGCTATCTCGGGCTTGCTCCATTCATTGAATCATTCACTCATTTATTCAAATAAAATTTCCTGAGCACCTGTTATATGCCTGCCAATGGCTGGACACTGGGGACACAGAGAGATTACCGTGCAGTGGGAAAGCAAGTGGTGATTTAATTTTACTAATGAATGCAAAGTTTCAACTTGATAAGCACCAGGAAGATGCCCCCGTCTAAGACCTGTGCAAGGATGGCTGTGATTCTCCTGGCCTACATGACAGAAGGGCAAGCAGATTTGGAGCAAAGTAGGGAGATGTGGAGGACCACTGTTCCAGGAAGAGGAAAAGCCCAGAGAAGCCTGGGGGAGGGAGGACAACATGGTGTTGACAAGGCTGAAGAAGGAGAATGAGGCTTGAGGAAAGAGAACAAGGAATGAGGATGAGAAGGTGAGGTGCAGAGGGTGCCAGACAATGCAGGCCAGGTGGGCCACATGGGCTGGGAGGGTCAGGTTGAAGTGTTGGTCTTCACCCTTAGAGCAATGGGAAGCCATTTGCATTTCTAAAAAGCGGGTGCAGAACCAGGTTGAATTTCTTGAAGGATCATTCTGGCTGTCATGTGTAGAGAGTATTGGAGGCAAATGAAGCAACATGGGCTATGGTGGAGTCCAGGTGAGAGGAAGAAGTGCTTGGCTCTACACTGGAGATGTGTGCACAGAGAGTGGGAACCCGGGAGGAAGACTGGGTCTGGGAGATGGGTCTAGAGGTCAGTTTGGACATGTAGCATTTGAAAAGCCTATGGCTTTTCCAGAAGGAGGTATCCACTTGGTCTAGAGCTCAAGATTATAGGGCTAGAGCTCAAAGAAGAACCCTAAGGGGAGGGGCCAAAGAGGGGAAATCCTTGCACTCACTCCATAGAAAAGGGCCCTCTGTAGGAAGGTCACTCGGGGAGCACTTCCTGGGTTCTCTGTAGGTGGAATGAAATGCTGATCTGGCTTTCCTGACTTCTCCAGGGAATCCCCCTGGACACTCTCCCCAGCCGTCCTGCCAACATCAAACTCTGCTCATCCCAAATCAGACTCACTCTGCTCTCCCCCAGCTTGGAGACCCACTAGTCCTTTCGTAGACTTGTGGGGCCATCGTTTCTCCAGGCACCCAGCTGAAGTCAGAGTCATTGTGAATTTTCCTGAATCTCTGCCAGATTCTTCTCCTATTCATGGGATGGAATTTCTGTTGAGTCTAAAGCCAGCGTCCTGAATTTCCACTGTGACTCTACCATTTACCAACCGGACAACCTTAGACCAGATATGCCTCAATTTCCTCTTCTAAGATGGTGGCTGTGGCCTCATACACTTCACAGGGCTGTATAAACTAAGCACTAGTACATGTGAAGTGCTAAAATGTGTGTCCAGCACATAGTCACTGCTCAATAGTTATTATTATCACAACTTTAATATCTTCTTCAACATACTTTGGGCTCACTGACAGCCAGGACGTAGCAACGCAGCACCTTCTCTTGAGAGTGTTGCCTATGCTATCTATTTCTTCCTCTGGACTGGAACCTTGTCGTGGGCAGAGGCTGTTTCTCATTACTATTTGGTTCCCAAGTTCCTGTCGCAATGCCCTGAATGTGCTCCATAATGACCACCACTTCCACGAATGTGCAGCCACAGCAAATTTTATAAGTCCAGGCATGCAGTGGGCAGTGAGAGAAATGAGCATTAATAACGTTCCTGTCAAGAACCCAAGTATTTTTAGAGGTTTTATATTAAATAGGGTAGTCAATATGTATTTGTTGAATTCTATTGGATTTTTCTGGACTTACTAAACTCAGTTCTGCTCTTTCAGCCTTTCAGGAGGACAATGAAACCAGTAAGGATCAGTGTCCCAGGACCCAAATATTCATGAACAATAAACCCAGCTCTTAGATTGAGTCCACTGGCCAAGGGAACTCAGATAAGCCAATTAGTCTTTGGGGAACTTCCCCCTTTCTGCAAGATCAGCACACAGAGTTGCCCTCCCAACCATGAGAATAAGGTACATGGAGTCTACAGAATGTTCTGGTCTCCTCTGTGAGCAGGGTTCCAGGAGCTGAATGGGCTAGTTGTCAGACAAAGGCATAGAACCAAGTCTAGGGCAGAGGATGCCACCACATGTCAGGTAGGCAACATGGTAGGCAAGACCCCAACTAGTTTCTGCAATAGTGCACCTCAAACTGGACACAACTTTTTAACCCCTAATTCAGGCAGCTGTGTGTCTAATGATGTAATATAGTCCCAAATGCAGGATGGCTCAGCTGGGTAAGAGTGGGTTTGAGAAGCCAAGAGAACAATGTAGAATATGACATTTATACATATGAGTGACCATTTCACGGAATCATCAATGATTAGAACGTCTCCTCTAGTCCAAAGGAGAAAACAGCCCCAGAGAGGTGAAATGACTTCTCTTAGCTCACTCATCTTAAGGCCAGGCACCCAAGTGCTCTGTCTCCTAGGAACTACAACTTTCTGCTGCATGCAGCAGACACCTCATCACACCATACTGAACACACTTCAGTCCAAAAGAAGTAGCAAAAAACGAGTATGATTATAACATTGTTAATGAATCTAATGTCTTTGTGCTTTCTTAGTCAGGCCAGCACTAAGCACCTCATATGCATTTCCTGGATTTTACAACCACTATATGAAATATGCATCATAACAGCCCCTTCTGATAGAGCGAAGGACTGAGTCTCACTGAGTTTCAGCAGCTTGTTCAAGTCCCTGGAATGAGCGGGTATTGAGGCCAAGGCCCTTTAAAATTTTCTTTCAAGGTTCTCAAAACCTGAGTGTAGCTGGGGCTGTCAGTGTCCCAACCACGTGCCTTGAGCATTCATGGTCCTCATGCAAGTGTTGAGGTCCTTTCCTCATCCAACATGTGGGACAATGGGACAGACCAGAGCTAGGGGTTAATGCCCCTGATGCAGCTCCAGCCAGTGACTGATGTGAACTGGAGGGTAAAACCCACAGCCTTCCCCTCCCCTACTGTCTCCCAGAGCTCTCCAGCTGGAGAGAGCTTTGGTTGCCCACAAAAGCAATCTGCTCACTCACTCACACAGCTAATCTTATTCCTTTCCCTCTCTTGTCTCTCTTCCCCACTCACACACCAAACTTCCTGGGATCACCTCCCAAATAAACCACTGACACTTGAATCTTCACTCAGGGGTTTGCTCCTTGGGGAAGCCATTCCAAGTCAGCATGAGAAAAGAGGATGGTTTTCATTCTGTATCTGTGAGAAGGGAGAACAGAAGATCTGTATGAAACACTTAAAGGAGATGTCAGGAAAGCCAGTCTAGAGGTGCAAGCTTTGCTCGTAAATACAGATGTGGAGCAATTACAAAGCCAAGAAGAGCTGTGTGCAAAACGGGTAAAGTGGAAGATGGGCAATGAGTAGTTAACCTGTGGCTTGCCCACAGTCAGATATTCCTGGTGAAGGTGCTGAAACTAAGTGGACATTGGCAGGAAGGAAGCACGTGGAGGTGTGTTAGCCATGAAAGACTAAGACAACTGGTACTCTATGACTCTCTGGATGCACTGATCTTTCAACTTAGGGGTAGTCAGTCACTGAGCATGGCATGGGCCTGTTAGAAGCCTGGGAGAATGCCACACCATCCTCAGAGACCTGCAACATGCTAAGGGACAGCAGAGCAGCTTTCTGTGGAGGAGGAAAGAGAAAGTTCCACAGCCCGTGCGAGAACAAGAACAATGCTTTGCTTTTGAAGGAGACCTGCCACTGACAAGCAAGACCATCTATTGGTTTGTTCAGTCAACAGGAGTTGATTGATGCTGGCGTGACTGCCAGACACTGGGCTTTATTTTGGGGATGCAGATGAACTTGAGACAACTCCTGTCCTCTAAGTGCACTTGGTTTGCAGTTCCTCATCACATAACATGAATGAGATGGGCAGAGTTCGAATGACCTGGTGAGCCTCGACTTATCTATTGGACACAGAAGGCATGCAGGGTTCTTTCACAGCATAAAAGCTCTCAAGTGTGGTCATGGGCCCAGACTCTTCCTGCTGGTGGAAATGTTCACCCTTCCCCCAAAAGGGGCTGAGAAACACTGCTGGTTGCTGGGGACACAGCCACACATGGGCACACTGTAGCTTTGTAAGCTGGACTAGTCAAACCACAATGGATGGGGGGCTGTGGTTCTTTCAGTCCCCTTTTAAAAACTGTCTTTGAGGTTACCTTTCAGAAAAGTTCCCCTCAAAAGAAGAGGATGTACCTAAACCCGAAGGATATACTCTATGTCAAATGTAAGAAAAAAACCATAGCATGAAAGATCATGCCGAGAACAACAGCAGCAAACATTTTATCAGCTCATTTACAGACCTGATCAGGTCAGATGGCCACTTCTGAAATAAAAATAGAGCCCTAAAGATCCATCAGTTGTTATGGGAAATCAATAAGGCTCTGAGCCTGCATTTCATTTTTCCCAGGGAGTAGAGGGAGGGGAATGCCAGTTATCAATTTCAGGAAGGCTGAGACAGGACCAGAACCAGGGACACAAGGTCATCTCCTGGCTCCTGACTTTGAGGACAATCTCTGGATTCAGATCACTAAATGAAATCCCTGCAAATAACCAAGGTGACAGATGGCAATAAATAAGAATGACTGAGGACTTCTTGCTAGCAGCGAGGATGGGATTCCTGATGGCTTTCCAAAGGGGGAATTGATGTCCAGGGACCGGGGCATTCTATTTCTGGATAGTTTCCTATCCTCCGGTATAGACTGTCCTTTGTGAAAATGAGAACCTATTCTTTCATTCACTTCTAATACCTGCAAAACCCAATAGTAGCCATTTTGTTCCTTTTTGGATCAAGTCTTAATGGTTTTATATCACACAGAGTAGAGGCAGTAAGTACAGTGTATACTATATTCATGTGTAAGACTGGCAAATGGGAGAAACTGTCAGAGGAGCAAGACCACAATCAAGCCATTTGCCCTAATTGGGATGTCATCGACACTTTAGGTACATGGCACATGGCACCCTCATGCCAGGATAGCACTGCCAGGAGGAGCCAGAGTTGAATCAAAAGCCAAAAACTCTCTGCCCATCCAAGGACTGTGGTGTCTGTGATGCTGAACTCTGGATGAAGCACTGATCTCTCTCTGTTGAGTTCCTTCCACACACATACACTGTGGAAGAGAAATTTTGTAGCTCAAAAATACTTCTGGGTAATGACTTTATCTGCTATTAAAATCTCACCTTTTTTGGACTTAGCTTGCATCCATATAAATTGGCGATCTACTCCCTGCAGGTTCTACCAGCTGCAAACACCTGCCTCTTTCTCCTGGATTTGTTATTCCTGTTAACGTTAGTGGCATCCACACAAGCTCGGAACAGAGGATCTGGAATCTTTTGGCCTCCTCAGGCTTGACCCAGCCCAGGGTCCAGCCAGTTTCCAAATTTGGAGGCCCATCTCATGCTCGCTTCGGCAGTGCCTCCTCTCTTCCTTACCTCGTTGCCATCTGGCAGGTCCTAGGAGTTCCACCTGCTGGATCCATTATAAAGAAGGAGTACTTCCTTTCCCAGTCTCTTCTGCTTGCATCTGCCTGGTTAACAGCCCTGTGTCAGCTCAGCTGTCAGCAGAGTGAGGACCACAGTCCTTACTATGGCTGGGCACCAGTCCTTGTCTTGCCTTTATCCCACCCCAGTCCAGCTGACACCCGTAGGGTTTACTCACAGCAAGGAAAATGAGCCCTTACCTTCCCTGCATTATTATTTGTTTCTAAGTCGTGAAAATGCCCTTATAATGCCCAGAAGAGACAGGAAGGCGAAAGAGTCAGAGGGAGAGAGGATTAACGAGCAAGAAGGCATTGCTGTGCTATCGTTTCTCCTCTGGAGGATGCCTCTGGAATTTTTTGTGCTTTGGGAGAGGAGCCCTGTCTGGGTTCCCATAACTATGGACACTGACATCCTTGCTACAGAAGGCCCCATACTTTCAACTGGATTTCCCTCCTTTCTGAAGCAACCATTTTAAAGCATTCACCTAACTCTGTCTGACAATATGTTGTATAGTTTTACATGTTTTGAATGCTAGTCCTTTATCAGACATGTACTTTGCTAAGATTTTTCTCCTAGTCTGTGGCTTGTCTTTTTATTCTCTTCATGGTGTCTTTCACAGAGCAGAAGTTTTGAATTTCAATGAAAGCCAGCTTAGCAAATTTTCCTTTCATGGATCATGTTTTTGGTACTGATCTAAAAAATTATCACCAAACCTAAAGTCACCTAATTTTCTCCTTTGTTACCTTCCAGGAATTTTATGGTTTTGCATTTTACATTGAGGCCTACATTTAATATTGCACAGCAGGAAGAAAAGTCATTCGCTAACCAGTAAGAACATCAGGGATGCCCTTACTTCTGTTTTTCATCAAGTCCAGGATTTACACCTGAGGCAAGCTCAGACATATTATTTTTAACTACCAACATCTCAGATTAATATCAATTGCTCACCAAAATGAATCTCTGAAGGCATTTATATAACCAGCTGCAACACCAGCAAGGAAGACGTTGGGCAGGCAGAGGACTCAAGCTCTCCGGCCTGGGAGTGGATCACGTGGGTCTGACAGACGAATGGAAGATCAAGGAGGATGTTACATACACAGTGAGTTTTTCCAAGTCATTTGCCTATTTTCCCACATGCTTTGCTAAACTGTCCTTCTGTCTGACTTGGCCAAGGCTATTTCCTTTGTTATAGATTAGGCTCAAGTCCTAATGTCAGTTCTGGGCTATCTCCTTCACACCACTCATTGGTTTGGTTTGATGCTGTAGTTTTAATAAAACCCAAAACACATTTCCAAGTATAGAGTAGGAAGAAAATGTTTCTTTGTTGCTCTCCATCAAAATATTTTCAGGTCTTTAGGTAAATCTAAAAATAAATCTTTGCAATTTTTAAATTAAACTGAAAAAATGATTTAAAAATAAGTTTCCATCTTTCACCCAAGAACACATACTAATTAAAATAGTTTTCTTTGTATAGGTTGTGCAAGACTAAAGTCAATTCCTAGTTATTTTATTATTCCTTTTTTTGTTGTTATAATGCAAACAAAAGATTTAGTGTATCTTCTAACTGGTCACGTCCAGTAACTAGAAGAACTATTAGTTTCTGCATATTTATCTTATATTCAATCATTTAAAACTTTCTTATTAATTTTAAGAGATTATGACTAGATTCTCATGATTTTCTAGGTCTATCATATTATCTGCAAATAATAGCAGTTATCTTTGTATTTACAATAGCCATCCATTGGGGCCCTTAAAACGGTAAATAGAAATGGGAATGGTGGCCATTCTCTGCCTTGGATGTGATTTTTTTTTTTTTTTTTTTTTTTTTTTTTGAGACGGAGTCTCGCTCTGTTGCCTAGGCTGGAGTGCAGTGGCGCGATCTCAGCTCACTGCAAGCTCCACCTCCCTGGTTCATGCCATTCTCCTGCCTCAGCCTCCCGAGTAGCTGTGACTACAGGCAACCGCCACCACGCCCGGCTAATTTTTTTGTATTTTTAGTAGAGATGGGGTTTCACCGTGTTAGCCAGGATGGTTTTGATCTCCTGGCCTTGTGATCCACCCACCTCAGCTTCTGAAAGTGCTGGGATTACAGGCGTGAGCCACCGCGCCTAGCCTGGATGTGATTTTTATGGAGCATGTGCATTTCCTGGTCACCTCTATTGTGAACTGTTAGTGTCAGAGAGCCTTTTTCATATCAGGAGATACCCTTTCCTTCCACATCAAACAATTTTTCAAAAGTTGAATTCACAGAAGCAGAGAATAGAATGGTGGTTACCAGGGGCTGGGGGAGTGAGAAATGGATAGGGCAATGTTGGTCAAAGGGTTTAAAGTTTCAGTTAAGAGGAATATGTTCTAAAGATCTGTTGTAGAGCATGGTAGTAATGAGATGCTGTACAATTGAAAATTGTTAAGAGAGTAGATTTTAAATGTTCTCACCACACACACACACAAATTCCAACATGAGGTGATGAATATGTTAATTAGCTTGATTTAATCATCCCCTAATATACACATATATCAAAACATCATGTTGCACCCCCTAAATATATACAATACAGAAAAAATAAAAATGTTCCTAAAATATTTTTCTTTCACACAGTGTTTTTCTCCACGGAGACCCAGCTCTATGATGGATGGCACTGGTAGATATTCTACCAGTAATCAGTCTTGGTATCACCGGGATAAACCCCTAACTGCCTATGAGAGGTCATTCTTTTAATGTATTGCCAAATGTAGTTAGTATTTTCCTTAATAGTTCTGAATTTTTATAATTTTCTTTTCAGGTGCTCACTATCAGATTTTAAAATCTGGGTTGTGCAGTCTTCTTGCATTGGGAATTAAAAGCCTCCCTCCACCCTTCTCTGGATACCAGGCACAGGGAAGTGGGGGAGCCCCGGGGGACACAGGGCCTTCTTGATCACCTGAAGTCATATAATGTGCACACTGTCCTGCTGTGCCTTGCTTCAGGCTGGTGCCGCTGGAGACCAGACCGGGAATTTTAGAAGTAGCTGACACCAAATCCACCCTGACTTCAAAAGAAAAGCTAGACTGGAATTGCCACTGCGGCTGACAGGCTTTATGAAGCGAGCTCCCTCAGGGGCCCGTGTTGAGTAAGACAAGTAGAAAATCTCCTCCGACGGTTTAATTAAGTTGAGTGACTTTCACTGTTCTGGAAAATAAACCAAACCATTTTCTCTATTAGCAAAAATGACAATTCAGCATCCAGACAGATTGCTGAATTAATAAAAGTTCATTAGAAAACCCATCTTTTAATTAGAAGTCTCTGCAGACCAAACCACAGAATTAAGGACTGATCTGATTGTAAAGGACAGTGAGAGGTCACTGGGGCAAAGGCCTGGGCCAGCGCGATCTCACCTACAGCACCTTGGAGGGGCGCTTACTGGAGTCCATCAGCCTCTGCATAGCAGTGCCCAGACCCTCTGTGGACAGCACTGTCCCTGAGAGAGTCTGGTATGAACTACACAGACCACACAAGGAGGTGGTTCATGAAGCCAGAGAGAGTTCAGAGGCTGGAATTCAGCTTCCAGGGTTCAGATCCTGGCTCCCCAATTCCCCAGCTACATGACCTCAGAAATGGGAATAAAGTACTTAATGTATGTCACAGATTGTTGTAGGATGAAAAAAGGAAAGCCGCAGAAAGGGCTTAACATAGTTCCAGTAAGTGCTCAAGGAGGGTTACCTGCCATTCCTGTTGTTATTACCACCGCCGCCACCACTACTGCTATTTCATCATTGTTATTATCTCTCCTGGGCAGGCAGTGTGGTGGATTGTGAGTTAGGAATCTAGAGTTCTGATCTTAGCCAATTCCATAAACCCCAAGCCTCTGTTTTCTTACCTTTATAATGTAAATAAATAATCTCTATCTTGTTTTACAGAGTTCTAAAAAATATGTGCTTTAAAATCCTGAAAAGCCACACAGATACAAGCTTCATGTTCTGCTGAATGGATAACAATAGCAAACATATAAAAGAACCCTAAACCTCCGAGTCTCAGGAGCAAGAACTTTGGCTTTGAAAGTGGCAAAGCTAGGGTTATGGGGGTTCAGGAAGGAGGGGAGAGGCCAGAAATACTAACTCTGGTATCAGATGCATAGCGGCCTCTGTATGTCTGATCCAGCCTTGATCAGTGGCCCCCGAACCCCAGCTAGCAACCACAGTGCCCAGTGGCCAGCGAGTGTGCTGTTCAATGGGCTAAACACCCCTTGTTCCCTTCCCAGCCTCATTCTTACAAGCAGCTCCCACCACTGCTGATGCCGGCCCTGTACAGACATATGCAGCCGCAGGGGAACCCTGCTAGGGACCCAGGAAGTCTGCATGCCCAAGGGTGTGAACGTGGATGATTGAAAATGGGGTGGTTTCTCTTCCTACCCCACTCACCATAGCACACCCCTGTATTTCAGGCAATGGTAGTGGGGACATCCACAATCCCGTTCATCCAACAGAATATCCTGCAGTTCCCAGGAAAGCCAGTGTAGGAGGCCTTGGCTCCCCTAGTTAACCAGGAGATTGAGATAAACTATTCCAGAGTCCCCACGAAGGTCTGGTGACGGAAACGGGTATGACCCCAGGGATTCATAGATGAAAATGAGGCAGAGTGTCCTCATGGCTGGAGGAGGGAAGTAACACACTTGACTTCTGGCTTGGTTTCCTTCCCCACATATGTGAAGCTGAAGTGTCCTCATCATTGGCATTGTCATCATCAAAAACCTGTGGCAGAGGCTTGCTAGCAAAGCCCACATCCTACCTGCCATCCCAGGCAAGCCCAGTTTCTCTGGAATGTAAAGAAGGTCATTACGTAGACTAAATCTGCACCAACTTTAAATGTGCCTTCAGTTTTTGTTTTTTTTTTTTTTTTTTTTTTCACATAATGATTTTATTCAGGAAAGTGTAATGTAAAAAAAACATAGAAATATTTAAATAGCTGAGATTAAGCCTTCAGTTTTAAAACGCCTCACTGGACCCCTAGAGCTGACCACCCATGCATTTTTTATGTGCATAATGCAGGGCCCCAGGCAGGTGACATAGGTCATTACCTTTCAAGTGAGGGATCTATTTAAAAATATGTTGAAAGCTACCCACCATTTCCATAGGAAAAGCACAAGTGCACCACTTCACAGTGTTCACCAAGTTCCTAAACTCCCACCCCAGTGGATCCTTCCAGGGATCCATGGACCCCAAATTAAGAACTTCTGCTCTACACAACAGGAATTTTAAAAGAAACAGTACATTAAATATTTGCAAAAATTGAATAATTTTAAAACCCCAGGAGAACTTGGGATTTAAAGAACTACATGGCAAATTCCTTTGTAAAGCAATAATCTCTCTGTCATGCAGAGATTTGCAGACTATTACTTTCATATTTTCGATTTTCAAATGTTGCTCTTTTTTAAAGGAACAGTTTGAAATTTGGATATAGGGAGACAAATTGGCTGCATCCACTCAGTTAAAACTTTTTCTTTAATTTTAAAAAAGCAACTAATTATAGACAGTGCTGCAGGGGACATCAGGGTACGGAGGGAAGGAAACTTTGCCACCTCTATCTACTGCACACTTTCCTTTCTTCATTCCCACTCTTCCCCGACACAGTGATGGGCTGAGCCATCCTGAACCAGCTTCTGAGGGCCAAGTAGAAACATGCAGGGATGTTATGGGCTAGTCGTTAAATGTCCTTGTCTTGACATTGGCCATTATGGGGGTATTTATACCACAGAAATAGGGACTTCTCCCACCCAGCTGTTTTATCTGGACACCCCTGCCCCCACTCCCTTGAACACACATGCATTCAACATCTAGAAACATTCACAGAGATGGCATCTGGCTTTCCAGCTTCCAGTGCAAAAAGAGAAATGCATTAGCAATGAACCCTAAGGAAGAAATTGGAGCCACATTGATCTTGATAGTATATTCATTAAGGTTGAAATTGGAGGCAGTTTCTGTGACTCTGTCAGGACCACATTCATGGACTGACCAAAACAGCAGTTTAGAGCGAAGACTGGGCAAATCTGGGGATCTCTCATGGAAGAGAGATGCACAGCAGCGCCAAACACTGAAGTGGCCTTTCCATTGGATCATCACTCACAGCTCCAGCACGGGAGCTCCCCTCTTACTCCGCTTCTTCTTCAAGCCCTCAAGACATCTCTACCCAGAAACATCAAAATACCACATAGCAACCTGAGAACCCCAGACGTGCTCTCCAAGCCCCTGACACTCCCCCTCTGCTGGGGACTTGTCCTTTCCCAGTCTCTGCTGGCTTGAATCTTAGATGCTCAACCTCATGCCGTCTCCGTCTGAGGCCCTCCTGATGCCTTCTTTTAGGAAAATCTATCCTGCTTCGAACCTCCACAGTGTTTTGCTGATATCTCCCTTATGTCACTTATCACACTTGTGTTAAAGCTATTGTGTGTGTTTTGCACCTCAGCTAGACGGCACCTCCCTAAACGTCTGGGTCTACGTGAGTTTCACATCACTAACATGTGAGTGGGGAATAAAGGAATGAACTAACATGCATGCATATGTGATCCACTTGGTGCCAAGTCCTGTGTTATGCACAGACAACACAGAAATGAGCGGGTCAAAGTCTTCTTCTGTGTCTAATTTCTGGCATTTTGCATTGCTAATGTCAGCACATCAGCCAATAGTAGTCATGTCTGTGTGTGCATGTGTGTGTACATACATGTGTGCACATGTACCTGAGTGTATGTGCAAAGAAGGAGGAAAAGTTCAGTGTACAGACAATGCTGTGCATCTGAGTGACCATTCCCCAGACTCTGATGTCGTCCATATCTTAAGGTCTGAGCAATCCATACTTGGGAGAGAGAAGAACACTCTCTTGATACTTGGGCAGTGCAGCCTGGCCTCCCAGTTTCAGCCCTCCCCCTTTTCAGAGAAAAAAAGTTGGCCCTAAAGTCCTATACCTGGAGTTGCTGAGATAACAGCCCTGCTCAGGGACCTGTGTAGCCTCCTGTCTCTAATTTGGGCATTGTCATCTCTGAGCCACATTTGAGGCTGCTTCACTTTTGGGAAACAGACACATTGGGTGGTTGTATAGCAGATGGAAAAGAAAGGATATTTGCGCGAACATTTGGGGGTAGGCCTTTGGTCTCCAGTGTGAATCTGTAACTGGCTGACAAGACAGGTGGAGCTGAACGGGCCAAGGAATTGATCAGGAACACAGGTGGCGGGGCATCTTCACACCCTTGTGTACAGTCCTAAAACCAGGGGAGCGACCCGAGCTTGCTGGCGGTTCTCAAGCAAGGGTCCCTGGCTGGCCCTAGAGCACCCCTAAGTTTGCAGGGAGGAGGTCTATGTGGGCAGACCCCCTACCTTAGTATGAACATGGGTGTCACTCTTGCATGGGAATAATTTTAGGCTTGAAGAGTCGAGGTTGGCAAGGTGACATGCCTGAATGGGCATGTGACCACAGCCGTTTCCTTTGCCAATATTCATAAAGTGATGGTGTGCTTGCTAGTTTTTCCCAAGGCTTAATGGAGAGAGACCTCAGGCCACTCGTCCCCAACCCAGACATGAAACATCATGGAAGACTAGCACAAGAATGGATTTAGGAAGCCAAGAAGTACATTGACTCTCATTTTGCAAATCAGTAAGCTGAGGTGGAGTCACAGGTCCAAAGTCACACAGGAATGTACTGGCAGAGCTGGACTGGTCCTCAGGTCACTGATGTCTACTGGATGTCCTCAGACAAAGGCATCATGCAACATTGACTATGGGCTACCCAACAGTGGATGCAGCTATGTGGAGTGCTCCCTGCTCAGCACTGTGGGCAGGCTGGAATTTCTCCAGTATGGCAGGTTGACCAGGGGCGGCTTGGGAACATGTTGTTCTCCAAGAAGCTTCTATAGCACTAACTAAAACACTGTCTCCAAGCCCAAAAGGTTAGGAAACTCAAGCAATGCATATAATTTTAGTTTCCATCAAAGCTCCCCACTGCTGCTGCCAAACCATTTCTCCATCTCCTTGTTGGAGTCCCAGACCCTTTGAAATTCCTGTCATCCAGTTCCTACACCACCCTTCCCAGTCCTCCTCATCTCCTGCCTGCCCCATGCACATCCTTCATCCCCAGGCTTGGTCTCTGCTCATCCGTCCGCTTCTGTCACAATCATGGTGATGCCAGGATCCATGGAGAGGACCATCCAGAGCCGTGACCTCATTTTTCCTAATGATCATGCTGTCTGCCTCTCCTAAGCATTGCCCTTTGTTATCATAAATGACATCATGACATCAGACATGCTGGTGTTAAGTATCCATCTCTCTGAACCCCTGCATCTGTCCAGGCCATTCACCCTAGAACCCTCAGGGCTCCAATCCCTCTTTTCATTATCCACCATTCCCTTCCTAACTTCACTGCACTGGCTTCCTACAAGATCCCATTGTCTATCCTTCCAGTTTCTTCTTTTCAAATACACTCACCTCCTTGCCTCTCTCATCTTGGGTAGTACTTAGCTGGCTAAACTTCAGGCCATGGTTAAACCCAACATACACTTAATCTGGGCCATACCTGAGCAATTTATGTGGCCAGAGAAGACAACAAGCCTGAGCTAGTGGACCTCAGCCTAAACAGGCCATGTAAGCTCAAAGGGGCACCAGCAGAGCTGGGCAATCAGACCACATTTTCTTAGTATGTTTGCTCCCTGCTCTTAGAGGTGACTGCTTCCTGCTTTCTTCTCTCTCCTTGAATGTGCCATCTCTATCGACTCAGGGTTTTGCCTTATATTTGGAAGAAAACAGGAGTGAGAGACTTTTACCTTCTCCACCAAATCTCCCAGCCTCCTGGTCTCTATACCCATACTCTCTCCTGCTTGCCATTAAAATGAAAATGTCCCTGCTGCTTTAGTAAGTGTATTGGTGAACTCGGATTCTGAGGCCTGTCCCCCCTTGGATTTTTGAGAGCTTTACTCTGACAGCTCACCCATCCTTGCCACATTAACATCTCCCTTTCTACTCCATCATTTCCATAAGCAAACAAATATGCTATGGAATCTCTATTCAGAAATATCTCTTATCTTACAAACAGATCCCTATCTTGTTCAGTATCCACTGTCTAGCTACCATCTTATATCTGTGCTCTAGTTTTCAAAGACAAAATTGAAAAAGCTTAACTCCACTTTCTCATTACAGTTACTCTTGACTCATCCAATCTATTTTCCACTCTAAAACTTCCCTCTAAGACTGCTCTTGCCTGCTCCATGGTGCTGAACATCTCAGTGATGCTTCTCCAACCTCATGTTCCCTGGTGACCACTCCTTCCTATGGAAACTCTCTCTCCTCCTGGTTTCTAGGACATACCTCACTGGCTGCTCCATCTTGGTTACCTCTGCTCCTGGATGCTGCAGTGTGAAGAATCAGATGGTTTTATTTTTTTGAGACAGAGTCCCACTCTGTCACCCAGGCTGGACTGCAGTGGTGTGATCTCAGCTCACTGCAACCTCCACCTCCCGGGTTCAAGCTATTCTCGTGCCTCAGCTTCCCAAGTAGCTGAGATTACAGGCTTGCACCACTACGCCCAGCTAATTTTTGTATTTTTAGTGGAGATGGGGTTTCACCATGTTGGCGAGGCTGGTCTTGACCTCCTGACCTCAGGTGATCTGCCTTCCTCAGGCTCCCAAAGTGCTGGGATTACAGGCATGAGCCACCACGCCTGGGCTAAAAGGGCTCATTTTCTAACTGAGTTGTCTTTCCAGGTCAGCTCTAGCTTTCAGTACCACTTACAAGCTTATGTCTCCAAAGTGAGTATCTCTAGGCTTGACCTCTAGCCAGACTCTAGGCATATCTACCCTTAGATAATAGACATACTTGGATAATTTAGATGACTGTACACTTGAAATTTCCCCCAAACCTATTCCTTATATGTACAACCCAGTCTTCTCTGTCTCAGGAAATGTTGTCACAATCCACCAAGTGGTTAAGCCACCCATTTGGAGTTTTTCTTGCTTCTTTTCTTTCTGCTATTCTGTCCCAATCACCAGCACGTTCTCTTTCATTCTCAAATATATGTTGCACATCTGCTCTCTTCTCTCTATCTCTATCACCACCACCATCTCTTCCCTGGACCACTCAATGGCCTCTTAATTGGTTTACCGGTTTTTGCTTTTATCCCCCTACAATCCATTTTTCCCACCCAACAGCTAGAGTGATCTTTCAAAATGCAAATAAGCTCATGTCACTGCTGTGCTGAAACGATGTCCGATTGCCCGGCTTATTCTTTTCATAGCAATTACCCTGTACTGTCATTACCTCGATTATTTGTTTTCTTATCTAGTGCCTATATCCCCTAACTATAATGCAAGCTCAGAGGTCAGGGACCCTGTCTTATTCCTCAGTGTGCCCAGAATAAGCTCTGACAGGTAGTGGATGATCCAGATCATATTTTTAAATAAATTAGTAAACACTTTCTGAGTGGGAGGTCTTTTCATCTAATTTCAGGCCCGAGAAAGTTTCTTGTTGTCAGCAGAATCTCTGTACATTCGAAAGACGAGAAGTGCTTTAAATAGACACCGGTCCTGGCAGAAGCCAGTGTGCTAGGAGAATAGCATCTCTGTGGACCTTTTATCACCCTCAGAAACTGAAAGGCCCTAAATATAGGCCAGCCATTAAAGATTCATGAGATCCTGTGGCGACTTATCAGAGCCATGGAAATCGGACACTTCCATCATGGTGGACGCTTTGACATTTGTTCCTAATCAGTGAATGCACATATTTTATTACCTTTTCAGGGAAGTATGGGGCACTATTCCAGAAGCATAAGAGGCTTCCCTTAGCGCTGGGATTATGCTTTGCTCTCCAATCCAAACATGGAACACCCACGAGCCACTTCCACTGCACATTGGCTGCAAAAAGAGGTGGCTCAGACCTGACTCCCTTTCCAGTGTTGCTTCAGGCATCTTAGTTGCTCACTGTCCTCATTTCTTTGGTGCATTTCACTTAATCACCACAAAGGAGAGGTCTGCAGCATCCTTTCCTGTGGCAACCAGACGGTGTGGTTAAAAGAACTATTGCAGGGAATAGGTATGGGAGGAATCGACCTGAAATAATGACATTATTTGACACTTTACAGAAATTCTATTCAGATTTATTATTTAGACTCCTACATTCAAGAAAAGCCAAACTTCTCTATATAGTGAAAACACATTTGTACTTTGTCTAATAAACACAATATAGAATTTTATTTAAGGTTTATCCCAGTGTACTTCTAAATGGACCTTGGGCAGTTCACAAGGAAATCAAATACAAAATAAGACAGCTGGGAAGACAAGGAGAAAGGCTACCTAAAGAGGACTGGCTCACCCTGGATACACAGAAGAAGCTCCTGGAGAGATTTAAAAGATGTCATTTCTCAGGCTGCATGCAGAGATTCTGGTTTAATTATCCTGGGATGAGGCCTGGGTTTTATTGTGTTACTTGGAAAGCTCTCCAGTGATTCTAATGTGCTTCCAGTGGTAGAAGCACAAGCCCAGAGAAAGTAGGGTGAGATTCTATTACATCACAGAGAGGAACTGCTGAGTGCAATTGGGCAGCAACTTTGCCTGTAAATTTTCTGACATCTATGACAAAGGGGAACGTGCTGAGCCACATCAATTTCTTCTGCTAAGAGGAGACCACAGTTGGTCTGCAGAGATAAGATATCTTGTTTTCCTGGAAGCCCCCAGACTCATGCATGAGTTGATCACATGGATCCTGTTCTATAGAATCAGTAATATAATGGCACATCATCAACTCTGGTTTTTGCAGGAAGCATCTTAAATAAATTTCATTGTTCATTGGCTGGATTGCAGCAAACAAATGTGCATTCTAGCAAACCATGTGAAAGAACATTAGCAAAAATTCTCTTGTGTTTTTGTGTTTTGATAAAAAAAAAAAATTCCCCAGCCCCACTGGGGAGACTCTTCCAAATGGGAAGTTTCTCTGAGAGGACTGGGCACTGTGTCCACTTCCTTGGCTGTCAATGATGCCCTCAGACCCCTGGGCCTCCCAGGAGTTCCCAGCTCTCCACCCTCCCAACTTGCTGCCCTGATAGCATCTCCAATGTAAATGAGCCGAGGAGAGCTGTCTATCGCTCTGTGAAATCTGCCCTGGTAAGGACTTTTTCCTTCTCATGCTCTCTTCCTGTGGTCTGTCCAGTGTGGTAGCCACTGGCCACATGTGGCTATCTAAATTTAAGTGAGTTAAATTTAAGTAAAATTGAAACATAAAGCCTTCAGTTGCACCAACCACATTTCGAGTGCTCCACAGCCATGCACGTGGCAAGGGCTATCATACTGGATGGTACAGGCACAGAGTGCTTTTATCACTCCAGAAAGATCCACTGGACAGCGCTGCTCTCGGCCTGCAGTATCCTGCCAACTGATGCTAGACAATATTGACTAGGGCTAGAGACATGAAGGATAATCAAATGTCAAAGTATACCCATGATCATGATCATACTCTGGGGTAAGGGGGAATCATGGTGCATTTATAGACTTCAGTTTCTTAACCTGTATAATGGGCATACTCACTCCTTTTTTTCTCTTGACCTCAATATACTTAAAGGCTTGCTAAAAAGGGAGCTTTAAATTGCTGAGACAAATGTACTCTGTATGTAGATTGTACTATGATTGTTGCTAATTTCAACATTAAGTACTAACAAACAGCCCCCAGACACCAGGCCCAGGAAGAAAAAAAATCACTGACAGCAAATGAGTGAGAATATGAAGAGTTCACCATTTGGTGATCTAAACCAGAGAGAGTTTTATGTAATTATTCCTTTCCCGACTGACTCTAGCTCTCTCTTCGGTCCTGGCTTTGTGAGCACGCATGTGAATGGGCTCAAATCCACAACCCCTCTTACTGGCTTTGTGTGTGTGTACGTCTGTGTGTATGCATGTGTGCACATGTATGTGTGTGGTATGAATGCATTAATATGCACGCACGTGCTCTTGAACTGAGAGCCTCAGGGGCAGTCACAGAGGAAGGCAAGGGAGTCATGAACCAGAGCCCGGAAGTCAAAGAGCCACAACTGTGTGGCAGGAGCGGCCGAGCCAGACACTGGTCCAGCTCTAAGAAGACACAGGAAAGCCCATTTCTGTCAGCCAGGGTTGGCCAGAAGGCTGGGCAGGGCCTGACAGCCCCTGTGATGAAGAGCCTTTCATGACACCTTTCTCCAGGTTCTACTGATCTTTTCACTGGTGAATAAAAACTACTAACTTCCAATGGCCTAGGTGGCAGTGCACTGCGATTTCATTCTTGGTGTTTCACAAGTGTTCAGGGCTGGGCTGCTCTGTATAAAGGCCTTTTATTTTCAACAGGGCTTTAAGAGTAGGCAGAAAAAGCACCAGGGCCACCTCCCACCCACTACCAGGGCTGCCCCCCAGCAATCTTGGGAAAGCCCTGTAGGTGACAAGGAGAGTGCAACCTGCGATGAACCCTTCCCAAGAGGCCTCAGCCTAGCCAGGGGGAGCCCTTTACATCCTGTCCCTGCTTTCTCAGCCCTGATCCCATTTTCTGGCCACCTCCGCAAGTCAGGTTTTCCCCTGAATTTCTCAATCCACACATGTGGCCCAGGAGAGGGCTCCTGTGTGCACATTCTGGCTCTTTCAGCCGGGCGGTCAGGGCTGTAAGGACTCTCTGCCCTTGAGTCCTGGCTAGCCCACCACAGTTCCCAGTGTAACTGACTGATGGCCCGTGCCCCAACTCTATCCACATCCTAGGACAACCTCAAATTCATGCTCTGCATTCACTCGGGGACCTGTCTTGAAACAAGTCATGGAAAAGACATTGAAAGCTCGCCTGTGCCTTGATACTTGCTAATAGAAAAACACAGTGGTGAGGAATAAGTGCGTCAGTGAGTAATGGTGACATTATTTCACCAAGACTGAAATGTTAACGGATCGAGAGACTGGTGGGCACCTGAGCCCTTGAGTACCTCACTAGGGAAATACTGTCATTACTGGACCCAGTGAATATGCTCCCAGGAATTTGTTATAAGGAAAGATGAATGTACAAGGATGCAGTGTGTTTACGATACAGAGAAAACGGGAGTCACGTGAGTGCCTCATAAGAGAAGTCTAAGTAAATAAAGACGAAGGGTCCACACAGGTAAATGTCACACCATTATTGAAAGCTATGGAATATTTCTCCTTATTTACAGGAAAAGAGGTTAATAATATGTTGCTAACTGAACAAAGAAACTTACACAGAAGTCCTTGGGAAACTGGAAAGAGTGGGCAGGACCAGATCCTGGGCAGTGAAGAGATGGGAGGTGGATAAGACACATTTTCTTAAGGCAGGGTGGGACAGGCACTTAGAAACAGAATCTCAAACTATGACCTGTGAAAATTTGATACATTTGAATTCAAATTCCAAACTGCCAGGGATAGATAGTCCAGCCCCACCTTTTCTAAGTGGAAAAGCATTGCTAGGGATGTGGAAGGCAGGGCTGGGGTCTATGGTGCACGCTCCAGGCTAATGCACTTAAATCTGCACTCACCACCTCCCAGCTCTGGTCTCATTGACTTCATGGTGATGGCAATGAGAAGCCTTGGCTGTGTCCTGGGCCTCTCTCTGGCTGGACGGAAGCCCAAAAGCTCCACTCCACATGGACTCCCAGATGATCACCAAGCCAGAAGTGTACAAGCACATGTGACCAGAGGCAAAGGGACGCCTCTCCCAGGCTCATCCCAGCAGGGACTCAGGTCTCACCATGTCTGTTAAGTTGCTCACTGAGTTTTGGGGCCTTCTCCCAAGTTTGGGTTGTGTCCAGGGCAGTGGTTCTCAAGTGTGTGCCCTGCCCCAACCCCATGCAGCAGCAGCCCCTGGGAGCCTGTTAGAAAGCTTAGTCAGGCGTGGTGGCGGGCGCCTGTAGTCCCAGCTACTAGGGAGGCTGAGGCAGGAGAATGGCATGAACCCGGGAGGCGGAGCTTGCAGTGACCCAGGATCATGCCACTGTATTCCAGCCTGGGCGACAGAGCGAGCAAAAAAAAAAAAAAGAAAAAAAAGCCACCCGCCGTCCGCCTCCCCATACCCACAGAATCAGAAGCTCTGAGGACAGCAGTCCAGTCATCTGGGTTTCACAGTCCCTTCAGGGAGCTCTGATGGGAGCTACAGTTTGAGAACTACTGCTTTAATGGTTAAGATTTAAGACATGAGATAATGTGTACACCAAACCTCTGCAACATGCACTTACCCATGTACAGGATGGGAGGTGGATAAGACACCTGTACACGGACTCCCTAAAATAAAAGTTGGAAAGAAAAAAAATGATTTGAGACCCTGGAGTCAGAACGCCTGAATTCAAATCCTTGACCAACCACTGAATATTTGTTTAACCTGAGAGACTTTACGTAACCTCTCATAAACGGGGGAAATGCTTATACTTTCCCTTAAGATTGCTTCTAGGCATAAACAAAATAGGTAGACAAAGTACTTGGGGGCCAGGCGCGATGGCTCACTCCTGTAACTTCAGCACTTAAGGGAGACAGAGGCGGGCAGATGGCTTGAGGTCAGGAGTTCGAGACCAGCCTGGCCAATATGGTGAAACCTCGTCTCTACTAAAAATACAAAAATCAGCCAGATGTTGTGGTGCGCACCTGTTATCCCAGCTACCTGGGAGGCTGAGGTGAAAGAATTACTTGAGCCCGGGGGTGGAGGCTGCAGTGAGCCAAGATTGTGCCACTGCACTCTAGCCTGAGTGACAGAGTAAGACCCTGTCTCAAAAAAAAAAAAAAAAAAAAGAAAGAAAGCAAGCAAAGGACGTAGACAAGTATCTGGCAAATAATAAGTGCCCCGTGCATGCATATTATATACAGACTATAGATAATATGTATGAACATATATGTGTATGTGTGTACATGTATGTATATATGTATATATGTGCATATATGTGTATGTATATTTGTGTGTATATATATTTTTCTTTTTCTTTTCTCATTTTTCTTCTGGTAGAGGAAATAAGAATCAAATCTTTCTTGGGACAAAATCCAAACTTAAGGTGGAGGACAGGGACTTATCCAAGACCATCTAGAGAATATGGAGTGAACTCAGGCTTGGCATCTTAAGCTCCTCCCTGGAGGCTTGTTTAGCTTGTTTAAAGCCAACAAACACAGGGTGAACTGAGAAGCAGCCTCTGAAAAGGCAGATGATCAGGGGCATTCTCCAGATATGGAAGTCCGTCAGCCTCACCTTGATCTCTTCCAGAAACTGGAGACCCCAGTGTGCTATGGGAAGATGCCCCCAGTCCCTCCACCGGCTGAGAAAACCGCTTAGCTTTAAAGCAACCAAAGCCTGGTCTTCTCTAGGATATGACTCTACCAGGAAAATTAAAACTCTTCCCCTCACTCACAGGGACCCTCCCAGAAAGTCCACAACTGGAGGAGGCCTGGTCAACTGTTGGCTAACAACTCTTTTCTTTTTTCTTTTTTTCCTGTAACCTAATTTTACTAAATGCCAACAGACTTACAAAAAGGAGAGGGAAAGTAGGTAAAAGAACAAGGGAAGGCCTGCAGTCTTTGCAGTCTCTCCTTCCACATAGCTAACATGCTGAAGAGAACATGATTATCCACCATAAACACCCTGGAGGGAAAAACATCCAAATAAAACAGTTGAGTGGAGTGGTTAAGACACAGCGAGTCAGGGGACTGCCTGGGTTCGAGTCATGGCCCCACTGCTAATTCGCTCTGCATCCTCTCTGCTTGCTGCCACAGGACATCATACACATTGCACCACAAAGCACGCAGAAGAAATCATGCTAAAAGTCTTCTTTTTAAAACATTGCACTATCTGGACAGCTACAGGGACCCAGCTGTGAGAGAATCCTGCCCACATCTGGTTAGGCTGTGGGAGTCGTTTACATGAGCCCAGGTCTCTGTCTACAGATGGCTCAGGGAGCTGGAAAGACGGGGCATAGTTGGTCAAACAGGCAGAGGTTTCTACTGCACTGGCCTGTAGGGTAACTAAGGGCAAACAGCACAACAGACTTCAAATCCCTGGACCCATATGTTTCTTTCAGAGCCAGGACTAGTGAGCGGTGCCTGAGGTACCCGGTGCACAAAATTTAAGAATTCGCCCACTCTCAGGTGCCTGTCCACACCTGCACCAACCAAGAGGGCAAAACTCTCTAAGAGCAGCTGGATGACTCTGAGAGCAGGTGCCTCCCTAAATTTTGTGGCCTAGATGCATCCCTCGCCTCACCCTCACCCTGGCCCACTTCTTTTCTATCTTGCTTTCCACGGACCAGCAGTATCAGCATCCCCTAGGAGCTTGTTAGAAATGCACGGTTTGGATTTAGCTCCAGACCTACTGTGTCATAATCTGCAGAGTGACAAGACCTCCAGGAGATTTATAGCAGCACAATTGATATTTGAGAGGTAGCAGAGGCAAGGAAGGGCAGAAACCCCAGGCTCATCTGCCATTTGCCGTCTCAGCCTTGGTCCAAACGGGGGTGGGAGGTGATCGAGTGATACCAGCGGAAGAAAGATTCCCCAAGCGTTTCCCTGAGTCTCTCTCAGGCCACCTGGAGATCACAAACCTATATTCAGCTTCCAGAGAGACATCACACTGATTATATTAAAAGAAGTATTTATTGACCATTTATGAAATATTTAGCAAAGCTCACATACTGTATTTGGATGGAGGAACAACCACCCCCTAAGGTTCCATAGTACAAAGATTCTATTTAATATTGCATTATGTCAATACAGTCTATGCAATGAAAATCAATAAACATTTGCATGATGTCTCAAAGGCATCCAGAACTTGAAAGCAAAATGTGTCAGGCACATGTCCAAGTTCCTGTTCTTTCCACAACCGGAAGATGTGAAGAATAGTAGTGAGTCAGTTACTAACAAGGGAGGTCAAGAGACCACGGGCCATCCACATATACTGGATGGTTTTATCTGATGGAGGCTTAGATTGCAAGCGGGGTGGAGGCACATGGTGGCAGGTGAAATGTTAGGGAAGCACTAAATGGAGACCAGAAGATACTGGTGAATATAACAAGACTGACCAAGATGTTTAGGGTTATGCTAAATATCTCTTTAAAATATATCTGTATGTATATATTTTCCACGGAAAGCAATTCAGTAAACCAGGTATATCAACCAATTCAAGTCAACCAAGAAGGATGTATCACACATATCGATCTTGCAGTCCCCACGGGTAGGTGCTGAGACTCAAGTCCTCCAAAATCTCAGAATATTTCAATGATCCCAGGGCTCATGTTGGAGGCAGGAAGTGAGTTCTAAGCAAATCTGACTATAACACTACTATCTTAACCACTCCAATGGGCCAAAACAAGTGTGTTAACCAGTCCTAAGTTCTCAAGTTTTACAGGTTATAATTCTTAAGTCCGTCAAAGTAAGGGACTTGAGAATGCTCACACAGTAAAAAATCACTTTTTCTGCTGCTTCCACAGAATTAAATATAATTCTTATTTAAAAAATGGATGGCCATAGGGTATATATTAACAACAAAAAAGAGACTGCTCAGTCAACTGTGAAAAATACAGTCTGGGATAAAGAAAATGTGGGATATATATACAATGGAATATTCTTCTTTAGAAAGAAAGGACTTGCTGAGACATGCTACGATACGGATAAAACTTAAAGCCAGTCACAAAAAGACTAATACTGTATGACTGCACTTATACGAGGTACCTAGAGTAGTCAAACTCATACACACAAAAAATGGAATGGTGGTTGCTAGGGGCTAAGGAGGAGGGAGAAATGGAAAGTGATTGTTTAATGTTGTTTGATGAGTTTCAGTTTTGCAAGATGAAAAGGGTTCTGGAGATAGCTGATGGTGACAGTTGCACAGACAATGTGAATGTACTCAATGCAGCTGAACTGTGCACTTAAAATTGGTTAAGACGGCAAATTTTGTATTTACGACAATTTTAAAAACCAGGTCTGTTGAAACTTTTAAAAACACAGTCTGCTAAAAATTAATTTTTATATACCTACCCTTAAGGGCTTGGGTGCAAAGCCTACCTCTGACATTATTCAAGTGAAACTAACAATAAAAAGAATACAGAAACACACACATGCACGTAGATGTACGTGCATGTGTGTGTGTGTGTGTGTGTGTGTGTGTATGCGTGCATGTGAGGGGGGAGCTTGAAGCCATCTTTTTTGCAAGATGTAGAATAAGTCCAGAACACATTCTCAAGCAGAACTTCCAACTTAACAAAGCACTGTAGCTCCCACTCTGCCCTGCCAACCTAGGCTTGCAGAAGTCATGGATGAAAGAGTCATTATGAAACTGTAGAGTAAGTTTAACCTGAAATTTCCGGAGGAAAAAGGTGGGGAAGGAATTCATCAATGGTCCTCCAGATGCTCTGTGATTCGCCTGGGGCCACCTAATCCCAAGGCTTTGCTACCTCTGAACCTCATAGCTGGAGCTGCCACTCTCGATTACCACAGGCTGAAGGTAATTCCTGCAGAAGCCACGTGTAGTTCTTTCTCTGGGGACTGCTCAGCTCTCACAGCTGACTCCCTCAACCTCTTCCAGATGGGATTCACAGCAGGCTAGAACCACAGATCCAGGGAATGTGAGTCCTCAAATGGAACTTGAGGTTGGGGCCTTGGTCCCATGAGTGATTTGTGGCTGTCAAGATGTACAGGATTTGCTTGGCTTCATAAGACAGCCCAGAGATCCAGTTTTAAGGCAGAACATTAGAAAGTTTCCACTACTGTACCGCTTCTCAAATATGACCAGCTAGTGAACTTCAGAGGCTAAAAAGCAGTGTGGACTTTCTCATTGGCATTTTTCTATTCAGTAGAATAAACCATCTAAATTGTAAAAATACTATTTTCTTTTACGGAATTCAATAAAGCATTTTCATCTTGAGTGAAAATTAAGTAGACTATAAATAATTTTTGTTTTAGTCTGAATTTGTATCATGCAAAAAGAAAATGTTCCTTGAAAATGACTCAACCTAATTCCTTCATTTTAAAGTTACAGCTCAGGGTGGTAACATGATTTGCCCCAGGTTACGCAGCAAATTAGATGTGAAGCTGAAAGCAAGACTCTGCCCTCCTCCACATTTCCCCCCCCCACCACGACTAGAAAGACTGGTCATAAAATAAGAGACTCCACAGTTGATGGATCTGGGATTACGCCATTAGGGTTTCCCTTTACATCCCAGGCCACAGGTCAGTAAGTACTACATTATTCATTTTTTTCTTGGGTCCAGACATTTTTCTGGATGCCCTTTGCAGTTTTTCTTTTTATAGCATCAGATAGCTCATGGAGGAGCCATGTCTGGCACATGCCTCCTCTTATATTAATCCCAAGAGAAAGCTCAGGCTCTAATATTTAAGCTTCCAAGACATTAACAGAGATTCTGGACAAAGTCACAGTATCATCTTTTATCTCTGTGAACACACTGTACACTGCACCTGCCAGATTGAGTACTGGGGAGTGTAATAAGCCCAGGGTGGTGACTGGTGTGTTGCACTGACTCCCAGGTCAAAGCTGCCCCAAGGCAGGAAGTCACCACCCACAATCACTTCCTTGCCCTGTTACCCTGTCTTGCCCAATGACTAGGGTTTGGGATTCATGAGCTGACAGTGGATGTCTGAGCCATTGCTAGCTGCAGAGGGGCAGTGAGGTGACAGCCTGGTTACTGACATCCTGGCTATCTCATGGCAACGTGGAAAGATTTAAAGAATGGGTTGTATATTAGTCCATTTTCATGCTGTCAATAAAGACTGGGCAATTTACAAAATGAAGAGGTTTAATTGGACTTACAGTTCCACATGGCTGGGGAAGCCTCACAATCATGGTGGAAGGCAAGGAGGAGCAAGTCCCGTCTTACAGGGATGGCAGCAGGCAAAGAGAAAATGAGGAATACACAAAAGCGGAAACCCCTGATAAAACCATCAGATCTCATGACACTTATTCACTACCACGAGAACAGTATGGTGGAAACTGCCCCCATGATTCAATTGTCTCTCCCCAGGTCTCTCCCACAACACATGGGAATTATGGGAGTACAATTCAAGATGAGATTTTGGTGGAGACATAGCCAAACCATATCTGGTTGTATGTCTCTTCCTGGAAGGAATAAAAGGTCTTTCTCTTGCCGTAAGCGTTCCTCCAAAGGCTACCCTAATTGTGGGGCCCAAATCTCTTTTTCTAAAGGGTCTTTCCTTCAACTTCAAGAAATGTGTTACAGATACAGATGGAAAAAAAAGGGCAAACATAGGACTTGTGGATATTTCACTGCCTGGCAGCACAGAGGACTTCCTGGGTGGGATGTACTTACTTTACCCTCCCGAGTACATTATAAACTCATAGCTCATTCATCTATGTAGAAATATCCAACACAGGGTGTAGTTCCTTGTACACAATAGTTGCCTAATAAATGTTACTTAAGGAACCAATTACATATTATAGTGACACTTATAATTTTAGCCTCTCAACCAAGTAGTTCTAATTATTTAGCCTCCATCTTCATTTGACTTCCCCCAGAAGGTGACTGTGAAATTAGGGGGGTGATCCCAGGAAGCACCAGTAAGGGAGTGAGGAAGTGAGACAGAGCCCAGAAGTGGCCCATACATTCATGAGCGTGATACCTTCATCAGTTAGGGCTTGATCCTCCTGGGGATGCTCTGAGAGAGGATGCTAAATTACCTTTTATTGCTCCATGAAGAGGTGAAGAAGCTGGGGTTTATCTACTATACTCTTATCTCTTGCTGATTAAAGATTGCTCCTGGGGTACTGGTTTCCAGACATTCTCGGCTCTCTCTGTGTTTATGCTGAGCATACTTCCATGGTCAAAGGATGCGATGAGATTGACAGACACAAGAATCCGTTTACATACATTTATGAAAAGTATCTACAGGTGACCTCTCGGGTAGGCTGAGGCAAATGGGAAGGGCACTGATAGCATCTGCCACAACTTCACATCCCATCCATCTAACCATTAGGTTTATCTGGTTACCTAATAGTGATGATAAGAAATGAACGTCATAAGATCAATCAACCCACCAATGACTCAACACTATATCAGGGTTTATGGAAAAAGAAAACAAAAACTGTTCACTTTCTGTAGAAGATCCATCTGTCCCCTTCCTCCTTTCTAACAGGGTTCCGCTTTTGCTCACAGGATCTGTTCTCCTCCTCCGAGCGTGGTGCTCATCAACCAATAATGGTGACTCCATTCTACTTGCAAATGCTTAGCTTGGGAATGGGCATGAAATATGAGGGTCAGGTATTGGGGGACACTAAAAGTCTGCCTTGCTGATAAAAAAAGGCATAGAACAAGAGACAGGTAGGGAAGGGAGCGGGAAAGAGTTCTGAGAGTGACACTATCACCTAGACTCAGTGTCTATAATTCTCAGTGGTTGACAATGTGTATTCTCAGCCATATCTGATCATACTAACCCTGATGAAAACTAGAAAATACAAGCTATTTCTAGAGGAACTGCTCTTTAGACAGAGTTCACCCATCCTGCACTTACATTGTTGGTTCTGGGAACTTACATGAGGGACTTTGCATTTAACCTGATTAAATTTCATCTCATTCATCTGCAGGTTGTGCAGATAGCCTAAAATCCCGGTTCTTCATTATACTTTGCGATTATTCCTACAACCCTTGGGTCTTTTGCAAATGTGATAATTACGCCTTTTATGTCTTCGCTGAAGTTCTTTATGGCTTGACTTTTCTAATTCTCTATCATTTGTAAAAATGTCAAACTTGTTAGGATCAAGTTCAGACATGGCATTATAGAGAGTCCCCCCAAGCCTGGGCCATGAATCACATTTTTGAAGTGGTTTTCAACCAGTTGCTAACATAGCAGCTGTATACCATCCATAGCACAGTCTGGCCTAAAATGATAGCATAACAGATTCTGCAAATCCTACAATGAAATCAAGACCAAACATCTATTTCATTGTCCTGAATTATTAGCCTGAAAAACCTATCAAAAATCAGGAAATAAATTATCAGTGCAAAAGATGCCCTCAATGAACCTTAAATCCATTATGGATCAGAGGTTTAGAGGTTGGGGAACACAACATTGATGGGTCTTCCCCGGCTACTCTGATGACAGTTTGACTCCTTAGATGGGCAAGAAGCAGGCAAGGCCAGCTGCCCAGCCTCTCCCCATATCATGGGCCATAAATATTCATTTACATCAGACCTGCCTCTAAATCACTGGCTCTGAGCACTGCTTCTTAACCCCCAGCATGTCTGCCTCCTGAACTCTGAGATGGGAGTATCTCTAGCCTGGTCAGGCTTCAAGGAATAATTCATTAGCATCTGAAGACAGCAGCTTGTAAAGTGGAAAAATGGCTCTGTCAGCGGTGTTGGCGCTCTTTAGCTCACACGCTTGCAGTAAATGAAGACTTTGTGTGTATTTTCAGTCTTTTTTAAGGCAGCCTGGGCAGGCTGGGAACACCCTAAGCCCCCAAAGCCCTCTCCTGTGCCTCTGTGTTTTGATGTCCTCGTTGTTCTCACAGTGGGCAGGTCCCGCAAGTGATCTGGGGAGAGGGAGCCAGCTCCAATGGGGGTGAGACCATGCTAGAGTGCTGCAGAAAGGAAAGGTGGGGTGGGCGCACAGGTCTGAGCAGAGCCTATGGCAATGGAAGGACACTGGGAGTATCTAAAGCAAATCTCGTGAATATGCCTCAAGTAGAACTTTCAACACTGACCATCTGTCTCCAGGCTCCATCAGCCACTCCTGCCCCACTTTCTCATGTGTCTTTGGAAAGTTGGCAAATTTCCTCCTGAGGCCAGAAGTCAAGGACCTCCAGAGCTTGGTCAGGCTCCCAAGAGACTCTGGTGGTTAACAGTATGTTCCTTATCTCCACCAATACATTCTCCTCATCAAAGAGCCAGATCAGGGTGTTGTTGGGGTCAAGTGCAGACATGCCATTATAGAGAATCCCCCCACCAAAGCCATAAATCACACTTTTTTTGAGGGACAGGGTCTGACTCTGCCACCCAGGCTGGAGGCAGTGGCATGGTCATGATCATAGCTTACTGTAGCCTCAAACTCCTGGGCTCAAGCAATCCTCCTGCCTCAGTCACCTGAGTAGTTGAGAGTACAGTCCTGTACCATCACAACTGGCTAATTTTTTTTGTTGTTGTTGTTTGAGGCAGAGTCTCACTCTGTCACCCAGGTTGGAGTGCAGTGGTGCGATCTCAGGTCACTGCAACCTCTGCTTCCTAGGTTCAAGGAATTCTCTGCCTCAGTCTCCTGAGTAACTGGGATTACAGGCGCCCACCACCACGCAGGCAAAGTTTTGTAGTTTTAGTAGAGACGGGGTTTCACCATCTTGGCCACGCTGGTCTTGAACTCCTGACCTTGTGATCCACCCACCTCAGCCTCCCAAAGTGCTGGGATTATAGGCATGAGCCACCGCGCCTGGCACAGCTGGCTAATATTTTTATTTTTATTTATTATTATTAGTAGTATTTTTTGTAGAGATGGGGTCTTGTTATGTTGCCCAGGCTGGGCTTAAACTCCCAGCCTCAAGTGATCCTCCTGCCTTTGTCTCCTGAAGTGCTGAGATTACAGCACTTTGAGCCACTGTGCCCAACCATAAATCACCTTGCTGAAGCTGTTTTCAGTCAGTTGCTAATATACCAGCTGTATCCCATCCACAGCACAATTACCTCTCTGGCCTAGAATGATTCACCCAGGACCCCTGTATGATGCTCTATGAAGGGTGGAACATAATGTCCCCACAGGCCTCTTATAGAAGGGTCAGCTTCTTCTCTCTGACTATTTCCAACTCCACCAAGTGCCTCAGTCTTTCCCAGTTAAGGGTCCCAGCGTACCCCATCACTCTCACATTCTCCCTTCCTTTCTCTAAGGACCCTCCTCCCCACCACCTTACTTCCCCAACACACACACACACACACACACACACACACACACACACACACATCCCCCACAGGATCCCACATTGGCCACCTACTGTTCATTTTTCTAAATTTGCCAGTAACAAGTTGTAACAATTAGGACAGAAATACTGCTGGGAGCCTGACGGCTACATAGTAGATTTTGATGTGAACCTAACCTCTCCCCCTTGGTAAATTCTAGCCCTGTTCTTTAAAAAGTATACCACGTCTTCCTCTTGGCTTCTCAAATGTTGGTCTGTGGTTGAAAAAGCACTACTGCACTTGTGGGATAAGCCTTAAGCGCCTCATCTATCACACGCAACGTTTCCCAGGAGTGGAGCTGGGCTTCTTTTGAATTATGTTCTCGCGCTGTAATTAGATGTGGTCTGAGCTTCTGAAAATAGCCACAGAGAGAATCCTGTTTTATAACATGTGGACAGACTGAAGCAAGTCAAGGAAAGCAAACGGGATGGGGAGGGAGGCTCTTGGTAAACATTTCCTTCTTTCACTTTATTGGGGCTGAAAGCTCATTTCCAGCACTGCTAGGGGAAAAAAAACAGAGACCAAGCTGATTCCCTTTGGATGGCCTGGGATCTGAGGTGCCAGCGCATGACATGACTGTGTGGTGCACTCCCGAGGCAGACATGCAGAGAAGAGGCAAGAGGAACACAGCACCAGGAAGGGACAGAGTCTGTAAGAAACCACTTGAAAGTTATTTATTGGCAGCTGAAAATGTGACCTTTCTGATGACCTTGAGAATCTTCTAGTCCTACCTGCCTTTGCAGCCAACATTCAAAACATCTCCATGACAGGGAGCTGCCAGCCAACCTTTCATTCATTCACTCTTGCAAAAGCAGAGGACTAGCTCAAGTAACAAAACTCTTGAGTTGGCACAAGTCACCTCTGCACTGTGCCACACAGCAGACTTATCATCAGCAATGAAGGAGATAAAGATTGGCTCTGCTCAAAGGGCTACAGAGGCTCAACATGATGACGAATGGACCAAGTGGATAGCCACTGATAAGAAAGCCCGCCGGGGCCAAGAACTGTTACAGAAACCCCTAACCCCAGAGACATAAGATGTTGACTCAGGCGAGAATAGTCATACACAGTTGTGTAGGATGTGCAATGCACAAGGACCTTTGACTGAAGAGGCACCTGGGTGCTGATATCCTGCCACTAGCTCCTCTTGCCAAACCAAGCTGGAGGAAGGAGTATTTTAAAATATGTGTTTTCATTTACCTTTGATCTTTTGGTAAATTTCACTGAAGTATTACATACATACAAGAAAAATACATAAATCATAAGTTCCATAAATCTTCACAAACCGAACACAACCATGTACTCAGCACCTCGGTCACACAATGAAGCATTAACAAAACCCCAGAAGTAGTCTTAAAAATTTGTTTTCTTCCTTTTTTTTTTTGAAACAGAGTCTCGCTCTGTCACCCAGGCTGGAGTGCAGTGGTGCAACCTCAGCTCACTGCAAACTTCCACTTCCTGGGTTCAAGTGATTCTTCTGCCTCAGCCTCCTTAGTAGCTGGGGCTACAGGTGTGAGCCAACATGCCCAGCTAATTTTTCTATTTTTAGTAGAGATGGGGTTTCACCATGTTGGCCAGGCTACTCTCAAACTCCTGACCTCAAGTGATCCACCAATCTTGACCTCCCAAAGTGCTGGGATTACAGGTGTGAGCCATCGAACCCAGCCCATTGTTTTATAAATTTGAATCAAGGTATCATCTGTTCACTAAGCCAGTGCCCACAAGGCTGTGATCATCATCATAAGGGGGCACCTTTTAAGTGTGCACAAAAGCACTCTATGAGCTGGTAATGTCTCAGGAAGGGTGGCCACTATCCTCAAGAAATTAGCATATTGTGAGGGGGACTGGGCAGGTGCAAAGGTAACAACTGTGTGATGAGAACATGACACGTGACGTTGCACAGAGGGAAGACTTCCTCTGTCCACACCCCTCCAACCTCCCTCCCCTCTGCCATCTCCTCCTCCCCACAGTAAATATCACAGTGTCTCATGATCAGGGCTGGGGAGATGAAACCAGAATGAGAATCTCATTGGAAGTGAGAACAGAAAGAAAGTGTAACAAGTGCCACGGATGCAACCCCATCCTACATGAGAGCTGTCTGGAGTTTGAAAGTTGCTGGTTCACCACTGTCTGACTGTTGGAAGCAAGTTCAGTTTACTGTTTGTGGAGAGGACTGCCATCATGTTGTCTGAAGCTTTCTCACCTAACTTCTTAAGAGCCAAAGAAAAGGAGTATGTTATGACCATATTAACTTGTAGAGACTCAACTCCTCTGAATCACCGTGCTCTCACTTGGCACCTATGGTGGATGTTTTGTGTTGACCCATTCCAAAGTGACGCACATCTTCTGCTTCTCTCTCCCCAGACTGTCAATGCCTTGAGGTCTGGACACCATAGCTCTGTTTCTTGAAAAAAATGAGAAGACTGAATGAATGCATGCATAAATGAGTGCAAAGGTCATTAAAAAAGAAAGGTATTTATTTCCCCTTATTTTCTACTTAATGGTCCTTTCTAAAAAGTTTGAAGATAAAGCGTATCTGGAATGAACACTTTATTGGGAGCCCTTTAAGGGCTGGGGTTTGGATCCCTAGATACAGAACAGTGGGGAAGATGAGGTTCCTATCAGAGAACTTACTGTAGCAAGTTATTCCTCCTCTTCCCCTAAAGCTCCAAGGCATGTGGTTTAAGTCCAAGACTTGCAAACATGACTGCCCAGGAAGAAGTTCTCATTCATCTCATCTGCCAGCCCCTTTTGAATTAGTGGGATGTTCAAGCTCAAAGAGAGGAAAAGATGGAGGACCCTAGCTCAAGAGCCATAGGCCTGGACATCCCACTGGGCTGAGCACTGTGGCTGGCAAGACCTGAGAACTTTTATTTTCCTGCCAGAGGTCAAGGCATTTTCTAAATTCCCGATTCAAGCCCCAGCCTAGGACTCTGTCAGGTTGATCTTCCTGGAAATGTGTGTCTTCGGCCCCAGAGCTTGGGCTCCACGTGGGGCAGGAAGACCCTTTATTTCACTGTGGCTGTGAGGCACATCCCAAGTCTGGGGCAGAATCCCACTGTCAGTGCCAGCAGCAGCTCTCAGCTTTCCTGCCTCAGAGCTCTCTCCAAAGCCTCGCAAAGCTGCTCAGTCCCTGGGAATGCAGGGGAGCTGGCCCTCAGCCACCAAGGGTTGGGGGTGGTGGAGAACTCTGCCTGCAGCCACCTCGGCAGAGACATAACTCTGAGAGGCATTTCACCAAGTTCTACTGCCATGGAGTCCCTGGATGCTGCCCCTTGATGGGTCCTTCCCATTTCCCACCTCCCTCTCCCTGCCCACTCACTTCTTTTTTTTGCCCACTTCATTAATAAATGACTCCTGAACAAAACAGGCAGGTCCCTACATGTGTTCATCCCAGGGTGCACACCCAGGAGGGGCTGAATGGCTGCTGTTCAGTTGCGCTTTCCCTGCCCACAAAGTGTGGTTTTCTCTCCTTTATTAGTAGGAGAGGAGAAAATGGCTTTACAGCCTTCTGCTTTCTCTCAAATCCTAATAATTTATGGAGGGTTGAGTAGGGGCCAGGACTGTGCTAAGCGGCTTTGCATGGTTTATCTCATTGACTCTTTGACCATTTTCTGGGAAGACTGGCACAAGTGTCATCCACACTGTACAAAGGGGAAAACAAGGATGTCAGAATAATATACTGCTGAATGGTGCGGCCCAGGTTTGACGAAAAGGTAGCTTGAACCCAGTTTCATACCTCCAGCCTTGACTGTGGGAGCCTCATCCTATTCACCATGGACACACACACTGGGATACAATGTTGACAAGGGAAACCACTCAAGACTACTTCTGGGGAGAAAAGGAAAAATGGTAACTGTCGGACGCTGTGATTCAAGGGTTCAGAGAAATCGTGACACCTGGGAAAACACGGTGTTGAAGTTAGGCAGACGAGGCTTGCATTTGGAATCAGCCATTGACCTTCTCTGAAACTCAAGGTTGTGTTTGCACATTGAAAAATGTGAATTATAAAGACTATCTTACAGTTGGTTACCGGATTAAAAGACAGAGTATGCAAAGTAACCACTTGTGATTTGTGTATATAAGTACCCGATACATAGTAGCTATTAACAATATCAACAATGTTCTTAGTAATGCGAAAATAATCGCAGATCATGGGGCCCAGCACTGTGTCTGGTTCTGAACTACTGTTGAGGGTTTGGAGACCAGGTCTAGCCATCCTGGCATGTGCAAGAAGGGCAGTGAAAACCTTGGATCCGGCATTCTGGGAGGAAGGGATGACTGGAACTGTGGGGTTCCCCCAGAACCTAGAACCAGCTAAGGCCGGAAAAGCTAAATCCACAGGTCAGTTCATGAAATTTTGTTCATGAAACAATGAAATTCTGGGGTCAGAGGGACCTAAGAAGTCATATGTCCCTACCTCCCAACCCTACATTCATTCATGCATGTATGCATTCATTCATTAATTACAGCCTTCGCGAAGTACCCACTCTGTGATAACCACTGGAGATCTGAAGGTGGATTAAGTCTACCCCAGAAATTAAGTTCACTAAGGTGTCCCAAGTGCAGAAACAGGGCTCTTCCAAAGGCATAGTGGGGCTCAAAGGAGCAAGCAGACCATCTACCTATGGGGCATCCTGGTATAGCTTCATAGAGGAACAACCATCATCGCACCCCAAGATGTGCTTGAATTCTCTCAACACCACTGCCAGAAAATTGTACCCAGCATAACCTAAATACTTCCACTGATGGTAAACCTGCCATCTTCCTGTTTCTATTTATTTATTTGTTTTGTTTTATTTTATTTTGTGTGTTTGTATATGTCTCCATTTTTTAAGGCAAAAAAACTACTTTATTCTATTGAACAAAACTTTGCCTCCCATAACCGCACCTGTTCAGGCCCTAGTCCTACTGCTTGGGGCTCTGAAAACCTGTCCATTCAGTATTCTCTTCCTTCCAGTAGACGGACTAGCCACCTAAAATGCTCATTCTCTAGAGCAAACAACGCTAGGCACCCTTCTTTCCCTCCAGGACAGGAATTTGACACCATGCCCGTCCCTCACCACTGAGCCTGCTCCCTTCCCCATTTGACAGAGGAGGGCATTGAGAACTGACTACATTGGTCCAAAGGATGTCTGTCTAGCAGGGAGGGGAGCAGCATGAGCTAACTCTGCCCTGGTTCAGTAAGTCATTCCTTTAGAAAGAAATGGAACCTGGACAAACCCAAGATAGATTTGAGTATCATCTGCCCCACACCAGCCCTGTGCCCTTGACCAAATTCATTTGATCTCCTTGAGCCTCAGATTCTTTATCTGTGAAATCTGGGAATACTTACCTAGGAGGGTGGGTGTAAAAATGAAATGAGATAATGAATCCAAATGCAAGAAAATGCCCAGGACATGCCTGTCACACAGAAAGCACTTAGCAAACACTAGCTACTGCTTCAGTACATTAAATGCAGACCCAAGCTCATAGCCACTGATAGGTGTGATATTCTTTTTTTTTTTTTTTCTTTTATTGTAATTATTATTATTATTATTATTATTATACTTTAGGTTTTATGGTACATGTGCCCAATGTGCAGTAAGTTACATATGTATACATGTGCTTAAGCCACATCCTCCTTGTCAAATGCTTCTGCAAAAGTGCTTTCATCAAACCCAGAGCCTGATTTCATTTGGTCCCCTCATACAGGCTGCCAGACCTCTATGAACCCCATTTCTGCTGTCATACAATTAAGGCAGAGTCAGCTACGATTCCACCAAAACCCATGCACTCTACATCTGGGGAACATTGAGCTCTGGCCAATAATACATGGGCAGAAATGATATGCACCACTTCTCAGCCTGGCCCTTTCAATTCTCCCTTGTGATCATCCATTCTCTCTCTCCATCTTCTAGGCAGAAGGGAATGCTTGAAGTCTCGGCAGATAATGAGCAGAAAATTGTAGGCTCCTGGGCTCCTGAATCACTGCATGGAAGGCTGTCTGCTGAATACAGCATCATACTTTGCAAGAGTGAGAAATAAACTTCTTTGGTATTAAACCATTGAAATGTGGGGCCCTACCTACTACACCAGCTAGGGCTACCTTAAGTGATTCAACAAGGTACTTTCTGCTCATTGCTCCAGCTTTGTGGAATCCATAAAGTGGATGTGTATGCTTTTAGTGCCCTCATCCAAGTCATATGAGAGATGCTGGGGACCACAGTGAAGTGTTAGGCCTAATGCCAAGGGGAAATCCATTTAATGACACAAAGTGGGATAATCTGGTGGCAGAAGTGGGCTGCAGCTGACAATGAGCACGGCAGGTGCACGTGAAAGCCTTTTGGCAAAGGCTCCATTGCTCACATGTTCACTTACTGCCATGTACAATTAACAGAGCTGAACAGGACCTCACCAAAAGTCACTCTAAATTTGGAGAAGTCTATGGACTTGTCCGAAGTCCCACAGCTGGCTAGTGGCAAAGCTGAGGTCTCTGTTTTTAGCCTAGGTGTTTTCCCTGTAGGCAGACATTCTGGAAGAATGAGTCAAGGTCACATAAAGAGCACTTTCCCTTTCTGACATTCACTGCCCAAACATCTCATCCAAGTCACCTGAATACAGAGAAGAAGAGTAACGCCATCCTTTACAGAACAATTTCTCCAAAAGCTTGCTTCCATTAAAAAGTCCAAAGATAAATCCTTTGACAACAGGCTTCAGCCAGCGGCCATATCCAAGACCTGCTTAAATGCAATACATGGATGGAGAATTAACATCTTTTTCCTTACTGCTAGGAAATGGAAATTCAGTAATTATATCACACCTAATGAGAGACCTGGATTTTCAGACTTTTACATGGTTTTAAAAATCTGTAAATATTAGCTTTCCCATTTAAGCAGCTTGCTTTCAACCTCTCGTGCTTTTCCATGTTTAATTAAAAGGCTCCCAGAACTCACTATACATTGCCCTCTAAAAGTTGACTCAAAATAAGCTTTCTTTGCCATTACAGCCTTTCCCTTCCTGAATGTTCTTATGGGTTACTGAAGCCACACTCTATGAGCAGCAACCTGGGGTCCTGGGCAGATGAGTCAGAGTTCTGGTGCTGGCACTGGCCACTAGTAAGTACTGAACCCCTATGGGCCTCATTTGGACAATGAAGATAAAGGTAACAACAGTTTCCTAAAGGGTTACTGTGAGGATAGAATGAGATGCCGGTACCTGGTACACAGCATGTAGTCAGTAAGGATAGTGCTCTTACTTTTTATTCTTTTTATATACCTACTAAATAAGCTAAATCTCAGAAAAGGAATTTTTAATAAGAGGTTTGGGCAGATGCTGTTGGTGGACTGCCCACATCTCCTCACCTTGACCACGTCAGCACCCATCTGTCTGATTTCTGCATGTGGGGACCTACACCTCCCCTCTCAAGGGCACTTTCTGGCTGTCAGAGCTGACTTTGTCAATGTCCAGAAATACCAGGGGTTCAATGCACCTGGGGGCTGCTCTTAACTAATGGCTGATGGGTGTTGCGGATGAATATCCCACTTCCCCATGTGCGCTCTATGCTGCCTCCCAGAGTTTCACGATGGATTAAGCTCCAGTTGTCCAAAGTGATAACTTTCTTGATAATGTACTTTTTCTCAGAGTTCTTCCCTTCCTCGTCTTACATTCCAATTCCCTGTTCTGCACTGCCAAATAAACTATTTGCCTTCGAATAATTGACCCTGAGTCTGCTTCTAAGAAACTTCAAACTAAGACAGATGCATTGTGCATAAATACACATCCATGCATTCTGGCCTAGATATCTATGAATCCTGCTGCTACTATCTTATTACACTGCTATCCTTTCCAGCTTCCTGAGGTCCACATTGTTGATATAGGAGTAATTAAGGTTGTAACGCAAATCAGTAGAAGTAATTGGGTTGAAAAGAACACAATAACTTCAAGCCAGTGGTTATATTTAGAAATAAGGGGTGAGGAATGATGCAGACTAATGATGGTGAGAAGCGAAGATCCATATTATGTGTAGCGATGTACTGGATTTTACTATAAAGAGATAAAGCTGTTATAAGGTCATGAAAAAGGTCAGTTCTGGTTGGTGGTTATACAGAGTGTGTTATCTTTGTATTTTTAAAACTGTCTCAAATAAAATAAAAATAAAAGTAAAGTGTATCAAAACGTGTGAGGCACAGAAAATAGTGCTTACAGTGAATGCATGTATCAGAAAAAAGAGATTCAAAATCAACAACCTAAGCATCTACCTTAGGAGAGTAAAAACAACAACAACAACAACAACAACAAAAAGCCGATTAGATCCAAAGTAAGCAAAAGAAAAGAAATAAAAATTAGAGCAGAAATCAACGAAACTAAAAAGGTTAAAAAAAATAGATAAAATCAGCAAAACAAAAAGACAGTTCTTTTAAAAGGATAATAAAATTGATCAAGCAAGGTAAAAAGAAAAAAGAAGACACAAATTACTAACATCAGAAATGAAAGTGGGGCCATCACTACTTATTGCAGTGACACTGAAAGGATAATAAAGGACTATTATGACAACCCTATACCCAGAAATTTGATAACCTAGATGATATGGGCCAATTCTTTGAAAGATAAAGTCTACCAAATTCAAATAAGGAGAAATATATAACCTGAATAAGCCTATATCATTAAATAAATTTAATTAGCAATTAATAATTTACTAAAAGAAAACCAGGCCCAGATGAGTTCACTAGTAAATTATACCAAGCCTTTAAGGAAGAAATTACATCAATTCTCTACAATGTCTTCCAGAAGATGAAGCAGGGGGAATACTTCCTAACTCATTCTATAAGGCCAACATTACTTCAGTACCAAACCAGATAAATTACATGAAAGGAAAACTACAGACTAATATGTCTCATGAACATAGACGCAAAAAAATCCTCAACAAAATATCAGCAAATCCAATCCAATAAGGTGTATCAAAATCATACGCCATGACCAGGTGATATTTGTTCTAGTTATGCAAGGTGGGATTGACATTTGAAATCAATTAATGTAATTCATTACCTCCACAGGGTAAAGAAGAAAAATCATATAAACTCATCAATAGATGCAGAAAAAGCATTTAACAAAATCTAACACTGATTTATGGTTTTAAAAAACTCTCAGAAAACTAAGGATAGAGGAGCCTGGCAGAAAACCCCTATCAAAAGCCTACGGTAACATTAATGGTAAGAAACAAGATGCTTTATTAACTCTCAAGCACTCCTGGCTTTCTCCACATTATGGGCTGGGCCTTATCCATGGCTAGAGAAAAGCCTTAAACAAGGAAGAGTGGATGCCAAGGCAATTATGGGTATAGCACTCCCCAATTATGGGGAGGGTTTAACAGTAAAACTAAAGGTGAGAAACCAGGTATTATTCCCCTAAGATCAGGAGTAAGGCAATGATGTTTCCTCTCACTACTCCTACTCAACATCATAATAAAAGTCCTATCCAATATAATAGGACAAGAAAAATAAATGAAAGGCTTGGAGACTGGGAAAGAAAAAATGAAACTGTCCTTTTACAGGTTTCAAAATTGTCTATGCAGAAAATTCCAAAGAATCAACAACAACAACAAAAAACCTCTGAAAGTAATTACAGCAAGGTTGTAGGATACAAGGTTAATTTACAAAAGTCAATTGCTTTCCTACCTACCAGCAATGAGTGATTGAAATTTGAAAGTAAAATCATAATACCATTTATATTAGCACCAAATAACAAAAAATTAAGTATAAATCTAATAAACTATGTATAAGATCTGTATAAAAATATAAAACTCTGATAAAAGAAATAAAAAAGAACTAAAAAAGGGAGAGGCATTCCATGTTAATGGATAGCAAGACTCAATATTGTTAGGATATCAGTTTTTCCTGACTTGCTCTATGGGTTCAATGCAATCTAAAATCAATATCATAGCAAGTAATTGTGTGGATATGAACAAGCGGATTCCAGAGTTTATACAGTAAGGCAAAAGACCCAGAATAGCCAACATACTATTGGAGAAAAATAAGTCAGAGGATTAAAACTACCTGACTTCATCTTTTCTTACAAGGCTATAGTAATCAAGATAATGTGACATTTCTGAAAGCAAAGACAGCCTAATGGAACACAACAGAAAGCTTAGAAATAGACCCATGCAAACATAGTCAATTGATCTCTGACAAGGTATCAAAGGCAAGGCAATAGAGAAAAGACAGTATTTAATAAATGGTGCTGGGAAAGTTAGATCCATATGCAAAAGAAAATGAACACAGACACTGACATTACATCTTTCCCAAAAATTAACTCAAAATGGATCATAGACCAAAAGTAAAATGCAAAACTGTAAAACCTCTGGAAGATAACTTAAGAGAAAATATAGGTGACCTTGGGTTTGGTGATGATTTTTCAGATGCAACATACAAAATAAAAGAAATAAAAAATAGATAAATTGAACTTCATTAAATTAACTGTTTTGTGAAAGACACTGCTTAGAGAATGAAAAGACAAGCCACAGACTAGGAGAATATATTTGCAAAACAGATATTTGATAAAGAACTAGTAAGCAATCTATACAAATAATTCTTTAAATTCAACAATAAGCAAACAACCCAATTAAAAAGTGAGCCAAAGATCTGAACTTTGACAAAGAAGATGTACAGATGACAAATTAGCATATGAAAAGGTGTTCCAAATCATATGTCATTAGGAAAATGCAAATTTAAAAAAACAATGAGATACAACTATGCACCTATTAGAGTGGCCAAAAACCAAAAGACTCACACCACCAAATGCTGGTGAAGATGTGGCATAACAGAAACTTTTATTCATTACTGGTGGGAATGAAAAATGGTACAGCCATATTGGAAGATAGCTTAGCAGATTATTACAAAACTAGGCATACTTTTACCATATGATTGAGCAGGCAATTGTGTTCCTTGATATTTACCTAAATGAGCTGAAAACTTATATCCACACAACAGCCTACACATAAATATTCATAGCAGCCTTATTCTTAATTGCCAAGACTTGGAGGAAACCAAGATGTTCTTCAGTAGGTGAATGAATAAACAAATTGTGGTACATTCAGACAATGGAATATTATTCAGCAATGAAAAGAAACGAGCTATCAAGCCTCAAAATGATATAGAGGAGCTTTAAACACATATTACTAAGTCAAAGAAGCCAATCTGAAAAGCTGCATACTGTATAATGCCAACTATGTGACATTCTGGAAGAAATAAACTATGAGACAGAAAAAAGATCAGTGGATTCCAGGGGTCGGTGAGAGGGAGGGATGGATCAGCAGAGCACGGAGGATTTTTAGGGCAATGAAACAATTTTGTAGGATACAGTAATGATGGATACAGGACATTATGCATTTGGCAAACCCCACAGAACTATACAGCAAGAATAAACCCTAATATGAACTATAAAGTTGAGTTAATAATAATGCATCATTATTTGTTCATCAATCGTAATAAATGTACCACACTAATATAAGAAGTTAACAGGGAAAACAGGGGTAGATGGGGTAAGTAATGGGGATATGGGGACTTTTCATACTTTCCACTCACTTTTCTGTAACTCTAAAACTACTCTTAAAAATAAAGTCTATTAACTTAAAGTATCTCGAATAAACATTAAATATATTTCTGTTCCCTGGAGGTCTTCTAAGAAGTGATGATCTGATTAGCAGAGTGGGGACTGTGCGTTGAGTCCATGCTAACTGCAGTCCTAACCACACTTCCTTCCTTTGCTTTCAGATGCACAGGGCCCTCACCTAGCAAGCCCGGAGCAGTCTGTGCTAGCCCTGTGTGTGGCTGTGAGGTGTCAACCGTCATTACTTCCGGCCCCTAGGTGGGATGCCGGGGTCCAAGAAGATGAGATAACTTAACCAAGGTCACTGAGTTTGTCAGTGTCAGAATGTGAATTAGAAATGGGCTCCCACGGTGCAAGGAAGGGAAGGTCCCATACAGAGGTCAGCCCATCCTTTGCTTGGTGAGACAGCAGGAAGGCTAAAGGCTTCCAGCTTGGTTTCAAAAGCTGCCTCACCCAGGAGTGGGTCCACAATCTTGTCTGAAACATGGCTGCAGGTATGCGATGTGAAATCTCAATGATTATGGACTCTCAGAATCCGGCCTGCTTCCCACTCAGAGAATACATGGCTTTGCTTTTAACCCATCCATCTAAACTCCCCTGTCACTCATGTGATGAAAAAACAGTCCCTCGGTATCCAAATGCACCCTGAGGCTGCTGTCGGCCCAGTGCTGAGCCCTCACCCAGGGCGCTCCACCCAGGCCCTTAAGTTCATCTTCCATCCATCCCTCCAGATGCCTGGCAGAGCCCTGGACACTCTCATCCTTCTTCTTCTTCTGCTGACACAGTTCCTTGGAGCTGGACTTACCTCTAGTAGCTGACATTCTACTAAATTCATTCATTCTACTAAATAAATTCATTCTTAAAAAAAAAAAAAAACTTAGTGAGGCCTCTCCTCCAGGAACTGTTTCTAGATTTTTCCAAGTAATGAAATCTCTTCTGGTTTAGAAAAGTAAGGAAACGTTCGTTGTTGTCACCCTCTCTCTCTTACCTCATGGTTTGGAAGCCAGGTTTATAGGTCAAAGGTAGTTTGTCCCTTGCTAGGAAACACTGTAGGGGCTGGGGTATTACTTTTCTGCATATCTCTGCAGCATTCAACTTTTAAGGCACTTACTACAGTCAGAGACAAAAGAGATTTCTGGACACTTGTCCCATTCTCTCTCCCCAGCTGTCTTGCCAGCTCCTTCTGAGATTACAGATAGAGTCTTCCTACCTGAACACCACACAGCACCTAACTTGACAACTAGGTGTTTAACAGATAAGGTGAGTGGATACATGGTCAGATAGGACTAGCATGATCAAAGTGAAGTATAAGCTGTGGTGCTGCTCTTAAATTTACATTGGATATCTCTGAGCTTTGAAATAAGTTAAATTCACCCAGATAAGAAAATGCAAATTCTAGAGTGATGTCTGTTTTCAGTGCATGAGGATTCTCACATCACTGTGTTTCAGCAAACACAAATTGTTAAGGTTAACTTTGATTCTTTTTCCCCATATTTGAAAAAGTGAAATATAATAAATCCATAGGAGTATGTATTTCTTGTGTTGAACTAAAACCCCAACATCCCATCAGAAACCCAGCCACTAACATCCCCCTCCCACCCAAAGCTGGCCACATGCAAAACCAACAGCGTTCTCAGTTTAAGACTGGATTCAACCTCTTTCTCCCCTTCTTATCCTCAGCAAGAGTTAACAACGTCTACACGGAGAGACCGTGTCATTGGCAAATCAATCACTCGGATCAGTGAGGCATTCCATTATTTTTCATTCAGAGACCTCTGAACTTACCCACTACACAGATCCAAACCATCAGTTGTTCTGACTTCATACAGACATAATTTATGGATAATTGTAAAGGAAGAAAGCAAGGGATCTGGAAGTCTCTTGCTTGGAAGGAAATAAGTTTTGGTTTGTTTCTGGTGAATCAGGCTATTATTAGTAATCATTTCGGTAGGGGGCTAAGAAGTTACTCACATGTGCCAACAAAATTTGTATGGAGTTACATGGGATATAAATCATTCACAAGTATTTCACAAATATACTTCTGAGACAGGAACAGCCAAATCTATCTGTGGTTTTGTTTTGTTTTTTGGCGAGGAAGGGCAGGCTTATGTCCCAATATATGATTTTTGTTTACATGTGTGTTCGTTTTCCACAGAAGAAAAAAAATTTAAACCGAGCAAAAATACAAAGACGAAAATTTGGTGCCATGTTCCTACAAAGTTTTGAAAGTAAAGGAACATTTCTCAAGATGAGGGAGGCCTGATCCCCAGACCTGGGATGGCTGCCCAGCAGCATCCCATGCTCCACTGAATGTGGGTCTGGGGTCACCAACAGGACAGCTGTCACAGAGTGCTAAGGGGGCAGCAGGCTGGTGGGGGGGCAAGGAAGATGTGGCAGTGGAGACAAGCACAGCAGTGGAATGGGAACATGTGTATGGGGTGTGGGGTGCCAACCTGGAGGCAATCAGCCTTATTTCCTGGGAGGCCACTCTGCATCCCAGAAAGCCACAGCCAAAGGCTTCTTCCCCCGGGTATGCACTCGTCTCACCATGCGCTTGTCTCTGGGCACGATTTACAGTGCCTCAGGCAGCCACAAGTTGAGGACTGGAGAGGGAGGATGCAGAGGCCAAAAGAAGTTTGCTGTCTACACTGCCTCCCCTGTGGGGGTGCCAGGTGCAGAGGCCAACGAACAGCTTACTATCTACACTACCTACCCTGTGAGGGTGCCAGGTGCAGAGACCAATGAGTGGCTTAGTGTCTATACTACCTGCCATGTCGGGATGCCAGGTGCAGACACCAATGAGCAGATTGCTGTCCACACTACCTACCCTGTGGGGATGCTGGGTACAGAGGCCAATGAGTGGCTTGGTGTCTACACTACCTACCATGTGGGAGTGCCAGGTGGGGAGGCCAATGAGCAGCTTGTTGTTCACACTGCCTACCATGTAGGGGTGCTAGGTGCAGAGACCAGTGAGTTGCTTGGTGTCTACACTACCTACTCTATGGGGGTGCCGGGTGCAGAGGCCAATGGACAGCTTGCTGTCCACACTACCTATCATGTAGGGATGTCCTGTATAGAGGCCAGCAAGCAGTTTGCTGTCCACACTACCTACCACCCCCGAAGCAGGTGATGGGCCAGGAGCCGGACGTTGAAGATCTCTAAGACCATCTTTATATCACTCAGAAATAACGGCTGTACAAATCAGTCTTCCCAGAAGGAAAGGTGCCCTTTTCAAAGTTCAATTTACTGCCCTGAAGTGGTGAAAAGCCCCTTCATTCTAACTCTGTCAGATGACTTTTGTGTGCTTAAAAACCAGCATTTTCCTTTCACAGCTGAGCGCCAGATGCCCAGACACCAAGGACCCACAAAACTTGATTCACTTCATTTTCTCAATTATCATTTCACATTTTCAAAAACACAAGGGCCCTGGGTTCAAAAAAACAGGGGACCTTGAGGAAGTGAGAGTGTTTGGGCACTAATGCCAGAGCCTTTCAGGGAAAGCCATGGTGTTGTTCTCCATCAGCTCACTTGGCAGTTAGACTCATGTGCAGAGTTCTGTTCCAAAAATGCAGCAGGCCCTACAATGACCTCATTAATGTCCCTTCACCAGCTTGTGGCAAAATGGTAGTGGGGAATTTTCTGGAATTATGCTGGGAGAGGGAAGCATGACCAACCACCATACCCCAAATAGCAGGGGGAGTAGGGTGGAGGAGGATGGAGACAGGATCAGAATGCACTTGAGGAGTGCAGGAGCTCCCTGGCATCCCTACAAGCTGTCTTGAAAACCATCTCCCCTCAGGCACATGGGTTTGCTATAGAGAACTACGGGGCAGGGCCAGGCTGTGGAAACCCAGATGCTCACTGGCATTATCCTGTCCTGGCCGTTTGGGTCAATTGGCCTGGATAAGCCTCACCCTACACAAGGTGGGAAGCCCCAGCCTTCTTCCCACCTCCTCATGGGATTCTTGAGGGCATGATGTTGGCCCCAGCACTTCTTGCTCTGTCTTCTCACTTCTACTAATTCTGACTGTATTAGTCCATTTTCACATTGCTATAAGGAAATACCCAGGACTGGGTAATTTATAAAAGAGGTTTAATTGACTCACAGTTCTGCATGGCTGGGGAGGCCTGAGAAAACTACAGTCATGATGGAAGGCACCACTTCACAGGGAATCGAGAGAGAGAATGAGTGTCAGCAGGGGAAATGCCAGGTGCTTATAAAACCATCGGATCTTGTGAGACTCACTCATTATCACGAGAACAGCATTGGGAAAACTGCCCCCATGATTTAATTACCTCCACCTGGTCCTGCCCTTGACACGTGCGGATTATGGGGATTACAACTCAGTGAGACTTGGGTGGGGATACAGAGTGAAACCGTATCACTGACTCTCATGTCTTTCCTCTTATGTATCCTCTCTCCCCCCTACATTTACACAATCCATTTGCTTTTGATGTCCCCACAAGGCCATTTCATTGCTCCTCCAACATTTACTCACCAACATTTACATGTCTCACCATGTTATTCTGTTCACTCATTTATCTGTTCTGTCTTTTGGAACTTGATCTCTCTTTTCATAGGTACATCTAGCCCCCACTGCCCTTCTAGCTTTCTCATCAATGGGGGCTGCTATCCTCTGATGTGACCCCAATCTCCTGGCTGCAGAAATTGATCAAAAGTGGAGACATGGCCTGTGCTGAACCAAAAATGGTCCCTCACATTCTTAGCCATTGTGATTGGTCCAGGGAAGGGCACAGGTGCCAGCTGTAACCAATCAGAGCTCTTCTTTGGGGTTTTCCTAAGTAGAGATGGGGAGAGAGTCCCGTTCTCCCTAGAGGCTGAGATGTAAAGATTGGGTCCAGGTGTAGTGGTGACCCTGGACCCAGCTACCTGTGAAAGCAGATACGTGAATACACACCAGGAAAACAGTAAAAAAGAGAACAAGACTGATATGATGAGAGAGGCAGCCAGAAGACCTCCTGGGCTCCTTTGCTCTAGTGCTGTCTATCAGCCACAAAGCTCCTTGGAGCATCCAGCCAGAAACTAGGGTTGAGGTGGGGAAGACATCCCCTGGAGAGGCCCCTGAAAGTACTGGTGTCAGTAAATCTACATGAGCATACTGGACCTTTTCAGCAGGTAAAGCAGTTCTTTCTCACATCCACCTGTGAAGTCCAAGAGACATAAATCTGAGTGTCATGCTAAATAATGCCAAGATCATGAACTGAAATTCTACTTGGGTCCTTTTACATGGCTTTTTTAAAGGAAGTCAGAGGAGAGTATTCCCAACCTTTGAAAAAGGACGGGTCAATTCGAAGTTCCATTAGTGGCTCAGTGCAACTAGGAAAACATAAGTACTATTATATTAATATAGGACATGAAAACAGTGGTCTTACCTCAGGGTGTAAGGACTGAATCAAATGATATGTGCCAAGTTCTGGAAACTATCTGACACATGGTAAATACTCAACAACTGTTAGCTATTATTATCTCCAGTATTTGCATTTGAACTGAGGAAGATCTTAAACCAGTCTCCTTACCAAGCACAAGTCAGCACTTGTAGGAAGGACATGCCAGCAGGTCACTTGGTACAGAGAGTTTCAGATGATTAAGCTGCAGACCCAAGAGACAAGAAAATGAATGTCTGCATCATTATATCATTCATTCTTGGAACCAGTTAGGGCATCCACTATAATGTGAAGTATAGGCAAGTCAGCAGGGCAGACTTTGTTCTATGTTTCTCCTATAACCATGAGCTGTTATAGGACTGTTCCAACTGGAAGAGACTTTAAAGATAAGGAAAGCTATCACAGACTCTCACTAGACAGATGAGAAAACTACAGTCACCTTTGGATTCTGAGTCTACAGGTCAGTGCTTGTCAGGGGTGGGCACTCCTGCTGGGTCACTCTTTGCCTGGGGAAAAAGCTCCAAAGGTGACCATGAGTACTTTAAGCACATACTAATTGCCCTGGGATACCCCTAACTGTCCAGTACTGAACTGTGAGCACATCATCTAGCCAAGTAGATCACTCTGAATTCCTAACATTTTAGTGGGCAGATGAATCTCCTTCCAAAACATTTCTCCTTGAAATTGTACTTAATGCTATGGTATAGACTATAAGTGGTGACAACGAATGTCTTTTTTACTAAAATCCTTTTCTATGTTGTTTGGTGTAGAAATGTAAAACATATACTGAAGATAAGTCTGTAAGATGGCAGGTTCTTGCATGGGCAGTACCATTTAATCATGTCAGTGAAGTGATGGAGTAGGTGCTGTTACGCTCATTTTACAGAGGAGAAAACTCAAGTTCTGGGGAGTTAAGTTTCCCAACTTTCTGCAGCTGGTAATTGGCTCTGCCAGGATTTAAACCTAGCCTTGCCTTATTTGGAAGCCTGTTCTCTCTCCATTGTGCATTGTCTCAAAATAGAGAGGGCAGCATTTGTAAATAATTTTGGCAAAATCCAAAGCTGGAGTAATTGGATCAGTTGATCAACAAGTATCTGTCCAAAGATATGCAGAGCACCTCAAGCTAGTGGGAATACTAAGGAAAGATATCCTTTTTTGAATTTTTTGAATTTTTGAATATCTTGGCTGTTGCCAAGATAACTGTCAATTGTTAAGTGGCTTACAAAAGTAAGAGACAGTATCCCTGTATGATGCCAGCAAGAAGGAAAGAGTTCCTTCCCTTCAGGTTAGCAGTCACCATTCCCCTTACCCTGCACACGTGACTCTCCCTAATTAGGCATTAAATAAGCTCCATTTCTCTCCAGAAAAAAAAAAGCATCCTATCTCTAAGTTCCCATCTGTAGGACTGTAAAATCCCTTTACTTTGTAATTAGCCAAGAACAAATAACCACCCAGAGGCAGCTGTGCTGCCTATTAGAGGGATGTAGAGAAAAAAAGAGAATGGTAGATAGCATGCCTCACTTTAGGTATTATTTGTTTCTTTCTGAGAAAAAATGACAAATTCTCCAAAAGAAAAAAAAATCATTTGTCACCAATGCACCAATGCTAACAGTGCAGACCAGGGTTCTATAGTTTTCCATTTTTTCCAGAATTGAAATGTTCTTCCTGCAGTGTACACTTTCTTGATCTGAGGTCACCTGAAGAATGTTTTCTCATTTGTTCCCACCATGTACTCAGACTCAAAGTGATGCTCCTTCTCTCTTGCACCTTGTTCAGCTGCCTGCTTCTCTCTAAAGAGCTTTCCCAAGCCCTCACTGCGGAGTGATCAAAAGGGGCTGATGGATGCCAGGTTTAGGAAATTCCATGGGAGAATACAGTTCAGCGGTTCCTTGGTTTTACTGCCCATGAAAATTTCCCATATATGGGGGTTTCTGTGAGTACAAATGTAGTCCTAAATCTTTACTTATCTTGTTTGGTAAACCACTGGCATTTCAGCTCAGTGATGTGTATTAATCATGTCTTTCATTTCCTGTATTTCGATGCTCTGATACTGCATCTTGCTGACCCTGAGGGACTGCACCTCCCAGGGTTAACCAGCTCCTAGAGATAGGGAGCAACATACCCAAGAATGTGCTTTTCAAATACAAACCAATCAATCCAGAGCCCACACCCAACCATCTCCTTTATTAGACTCTCACTCTCCACTTTGGGACCCCTATCCACTGTTCAGGTCACCCCAGGGCCAGATGCCAAAAACCTAGTGAGAAAAGAAAAGAACTTTTATGTGAAGAATGTGAGTCCTTTTAAACCATGGGGCCTAGAGAGACATTAAAATGAGACGGTAATCAGTCCTACTTCCCCTTGGAGCTATGTACTCATCTTTTGAAATTGCTTGCTATTGCTACACACTATTTTTTCAGTGGCAGTTGTCTCCTAATTTGTTGGCCTTACCATACTTCACATTTTCTATTAATACTTTATATTTTTTCAAAGTGAGAGTCTCTACTGAGTCACTCTTACCAAATTCCAGGGCCTACCACAAGGCAGCAGAAGAATTTTGGTGGTCTCATCCTTATCTTGTTTTCAAAGAGAAAAACCAACAACTGTGATTTAAAAAGGAAGCAAAACAATCAAAGAGATGCAGATGCAAGTTTAATACTCTGCATCTTGGAGAAAACTTTCCTAACGTGACCTGAGTTTAGTCAATGCCTCATTCAAACAACAAATCTTGATGCGTTTTCCCTGCGGAACATTCATTAAAACCACTGCATGATTTCTGAGGATCTGGATTTTGTAAGCTCATTAGTTTGTGTAAGAGCTCTCTGTGATTTGACCCAGTTTCAATCCCCAAACTCCAGAAATAAAATATAAATGTTTTACGTACGAGGATTTGGTCATCTATCATTAATCTATTAATAAGTAACAGGGTGATACTGCCCCACATATAACCTGAAATGCCTTGGATGATACATTGCAGAGAAAGGGCATGTTCCATTAAATCCTGAGTGAGGAGAACTTCCTAGAGAGAGAGCTATTCGCACAAGATAAAACATCTATATCTTAATTGGAACTACCTGAATAATGAACTATAGTCCTTCTAATGTTATTTAACCCATTTATGCCTGAGGTTGCAATTTTTTGAATTTTTGCAATCAGACCTTGGCGATGACCTTGAGCAATAGGATATAAATAACTGCCACATTCTTATGTTCCAATAGTGGAACACTAGGCAAAAATAAAAAGCAGACAGTTACAACCACCATCATCCACTGAAAGTTCATCAAAAAAACTTGAAGCATTCACATGAATTTCTACTTTTCACAATTTACAGCACTAAGTCAGTGTTTTAAGATGCTTTGGGAAACATGTGCTTAATAATACATCTGGCTATAAAGAGCAAGCAAAGCATTCCCCCTTTTAGCTGAGGCAACACAGCTGAGCCAGTCTCTGCAGTGCAATATTACCTGACTCTCACCCAGGTGACAAGAGAGACCCCAAGCTTCTGACTGAAGACTTTCTTTAGCTGCTGACTTTTGTTGCTTTTTTTGTTTTTTCCACTTATGAATGTCTTGGGCTTTAGACAGGCAGAGTGGTAGACTTCAGCTTGGAATTCTCCACGGGGTCATCTGCCTTTAGGTGAATTATTGTGAACAATGAGAGAAAGTTCAATAGGCGAACTGAAAGGTGGTCACAGAAAAAGAGCAATCTAATACTTTCAAATTAATCAGGCATTTTTCCTTGTCTTCTTTGATTGATTCAACTTTTTAAATTTTGACTCTGAATATTGTTTATTAGGATGATTATTAAGATTATATATATAATCTTATATATATATATAACAGATATATATAAATCTGTTCGATTCTGTAAAAATGATGGTAGCCAACTATCTGGTCCTCTACGATACCTGCCTTGGGGGTTGGCTTTTGCTAAGCACCATGTTTGCATTGACATGCTGCATATTTTGTTGGCCTCAAAGCAAAGACTTCTCCCTGCTGTCACCTCATTGGTGCCTTTGATGACCTCAAACAGATGCCGAGAGGATTCAGGTAGTTTGCAAAGCTAGGACTTCAAAGCGTCTTCCCTCAGATAGAGTCAATCAACTTATCTTAAAACGGTAAGATTTAAACCTGATTTTTAAGGATTCTAAAACAAAATAATTCTATAACGCTTTGCAATGTTTAAAGCTCCCCTCACCATCCAGAAAGTCTTTCTTATTTTCAAGCTAAATGTTCCCTGTGGCAGCTTAAAACCCTGACATTTCTCGGTGCTGATAACAGCTATGCCTCTGTGTTGCTCTGTGATGTGGAGAGAGAACTCCTCAAATTCAGACAGAGAAAACACCTTGTTAACAAGTTATTACTTGAATGAATTTATCTTTTTTTTTTTTTGAAGTGAATCTATTTCTTGAGTGAATTGTTGACTTTCTGTTTCAACTCAGTATGAAGTTGACCGGGGCTACTGCTTCTGACTCCAGGCTAAGTTTTCAATCTACCTCCTCCAGTTGCTCAGTAGTAGTTTGGAAGGCAGCTGGGAGGGGAGGCTCTGGGTGCTTATCTGGCCGGTGACAGGCACCTCACCACTGACCAAAGGGTGACTGAGACCCACGGCCCCATGGAGGGGCTGCTCCCAGCGTGTGACTGAGCACAGCAGGAACACCAAGGACTCAGTGATGCTCTGCTTGTCTTGCTGAACCCTGTCTGTACTGCACGGCCATCCACACGTGGACGCTTTCACACAACCTTGCTTCCCTCTCTCCCTCCTTCACTTGGGTCAGAAGGCACAGGGGTCCACCGCCCCTCCCAACCCTCCCCCAGCTCCCTTGCCCTCTTTATAGGCATTTCTCTAATAAAACCCTTGCATCCTTCATTCTGTCTTGGCATCTGTTTCTCAGAGGACCCAGAATTGCCCTAGGGATGACCTTGGGATGTCACATGGGGCTGGGTTGAAGGCAGAACCAAAGTCCTCACTGTACTGCTCATCAACATTTCCTTCCCATTGGCCAACCAGCCAGTTAGCATGTTCCCAGGGTGCATAAAAGCTGCTCTACTGCCCTGACCCCAAAGCCTGGGTGCTCCTTTTGCCCCCAGCAGAGACACCTGTCTGTGCTGGGGTCCTGAGGGCAGGCAGAGGATGGAGGACATGACCTTGTGCAGACTCCACCGCTGATCAGAGTCATCAACAACCTCAAAGGCCAAAATTCAAAACAGGCAGGATGGAGTAGGGTGTGACTGTGTCTGCGTGTGTGTGTGCATGTGTCCCTAGGTGAGTGTATACCTGCATGTGTGTGCATGTGCATGTGTGTGTCCATGAGTGCAAGTGCCTGTGTGTGTGTGTGTGCATGCATGCAAGTGTGTGAGTCTACCTAGCTGTGCTTGTGCATGGGCCTGTATGCATGTGTGAATTTGACTGTGAGTGTGCACACATGCAAATGTGTATGTGTGTGTGAGTATGTGGTCACAGGCTGCAGCAGGAGCATCTCAAGGGAGAAGGGCTGCTAGTGTGGATCAGCTGCATTTCTATGCACTATTTTCCCCATTAGCACTCTCCCTGAAGACTACAGAAATCCTATAGTTCACGTTCTGTTTTTAAATTCCACATAAATAAACTGGGAGAATGGTCTTTCCTTCCCCCTTGCTCTCCTTCCCTCCCTGGTCCTTTCCCTCCTTTTCCTCCTTCCGTATTTTTTCTCTTTCTCACCCAACTTCCCTCCTTCCTTTATTTTCTTTCTTTTGGCATCAAGACCCTTGGTCGGGCTAGAGATTGCACCTGCCTGAGCGGTGAGCCAAGGGAAAACTCTCTTTTGATTATTGATCTTCTCTGCTTTAAGCCTTATTTGTCTTCAGTGAGCCCAGAAAACAGAAGAACAATGATGCCTTTGGCCATGTCTGTAAGATCAGTGCCAGCAGAGATGATGGCTCCAAGGAGTCAAACCCTAAAGGTGGGCTTTACCCCAGCAAGAGCCAAATCTTAGCTCAAAGAAAGACATAGTATTAGGGTGGGGTTGGGGGCTGGGGAAGAAAGATCAAACCAAATCCCTTCCTCCTTCCTTCCCTCTCTCCCTTGGGACTCAGTTCCCAGTGGCTTCCCCAGAGATGCCTTCGTGCAGCCCCTAGGGTGGCTACCTCCCCACCCTTCACCCTATTAAATCACAGCCCAGGCCCTCCTCTTTTTTTCTCAGCTGTGCAGACAGGCTTTCCCACTGTAGCTCGAGATTAAAAATGAGACATTTATCGTGAGGAAATTCTCCCTGCTTTAGGGTGACATAACTCTAAATCAAATGACGAGAGCATAATCAGCAACACTGAAGATGCCTTTTATGGGTCAGTTAGAAATAAAAATGGAACAACTGAACTCCTGCTACCCTAGGAGCACAGATTTATGGTCCTCTTGGATGACCATATATAGAGTCGGCTGGCCCAGAACATTATTTATTTAGCAAATCATCAGGGCTTCAAAGATAATCCTGGAAGAACCTCATTGTCAAGTAGATGAAGCAGTCTATTAAAATGACACAGTAAATTCAAGCCCAACTCCTATCGTCTTCCACATAAATATGTGTCCTTCCCGGGCTAAGCTTGACTCAAGAAAGAACAGTGTCTCCTGAATGAGGGGTAGATACAAAGTATTAGAGATAGTGTCTGTATTACCTCTGCATTTACTCACACGCTTTCCATAGGCTTCTTTCCAGACTTTGCACCATAAAAATGAGTTTCAGCATTATGCTGCAATGCTGCCTGGATAACCCTGAACCAAAGATGTAATTCTCTTTTCTCAGAAATAATTAGTTTGAGCATACAAAAATGACATGCCAGAAGCGATCAAATATCAGCAGCCTCCTCTGGGTCAACCCAATACATCAATTATTTTCTCAGTGATAACAGAGGTAAAGGTGAGAACAGTGGAGGATGGTTGAGTGAACAGTGAGGATAGTTGAGTTGCTTGCTTTTGTTTTGTTAAACACAGTTCATACCTCTTTTGCGTTTAGTAACCTTCAGAGAAATGAAAGTTTCTGGCTGCTAATAGTGTACAGAGGGGAAATTATTTCTGATTTCTAAAAAATAGCATTATATTTGTGTTTTAAATTCCTGGGGGGAAACACTGGAGGGGGAGGGAAGAACCTGAAGATGGAAAGAAGGCATCCCATGCTTGCTGTAGCTGACAAAACCACAATTCACAACTTATCTGTTACACATTTGCCATATCCCCAACTTGCAAGTAAGGATATCGATACTGATAAAGACAGTTTATGTTTGTAGACTGCACTGCTTGTATAAAGCCTCTTCACACCCATCTCCTGGGGAAGGCAGGTTAAATAGCTACAATTTTAGAGAAAAGGAAGGTGTAGATAAGGAAGCTGCAACGTACCCAACACCACATGGCCAAGAAGTGATGGAATCTGGAGTGGGTAAGAATTCAGAACTACAATCTAGGGCTGCTTCTCTTCTGCCTCCCAGATAAGGATTAAGGATGGTCCATGCCATATCCTGCATACTCAAAGGAGAGAACTCACATGAGCAATTACACTGTAGCTTACTTTGCTCAGTGGCTCTGGCAGTTTTATCATTTTGGGGAAAATAATGTTTGTTGCAAGTGCCAGTGGTTAGACCCCAACATGCAAATGTGGAACTTCCTCCACATCCTTGTTCTCATCTTAGAATTTCACAGCCCTTGCTGACAGTGCCCTGAACCCCAGTCAGACATTTATTTTTCAGAAGTCCCTCAGAGTCTAATGACTCCTACTTAACACACACTATTAACATGGTGTGGATTGAGTGCTGTGTCCAAGCTTAGTGAATGTTTAAGCCAGCAAACAAGAAGCACAGTGATTGAATTTTACTGGTGTGAAATGAGCTGGTTGAGGCAAACCAGAAGGTAACAGAAGTAGAAGCTCACGGCCACCTGTGAAGGGAACAAACAGCAACTGCAATACCCACAACCAGATCGGGCTCATGCTGCTGCTACTGCATGGAGACAGGGCTGAAGAAGGCGCACAAGACACAGTGCAAGGTGGCAAGAACGTATTTTCAAAAGACTGCACTGAAATAAGTCCAAACCAAACGTTGGACTTCCAATTATCTGAGTAATTCAAATATGAGGAGCACAGCAATGCAAGATCCCTGATGTGTTATTGCAAATGTGCTGTTTTGTTATATGTCTGCGGACAGCAGAATTATTGATAAGCTTCTAAAACTGTGGATTAATCCACTGATATTAAAGTTGTGTATGAATACACAGAGCAAAACATAAACTATCCTCTGGAAATGAAGAGCCTGTTCCCTGATGGGAGATAAAAGCCCCTTTCCAGACAACCTCTACAGGTCCCACTGGTTCCCACTGCCTGGAGTCCCTCCTCCCAGCCTCCAGTAAATACTTTTTTCCAGGAGAGATCTTTATTCTCTCTGGGTCAGCCCAGGACAGGCCTGGGAGGAGGACAAGTTGGAGGGCGGGGCCTGTAACAGGCAGAGGCACCGCAGTGGGAATGGACTCTGGGTTCCCGACAGCAGCTTGTTTCACAGGGAGCGTCTTCACACCTCATTTTTGGGGCCAAGGCTGCATCCACCTGCCTTTTCCCCCAGCCCCCAGTGGAACAATGAAGCGCAAATGGTATTTGAAAAGTCAAGAAACATAAAATCGATTTCTTTCTAAACAGTAGTTATTTACATTTTTACATAATATGCTCAATATATTTTTTCAGCTTCCAGATGCCTCTTCAGATGAAATACCTTGAAATTTAAAGCAATGAGTTCACTTATTCACCCGACAAAAGTAAAGCAGATGCACCATTTTCCCTGTGTGTCCGAGTCAGGGGACGCTATGATGTGTGTACTGATCTCATCCATGATCATGGCTTTTGTTGCTTTCTTCATGCCGGTGTCTCACTGCTGCCAGCCCCACCTCACCTGGTGTTCCAGGCTTCCTGGGCATCTGCTTCCCAAACTCCATGTGTTCAGATGGCATTCATTCCTGTGCATGCACGCACACACACCTACACGTGTGCACACATATGCATACACATGCACACAGAGACACACGCACACACACATGCACAAACACACGCACAGGCATACACACATACATGCATGTCTTCTTCACCTTTGTATTTCCTGTCCTAGTGTGGACACCAAACTGCCTGCTTCCCCTTCCCCCATTCACCTGGGAATCTTTTTATTCCTTTGTTCTCTGTTCTTTTTATGCCCTTGCTGCCCATGTCCAACCAAGGGCCAAGCCTCTAACCTGGCCCCTCCTCTCACTCCCCAGTCCCACTGTTGCGGTTCAGGTATTCGTCATCACCCACCTGGATGGCCGCAGTAGCCTCCTGACCCATGCATGCTCCTAGGTCCAACCTTATTTCCTCTCAAATCCATTCTCCAAGAGAACCAATACAAACTCATTGGTACAGCTGGTAGTGAGTGGAATGTGGCAACATCTCACAAAATGACACACATTTGCCCTTCAATGCAGCAATCTCATTTTCAGGAGTTTACCTCGAAAATACATCCATGAATCAAAATAACTGACCATAGCATTATTCGTGACAGCAAAGTATTGGAAACAATCCAAGTGCCTATCCCTAGGACACTGGCTAGATAAACAATTTTATATAGTGTTGACTTTTGAAATGTAAGCATTTTGCATTTCCAAAAAATAAATTCAAAGATAAACATGCCTAAAGTTGTAAATAAACAATTGAATCTAACCACAAATAATATATTTAAGTAATTTTAAACACAGTCCTCTGAGTGTACACCCATAGTGGGACATGTTCTAAGAAGGAAAATAGCTCTAAGAAATCTTACATTTTACCTGGTAAGTTTGCTGTTGTTGGTGGTGTTACCTATATAGTAATCTGGAAACAACTTTGTGTATATTGTAATATAGAGCACAAATAAGTAAATATATTCATATATTTGAGAACCAATGTAGGGATATGGAATGGGAGGAAGTGAGGAAGAATCTCATGTTGAATTGGTGTTATTGGCATAAACTAGTAAGTTTGGGAAAATATACATTTCTAAGCACTTTCCACTTGAAGGGCCTAGAAGCAGCAACATTTCTGTAGCAATAAAGCACAGTTAGCACATGGACCTGGGTTTCTAGTGATTATTCCTCACTAAAAGGAACTAGGGCTCCCTGGAGAAGTGATAATTCCAAGTTCAGGGCAAGAAAGCACAAAGTTAGGCAGGAAGCCTGGAAGTGCACAAAATTGAGTAAGGACCATCAAAGGCACACAAGCTGGCTTGAAGGAGAAACCACTGGCCCAATTTGGGACAATTTGAGCACCAACATGCATAATGAATGACACTAATGAATTATAATGCATTGAAAAAAAATGAATCCCAGGAGTCTACAGTGATGATTTAAAGAAGTGTGTGGTGGGAGTTTCTCTTCAGAGAAGCATGCCAAGCTACAAATGGAGAATGAAAGATAGAACTGTAAAATCTCCCTTAATTATGAAGAGTAAGATATATCTTTAAAATGGAAAAACTGTGGAGACATCAAGTGGACAACTTAGGACAGCAATACTGGGACAAGCTGGCACCATGAGCCTCTGGAACCGATGCAATGGGAAGGCCACCACCTCTCCCATGTGGTACTTTTGCCAAAAATGTTTGACCTTAATCTAATAACGAGTGAACAATTGCACAAACCTCACATTGAGGGACATTCTACAAAGTGACTGGCCTGCACTCTTAACGGATATAATGTCATGAAAAACAAAGCAACAATAACAACAAAAAGGCCGGGGGCTGGTCATTAAAAGAGACAAAAGAGCCAATGTCCCCAGTAATTAATTTTTTTTTTTTTTGAGACGGAGTCTCAATCTGTCACCTAGGCTGGAGTGCAGTGGCACAATCTTGGCTCACTGCAACCTCCGCCTCCTGGGTTCAAGCGATTCTCCTGCCTCAGCCTCCTGAGTAGCTGGGATTATAGGCGCGCACCACCATGCCTAGCTAATTTTTGTATTTTTAGTAGAGACAGGGTTTTACCATGTTGGTCAGGCTGGTCTTGAACTCCTGAACTCGTGATCCGCCCACCTCGGCCTCCCAAAGTGCTGGGATTACAGGTGTAAGCCACTGTGCCCGGCCCAAAAATTTTTATTAGCGGGTGTGTTTTGCGGGTATTGGCCATTAGTGTTTTTGTGTTTTCCTTGATCAGACTCTCCATAAAGAACAGGAGACCTATAAAGTTCCTTTGTGGGATAATTCAGAAAATTTAACTATAGAATGAGTGTCAGGTAATACATTCAATATATTTTCAGTGTTCAATTCCATAGAATAGCAGTGACATTGTGGTTATGCAAGATAATGTCCTTTGCTCCTAGAGACGCAAGCTCAAGTTTTTTTTTTTTTTTTTTGAGAAAGGGTCTCACTCTGTTGCCCAGGCTGGAGTGCTGTGGCACAATCTTGGCTCACCACAACCTCTGCCTCCCAGGCTCAAGCGATTCTCCTGCCTCAGCCTCCCAAGTAGCTGGGATTACAGGCACACACCACTACCACTCGGCTAATCTTTGTATTTTTAGTAGAGATGGGGTTTCACCATGTTGGCCAGGCTGGTCTTGAACTCCTGACCTTAAATGACCCACCCGCCTCAGCCTCCCAAAATGCTGGGATTACCGGCTGAGCCACTGCACCTGGCCCCATGCTCAATTATTTAGTCATCATGTCTATAACCTATTTTCAAAGTTTTGGCAAAAATATACAGAGAGGAAGAGAAGACCAATGTGGCACCTGTTAACAAGTTGGGAATCCATGTGTAGAATGTGCAGTTATTTATGGTACTGTTCTTGAAACTCTTCTGTAGATTTGTAAGTTTCAAAATGAAAAGCTGGAAGTAGTTGGAGTCAAGTCTATGCTCCTGGACCCAGGAAATTGTCTTGGGTATTTGGTTTCTGCTTAATCTCTCAGCTTTATATCTTGTCACACCTGGCCTCCCTTGCACCAGCCACCCCCACTTGTCTACTGTTTCTAGATCACACCATGCCTTTCCTCTTCGCTCTGCTATGGTTCATGTGGTTCCTCCCACCATTAAGGGATTCCTTCCTTTTCATGCCATAACTTCATTTCCTTTAAACGTATCTCAGACAAGACTCTTTGTGAGACAAATTCCTTTTCTGCACACCCCTCCCCTATCCCTCCAGGCTTGGGTGCCTACCTCCATTATATCATGCACTCTGTTGTGGGACATGAACTGCTGACTGCTGACAAAACTGGCATCCTGCACTAAACAGTAAGCTCCCCAGGCAGACCTGGCTTCAAATCCTGAGTGCACTGTCAGGACCTGGCACCCTCAATGCCCACAGAACCAACCTACTGTGGGGGCTGGGCAGGGATGTCTCTAAACATGCAGCCCTCTCTAAATATCAGGATTCCTGCTTCCTCGCTGCCTGCCTTTGCTCAAGCTCTGGATGATGCTGTGTTATTAATAACAACAAATGGAGCTCTGGAAAACCAATAAGTTCAGTGCCTATACCAAAACAGAAACAGAACCCCTGGGAGCAGAGAAAACAATTCTGCAAACCCTCCTGCTGCTTAGCCCCATTAAAAACACCTCCCGGGGACTCCTGCTTAGCTCATTCTTTGGGAAGGAAAGCATCCTGCAAAGTTTTTAAATGGCCTAGCTACATTTTCTTTTGTCCTAATTACCACAGCCATCTTTTTCAGACTGAGCAAAGGCCCCTTATCACTTTGCACTCACCCTGCTGCTAGGGTTCAGTTTCTGCAGTTGTGGCTGAGCAGGCAAGCAGGAAAAGCTAGAGGAAGGGAGATGGCCCCTTCTGAGCTCAGCCCCTCAAATGTCTCCCTCCCATGACATCTGGATGACCAGCAGGGCTGAGAAAATCAAACATTCCCTGTTCTGCTAAAGTAGCTTAGTTGTGGCCCAGAACACTGAACCACTCTTGGCCAGACCGGCTGGATGCGGGGCAAGAGCTGCCTGTGTGTCTTCCCTGAGCATGCCAGGTGCCCAGCCATAGGAGTTTGCTCAGGCCACATGAATATGCTCATTTACAAATGTGAAAACTGAAGCTTGGGAATTAAAGTAGCAACACTGATCAGCAGAGTTTTATGGCCAGGAGGTGACACTGATTAAGGGACTTCCTAACTTTATCAATTACTAATCAATTACACTTATGCGTAACTCTCTTATTCCATCAGAGGCCTGCAGGCAAAAGGGCTCACTCACACATCCTTCTATGGGGGCTCGTTCTTCCCCCAACTCAGTGGGTGGGGTTTTGTAAAGAGGTGAGAAATTCCTTCCTGATTGCTAAAATAATACTTTCTTGCAATAGAGACTTCCTGCTTAAGATTTTAGAACTTTCTTGTAAGCTGTGGCTGCTCATTGGAAACACCAGGGGAGATTTTTAAAGTTCCCCCTGCCAGGACTCACTGCAGACCAATTACTTACCTCACTCTGGGGAAGGAACAGAGGCATCAGTATTTTTTAAAGTTCTCCAGGTGACCTTAATGTGCAGCCAGGGTTGAGAACTACCATCAGCATTTTCAACAAAACTACAGAAGATGTTGACAGCAGGACAGCCCAGGTCAGAAGTCAGGTTCCTGACAGCCCACTGATCACAAGCGTCCTCAGTTCTTTCTGGGATACATCATGCCAGAACCATGGAGGTGCAGCCCTACTCCCGTAACTGCTTGCTCTCCCAACACACAATACCTGTGTCACTACCTGCTTGACATAGGCACGTCTAGCCAGTAGCAGCCTGCCCTCTCTCCCCAAGTTCTGGATCTGAGCTTTATTTAAAAAACCCAAGACCTGTTTAGTGCGGTGGCTACAAGCACAGCACTGTGGCCAGGATAGTCTGGTTCTGCTCTGAGCTCTGCCATTTACTGGCCGTGTGGGGGAGACTTAGATTCCCTCAGAGATTACCTGCAGACAGCTCTACCCAGTCTGCATGTGTTCTCTGGCTAGAGAACACACTCAGTAGGATCGACCAGAACTGCCAGAGAGCCAGCACCCCAGGAGTGATCCTCAAGCATTGGGGGAAAGAGACTCCCACTTCTTTGTCCCCGGATGGGACAACTCTGAGGCTGAGGCGTGTTCCTCACAATCTCCCGGAGGTTCCCAGTGCCCACAGTGGTAACTCGCTCCCTGACACATCTTGTATTGAGACAGCCAGGTGGGAAGGGCTCCCTGGCAAAACTCTAACCGGCCTGTGCCACTGGGGTGGAGCCTCTGGAAGTTCGCGCATTTTGCAGAAGGGAGAAGCCTGGCCCCTCTTCTTCCTGTGTTGAACCTGGAATTCAAGCTGTGAGGCACGAAGCCCATAGCCAAGAAGCACGCTCTCTTGCTTTGCTGAGTCTCTGTCCCCCACTTTTTTTTTCCTTTTTGCCCAGTAAATCCCATTTTTCTCACTCTTCAAATCGTCTGCAAGCCTAAATTTTCATGGGCGTGTGATAAGGATCCCCATCTTTAGCTGAACTAAGGAAAAAGTCCTGCAACAATATTGGCTCTCCTGTCTCATTTCCTTACCTTGCTTCCTGTCTCCTCCTCCTAAACTGAAGCCCTTGTTCAGGCTCAGCTGTTGAAGAAACTCAAAACTCAAAACTTGGCTGTCGAGGACATGGCGAGACCTGGAATTAATGTCTCTGAGCCCGTGTGGCCTCCGTCTCCGAAAGCCCTCAGAAGTGAAAGGGGATGGTGTGCAGCTTCCAGCACTGCCTCCCACGGGAAGGCAGGAAAGGGCAGCTGCTGCAAAGATCCTACCCAGGTGGCTGCACCCCCTTTTCCCAGCCCCTTCACATCCCTCCCCTCAGGATCTGCCTGAGGGACTGCAGAGATGGTCCACGTGACAGATGGACAGCTGGGTTAAACCTCCAACATTCCTTCTGGGCAGAGATTCAGGAACTTTTGCTTAGAGGCTCTGTACCAGTCATTAAGTATTAAATCCATAACTTGCAAAAACCTTTACACCAGATCCCCGGTCCTTGCATTCAGTGTAAACTGAGCCTCTGCAAAACATATTGTCTTCTGGCTTAAATGCCCAGGAAAAAAAAAAAAAAATGAGAAGCTAGCTTTTTACTGCCTGATTTGTGCCAGCAGGAGAGGGAGTTTGGCAATAGCGCCTCACAGGTGGTGATGTGTACTTCCACCAGGAAGCACAAATGTCTGCTTGTCACTCCTTTTGGTGTGAGCAATAATCAGTGATCTTGGCCCAGATCCTTTCTGTCACCGGGAGATGCAATGTGGTGAAGTTCACATTTGTTTTCATTCCTTCTTTGTTTATGAGTTGAAATACTTGTATAAAGAGAAACCTTCTCTGATCAACTGTTTGGTTACTTGAACTACAGTTTTACATGAAAGACAAAATAAATGCTTGATTCTTTCTCGTTATTTATCAGCTTTCAAAATAATGAGTTGATTTCCTAGCATCTTCCAAAGGTGGCCAATGACTTCTTCTTTTTTTAGGCATCATAATAGGCTCGTGGTTTGAAACATATCTGATGCATTACAGTCATTATTCTAAGTGATGCTCAAATCATTACACCTCTGGCCAGTGGGAATCTCTCCAAATTGGCTCCTGAGTCCCACTGACATGACCCAAACAGACTTACTTCCGTGACTGTTTTGCTATTTGGTTTGATATAATGTTCCATCTTGTGCATTTCCTGCCCCAGACTTAGAATTATCCACTTCTCTAAGAATCTCATTCTTTTAAAGAGGAGTGATATTTATTATATTATTATATTATATATTATATTATTAGGGTCTTTTAAAATTCATGGTGATGGGCACTCAATGAGACCTTTCAAAGTAGTCAACTCATATTTATGAGCTGGATATTTCCTTGTATTTTTCTTTGATAATTTCATCTCCTCTTCCATTTACTGTTTTTTGTTTTGTTTTGTTTCTATAACTTTTATTTATCTGGGTTTTAGATTGCATAGACCAGTCCTCTAATTTTCTTATTTTTTTCCCCCCACTTTAGTCCATCCATTGTAGTTTTATTCTATTTTCTGGGAGATTTCCTCAACTTTATGTTGGCACTATTTTTTTGGACTTTTTGTTTTTGCTATTACATATTTTTATTTCCAAGAGCTCTATTGTGTTCTCTGAATGTTCTTTTTATATAGCATGCTGTTCTTGTTCCATGGGTGCAATAACTTCTCTTAGACCTGAGGCTATCACTTACCCTTTTCTTGATGTTTCATATGTGCTCCACGCTATCTCTGTTCGTTTAAAATTCCTTTTTGTCCTGCTTTTCCACTTTGGTTTCTGCCATTCCCTTTCAAGTGCCTAATGATCTCTTGTTGTTTTTTTCATATTTGAGTAAGGAGCTAAAATGCTGACTGAAAGCTCTGTTTCTGTGAAGGATGAGACTATTTCCTTCAGGGTTTCACTGCAGAGTGGGCAGGCAGGGATCTAACAATCTCTCAGGGGACCTCCAATGTCAACATTATGTAGGCCTTTTGTTTTGAGCAGATTGGTTTCTCCCAAAAGGACTCCTCCACTCCTCCAACTTCCTACCTAGAGTACAGGTCTGGCTTTCATTTCTGGGTGCTAGGCAGGGGTCTCACTATTCAGTATGTAGAGTTTCACTTACTTACCACCATTGTAATGTGATGCCTCATCCAGCATCCTCACCTCGGCTGATGCCTGAGTCAGAATGTTTCTAGTTCAACTCAGAAAATGTGCCTTCAGAGTTCTGCTAGGTTTGGGGTGCAGGCTGGTTTCCTGACTGTGTGGTATGGGAAGAGAACATATCTAGAAGTTTACGTAATTGTTCCTAATAAGCAACTTATTCTTCTGTTTTCAGCCCTTCCCAAGTCTGTACATTTATGGATACCTGGCACCCTGATTTCTGAACCTTTCAAGGTTTCTCAATGTGAATCAGCTTGCTTCTAGTTGGTGTCTCACCTTTCCCATCCTGCAGAAGCAGGGATCCCACTGTCTCTAGTTCACTGATGAGGTGTCACCCTTCCATCCACTTGACATCTTGTACAACTGAGTTGACATCTCTCATCTGCCCGCTGTTGTTCCATTCTGTCTGTACTTGTAGATTAATGCCTTTTTTTATGTTATTATCATTTCCGTGGATTTTTGGAGAGAACAAAGATAAACACATATATAATGCATTATGTTTAACCAATAGTTCTCTCCAGTCTATTTTCTACACTACCGCAAATCTGATCATGTTACTTCCTGTTGACCATTCCTTACTGTCTTCAGGATAAAATTAAATTTTTTAATGCTAAAGGTTGTTCACGGGTCTGTTTTTTTCCTCATTGGTCTAATACACCCCAAATTACTTGCAGTTCCTCAAACACCTACCATTTCTCCTGTCATCGGCCTTTGTGTATGTGGCCTCTCCAGTCTATCTTGTCTTTGCTGTCCCCCTTCATTTGTCTAATTCCTGTTTATTCTTAAAAAATTAAACTGAAGTGCCACCTGCTTCAAGAAGTTCTCCATGATTGCTCCTGTTGGTTTAACAGCTCCCCTTCTGTGCTCCCACAGTACCTTACGCGAGTTTTGCTACAGCACTGGTGGCATTTTATTGTATCTGCCTGTCTCCCCCATAGACAGGAAGCTCCTTAAAAGACTCCTTACATTCACATCTCAAGTACTTAGCACAGAGCCCAGGAAGTGGTAAACACTCAGTCTTAATGAAATGACCAAGCAAGGGAATGAGTAAAGGTTCTTGGTTCCAAACCTAAAATTCCTACTCAACTCTCCTATTTAAGTTACAGGCTCTCTGTAGTGAACTGTTAAAATTCCATCTTTTCCTTGAATCTCTCTTGTACTATATCAATTTACTCCAAACAAGGAAGTGCACTGATTGGGAACCAGCAGGACAGGGCACCAGCTTGCAGGTGTCCTTGGGTAGAGCCATTCTCCTCACTGGTGTCCTTGTCTGTGAGGGAGAAGGACCCTTATCAATCAAAGGTCTTCATTATAAGAGAAAGAAGCCCCTCTGCCTGAGCTCAGCAGAAGGACAATTTATTGAAAGGATTTTAGTTAGCTGGCAAGCCATAAAATGAAAATCTACTACAAGGCTGGAGTTGTCTTCCCATACCACCTTCCCAGGGTGGTTATGAATGCGGGCTCAAGGGCCACGTTTCCTGAGTCAGAATCTGGGCTCTGCCACTTACAAGCTCACACAGAACTTTAGCAAATGATTGTGTTGTTTTTGTTTTTGTGTTGTGTTTTGTGCCTTGGTTTCCCCATTTGCCATGGTAGTCCATGGAGCACCCACCTTGGTGAGGTGGTGGGGGATGGGATGAGTCGATATGTGTGAAGCACTCAGCCCAGTGCTTGGCACACAGTAAACATGTAACACATTAACTATCATTACTGGGTTTATTTACAAATGATAAAACTGAGGCTCAGTGGAGTTAAATATCACTGCCAAACTCACAGAGGTAATAAGCAGGAGAGATATAATTCAAAGCCAGGCCTGTCTGACCCCCTGACCTTTGCTTAGCTACCATGATATGCCTACCACCTTTCACATCTAGAGAAAAAGGTCTTTCAAGGACAAGAGAGCCTTGGTGGGTTTTCCTTTTAATTTAAGACAGTATTTGGAAGTTTAAAATCATGACTTTAGGTTTATTGTATATCTTAGCTTTCCCCTCCTGGAATTGGAATATAATAGGATGAGATAATTCACCTGACAGAACAAATTCTCTGGAATGCATGCAAATTTTGAACAATACCTCACCCTAAGAGAAAGCCAAAATCCCTGACCAGGGACCTAGATTAAGTTTTTTTTTTTTTTTTTTTTTTTTAAGCTTTATTGAGGTATAACTGATACACAAAATCTTGTACACATTTAAGGTATACATTCTGGTGAGCCCAGAGTTAGTTTTGAAAGGTTGTTTTATCTCACTTTTTTTAAACAGTGGAAATTAGAATACTTACTTAGGGTTTCTTTAGGAAAAATGAATGGTATGGCTGGAAGCAGTTGTTTCCACCTCAGCTTTTCTATAGACATGCAGGAGACTGGACTTGAGGGTTTGTAATAAAGTTCTGCCTCACTTTGGTGACGTGGCTTCTGTCATTCAGGTCACAATGTGCACTGCACAATCAAGGCACAGGAGCCTACACAGTTCTGGAATAACATGCAGGCATGAAAAGGTGCAGCCCTGAGGCTTGTATTCTACAATGAACATGTAGGATGAGCAGGTGTGAGTGTGTCAGTGGTGTGCACATACCTGTGTATCCATAAGCGTGTCCACTCTCAACACCACCAGGATCCTTGTATCACTTCCCAAAGACCCCTGCTGCTGGACAACACATCAAAACTAAATATGGTCAATGCTTTTTACTGACTCTAAAGCTCAATATACACATTTGTAGGTATTAAAATGAGAAAGCCAACTACTTTTAAAATAAAAAGAATTTGAAGTGGTTTCTAACTAAAGATACATACTATAAGGCTATAAAAATAAATATAAAATTCATGAAGTGATATAAAAAGAAGTGGGAGAAAACTCAATACAAAATCAAGATAATTATTTATTTTGGTTGAATATTATAATTGGCCTTAGGTTTTTGACAGCCAAGACAGACAGGGAAACATGATATGATGCTTTATGTAATTTACAGGTTATTTGTCCACAGATTGAGTTCATGCTCTAAGATAACACTAAACCATGAGGTCATTGATCTTGACTGAGGGCCTCTCTGAGAGAACGCTACTCTCTCTTCCATTTTAAGAGGAAAAGATACCCTTTCTGAAAACCTGGAGAAAAAAATGTTTAAAAAGAAAACAATTGCATTGTCCTGAGAAAACTGATGTGAGGATTTAGAGTATTTTCTTCCAGTCTCTTTACAGTTTTAAAAATATATAAAATGATATGTAGTGATATTTTCCCATTTTGTTCTACTAATGTTATATCTTAAAAGTTCTTTCATGCCACACAAACTCTTTACACACATACCATGTTTAACAGCTCTATATTCCATGGAATGGATAAGCCATATTCAGTGAGCCATTCTCATGATTTGGTGCACTTTGACTCTTTGATAATTAATATTTAAATAAAGCAAATGTCTGTTATTAATATCTTTGTATATAAATGAGTTCCCATATTTCTGATGACCTCCTCATGATACATTTCTAGAAGCTGAATTCCTAGGTCAAAAAGTATCCACCTATTTTAAGGCTCTTGATTTATAATGGGCTAGTTATTTTCCAGAAAATCTGTGCCTCTCCTGAGTAGCACATGACATTCTACTTCACTGCCCCCTTTCTTGGACCATCATTTTACAATCTTTGTTAATTTGATAGGGCAAATGATGTCCTTCTGCTATTTCAATTGGCATTTTGTTCAAAACCAAGGAGGGCTGGACATTGTATCATACGCTGATTTGCCATTTGCATTTCCTCTTCAGAGATTTGTTTGTCCTTTACCTGGGTATCTATTTTGGGTCTTAATGTTTTTCTTACTGATTTGTATGCATTCTTTATATATTAGGAATATTAATATTTTTTCTCCAACATATTGGTTTCAAACATTTCCCAGCTTGATACTTGTCTGTTGATTTTACTCATGAGATAACATTATAAAGAGAAATTTTAAAATGTTATCACATCAAACCTATTGATTGATTCCATGATGATTTCTTCCAATGCATTTACTTTAAGCCATTCTAACAAAGAGCTTGACTAAAATATTCCTGTCCTGGGGAACTATGGTAGAATGTCAGAGAGACATGTTTTTCCTTCTGTTTACCTGTTTTAGAACAAGAAGTTGCAAATCAAAATGTAATCATCAGTCTGCTGCAAAGGTGAGGTTGGGGGGAAAGTGAAAGGTGATTACTGGGTGTTCTTGATAGAAACCAAACAAGCAACCAAGGGGGGCAATCAATGCAGCTAGAACATTCAGCGTGGAGCATCTTCCCAGACAGCCTCCTTTAAAGAACTGGGCAGCTCAAAGGGCCCACCTGAAACAGTAATCCTTGCTTGCAGAGAAGCTAGAAAATTTTTCTAACTCTTCAGCATTTCCTCCAATTCCTCTGCTCTTTTCCACTGTCCTAGAGACCAGGGACCCCAATGTCTGGTACCATTGATTTATTTATACAACAAATATTCATTGCATCTTGGTTTTGCTCAAGATACTCCATGAAGCATTATAAACCACGTAATGATGCAAGTTCTCATTTCTCCATTTTCTTTCTGTTTTCAGAAAATGGTCTGACTTACGAAAATGTAACTACCTATAGGTCCAGTCCAATTCTAGAAGACTTCTAGTCCTGGCCCTATACTTCTGGGTTTGGTCTTTCTCAACGACTAAGTAGGTAGCCCAAAGGCAAAAGGCTGAAAATTACTTCAGGAGCTAACAGATCCTAGAAGTGTCCCAGTTGGGCATCAGAAATCTCCAATTAGAGCATTCATGTCAAGATGGCGCATTATGATAGCAACCATCAGTTGGGATATTCTTCCCCACTTAAGCCACTCTTCCCACTTCGGACTATCTTTTATATTTATCTCCAAAACATTGTGATGTGTTCAATAGAAATACATCAAAGAGAAAGAGGCCTCCAAAATAATATCAATTGGCTGGTTACTGGGAGTTCAGGGGCTGAATGCAAGCTATTCAGCTGTTACTGCACATATGAAGTCCAAGGGATTCAGGCCATAAGAAAACAGCCCATTTTCTCTTTCCTTAAAAGATATTAAGTCAAAGTGACATCCAAAATATGCACCCTATACTATTCTGTGGGAGATCTTGAAAGAATTTCATCAGGGCATGCGGCTGCCTTCGGGTGCTCCTCCTCCCCCTCCTCCTCCTCTTCCTCCTCTTGCTCCTTCTTCTCTTTCTCTCCCTGCCCTCCATTCTCCTCCTCCTGTCCCTCCTCCTTCTCCCTCTTCCTCTTTTCCTCCTTCTCCTCCTGCTTCCTCATCTCCCTCTTCTGTTTCTTCTCTTCTTATTCTCCCTCCTTCTCCTCCTCCACTCTTCCTCTTCTTCCTCCCCATCTCCTCTTCCCCCTCCTTCTTCTCTTTCTTTTTCTTTTCTTCTTCAATTTGACATTTCGCTCATAGGGGAACCTGAATGGTCACAATCTTCTTCATGACTTTCCCATCTTTATCTTATCAAAAGGTTTTTTCCATGAATTTACAGTTCTGTCTTGCCACCCCAACCAAGCCCATCTTTCTTTGTCTGGGTCATTCCTGCCTGAATAATTTTATTAAGGCTTAATTTTATTAGGCTTGAAACAAAGATGCACTGGATGGATTTGAAGAAAAATACTGAGAGATAAATTTGCAAGCCAAATGCACTGAATTCCTAGAATTATTGGAGTTCAGAATTTGCCTACTGGTATACTCAATAATACTGTAATTTCATATTTTCAAGAATTTTCCCTAGCTTGTTGCAGTAGAAGAGGCCGTGACCCTGGCCCCGTGTACTCACAGTTAAAAATACAGTGAAGAACAAGTAAGGGCTGGGGTTGGGGACTATCATGGAGCTTTTCTTTAGCTCACATTGTGAACTTCTGACACGCCGACAGTCCTGAGATGAACACAAAAGAAGTTCACCAAATATTTACGAAAAAATTGTCAACTATTTTGGAAGTGTCAAGGGAAATTCAGTGTCCTCATGCCCCAAGCTATAATGTGCTACTGGAGATCAACTGCGTCAGAGGTTGCTCAAGTGGAACATTTGCATTTCTGCTCTTCAAAAGCATAACCTACAATTATTCAAATTGACTGAAAGGTGGCCAAAGCTTTGAGGGGAAGCCAGTGAGACCCTCCTCCAAGTGATACCCTGTTGCTCCGTATTAGTTTCCCTCAAATCACTCAAGCTTACTTGACTCACTCATGCATCATAGCAAGATGGTTCTAACAGCCAGTTTTCAGTTGCCTGGGAAATTCAACTTCCTTCTTGCTGCTGGATGCACTTAAAAGATCCAGGTCCTAGACTTGGGAGGAAGAAACATCAATCTGCTCGGCAATGTCCAAGGCAAAGTCCAAACATATCTTGACATTTCCCAAATATTGACTTTACTGTCCTGCAAACTAACAGGATACCATAGGGTTCTGAAGACTTGTGTTAGAAAAAATAAAGTCCATGTCATTGTTCCCCTAAAGAAAAACCCAACACTTTCTTTCTGAAGCAAGAATTCAAAGAAAGACCAATTCAGGCCCAAGGTGGGTAACACCTATTTGGGAACATGTGGAGATTCAGCACCTACGGAAGGGGTAATGGGAGCCCTGATGCAAAAGTGTGCTCAGGGGGTCACAGATCACACCATTCAGACTGTGATCACCCTGGGTTCAAGCAGGCATCCTCCACGGCAGCCAGCCCATGGGCCATCGGTGCCCAAAATGGCAGAGGGGAACATCACCTGGAAAGCAGGGACTCAGAAACCAAATCGTAAATGCATGGCCATTCTTAGGCACCAAGGAAAGCAGAACAGCATTATGTGGCTTCTCCTTAGACTTCAACTCAAAAGGCTGGGATGTTTCCGGAAACAACTCCCACCACAGCTCCCTGTCACAATTGAATGTGGGCCCACTGAGCTCATCAAATTTGTTGTGAACCAGTTTTTATTTTAAAGATGGTACATTTCACAGGAAAATGTTCAATACATGTTTGTAGAGAAAACGAATGAATTGGTGAATGAAGATGTTGCTAGTGTCACCACTTGAGATACCTTCAAATCATGGTTCATTGGATTCTTTCATTCACTTATTTTCAGGGTTTACTGAGCACCTATTATGTGCCAGGCAATGTTCTTGGTGCTGGGGCTATGACCAAAACCAAAATTAGATGTGGTTTCAGCTTTTTGGAATCCAGAGACCTCCCCGAGAGAACCACGCTTATTTTTCAACCCAACCAGGGATGAAGAGGTGTATTTCCTCCAGTTCTGCCATTTTGTCATCTCGTCATCTGATACATACTTATTGTCCCTGAGTGTTCTCTTTGTCTGACCACCTTTCTTGCGGTGAGATAGCCTGAGAGAGCCTAGCAACCCAGGCCAGAGCACAGCACCTTCTGTTTCTCTTCTAAATGTGTCCTGAGATGCATGACAATGAGGCTGCTTCCTTTTTTCTTTTCTTTCTCTTCTATTTTTTGGAGGCCATGACCGCACACTGGATTCGCTTCCTCAAGGACACTGTCTAATGCCTTTTTGTTAAAATGATAATTTATTTTTCCCTCTCTGGGTGCCACATTTCTTGCGTCTTTGTAGGTATTTTTTCTAGGCCTTTAATGAGGAGTTTGATAAAGTTTCCTGCTTCTTGGGAGGAACTTGCTTTGTTACATGGTTCCTTCCAACGTTTTTCTAGCTAATGCCTCTATTCTTTCTGCAGTTTCTCGTTCTGTAATTGAATAACTGTGCGATGAAATTCGTATGAATTCTGGCATTCAAAAAACTGTCGACATACTTTATTTTTTAGATTTTAGATGTGATGCATGTATCATTAAAAATTTGAAAGATGTAAAAAAGGATAAACATAAAAATTAAAGATAACCACAATTCTACCACCCAAAGACTTCCGCTAATAACATTTTGGACCACTGTATGCCAAGACATTTTTTGAATATATATATATGTATATACACACACACACACACACACATATTATATATATTCAAACTATACATAATAGCACAGTTATATAACTGTGTATAGTTTTATGTATAGTTTTAGATCTTTTAAAATTTAACATAGTAGTGTTAGTATTTTCCTATGTTATTAAAATTCTTCACAAGCATGATTGTAAATAGTCACATAATATTTTATACTTCAAGTCTATCGTAATTTATTGCATCATTTTCCTAGCTTGACACTTGGGTTATTTTTCCTTGCTTGTCACAATCATATAAGAAATGTATCTCCCCTACTCCTTCTCCAATGAGACATTTGAGCATAATTGTGCTGCAATCTTTCTGACTCAGTGGTTCATCCACAAAGGTGCTCAGAACCTTTTCTAGTTCACTCATCTGATCAGGCACAGAACATTCTCCTCCTTCTCAGGGCATGCATACTCTCCAAAAGCTGCACACCCTGGTCTTCACCTGATGGGAAACATCCTGCCTCTAGACCCTTCAGTGTCAACATCTGCACTCATGTTTTCCTTCCTGAACCCACTATCCCTGCAGCTGTTTCCATCTCCCCTCGCCCATGCACAGAGGTCCCCTGGAGGGCCTCAGCTCCTGCTGTGCCTCTTCTTGGGAAGGGCTCCTCCTTCTCCCTGGTCTTCATAGGGTGTCTCCTTGTAATTCAGTCCCAGCCTATGAGTCACCTTCTCAGAGAGGCCTCCTGGATCTACAATCTAAAGAAGCTCTAAGTCTTCCTCCACACCAATCAACTCAGTAACATGACCCAAGAACACTGAGCTCTTTACGGAACCCTCCCTGAAAGTATCCGGTGCTTTGATGTGTTTCTGGATCGTCTTCTCCCTTTAGCCAAACCATTTCTCATGTGCATCCCTGTGTCTCTTGCGCCCAGAACAGTGAAAGCATACAGCAGGAGCTCAATAAATGTTTCCCGCATGAACAAATGAATGAATGAAAACATGAAGGTAAATCTCATTTCCCTGGTGAAATGCTTTATAAGTTATTTGCCACATTATATGGATGTCCTTTATTCCCAGAGGAGTTTTAAATTGTCCATAACCCTTTGACCAGTATTTTGCTTCTAGGAATCTCTCCTAATGACATAGACAAAAATGGAGACACCAATTTTGGCACAAGGATGGTCATCAGAACAGTACTTTTAGGCCAGGTGTGGCGGCTGACACCTGTAATCCCAGCACTTTGGGAGGCTGAGGTGGGTGGATCACTTTAGGCCAGAAGTTTGAGACCAGCTTGGCCAACATGGTGAAACCCTGTCTCTACCAAAAATACAAAAATTAGCTGGGAGTAGTGGTGTGCACCTGTAGTTCCAGCTATTTGAGAGGCTGAGGCAGGAGAATCGCTTGAACCTGGGAGGCGAAGGCTGCAGTGAGCTGAGATTGTGCCACTGCACTCCAGGCTGGGTGGCAGAGCGAGACTCTGTCTCAAAAAAAAAAAAAAGCATTTTTTAATGTCAAAAATAAACCCTCATATAGAAAAACGGGAAAATTATTATACAGGTTACTCTCTTAGGAATGGCAAAGCATTATGTAGATTTTAAAAAAATGTTTATAGAATTTTTAATGACAACAAATATACTAAATGTTAATGGTATATCTGAATTATATAATTAGTATTTTTTACTTGGTACTTTAGTGTTTTACAACTTTTCTCCAATGAACAGGCATGTGTTTCACAATCAGACAAAAGTAAAATATTACAAATTCTCCAGTTTCTGAGTTCAAAGGCATTTGTACTCAACATTTTATTTCCACATTTTATTGAGGTACGGGAGGACTTCTTTTCTATTCTTAGAAGTGTTTTGCAAACTGTAGGTATTTTTTTAAGTGTTACAGAAAGAGTGTTCAAAGAAGGAACCAGTTTTACAGGTTTACTCCCATAAAGCCACAAGGTTTCCTTAGAACTGTTAGCAGCCTTCATCCTTGGTGTGTCCCAACCACCACGAATGCAGAAAGAAGTAGAAGGACTTACTCCTATTTCAGTGACACGTTCTGCCAAATTCTTTTGTGGTGGTTTCATGGTTAGCGTGCAGACGCCATGATAGAGACTGACCATTGCCAATATGTCCTTGCTAAAATATAAAAGATTCAGACATCAATATGGTGGAGAATGGGAACCTATATAACATGGAAAAGAAGGGCATAGTTTAAATGACAACTATCATTACTATTGTTGTTCTTGACTACTTGTTTTCCTTTCTTTTCTTTCTATGTCTGAGATTAATCAAGAGTAAAGATTCCTAAAATAGACACTTCCATGATTCATTTATTCTCCACGAAGAGCTCTCTCTGCTGCATCTTTCCTGCAGTTCTCTTCTAAAGCAGGAAAACTTTGTTGTTATTTTCCCTCCTCTGTGTCCGACATGAAAGGCAGCTCTGCTCTGCCATGTGCCCCTTCACACCGGAAGCAGCAGGAGCTGCAGCATCAGAGCATGACCTGCCCCGTTCTCAACTCACAGGAGGAAGACAGGAATGAGGACACAGCACCGGGACACAGAAAAACTAAAGATGGCAAATGCTTTCCATCTGAAGGGCATTTCCAACTATCCAAAGGTCTCCTACCACCATCCTCCTAGTGCTGCTGCCAAATACACTCCCAGAATGCTCAACCACTCTGCTTGTGGACTCTGTGACAAGGAGGCGCTCCAGTCCTTGGATGCCTCCATCGTCTCTGGATTAATACATCCAACAAGATCCCATCTTCTTACTCAGTTTCCAGAAACAGATCCTCTGGTAATTGTCAATCGATATCCTCTGGATCCCAACCTCACGGATTGGTAGAAACTGCCTGGTTCACCATGTTGTCAGAGATCAACAGAAAAGAGTGCCATGATTGGTGAGTGATGCATGTCTGTGCTAGTCACAAACAGCTTGCAGCACCACAATTCAACTGCCATCTCTTACTGAACCCCTCCCTTCACATCACCAGGAATTATACTTGTGTCTTAGAAACTTAGTACCTCATAAATGGGGTGCGATATTTCTCTAACTTACAATAGAAAAAGCAAACAAATAACCTCACTGTGCTTTGGGATGGCAAGGTGATGGCACTGTCTCATTCCAGTTGGGGTGCTGAACCAGCCACCGAGGGCATAGAGCACGCTGTGATGTCTACTGCACCCCCAGGTCCCCAAATGTAATGATTTCTCCCTCTGTGCTACCTTTTACTCTTTCTGCCAGGGTCCTGTAGCTCACCCCACTTTTCTCACTGCATTCATCACTCTGTATTGCAATAAATGTGTCAACATGTGTCTTGAGCCCCAGCTAGACTGTAAATTCCTTTAAGGTAGAAATCACATCCTGTTTGTTCAGAGTGGACTGGCAATAAACATTTTTGAATTGAATTGGACTGACTCTCTGGATAAAGATCTAAAAGTCAATTATGTTAGTCTCTGCATGGACATTAAAGAAAAAAGAGGCAGAAAGGCTGTAAAATTGCATCCAAACCCCTCAAATTCTAAATAAACTTTGCTAATTCTCTATAATTTCACAATTGCCTTCATATATACATACAAAAATTCTTTCTTAAGTGGAATTTCAGAAAATTGAATCTTTCCAATGGAGTATGATTTGGTACCAACATTTAGATATGCTTTCTCTCTCTCTCTCTCTCTCTCACACACACACACACACACACACACACACACACACACCATCTTTAAGAACATTAGATGTTCTAATGTACTAAGCACTTCGGGATGGGCTGCTACAATATTCTTGAAGGCGGTTAAGCCTCTTAGACTGCATTCTAAGGACTTTCTAAAGCAATTAAATAAGAAGGAGGGGAAGGCCCAAGACTCCAGCAAGTTCCATGAAGCAATTCAAAATCATATTTTCAGAAGTTCCTTTTAGAAATTCCATTTGCTGGCAGAATATTTATTAACACAATCCTTCAGCAGAGAAAATCATTCACGGAATAAACATGAATACATTTCCAAATCTGTGTGTTAAAACCGTTTCATTATTTTACCCAAAGTTCCTTCTACACCTGCCAAAAATAAGACACCTTCATTTTATACTGTCCAGTGTGTGACCATCAGCCCAGGAAGCTATACCTTTCAATAATTTTCCTTAGTAGAAATAAAATTTAAATTCTTCAAATTCTTCAAGGCTTGTGATTTTGTTTTAAACTGGTTGGAAACAGCACTGAAACAAAATGCACTATTGGGAATCAGGTTATTTAAGTCAGGATGGTTTTCAACGAAAATGTAGAGGAGCAGTGATTGTGAAGATAGATGTGGCTGAAATTATGCTTCTCCCCTGTGATCTAACCCAAGTCGCTATTCTGCCTTTGGCTTCCATACATGTGGCCAGGGTACTAAGGACATTTTGGTCGTTTATTCCCTGACTCAAAATGAAAAGAAATTTGAGGCAGCTAGAATGCCACTGACAGAAGGCGCACCAACATTTTGTTTTCTCAAACACTAATCTTTTTTCCTAACAGTAACTTTTACTTTCCAGAAAAAACGGGAAGACAGACTTGAGACTGACGTGCTAGTGGTTCCTGGTTTTCTCAAAGAGCTGCTGGAAGAAGAACCAACATGGGAATCCCAAGTCCTGGTTTCAGTCACACCAACTAACCTCTCACTCAAGCCACTGTACAGAGGGGATGCTAGGAGTGGGCCCGGGCCCTCTGGAGACCTGGGGACTAGGGACTAGGGAAAAATGCACTGCAACTTGGAATTAAGATTGCAGAGAAGCTGGAGACTGGGGCGGGGGCAACTGAAAAGATGTGATTTCTGTCTTTCAGATAAAGTCATGTTTAGCAAGAACCAACCCTGTGGACATAGGCCCTCCTGGGGCACTGGCTAGTGGTCATTGGGGAAGGATGGCTTTGGGGTGTGTCATACTGTCTGCTCTCTCTGTCCTAAGTACCCCGAGAGAGAGTGGAAAAAAACTGACTGGCCTCTTAAAAATAGAACCATTTCAACCCTAACAGGCTTGAAAGAAACCAGGAATGCAAGACCATCTTGCTTGGGCACCAGGTGAAAGAACTGCCACTTAATTAGGGAAAGAGCCAGCCTCCTGGGGAAGAGCCTCTTCAGTCCTTCAGCCATGGCCAAGCTCTTGTGAGGAGCTGCATGCATCATGCAGTTGCAAGGGGACATGCTTGCACTCTGAACAGACCACACATGACTTCCCCACAGGAGCATCCAGCCCGACCTCTGGGCCCCATCAGCAACCATGCTGTATCACATTGAAGAATGCATGAAACTGGATTAAAACTCATGCCCAAATCATCAGCTAGGTGCGTCTGAACAAATACAGAAGGAGAAAGGCTGATGGAAGGCCAGGCAAAAAACCGGGGTAAAACTAGACCCTTTAGGCTCCAGGGGATTTCTTGTTTCCTGGTAATTCCTTTGCAAGCTCTACTTACAAAGTACTGACTGAGGCTCTCACTGCCCATTTGCTTTTCCACTTTTACCTATATCCCCATGACAAATGGGTAAGGGAGTTTTTATTTGTCCACAATGCTGTCATAAGAACCTAAGGATTTCTGCAACTAGAAAGGCTATTGGCTTATCCAGCCCATATTTCATTGTCTAAATATGAGCTCACAAAAATTTAGCTCCACCAGGTGTCATGGTCTGTTTTGTTAACCGAGATATTCCCAGCTCCCAGGAGAGTACCTGACACACGTAGTAGGCACTCAAAAATATTTGCTGAGTAAAACTGAATTTTAAAGGGGTGCCAAGAAATCCCTGATAGCAGGTTCAGAATTACTGCTTTGCAGTAAAGCAGAAATATCCTTTGGCAGTGGGGCCAGACGACCACAGTGCTGATTTCCCCTTGCTCTTATCAAGATATGTGACCTTCATCAAGTCCCAAAGCTTAGTGAAGGCACTTCTGTGCAGAAGCACACAGGAGACCTGAGCACAGCTGCTTTTACCTGTTTTATCATGAGGGTTATTCATTTTATTTTGTTTGACTAAAGGATTCCCCTGCTAATCATAAATGGTTGAGAAAACCACCGGGCTCTATTGCCCCAAAAGGCTCTACCACCTGATGATATTTCAAATTTCATTCTAGCTACACTGCATTCTTATGATTCCTGAAATATGTCAAAGTCCTTCCTTTCCCAGGGCCAGTCCGCATGCTGTTCCCTCTACCTGGAATGCCCTTTCCCACCCACCTGCTGCTACATCTCTGCGTGACTAACTCCTACTTAAATGCTATTTCCCCAGAACAGCCATCCCTGCTGCCTTCCGCTATGTCTGAGGCCCCTGTTATTTGTTCCCACAGTGCTTTGTCCTCTTTATTGACAGTACCTTTTATAGTTATACCATAATGAAATACATCAATGTGATTATTGGTCAGAGGTCTGTTCTTTTTGCCAGAGGAACATTTCCAGGAGATGAAGGCAGAGATGGGGTCTGTTTGTTCACCACGTGGCTCCCAGAGTTGACCTCATATGTATTATTCAATAACTATTTCTTTAAAAAAAAATTCACTGACTTTTATTTGTGATCCTAGAATCAGGAAAACTTCATTCTCTATAATAGAATAAGCATTCTCCAATTTCTTGAAGGAATAATGAATGACAAGTTTTACAAGCATGAAGATGATGCATAACAGTTCATTACTATGGGGGTACAATCCCATGTACCTTAAGATGTTGGACAAACCTGTAGTTTCCAGTGGTCACATTTCTCTTAGAAAAGTACAACAACGACACTGGCCCTTCCCCAGTTCTCTGGCTTATTCTCTGTTCTATGTGATGTCTCATCACATAGATGGAGGCCAGTGGCTCCTCCATGACATCTCACATTACCTGGGGGAATATATTCCAGGCCTGGGATGTCTAATATGGAAGCCCTCAGCTACACATGGTTAATTACAATTACAGTGATTAAAAGTTAATAAAATTTAAAAATTCAGTTCTTTGGGTACAGTAGTCACATTTCCAGTGCTCAAGAGCCATGTGTGGCCAGTGGCCACTGTCCTGGACACTACTGGGGCAGACCATGCCCACCCATGGAGAAAGTCCTTTTGGATAGCACTGTGTGGGCCCTGCTAAGCTCAATGCATCCCATATTTCTGGGTCATCTTGAACTACGTCACTCCCTCTCTAGAGTTTGCCTTCTTTCCTAATGTCATAACTAGAACTTGCTGCAACCAAATGTTCACTGCTGATCTTTTCTGAAAGGAGAGAAGTGAGGAAGATTTTTACAATTTTCATCTCTCAAAAAAACAACTTCTCTGATCCTTTCCTTCTGCCCAATAGATTTTAAATGTTCTGTTTGTTTTCATTATTTTTATGCCCTTTGCTGGCAACAACTTCTTTCAATGTTGGCCCGCTTAATATTGCTAGGCTGTCTCATTCTACTTCTCGCTGAGGACATGGCCTCATTTCCAATGTGCCCTAACTACATAGAGTCTGCAGTGAGGCCTTGGTGGGTTTCTCATCATTTCTGTCCTTCTGAGACCCCAGTTAGTTTGTTTCTGAAGCAAACTTTAGGCTGCTAAATAATAGTTCCAATATCTCCATTCATCCTTCACTCACATTCCTGTAATCATTAGGGGAAAAAGGCTGGAGAGAAAATCTAAGCAAATCTGCTTTCGTAAACTGAACTCTCTTCATTTTCTGGCCTATTCCTACTGAGATCATCAAGGATTTGATTATTTTGTGATCATTTCCTCCCAGGCTTCTGTCTAATCTTTAGATTAGAGCTTCAGAGCAGTAATTCTTTCTTTCCTCTTTCATAACACTACATTTAAAAGGGATTTTTGCCTTAGTTGATTCTTCCTTTCCTGAAACTTGTAAATTGTCCCCATGTAGCCCCTGCCTTATTTTGGGTTCTTCCCAGAAGCAGACAACAACACAAGAATTCAAGGGCAAGCAATGATTTTGGGGATGTGAGCCCAAGAAACACCCGTAGGAGGTAGAGAAATGAGACAGAGAAGTGAAGGTGGTCAATAAAAGGTGTGTTATCAAACCAGCTACCACTGTAGACAACTGGAGCCGAATCCCACGAGTGAATTCCAGGAAGCAATGTAAAGCATGTGCTCTTGAGGAAGGAAGCTGGGGTACTAATACACCAATTCCTGCAGTCGTCATTTGAGAGTGATTCTTGGACAAGGGCATTATTTCCCTACACTTTCACGCTTCTACTCCACAGGCAAAACATGCTTTGTGAGTCAAAGAAAGCCCTTGGACAAAGAAGTGAAGTCAGAACTTGATGTGGTAAGGGTGAGAAGCTCCAGGCAGGGTCCTGACAGCAGCTGCTCCACTCTCCAATCAGGTTCTTAATCAATCTCTATTGGGAAATCCTTTGGGACAAGTCACTTAACCTTTCCATTGTTCGGTATTCTCATCAGCCCAATAATGGGTCCAAAGTAGATGATCCCTAAAGTTCTGGAAACATTTGTTGATTATTTCAGGCTCTGAACTACTTTCCAATACATATCTGAGTGGATGCCTCTTATCCCCAAGACTGACAGTAGACTATCAGATGCAACAATCGTTTCTATCTAGAAGTCTTTCATCAGTTCCTCTGTCACTCACGGTAGTTTGCTGCATGAGCTGTTCTTACTCTCCAAGACTACCCGTGAGAGATAAGAGAGGCTGGTGTCATCACTGGCAGCGCCATCCCACTTCTGTGGACTCGTGCTTCAGCCACTGTCTGACCTCAGAGGTTTGCCTAACATTCATTCTAGGAACTGTCTCATGATTCTTTTTTTTTTTTTTAGATGGAGTTTCACTCTTGCCACCCAGGCTGGAGTGCAATGGCACGATCTTGGCTCACTGCAACCTCCGCCTCCTGGGTTCAAACGATTCTCCTGCCTCAGCCTCCCAAGTAGCTGGGACTACAGGTGTGCACCACCATACCCGGCTAATTTTTGTATTTTTAGTAGAGATGGGGTTTCACCAACTTGGCCAGGCTCGTCTCGAACTCCTGACTTCATGATCCACCTGCCTCGGCCTCCCAAAGTGCTGGGATTACAGGCGTGAGCCACTGCGCCCGGCCGTCTCATGATTCTTTTGACAATCTCAGGAAGAGCAATTGGGACCATTGTCTCTTTTGGACCTCAGTCATTTTCCCTCCTGAAATGGAGGGGAGCTTACCAAATGCCAGGCATGCTCTAAGCACTTTACGTTGAGCAGCTCACACACTTGATGACAGCCTTATGAAACATGGGTGAAAATTGAGAAAATCGAGGAACTGGGATTTAAATATTTGCCCCAGATCAAGCTTCTGATCAAGATGGAGTAATGGAATGGATTTACCCTCCTACATTAAACAACCAAAAATAAATAAATAAGCAAAATATATAAAACAGTTTTCAAGAAAATAGATATCAGGCATAAAAGGGCAGTGATCCCCAAAAGATGAGAAATGAATGGCATGAGCCCTAGAAACCCCTCTGCTTACTGCCTTGAGAGAGATTCCAAGATGCTGCAGCATGGGGAGGGAAACACAGAAGCAGACTGGCAGGATTCTTAAACTGGGGAGATGGAGTTGAGAGTCTAAGGAGACCAAGACAGCTACAGTCCTCAGGGAAGGGCACTAGGGAGAAGACAGCTGATCAGGCACAGAATTCTAGAGGGTTGCAGAGGGTCCCACAGGAGCATTCAGCCGAGCACTGATCAGCACATACAGATGAAGAGCCTACCTGAGAAAGAACCACTCAAAGAGGTTAGAGGTCACAGCGTCCGACACTCACACAGGGCTAGGAAAAGTGCCTGTTCTCAACAGCAAGACTGGAAAATGGAAAGATTCCTGGGGCAGTGGGTAGAGTACATGGCAAGGTCTTGCCTCAGAAGCGGGTAATAATTAGCCCTAGTGAGCATTGCTGTGATCCTGCCCAACAAGTCAAAAAAGTAAGATCCAAAAGAACGAAACTGTGTCCAAGTAGCTTAACTGAATCTCAGAACAAAACTCAAGAATATTTATAAGAATACAAACATATCTAGCACCTAATAAGGTAAAATCCACAATGTCTGTATATCCAGTCAAAAATGACCAACTGTACAAAGGAGTACAAAAACAGGACCCATAATGAGGAGATAAATCAATCAATCAAAACTAATCAAGAACGGACACAGATGATAGAATTAGAGCAAAGACGTTAGAAAAGTTGTTATAACTATCTGTTCTATGTTCCAAAAGTTATGTAGAGACATGGAAGATATAAAAAAGATTTAAATTGAGCATCTCTAAGTGAAAACCACACTATCTGAGAAAAATATGCTGGACAAGATTAACAGCAGAGTAGATGTTTCATCTAATAAAAGATTAGTGACATCAAAGATATACCAATAGAAACTATCCAAAATAAAAGAGAACAAAAGGATATTTCAACACTTCCTCTCAATCCCTAATATAACAAGTAGACAGAAAGCCAGTAAGTAGATAGTAGATTTAAACAACTCTACCAACTGGACCAAATTGACAGTTATAAAACACTCCATCCAACAACAGCAGAAAGCATGTTCTTTTCAGGTGCACACAGAACAGTTGTCAAAACAAACCATATTCTGGGCCATAAAATTAGCCTCGATTATAATAACTTAAAAGGATTCAGGTCATACAAAGTTTGTTCCCTGTCCATAGTTGAATTATACTAGAAATCAATCACAAAGGGATAACTGAAAAATCTCCAAAGTATTTGGAAACAAAATAATATATTTCTAAATAATCAATATGTCAAAGAAGAATTCTAAGAGAAATTAGAAATATTTTTGAAATGAATGAAAATAAAAACATACCATATCAAACATTGCCAGATGTCATCAAGTAAGGGGAAATATATAGACCTTATCTATATTGAAAAAGAAGAAAGGTTTCAAATCAGTGATCTCAGCTTCCACCCTAAGAAACTAGGAAAAGAAGAGCAAATAAAACAAATAAAACTCAAAGTAAGTGGAAGATAGAAAATAATAAAGATCAGAGTGGGATCAACGAAATATAAAATAAACAAACGAAGAAAACAACAATTAAAAAAATCAATGGGGATAGCATTAGGAGATATACCTAATGCTAAATGACGAGTTAATGGGTGCAGCACACCAGCATGGCACATGTATACATATGTAACTAATCTGCACATTGTGCACATGTACCCTAAAACTTAAAGTATAATAATAATAATAATAATAATAATAAAAGAAAATCAATGAAACCAAAAGCTGATTCTTGAGATGGTCATAAAAAAATGATAACTATTCAGACAGATCAGGAATGAGGGAGGTGACATCAACACAGATTCTATATATATGTAATGGACACTAAGTAGACATTTGAACAACCTTATGTCAATAAATTTGACAACATGGATGAAATGAACACATTCCTGAACAAATCACCAAAGAAACAGATAATTTGAATAGCTTTCATCTACTAAAGAAATTGAATTTATAGCTAAAAACGTTAATGCAAATAAAACTACAACTCTAGGCCCAGAAGGCTTCACTGGTAAGTTCTACCAACTAAGAAATAAATAATACCAATCACACACAAAACTTGTCTAGCTCCCATGTAACTTATTTTATGAAGCCAGAATTATTCTGAAGACTAAAACAGAATAATTAATCTAATAGTGAAAGATTAAATGCATTTCCCAGATATGGAGCAAAACAAGGATAGCTACTCTCCTCACTTCTGTTCAAAATTACAGAAGTTCTAGCCAGTGCAATAAGACAAGAAAAATAAATAAAACGTCTTTCTTCACATTGGAAAGACAAAAGTAAAACTGTCTTCATTTGCACATGTTATAAACCTCTCTGTGGAAAATTTAATGTTGTAGACTAAAAGGTATTAGAACAAATATGTGAGTTTCACAAGGTTGCAAGATACAAAATCAATATGCAAAAATCTATCATATTTTTAAATGCTAAGAATGAACAATTAAAAGTTGAAATGAAAACAAAATATCAAAAATTTAAAAAGCCACACACTTTTTAACATCAAAAATGGGATAAATCTGACAAAAGATGTGTAAGATCTGTACAATGAAAATTACAAAACATTGCTGAGAGAAATTGAACACTGAAGTAAATGGAGCGATATACCATATTCATGTGTTGGAAGACTCATTATTACTAAGATATCAATTCTCCCCAGTTTGATCTGTAGATTCAACACAATCCCAATCAAAATCTCAACAGTATTTTTTAAAGAAGAGGAAAAAAGTTATAGAGCCTTTAAGTTAAGTAATAAAGGTATATCAATGGTTAGTCACACAAGTAAAATCCTAAGTCAAAAGGAAATGATTACCAATAGAAGAGAGAAGGCTCTAATTCCTGAGATAAGTAAAAAGTAATAATTTAAGAGAAAGAAGCCAAGATAGAAAAAAGAAGTAGAAAACATCCATAATCTAATAAGGTAGGTTATTATTCCTCTAGAGCAGTGTTTTAAGAAAATGGTGTTGGTTTTCTCCACAGGGCCTCTTCCTTGCTCAAGTGGCAGATTAATAGCCAGCTTTCTCATTCTCTGTGAGCCTCTCACTTCCTACTGGAATCTCATTTCCTGTTGCCCTAGACCTCCTCCTCCTTCAGACTCTCACACAACTAACAGCCCTTTCAACATCATAACAATAGTTCCAAATTATGTTATTTCCTGGAAGCTTCCAACTTATTTAATAGATGCAGACTCTGGCTATTTTAACAGCCTCAAACTTTAGAATCTTTACCTTGCTTTCTTTATCTGTTTAATTACCATTCAAAAAAAAAAAAGAAAGAAAAAAAAGCACAACCTTTTCCTTTATAACCACATTTTGAAAAAAGCTAACATTTTTAAGGCAAAATGAAATAAGAAATATGGAAACACCATTTCTGCTTTTGAAGACAACAAATGTCTGTTATCCATAAGAAGTTGTTTTTAGGATTTTGTTTTCCTTCGAAGTTTGAAAACACTGCTCAACTCCTGGGCTCAAGTCTTGTTTTCTTTCCAACTGTTGTGGTTTCCAACTAGTTTCTTATCTTGATTGGAGGGCTTGGCGTCAAGATAACGCCATCTCAAAAAAATTATTTCATACCTTTGGCAAGAACCTAACTGGTTATGATGTACAACAAATTACGTGTATCTTGAGAGGAGAAAAAATATGGATTGTGGAAGAAAATTTGCTAATGAGAAAAAGATAATGTAAGATTTAAGAGTTTCAAATATGTATCTTAAAAATATGTAAGACATGGAATGAGGGAAAATTTGAAAAGTGGGTATGATATGTTTACATTGAGACCGAAAGAATGAATTCTATTGAGTTGGGTTGAAATGCAAACGCATATACAAACACATTTATCAAAGTGTCTAGTGTATGCTCATGTGTTTGCTACCTCCAATATTTAGCAATGTTAAAGATCACTTTCTCATTTACCCTTCAGGCCAAGTTCTGTTCTAAATTCAATCCCACCTATACTAACACAGGCCATGTGTACATATCCTGAAGCAGAATTCAGTTCTGTTGACTGAGATGAAAATGCAAAAGAACATTCACACACGAGGTTGGCAAGTGGAGATGTTAGAGTCTGCATGCATGCTTTGACACATTTTTTTTTTTCTGGCACTAATTACCGTGATTTGACATGACTGCATATTTTTTAGACACTATATGATCCTGGCAAATGAAAGTGTCAGTGAAAATTATACTCCATCAGCTTAAACCTTCCTAAATGCCAGAGAAGTAATTTGATCTGCACTATGAGCAAAGTCTTAAAACAGTGCTGATACTGATCATGTTTCATTCCAACCAAAGGCTGTGAACAATGCGTGGCTATTATTTATTGGGTTTAAACCACTGCATGTTCTAGACCTGCTGTGTTCAATAGGATAGCGACTGACAACATGGCTATTGAGCATTCAAAATGTGAATAGTCTGAATTGATATGTGCTATAAGTGTAAAATATACATCAGATTTTGAAGAATTATTATAAAAAGAGAATTTAATAGCTCATTAATAATTTGTATATTGACTTCATGTTGATGATATTGTCTCAATACTAAAATGGGCAAAATAAAATATATTATTCAAGTCAAGTTTACCTGTTCATTTTTACTTTATTTAATTAGCTATTAGAAAATTTAAAAGTTTATTATGTCTTGCTTTATTGTTATTGTAAACAGTAAAGATTAATAAACCTTGTATACTCATTGCTTGGTCTATTTCAAAGTGCACCAATTTGAAAGGCAAAAGCAAGAGCACATCAACCTTTGCGAGCCAACTCGTATACCCATTAGAAATTTAAACATCTGGGAACCAGGATATTGGTAATTTCCTTTTGCAGAGCCATAAATGGTCATCTTTTCAAGGGTTATCATACAAATTCTACAATGACAAGTAATTCCTAGTAATCATTTTTGTGTCATGTTGCAGCCAAAATATCATTCTCGTTATTAAAATCAATCAAACCAACCATCTCAGGGTTTGGAGGGTGTGGGTCCTGTTGGCTCAGAGCTAGAAGACCAAAGCCCCAAATAGCCCCAAACCATCTCCTCTAGGCTCATGACCTGCCACTACCTACCCCACTCCAATTCTCGAAACACAGGTATGAACTCTTCATTATTCTCCAAGTACACACAACCTTTTACAACCCCATGCCTTTTCACATGCTATTCTCCTTCCTGGAATGCTATGATCCCCTTTTTCTGCCTGCAAAATTCCTACTCATACTTTAAAACCCAACTTGGATGCCTCCTTCTTTGTAGGTCATCCCCCTCTGGCTCCTGCAGTGTTCTGACATTTTCAGCATTTAGTTACTAGAGCACAGCTAGATTTCATTGTCATTATTTGAGTATCTCTCTGCTCATGTGAGCAGGAACTATCTTGTCTAATTTGTAGTTCTCTACATGCCTACAGAACTGTCAGACCAACAGAGCAAATTTTGTGTTGGTATGTGTGTATGCACACACACATTTGCAAACACATACACCTAGGAAAGAAAAATCTACAAACTAGATAGAGTTATACACCAAAATGTTAACATGGGTCAGTTCTGATGTTGAGATCATGTGGCTCATAAGCGACTTTTTAAAATTGTGGTAAAATGAATATGACATAAAATTTACCATTTTAACCATTTCTAAGTGTACAGTCTGTAGTGTTAAGTATACCCACATTTTTGTGCAACCTGTTCCCAGAACTTTTTCATCTTGCAAACCTGAAACTCTATGACCATTACACAATAGCTCCCCTTATTTCTCCCCCCAGTACCTGGCAACCACCATCCAACTTCCTGTTTCTGTGATTCTGCCTGTACCTGATGCCACACATAAGTGACACCATATAGTATTTGTCTTTTTATAACTGATTTATTTCATCCATATTGTAACTTGTGTCAGAATTGTCTTCCTTTTTAAGGTTAAATAATGTTGTATGCTTACGCCACATTTTGTTTATCCATTCATCAATCATTAGACATTTGGGTTGCTCCCACATTTTGACTGCTGTAAATAATGCTGCTGTGAACATGTGGGTACAGATATCTGAGTGTCTGCTTTCAGTCCTTCAGGCATATACCTAGAAGTGGAATTTCTGGATCTTATGGCAATTCTACTTTTAATTTTTTGAGGAATTACCTTACTGTTTTCCACTGTGGCTGCACCATTTTACATTCCCTCCAAGAGTACACAAAGGCTCCAATTTCTCCACAGACTTATCAACACTTGTTATTTCCTGTTTTGTTTGTTTTTTATAACAGCCATCCTACTAGGTAAGAGGTGATATCTCATTGCAGCTTTGATCTGCATTTCCCTAGTGACTGGTGACATGGAGCATTTTTTCATACACTTGTCTGCTACTTGTACATCTTCTTTGAAGGAATGTCTATTCAAGTCCTTTATTGATTTTTTTGGGTTATTTAGGTTTTCTTGTTTGCTTTTAGATGTGGGACTTCTTTATATATCCTGGATATTAACTTATGACCAGATATATAATTTGCAAGTATTTTCTCCCATTCTGTAGGTTGCCTTTTCACTCTGTTGATAGTGTTTTTTAATTGGTGAAAGTTTTTCATTTGGATGCAGTCCAATTCAGATATTTCTACTTTTGTTGCCTATGGTTTTGGTGTCATATCTGAGAAATCCCTGCAAAATCCAACAGCAGGAAGCTTTACTCCTATGTTTTCTTCTAAGAATTTTATATTTTTAGGTCTTTGATCCATTTTGACTTAATTTTTGTCTATAGTGTAAGGTAAGAGCTCAACTTCATCCTTTTGCATGTAGATATCAAGTTTACCCAAACACATTTGTTGAAGAGACTGTCCTTTCCCCGTTGAATAGTCTTGGGACTCTTGTTGAAAATAATTTGACCATATATGTGAGGGTTAATGTATGGGCTACTTATTCTATTCCATTGATCTATGTCTGTCTTTACACAAGTACTACACTGTTTTGATCACTGTAGCTTTGTAATATATTTTGAAATCAGTAAGTGTGAGACTTCCAACTTCACTCTTTTTCAAGATTGTTTTGGCTATTTGGGGTCCCTTAAGATTCTATATGAATTTTAGGGTGGATTTTTCTAATTCTTCAAAAAACACTATTACAATTTTGATGGGTATTATATTAAATATGTAGATCATTTTGTGTGATTTTGACATCTTAACAATATTAACTATTCCAATTACATAAACATGGGATGTCTTTTCATCTATTTACATTTTTAAACAATTTCTTTCATCAACATTCTGTAATTTTGAATGGACAAATCTTTTGCCTCCCTCCTTGGTTAAGTTTATTCCTAAGTATTTTATTCTTTTTGATAATGTTATAAATAAAATTGTTTTCGTAGTTTCATTTTCAGCTTATTCATTATTATTTTATAGAAATGTAACTGATTTTTGTATGTTGATCCCATATGCAGCAAATGGGCTAAATTTCTTTATTAGTAACAACAGTTTGTTTTCTACATATAAGATCATGTTGCCTATGATAGAGATAATTTTACTACTTCTTTTCCAATACCTTTTATTTATTTTTCTTGCCTAATTGCTCTGGTTAGGATTTCCAGTGATATGTTGAGCAAACCAGCAAAAGCGAGCAGCCTCATTTCTAAGGGTTGGTGTGAGTGTGCTTTGCTTCTTCCACAGTCTCTATCATACCCTCGAGTACCCCGAATGGCCATCCTGATCTTAGGAAAAATGCTTTCAGTTTTTCATCATAAAGAATGATGTCAGGCTATGGGTATCAGTGATTTTTATGTTTTCTGTGTATATTTCTATATTTCATAAGTTTTCTGTATGAGATTATGCATATTTTTAATAATCAGATTAAAAGTTATTTAACAAACAATAATTTGTTGGCCAGATCATGATTGAACTACTTCACTGAAAAATGTACTCTGTGCTTGAGGATAACTAGGTGTGATCAGAGATAAGAAATGGACAGGAAGTGAGGTATGTTTTTGTTCTGGCCATAAAGATGGACAAGATAAGAGAGGATCTTTCCCCTTTTGACTGCAAGCTCTCCTTTCCTTGCAAGAAGGGAAAGGCTCACTCAATTACTGTCAGCAAACTAAACATGTGATCACCTGCCTTTGTGGTGGTCTTTTTTCTGGTAAAGATTTACCCACATATCATACTCACATTTGTCATTTGAAATGAAGATGCATGACAGATCTGTATGTTATAGGTCAAAGGTTGATACACTTTCACTCTGGCTTAATGATGTCATCCAGCTAGGGTAACAGGAGGACCATTGCCTGGCAAACAGGAGATCATCAGTCTCAATGGCACATAAAATAATCTTACAATGTCATTACCATGCGAGCCAGGGCACAGCCTCAGTTTTGCATTTGGTTCTAGTTCTTATTGAGAGAAATCTTGCTTGGTCAGCACCCTCCCACAAACAGCTGATGAAGCCACAGCAAAGCTCACAGCCAAGCTGGAAGTATCCAGGCCCAGCCCTGGGAGCTATGGTGGAACATTTCTCATCACTCCATAAGTCTTCTCTAAAACTTTAAACACTGAGAAGGTTCCTATATCCTCCACTCTCAAGAAACGCTAATAGAACATGCTGGAATCCATGTGCTTTGGGGCATTTGAGGCAGACTAAGGCATTTGAATGAATTCTGTCCCTCCGTGACCACCTTTTGCACACCTGTACCCACAGGTGATCAGAGGGCCCAATACAAGGGACCTTCAGATGTAACTGTTGTTTGTTTATCCCTTAGAATTACAACTCAGGCTCAAGAAACTGTTAAGATACAAATCTTAATTCCTCACCTGACCTCTAAACATCTATGCTCCAAGGACGTTTCTTTTTTTCAATCAACAAACATTAATTGTGTATCTACTGTGTGCCCCTGACACCTAGGCAAACAGCAGGACTCTATCATTGGTCTCATGAAGTTAGATTTCTGAAAGGGAGATGGACAATAAATGAAGGGTCATCAGTACCCAGAACATTTGTTCCCTTCTCCAGGCACATGATTTGGAGACACTGCTTGCTACCTGCCTGCTGACAAAAAGTCAATGTAGCAGGGACAGAAGCCAAGTCTCCAGAATGTCTCTTTATAGACACAGGCCTCAAGAGGCCAGAGGAGTGAGTCTTCTTAGCTAAGGAAAAACCTCTGCATTTTTCTGTGAGACTTTTCCAGACATAGAGGCTGTGTAAACTCTCTTGGGGTCAGCCAAGGCCCCTCCCAAAGACTGAAGACTCCCAAAGACTATGCTCCCTCTGGCAGCATAACTAAAAATGCAGTGTTCTGGGCCAGTGGTTCTTGCACTTGAGAGTGCCTCCAAATTCCCTGAAGGCTAGTTATAGCATACACTGCATGGCCCCACCCCAGAGGTTCTGATTCAGGAAGTCTAGATGGGCCCTGAGAATTTGCATTCCCAAGTTCCTAAGTGATGTGGCCTGCTGGATGTGGGACACCAGTCTGAGGTCCACTGGTTTAGATTTTGTATTTGTGCCCTCAAGAAAAACTGGGCTACAGGATGCTTCACCTTGGAGATCTGCAAAGCCTACCCTCAGACGAGACACTCCTCTACATTCCTCAGTAACACGCATCTAGACTCACACCCAGGGACTATGAGATACATTCATTCACCCACAGTTACTCAGTCATCAAGAAGTCATCAAGACACTACTGGTGGTTCACTATGGCCCAGAGCTTGGTTAGTAGCCTTGGGAAATATAAAAAGAAGAGAATTCTCTTGAGGCCTAACCTAAGGAGCCAAGGGTGTTAGTGGGGTTAGGGGTAAAAAGGCTTCCTCGAATCTGTTAAACACCAGAACAAGACAGCTTGGGTTAAATACCACATAAGCAGTGATGACAAGATGTTCTGGCTCCAGGATGGTCCCACAGCCCCTGATCTCAGACCTTCCCTAGCACCAGGGTGGCTTTGCAACCCTGGGCTTCAAGCCCACACTGGTGCCAGGCCAGCCTCCAGAGCCCAAGGCTACAGTCTGGCTCCCAAAGACTCAGCCCTCAGACCTGCTACACTTCCAGGCAAGCCCCTGCAGCCTCAGAATTCAGGACCACCTAGTGCAAGGCTGGCCTCTACAGCCCCAAGCTACAAATCTGCACCTGCAGACCCAGTCTCCAGGCCTCCCCAGGCTCAATGTCAGTCCCTTTGGCCTGAGGCACCAGGCCAATACCTGTAGATACAGCCTCCCTGCCAGGCCTATGCTGGAAATTCCCACGTTGGAAATTCAGCAATTACAGCTGATACAGGAAATTCAGCAAATGTAGGCTCCAGGTCCAGCCAGGCCCTGTGACTCTAAGCAACAGGTCATTCCCCACAGCTCCATGGTCCAGCAAACTCAGCATTTAATTCTGCCCTGTAGATCATCACACTGGGTAGACCTCTGTGGACCCAGCCTCCAGGCCTGCCCCAGTGCCAGGCCATTCCTCATGGTCCTATAATACAGGCCAGACACATGGACCTAGCCTCCAAGCCAGGCCCTGTGGACCCAGGCACCAGGCCTGGTGAACTGATGAATGAGGCACCAGGCAAGCCTACCAAGGACTTTAGTGGCAAGCCCACCCATGGACCACACCAGATGGTCCATTGAGCATCTCTGGATCAGCTGACTGGTGAAGGGCTTTTCCAAATGGGCAGATACCAACACATGGCCACAAGGATCACAAATAATCAGGGAAACATGACACCAACAAAGAAACGAAATGAAAAACATTAGCTGACCTCAAAATATAGAAATTTATAAACTGCCTGGCCAAAGAATTCAAAATAATAATCTTAAAGAAACTTAGTGAGCTGCAAGAGATAGCAAACAACTAAACAAAAATCAGGAAACAAAAAACCAAAATGGTAAATTCAACAAAGAGCTAGAAACCATAAAAAGGAAACAACAAAAATTCTGGAGCTAAAGAACACAATGACTGAACTGAAAGTTTTTTCACAACAAACTCAATCAAACAGAAGAAAGAATCATTGAGCTTAAAGAAAGGTCATTTGAGATTACCCAGTCAGAACAACAACAACAACACCAAAAATTTAAAGAGTGAAGAAAGGATATGGGAAATATGGAACACAATCAAGCATACCAATAAGAAAGTTCCGGAAGGAACACAGAGAGAGCAAGGGGCTAAAAGCATATTAAACAAATAATGACAGAAAATCTTCCAAATCTGGAAAGGGAAGTTAATATTCAGATATATACATTCCAAAGAGCCCCAAATATATTAAAGATAAAGAGATCTTCATCAAGACACAATTATAATACAATTCTCAAAAGTCAAAGACAAAAAGTAATAATTTTGAAAGCAGTAAGAGAAAAGCAAATTGCCACTTACAAGGGAATGTCTGTTAGACTATCAGAAGATTTCTCACCAGAAACATTGGAGGCCAGGAAAGAGTGCAGTGATATATTCAAAGTATCGAAGAAAAAAAAAAACAAAACCCTGCTCACCAAGAATATTATACCCAGCAAGACTGTCCTTCAGAAATGAAGGACAGATAAGGACTTTCCCTGACAGACAAAAGGTATGAGAGTTAATCATCACTAGATTTGCATTATAAGAAATGCCAAAGGGAGTTCTTCAAGTAGAAACAAAAGAATACTAACATGAAAGCATGTAAAAGTATAAAACTCAATTTAAAGGTAAGAATATAGTGAAATTGAGGGTATTCTAATACTATACTAGTGGTGTATAAATCACTTTTAGTTCCAGTGTAACAGTTAAAAAAGTATTAAAAATAACTGTATATACAATAATTTAATAAGGATATATAAAAGATATAAATTATGATATTAATAACACAATGTTTGGGGGAAGAGAAGCTAAAATGTAGAGTTTTTGTATATAATGAATAGTAAGCTGTTATCAGATTAAAATATACTGTAATAACTATAAGATGTTTTATGTAAGCTTCATGGTAACAATAAAGATAAATCATAAAAGATAAAGAGAAAAGAATCAAAGCATATCACTACAAAAATAATCAAATCACAAAGGAAGACAGCAAGATTGGAAGAACTGAAGAAAGGAACTGCAAAAGAGTCACAAAACAATTTTAAAATGATAGTACTTTAGATATAAATGGCTGAAATTATCCAATTAAAAGACTGAATGGATTAAAGAAACAAGAGCTGACCATATGCTAACTACAAAAGATTCACTTTAGTTTTAAGAACACGCATAGGCTGAAAGTGAAAAGATGGAAAAAGAAATTCCATGCAAATAGGAACTAAAAACAAGCGAGAGAGGATAGCTATATTTATTTACAGTGGCCCAATCTCGGCTCACTGCAAGCTCCATCTGCCGGGTTCACACCATTCTCCTGCCCTCAGCCTCCCGAGTAGCTGGGACTACAGGCGCCTGCCAACACACCCGGCTAATTTTTTATATTTTTAGTAGAGACGGGGTTTCACCGTGTTAGCCAGGATGGTCTTCATCTCCTGACCTCGTGATCCACCTGCCTCGGCCTCCCAAAGTGCTGGGATTACAGGCATGAGCCACCGCGCCCGGCCGAGGATAGCTATGCTTATATCAGACAAAATAGAATTTAAGTTAAAAACTGTCACAAGGACAAAAAAGGTCATTATATAATGATAAAGGGGGTAAATTCACCAAGAAGATACAGCAATTTTAAATACATTTACATCCAACACCAGAACACCTAAATATGTGAAGCAAATATTAATAGAAGTAAACGGAGAAATAGAAAGCAATACAAAAATAGGGATAGTTAGATAAAACAAAGAAGATCTACTATTTTATAGTACAACAGGGTGACTACAGTCAATAATAACTTAATTGTACATTTTAAAATAACTAAGAGCGTAATTGGATTAAGAGTAATACAAAGGATAAAAGCTTGAGGGGATGGATACCCCATTCTCCATGATGAGATTATTATGCATTGCATGCCTGTATCAAAACATCTCTTGTACCCCATAGATATATATACCACTATGAACACACAAAAATTAAAAACTAAAAAAATTAAAAACAGTAATAGTAGAGGACTTCAATACTCTACTTTCAACAAAGGATAGATTATCCAGACTGAAAATCAATAACGAAACAGCAGATTTGAATAATACTATAAACCAAATGGCCCTACCAGACATATACAGAACATTCCATCCAACAGCAGCAGAATACACATTCTTTTCAAGCACACAAGAAATGTTCCCTGGGACAGATCATGTTAGGCCACAAAACAAGTCTTAACAAATTCAAGAAGACTGAAATCATATCAAGTGTCTTTTCCAACCACAATGGTATGAAACCAGAAATTCAAAAACAGGAAAAAATGGAAACTTCACAAATATGTGGAATTAAACAGCACACTTCTGAACAACCAATTGGTCAAAGAAGAAATGAAAAAGAAAATAAAAAAATATCTTGAGACAAATGAAGATGGAAACACAACACAGCAAAAATTATGTGATGCAGTAAAAGCAGTTTTAAGAGGGATGTTTTTAGTGATAAATGCCTACATAAGCGGAAAGAAAGATCTCAAATAGACTAACTTTACACACCAAGGAGTTAGAAAAAAAGAATGAAGCCCAAAGTCAGCAGAAGAAAGCAAAAGTAAAATCAGAGCAGAAATAAATGAAATAGAGAAAAAAGCAATAAAAAGATAAGTAAAACTAAGAGCTGGTTTTTCAAAAAGATAAACAAAATTGACAAATCATAACTAAAGAAAAAAGAAAGAAGATTCAAATAAACAAAATTATAAATAAAAGAGGAAACATTACAATAGATTCTACAGAAATACTAAGGATCATAAGAGACTACAGTGAACAATTACATAACAACAAATTGGATAACCTAGAATAAATGGATAAATTCCTAGAAACATACAATCTAACAACACTAAATTAAGAAGAAATAGAAAATCTCAACAGACCAATAACGAGTAAGGAGATTGAATCAGTAATCAAAAAATTCCCAATAAAGAAAAGCCCAGATCTAGGTAGCTTCATGGGTGAACTTTAACAAACATTTAAAGAAGAATGAATACCAATCCTCCTTAAATTCCTCCAAAGGCAAAGACATCACAAGAAAGAATACTACAGGCCAGTATATCTGATGAACATAGATGCAAAAATCCTCAATAAAATACTGTCAAGCTGAATTCAACAACACATCAAAAAGATTATGTAATATGACCAAATGGGATTTATCTCTGCTACACGAGTTTGGTTAAACAAATGCAAATCAATTAACATGACAAATCACGTTAATAGAACGAAAAATAAAAACCACATGATCATCTCAATAGATGCCAAAAAGCATTTGACAAAGTTTGACTTCCTTTCATAATAAAAACTCCGAGAAAATTAGGTATAGAGCAAAATTTCCTCAACATAACAAAGATCACTTATGAGAAACCCACAGCTAACCTCACAATCAATGGGAAAAATGGAAAGCTTATACTCTAAGAGCTATCACAAGGCAAGGATGACCACTCTCACCACTTCTATTCAGTATAGTACTGGGAGTTCTAGCTAGAGCAACCAGATAAGAAATAAAAAGGCATACAAACTGAAAAAGAAGTTAAATTGTCTCTGTTTGCAGATGCCATGATTTTAGATACAGAAAACTCTAAACACTACACCAAAAAACCCTGTTAGAACTGATAAATAAATTCAGTAAAGTTTCAGAATGCAAAATCGACATATAAAAAATCAGCAGTGTTTCTGTCCATTAACAACAAACTATCTGAGAAAGAAACCAAGAAAACAATCCTATAATATTTACAGTAGCACCAAACCAAAATACTTGGAATAAATTAGAGATAAAAAATCCACACACTAGGAAGTATGAAGCACTGCTGAAAAAAATGAAAAATACACACATAAATGGAAAGATATCCTGTGTTCATGCATTGGAAGAATGAATACTGTTAAAATGTCCATACTAGCCAAAGTGATCTACAGATTCAATGTAATCCCTATCAAAATTCCAATGGTATTTTTCACAGAAATAGAAAAATAGGCCAGGTGGTGGCTCATGCCTGTAATGCCAACACTTTGGAAGGCTGAGGCAGGAGGATTGCTTGAGCTCAGGAGTTTGAGACCAGCCTGAGCAACACAGTTTGAGATTTTGTCTCTACAAAAATAAGATCCTGGCATGGTGGTGTGTGCCTCTAGTCCCAGCTACTTGGAAGGCTGAGGTAAGAGGATCGTTTGAGCCCAGGAGGTTGAGGCTGCAATGAGCTATGACTGCAACACTGCACTCCAACCTGGGTGACATAGTGAGACCCGGTCTCAGAAAAAAAAAAAAAAGCCAATTTTAAAATTCATATGAAACCACAAGGACTTTGAATAGCCAAAGCAATCTTGAGCAAAAAGAACAAAGCTGGAGGCATCACGCTACCTGACTTCAAAATATACCGAAAAGCTCCAATAAGCAAAAGAGCAAGGTACTGGCATAAAAACAGACATACAGGTCGATGGAACAGAACAGAAAGCCCAGAAATAAATTCATGCATTTACAGTTGATTGATCTTCAACAAAGTACCAAGACCACACAATGGGGAAAGAACAGTCTCTTCAATAAGTGGCGTTAGGGAAACATGCTTAATAATGAAATTGGACCATTATCTCACACCATATACAAAAATCAATTCTAAATTAATTAAAAACTTACCATAAGGGCTGAAACTGTTTTAAAACTACTAGAAGAAAATATAGAGTGAAAGCTTCTTGACATAGGTCTGGACAATGATTTTGGTTTCTTGGGTATGACCCCAAAATTATAGGCAACAATAGTAAATATAGACAAATGGGATTGCATCAAAATTAAAAACCTGCTTAGTAAAGGAAACAATCAACAGAGTGAAGAGGCAACCTAAGAAATGAGAAAAAATATTTGCAAGCCATATATCTGATAAGGCATTAATGTCTAGAATGTATAAGTAACTCAAACAATTTCACAGCAAGAAAACAAATAACCTGATTAAAAAATGATCAAGGGTCCTGATAAAAATGGCCAGCAGGTGTACAAGAAAAATGCCTAATCATCAGAGAAATGCAAACTAAGAGATATTACCTCACACCTGTTAGGAAGATTATTCACAAAAAGACAAAAGAAAACAAGTGTTGGCAAGGATGTGGAGAAAAAGAAACTCTTGTACACTTCTGGTGGCGATATAATTAGTACAGCCATTATGGAAAAGAGTATGATGATTCTTCAGAGAATTAAAATGAGAACTGCTTTATGATTCTCACATCCCATTTTGAGGTATGTATCCAAAGGAAATGAAATCAGTATGTTGAAGAGATATCTGCACTCCCTGTTCATTGCAGCAGTATTCACAATAGCCAAGACTCTGAATCAACCTAAGTGTCCATCTACCTACAGATGAATAGATAAAGAAAAGGTGGTATATATACACAATGGAATACTATTCAGCCTTAAAAAAGAAGGAAATTCTTTGTTTGCTAAAACATGAGTGAACCTACTGGGCATTATGCTAAGTGAAATAAGCCAAGCTCAGAAAGACAAACCCAAATGATATGACTTATATGTGGAAACTAAAAAAGTCAAGCTCCTGGAAGCAGAGAGTAGAATGGTGGTTACCAGGGTCTGGGAGGCAGAGGAGATGTTGAGATGTTGAGAGAGCACAAAGTTTCAGTTATGCAGGATGAATAAGTTCTGGAGATTTAACATATAGCATGATGACTATAGTTAATAATACTGTATTGTATAATTGAAATTTGATAAGAGAGTAGCTGTTAAATATTATTAACATGAAACAAAAATGCTAACTATGTGAGGCAGTGAATATCTTAATTATCTTGACTGTGGTAATTATTTCACAATGTTTATGAAAGTGAAGACATCATATTGTACACCTTAAACATATATAATTTTATTTGCCAATTATACCTTGATAAAGCTAGAGAAACAAAATTATTCCAAAATAAAAAGAATAGCAAAAGATAAAAATAAAAGCTGCTATGGACTGAATGTTTGTGTCCTCCCCAAATTCACAATTGAATCGATAATCCCCAAGGTGATGGTGTTAGGAGATGGGCGTTTGGGAGGTAATTAGGTTAAGAGGGTGGCATGCTCATGATGGAATCAGTGCCTTTATAAGTGGAGACAGAAGACAGTCTCCCTTGCCTCTCCCATCTGGGGACTCAGTGAGAAGAAGCCTGTCTGCAAGCCTCATGGGGAACTGAATCTTCAGCACCTTGATCTCAGACTCCAGAACTGTGAGAAAGAAATTTCTGTTGTTTATAAGCCACCCAGTCTATGGCATTTTGTTACAGCAGCCCCAACTGACCAAGACAAAAGTGGAACAGATAAATCACACACCATGGCAATTAAGAGGCTGAATCCCCAACCCCACATTCCTCAGCCCTCTCAGGGTCAAGCAGGACAGGCAGAAGGACAACTCAAGGCTTGATGGGTCTGATAGATGAACACAGAACGTCAGCAGGAGTACACAGATGATTACTATGTGTATACTACACGTAGCTTCAGGACATTTCACAGGATAAATGGTCATTCAGTTTTTGCCTGGGGGTAATGGGAAAAAAAAAAAAAACCTTAACTTCCGTAGAAAAATGTTAAAGGAAACAGTTTGTCTCCCCTATCTTTTCTGGCAATTCTTCTGCATTCAAAAAGCCAACAGATTTCTCTTTTTGAAGTATGGGATTAAATAAAAAATCCAAGACCAGTGATAGAATAGCAGCTGTCTTAAGTGATAACATCTATGGAAAGTGGACTGGATGAGCCAAGCAGCATCCAAAGAAATATGTATATCATCATGATTACCTCCCATTTGCAGTCCAGTCTCTTGGGAGGGTACTGATCAGGGCTGCCAAACAGGATAAATCAATTCATTCCAATTAGGCTTGGTGACTTTACCACTTGCACTTCGAGAATCAGACTGGAATCACTTTTAAAAGAGATCATCTCTATTCTTCTCTCTATTTAAACAGAAGCCTCTGTCAAAAATGGATGGAAAATACGTTTTGGCAGCCGAGTCGGGGTAATTGTACAGAGTTGAATGCTCACAATTCTGCAGGCTTTGCCATAGAGACATGGGGCGGCCAGACTTGAGTGAATATATCGCAGCAAACTGCAGCCCCATCATCTATCCTGGCTACAACCAAACAACCTCCTGCTTGAATCCTCTTCAAACCCCAATATGCTATGTTTGTTTACAAATTAATTTTGGGATGTGAGAAGACAGGCAATGAAGGGAAGCTGTAATTAAACCTTGTTCTCTCCCCTCACATTTGTGCAGTTTGGTTACCCAGTCTTAATGCCCTCTGGGGGTTTTGGTGTTGCCTGGCAAGGCCAGAGAGGCAGGAGCCAAGCAGAGAGACAGATGCTCGTTACACCCAGGGCTTGAGCAGCTCCCAAATCAGGAAGGACAAGTAAACTCACATTGCATGTCTGCCAGCCGCGAGGCCCCTGGAACAAAGATAACAGCGTCTCTAGGTTGTCTTTTAAAAAGATGAGGAAATTGCTTAATTTCAATCACTATGATTCTCATGAGTATAAAAATAAATATTTTTTTTCTTCCTCCCACTGCAGTAAATTAGACTAATTCTGATATGGCTTCAATTACTCAGATCATCATCATCAACAGTAATCGAGTCTCTAAAACTTTTCACACACTCAGATCATGCATTGTGCACTATCACGCTGGTTTTTGCATTTCCACCCACAGATAAGAAGTGCGATTTTCCTCCACATTTGTAGGCCCTGGCATATGAATTGATCAGCCAAATTCCTAGCATTTATTCATGTATAGTGAATCATACAAATTGATGACATGTTTATCAAGACGCTGACACCCTGAAGAATGCTTCCTAGTCCCCAGCTGAGAACTGACACGTGGCAAACGTCTGCATTAAATATCGGAAAGGATGCCGGTGGCAGAGAACATCATCTGTCGAATGCAGAGCAGACATTTCAAATGCCATTTGAGTGGCTCCATTTTATCCAAAGCTGTATTTCCTTCAATTGCTACTTCAGCACATCAGCTCCCACTGCTTATTTCTGTTCTGTGCTGAACAGAATGCCTGCCCCTCCAGTCACCATGTTGCTAGACAAATGCAGATTTTTGTCAACCTGGAAAATTGTCAGAAGAGACATATGATAATACTACACCTTGCTTAAAATCTCAAGACATTTATTCTGGGAACCTTCACCTAGTACATAAATAGCTGCCCACCTAACTTGTGCTGAAACCATAGTTGGGAGGTTGGAATAAGAGCCTTAAGAAATAAAGAAAGAAAATTGAAAGCAGATGCTATTCTATAAGAGCTGCTCATCTCCTCCTCCTGGAAGAGGGGTCACTCCTGTTACTAAGGTTAGTAATTATAGAATAACAGAAGCTCTGGGCACACAGTGGAGGGCACCCCTTCTCAAATCCTGCAAGCATCTTCTGCTGTGGGGCCTTTGCACCTGCTGTTCCATCTTTCCAGTCATCTGCATAGTTCAATCCGTCTATTCAGAGCTTGGTTCACAGTGCCTCTTCAAAGAGCCCCTCCCAGATCATCTTATCCATCACTCTCCATCTCTTTATCCTGCTTTGTGTTTCTCTTCTCAGCTCTTATTACCATCTGCCAGACAATGCATTCCTTCATTTAATTTTATTTGTTTATTCTCCTCTCCCAACCAGAATGTAAGCTCCATGGTGGCTGGAACTTAGTTTTTGATGCTGTTGAGTCCCCACCTCCCATAACAATGCATGGTATTGTGGGTGTTCAATAAACATTCACTGAAACAATGAATTGAATAAATAAATGAATAAATATTTTAAAAGATGAGAGAGCAATACAGGACACTTCTGTTGGTAATAGTGGTGTGTATATTAGTGATAGTCATTATGCTAATAGCTACTATCTATGCAGGACACTGAGTTAAGCACTCTTATACTGTCCTACCACCCACTGCCCCCTGACCCTTAGGCTGTTGGTCACCAGGTGTCTTACCTATGTATCCTGGCCTGGCTAATTATTATAAAGGGTCAGAAATCATTCCCCAAGGCTCCATCATTTAAGATTTGCTGCCGAGGAAAACTTCTTACACATTATTCTGGATGTCAAAGGATAAACTAGGTTTATATTTCCATTTATGAAATAGGAACTTCACTCTCATGGCTAAGGTTGGTGGATGGAAACATTTCGGACATCAGTTTACCTCTTAGCACCATTTTGCCCACTGCTATTGGCATATGGTACTCCCTCTCACTCCAGATTTCAAAGAATATCCCTCCAAAATAATCCATCATGCTTCCTTTAATAAATACCCCAGGACCAGTGCTTTTCCTCAGAGGCTAGTAGAGACTAAATCAGCCAAGAGCCCCCAAACCCAGAAGAAAAGTGAAAGAAGGAAAACAAATCAGCAGAAAGCCATCATTGGAGGTTGAATCTTCCCCCTTCCAGTCCATAGCAGCTCAGCAGCCAGAGAGAGCTTTCCAAAATGTAAATCCAAATGTGCATCTTCCAAATGTAAATCCACCCTTATTAAAGCACTGCAGCAGCCTCCTGCTGTTCTGGAAATCAGGCCCAGCCTCCTTAGCACAACCCACAAGGACTAGTATTGCCGGGTTTCTGCCAGTGTCTCCAGCCCCGTCTCACGCCACACTCTCCTTTTCTGATTCTCTGTAGTCTTCTTTCAATTCCTCTAATGTGCCCTGCTTCTTTGCACCAACAGGCCTTCCCACAACCTTCACCTGGTCAATACGCTTCCTGTAGATTCCAGACCCAGTGTCACTTTCTTCTCTGCAAAACCTCTCCCGACCCCAGACCTGTTGTGCCATCTCATCATATTGCATCACTTACAATCCTTTTCTAAACTTGCAAGCATATATTTGAATATTATTTGATTATTACCTGCCTCCATTATTAAGCTGTAAGTTCCCTATAGGCAGGAACTGGGTTTGCTTTCGTTCACTGTTTATTCCCAAGCACCAAGTAGGGTATTTGCCATACAGCAATGTGCTTCATATATATGAGTTAATAAATGAATGAATGCATAGACAATGCTAGCCAGCCTATGTCTGGGTCATAGGTTTATTTTAGCAATTCTTTAAGAATACGTATAGAACAAATACTTTATACTTGATGAAAGTGTGGACAATCATATTCTCCTTCAATCCCAAGTCCATAGATGAAACAAGCTAGAAGGGGGAAAATCAGATAATGGTGTGGTGTTTGTCATTGTTGTTGTTGTTGTAAGATACAGTGGCCTGGAGGGAGGAGGGAATAGAGATGTATAGAGATGTAATCATTTTTGAACTATTATGCAGTGGAAGCAGGCACTGGCTTAATTCTGCCAACCCCTGACTAACTTCTGGTTACAAAGGTAACTGGGGGTGTTCACCTGTGAGCACAGGTCGCCATGGCCCATGGAGAGTCCTTCCCCAGGATCACTGGCAGCACAAATAACAACATGACCCAGCTCAGATTCACTACAAATCTGGTGAGACTTGGGCTTATCAAACCCCCTCATTCCTAAAACGGTAAAAAATGGCACCCCACTGACCACAGGCTTAAATAAAAAACTCAGCAAAACCCTGATCCCACGTGGCTGGCATCTTGGCCTTCCAGCCTTATCTCCAATTATTCTCCACCTCTACCACCCCACTCCATAGTGAAGATCCCTGAAGGCAGAAACACATGGGTGGTTCTCACAAGGGTGCCCCCAGCTCCTAGTACAGTGCCAGACTTAGGGGAGGGTCTGAACATATGTGACTGAGTAAATAAGTGAATTCTCACCCAAGATGCCCAGGACATATGATGAAATCAGCAATAATCACATTCTGTAGAGCACATTTTTACCACTCATGGTTCATCTGCTTGTTTCGGAAATCCTCTTGGTTAGACGGTAATTTTCCATTTCTAACAATTATTCCTCATCGGCTCACAGCCACTGTAACCTGGAGTCATTAAGGAACAGTCCAATATAATACAAGACATTGCCTTGACTTTTTAAAACTCCCCAATTAGGTGGACTCTTGGGGTCTATAATTACCCCCACTGCATCCTTTTTGGGTTTTTTTTTTTTTTTGAGCTTTTTTTAAAGAGAGTAGAGATCTACTTCTCAAGCCCTAGGTGATACCAATTGCATTTGTCCCCTTTCATTAAAAAAGCTATTGATCACTCTTCCCCAAGATCTAACTCTTTAATTCCAGTAACTGTGGAATGAGAAAGCAGACAGATGAAGGAAATACATACTTGCAAAATGAAGAAAGACTGAGTTTTGGGACCTGTGTGTCTCGTTAGCAAATCCTCCAGAGACTTCCCGCTTGATCACGTGCATTCATCTTGGGTGGAAGGTAAAGGAGAGAAGGGAGGCTTAAACCTTACTGAAGGAAACAGCAGCACAGGGTGTCTTCAACAAAATGGCTCATTTAGCCCCAAATTCAAAACTGAATTGTTACATCAGTTCAGTTTGTTCCATCACTGACTTAACAAACATTGCCAACCATGTCGACCCAATTCAACCAGATCAATTTACTTTTATCAAAATCAATTAGCTTAGTTTTATTTTCCATGGAGGGCTAATTTATAGCCAGTAGCTTGGAGTTTAAAACAGGAGTCTAGCTTTGGCCACTGACAGCTTCCAGGCCTTATTTATTCCTCTTCTCTTTACAGTGGCCTGGATAACTTTATTTTTTTTTAAAAAATCCTCTACATAGGCCAAGCTCTGTGCACTGTTGTAGATCTGTGACAGCACGCAGGCCCAGTGAACTCCATGGGATGAATGACAGCTTATCCAAATTGTGACCACGCTCAACCTCAGTACCTGGCTCTACAGGGTTCTCGTTCCTGGAGAGCACTCTCCATCCAAAACCTCCACCCACACAGATCTGAAGGGAGAAGTTCCAAAAATAAATGATTATTTAGACCAAGGGTCAGGAAACCTTTTCTGTAAAGGGATAGAACACTTTAGGTGGTGGATCAGTCTCTGTAAAAGCTCCTCGGCTGTCACTGTGGCATGAAAGCAGCCACAGAAGACACATAAATGACTGGCTATGTGGCTGTGTCCCAATACAACTTTACTTACAAAAATGTGATTGAGCAGATTTGGCCCAAAGGCGGTAGTGGGCCACCCTGTTTTCAATTCTGCTTCCTTGGAATGAAAGCCTTTTCTGAACAGGTCTGTGAACAGGAAAAGGCTGGGTGGTCAGGAAGGACCACAAACAGATTAATCCTTATCATCCTTTGAAATGAACTGACTGACCAGGGTTCAAAATCCATGGAAGGACAAAACATGGGAAGATCTTTTCACATTCCTTTCATTGAGGGATAATTTCCATGCAAGAATATGCACAGATTTTAAGTGTGCATTCAACGGATTTTGAAAAATGTTTACATTCATGTGCCCTTCAGCCCAAGAAAGTTACCCATTACCCCATAAAGTTCCCTGATGCAGCCACAGACCTGACATCCACCTCCATAGCTTAGTTTAACCTGTTCTAGAACGTCACCAAAATAAATTCATGTAGAATGGGTCTTGAGGTCTGGCTTCTTTCATTTATTCAGCTGTGCTTGTAATGCAGTCATGCTGCTATTATGCTACTGGGGTCCTCTCCTTTTGATTACTGTGCTCTACTCCATTGTCTGAACACGCCACCATTTATCCCTCCATCTTCATCACAGGGACACACTGCCTCTGACCCCTAAAATCAAATTCATTTCAAATCAGAAAGAGAAGAAATATTCCTAAGTGCCTAAATTGGAAGTGACACACTCAAATGTTCAAATTTTCATGTGGATCAAAGTTAATCCCGCACACACCAAGTACCCACCAAATGCCCAACTTGGCTGAGTGGAAAATGGGGGAAATGTACACACTCCAACTAATAAATAATCTCTGCTTCACCAGAATCCCAAGTAGGCAGCCCTGGCAAATTCTCTAGAAACCATGAATGTGTCTTTCCAAAGCTTTTCAACTGCCACGTGATGGACAGGCCGGTGGCATTTCCTCTGCTAACACTGAACTGCATAATTAACACCCAGGGTTATTTTTCAATGCCTGCACCTGGCACTTTTAATTTAATTATCTCTCCATTTCTACAATCCACTGCTTGCTGGTGACGGCTCCACCTGGCCATCCTTGCCCCGAATCTCCACTTGCCTGCAGGACTTTTCATCCAGAAATAATTAGGAACACAGGGTCCTCTGTCTCGTGGCCAACTCAGCCGTGAACGCTACTGGACCAAGAGAGATGTTTTATCTCAGACAAATGGAGTCAGCTCACAGCAGTGTTAAAGGGACAGGGTTGACTTCCAAGTGTTTCTGCTTTGCTGGGAGCTACCAAAAAAAAAAAAAAAAAAAGTGGCAATGACCTTTCAGAAAACTTGGAACACTCTGGTTCTGGGAATATCCTTTTCCCTTGGCTGGCTCATGCTGGCGAATGAAATAATGAATTGGAATCTGTCTCCCAGCAGGGCTAGGACGACAGCCTGCCACAAGTATCCACGCTATGGTACAGATACAGCAGCGCACAAGGCAATCTGGAGATGACTCGGAAGCCTCACTTTGTTCAATAGCTTCCATTAATCCTTCTCTTATCCTTTATGTTACTGTTCTTCACCAGGACAACCAGCAGGAAGCCATCCTGAACACTGATAGCCCTCCATTTGTCCTTTCACTGTTTGGGTTCTTATTGAATGTGGCGCCTAGCACCCAAAACGTTATTCCCAAGTTGGCAGTTTCACTAATAATAAATAAAATTACAAACAAAATAATAAAAGTATAGGAAGCTTTAATTGGGGTACACAATGTATTCCATGAAACAGTTCTGTTTTCCTCTTTCCTTCATCCTTATTTTCTTTCAATGTGTACCCCCACACACAAACACACACTCACACAGTTGCACATATACTTCTCATATTGGGTTAGGATGATCTTACATTGATAAGTAGTTTCAAAGAACAAAGCCAGGCTGTCCTCAACTTCCCTTTATTTCAATCTCTCTCAAGACACGCAAGAGAACTTTCTAAGCAGCTGCGGGAATTGTGGAGCTCTTGCCTCATTAAAAAAAGTCCTCCTTACTCACATGGCAAATTCTAGTTCACCTTTGCCAAGTGCAGGAGAGAAATTTCTCAGGAAATTTTGACGTGGTTTCCTCAGCTTCTCTGATTTTCAAGGGTGTTCAATAAAGTAGAAACATACTCCACTACGGGTGCCTGGGGAGCTCACCTCAGCCATTGGCCAGAGGCACAGCCCAGGTGAGTGAGGGCTGGGCGCCTGGCCCCTGGTTTGACAGATGGCTTCATTTGCAAGCCACAGTGCAGACATGGCCGCAGCACACTTCCCAAGATTTACAACATCTGTCATGGAGTTTGATATGGCACTTAACATAACATAAGGCAATGTGCAGAAGAAATGCAGTCACTCCATGAATGCTTTAACCTATCTGGGACAAATCTGTCTTCCCAGGCCAGCAGCTCTGACACTGGGGTTTCCTCCTGGGTCTCTGCCTGCCCCGCCCCCATTTCAGCCAAGTTCTCTTTATGATAAGAAACACAGTGCTGATCTGTGTGGTTCATGAGGGAGTGTATAAGGGAGGGCCAGTGAGTCTTCTTTCTCCCAGAGTAAAAGAAAGAAATAAAACCCATCAACTTTAACTACAGTCTATGCACCACAGTATTGAGACAGGGTGTTCTGAGCATCGGGACATAGCCTGCCTTCTCCCTAAGGAGACTTGTGAAGCTTTACGCCAGGAGGGAAGATGAGAAAAGCCAGGATTTGGTGCCCAGGAATCTGGGGTATAGTGTAGGTTCTCCCAGAAGCAAACCCTGAGGCAAGGATTTCAGTACAAGTGATTGATCTGTGAGGTGAAGCAGGGCCAGCTGGGGAGTGAGGAGGTGATACTGGGAAAGAGACACCAGCCAGTGAGGCATGAGTGGTTGCATCAGTTATCCCTGGGAGTACCTGGGGCTTCCTACTAGCAGAAACTCTAAAAGAAAAATAAAAACACAGACTCAGTGTTACCTTGCCTAAGGGGTAAGGGAGCTGGGGTATTTATACACCAACTCCCATCATCAGCTATGGGTGGCTCCAGAAAGCATTCATTAGTCTGACTTCTGGTCTACCACAAAGGCTGACAAGCTACACTTAGGAGGCCAGAGAAAGGCCTTTGACAAAAGAATGCAGGTGCCCTGATAAGAATGGGTGAAGGATATGATCAGGGCCATGACAGCCTATGAATCCATGTTCTGCTGCTGATCAGAGCTGTGACTCAGACATATCCTTTAACTTCTCTGACCCATACCTGAGCTTCACATTGAGAAAACAGTGCCATCATGCCTACCCCACAGGCTTGGGGTGAGAATCAAGTCAGGTAATGCTATGAAAGGACAGTGCATATTACAAAGGGCTGTTAAACCATAAACTCACAGGGAAGGGTGGGAGCCCACCAATGTCCAGAACTCCAGGAGAGGTAGGAAAGGTGTGCAGGCTTAGTCTCTCCATGTCTTATAATTGAGCAGCAAAGGGGAGGCTCATTCAACAGTCAGTATTCTGCTCATCTGAGCACTCAGCGGGCAGGCTGCCTAATTTTCAGGGGCACAAATCCAGCTTGCTTCACCGGTGTCCCAGCTCAGGGAAAACATTTGTCATTGTAACAGGGTTATGGTTACTCATGCAAGACCAGAAAGAAATGGCAACTTGAGCATGTGGAGGAGTGATGGCCCACCCTGTCACTGAGAGGGTGGTGATATTTGAGTTATATCTAAGGGTCAGGTAAGCAGAGGAACTGGGAAACTTTCTCATTTCTGAAACATGATGGAAATTCCTTGCTTTGCCCTCAGACCACAGGATAAACCATTCCTCTACACTTCCCCGATCTGAGGCTCTTTCTTTACTGGATCTCAAGCAAAGGCATTTGGCATTCAAGTACCTATGCTATGTTACAAAATGATGCTGTGAAAAACTGACATTAGTGGCCAAGTGACAACTGTTTGGATAAGGAATCCTTCATCCAGTTATTCAACCCATTCAAGGAAAACCTGAAAGAAGCTGTGATTAACCCTACCAGGGATCTAGGGTTCGTAGATAGACACACACTCCTCCCTGCCCACCCTGCTCCCACCGCTGATCTCAGCTTCATTTTGTTTTGGCTTAAAAACGGGTCATGCTCTTAGTAGATGCCTCCAAATTCAGAAGCCCACCCACTCCAGGAAAATGATGGATAGCAGCAGCTGAAGCTCCTCCTCCACTAAATTTCTCCCCTCACCTACATCAGTCTGGACAAAATCTCCTTAACCTAGGATCCAGGAACTAGGAATCTATAGGGTGGGCTAGACTGTCCTCAAAATATGTGCAAAATCTAAGTCAGAATGAATAGCCACTATAATTAGATCCTCCATGGGCTCAGTGTCCCTCAAGAGTTAGGAATCATCCCAGACAAAAACATCATTGAAAAAGGCATGGAGATGGCAAGGATCTGCCTGCTGAGTGCTCAGGCAGCATGTGGGCTGCTCTGATCACCAAAAGATAGAGAAAAGGGGTGGCTTCTTGAATGTTCCACCAGGTCTCCCTGACCATAGGAACTTCCCACCCTGACGTCAGCCCATTCCAAGGCTCTGCCTTTGCAGAGGAGGTGACCATGGGGCTGGACCTGGCCAGGACAAGGAGGGGCCTCTGAGAGAGGCCTTGATTTCCCTTGGGGTCTGCTGAAGGAAAACTTAGGTTGCAGAAATCGGATCATCTCTCAGGAACTAAACACCAGCAACAAACAAAAACCAGACCTAAAAGCTTCGGTGTGAATAGACAAAGTGAGACAGGCACAGGATCCCACCTGCAGGCCCCTGGCCAGAGGACATTGCCAGGATCTCTCTTTAATAAAAATGGGCCAAAAAATCACAAAGCTAAAGAATTTCTTTCTTTCTTTCTTTCTCTTTTGGTAACTAAGTTAGGCATGTGTCTTTCTGTGCAATTCACCTCACTTTTGGTCCCATCCAGCCCTGGGGCCCCCACAGGAAATTGTGGATCAGAAGAACTTTCCATAGACAGGTCCAAATATTTGCCTTCTGATGCCACCTGATTAAATCTGTAATTCTGGCCGCCACAGAGAAGGATGAAATGTGCTGGTTGTACCCATGTCCTTTGCTCAGTGGTGCTGAGCTCGGGGAGGGAAAGCCGGGCATTTTCCTGTGTTTTCTGTTTTTCCCTGGGGACCCTTTCTTCCTGCTCCGTCACTCTTCATAACTAAGGTGACCAGCAGGGCTTGGACGAAGGAATCCCAGTTTTCTCACTCCAGCGGGATTTGATTCTTAGTAAACACACAGGAAGGGTCTCCAAGGTTTGGTTAGTCTGTTTGTTGATTTGTTCCTTTTTCTGTTTCACCATTTTCATAAGAAACAATTGAACGACACACTGAGCCTGCTCCCAGATAGTGCTAATTAGGTCAAGGTCACGGCTTTTATTCCCGCATGAACCATTTTTTCCTTGTTTTTCAATTTGCTCTTTGTCCTGCAAGAGCATCCCTTACCCTCAGAAAGTGGGTGTGGCTGAGCCAGACGCTGAGTGAGAGCATCAGAGAGCTGTGGATGTTCCTGTCTTTCTTGTGTACCTCATGGGGCTTCACTTGTCTTGAAATGATTCCTTTATGGTCTCTTTATATTCATTCCTGCCTTCCCTCAACTTCTGATTCTTTCCCTGAGTTAGAAGATTCCAAACAAATAGAGATATAGCACATGAGGAATTCTGGACACAAAGTATGGAAGCTAAATCAACTCCATCTTGGATGAAAATCCACCATGTTGACTTCTGAGCAACTACAGTTCTAAGGTTTCCAGTTTATTTATTGTTCCTTGTGTAAGAGCATGTCCTTACCATAAATCCTGTCCTTAAGCAATTGTCCTACACATCCCTTACAAGGCATATATACTTTTTCCCTATGATATAGAAGCCCTGGGTCTGGTCTGGGGATGATGGCATGGGGATCTACCATCTTGCCTCACTGCTGCCTGAGACACAGACATGACTTCCACAGAGAAATCTGAGGAAGCTGATGGGCTGAAGAAAATGCTGGCACACCCACCTGAGATATGGATCCATATCCGTATGCCAGCCTTTTTACTCAGTCTATCAGCTTCCTCAGACTTTGGGGTAGGTTTGAATAGACCTGTATGCTGCAGAACACAGGGAGTCTAAGGACTTTGCTCACCTTCACATGGTCGGGGAGTCCAGATATGAGATTAGAACTGGGTCTGGGGTCCCACCCCAAAAAAGGTAGGGAAATATACCACTAAAAAACATGGACAGCCAAAAGCTTTCCCCCCGTATGGAGAGTGTGGTGATTTTGTCCCTGTATGTGGGGGATGGTGGGGTTTATTACCAATGGTAGGAACCTGGGGGACCCAAATCCCTTTTTCAGGAACTAGCTAGAGAACTAACTGTGTCTTCTCAGCCACTGGTTCCCAGGCAGTGTGATCCTAGTCCAAGGCCAGGCTTGGGGTCTTGTCCATAATGCTTTGCTCATTTCCTTCTCAGTGCTCCCAGCTGTTCCACACCACAGGGCCTACAACTGAACAGTGGCAAAGCAGACTCTGCTCGGTGATCCCCAGACCTCCTGGGCCTTTACCCTCCCAGGGCCTGCCCTCTCCACTCTCACACACAGACATTAGTATTTCTTTGCTGAAATGAGTGATGGACAGAAGTGCCTGGAATTAGCGTCCTCCCCTACTTCCCAGTTGGCCTATATATACCCTGCTCCCTCCCCTATTGGGGAGGAAATGCTGAGGTGCCTGTTCTACACTGCTTTCCAGAATCCCATGGAGGACAAACTTCAGCCCAGTTGCCTCCAGAGCTCCTGTCCTCATTCACCTCCCAGAGAGATGCACTGCACCCAAATCCTTGCTCAGGAGCTGCTTCTGGGAAGACCTACACCAAGACAGGAAAGAGCCCTGGAAAAGAGAGAAGAAAGTCCAGGTTCTAGTGAGTTAAAATCTCTGATCCTCCATTTCATCATCTTCCAATGAGGATCAAAATATTATGCTAAAGGATGAGAACCACCATGGGGACCCACCAGGCTGCTGACAGCCCAGTGCCGGTCTAACCAGAGAGTTGTGTTTCTTTCCTTGAGCAACCAGAGCCACAATACTGTGAGAACTCACATGATGAAGTCTTCAACCTGTTTCCTTGGCCTGAACTCTAGTCCTCAGTTGAAAGACCTGACGATGTGCTCAAACCTCCTATTTCTCCTGCTGGGATAGGTTGGCAGGAAATTTTTACTCTATCTGATTTGGAGGCAGGGGATTACAGTGTTTAGAAGCTTCCTGGCACAGGAGGGTGAGTTAAAAAGCAACAAATACATTCTCCAACCTTTTCAAAACAAGGCAGGGAGCTGGCTGGTGTCCATTAAGTGGATACTCCAATCGATGGACTGTCCGGCTTCAAGCCATAGGACTATGAGGCTTGCCACTTTCATGCGTTAGATGGCAGGAACATTTCTTAGGGTGGAAAATGTTCCCATAGAGGCTGTGGGTGCCTGAAAGTTCTGACCAGGGTCATCTGCTTCTCCCTGAAAACACGAATGTCATTCCAGTCTGTCAGGTCTCAAATAAGATGAAATGTATTATACAGTCAATGACATCACTTATCAAACAACAGACAAACATTTATGTTCCACATGATGCGAAATGCTATGAAGGAAATGATGTGTGAGCAGAAAGTAGTGAATCATCAAAAAAACAATTAATCTGCTTAGATCAGGGATACTCTGGAATTTCAAAGTAGCCACTGTGGACAGATTTACAACCACTTCCATGGCTTTGCACACAGCAATTTTGGAATTCTCTTTTTTTTTTTAAGAATTTAATTTGCTTTAATTTAACTTTTCATTGAGGCACAATTTTTACATGGGAAAAAGCTTAGATTTCCAGCACAGTTTAATGAGTTTTAACAAATGTGAAACCCCTTGTAACCCACATCCCAATCAAGATACAGAATATTTCAGTCAGGTGTGGTGGCTCATGCTTGTAACCTCAGCACTTTGAGAGGCCGAGGTGAGAGGATTGCTTGATCCCAGAAATTAGAGACCAGTTTGTGTAACACAGTGAAACTCTCAACTCTACAAAAAAAATTTTTAAGAAGACACAGAGCATTTCCATCATTCTGGACAGTTCCTTTGAGGCCCCAATCCAGGTATTGTGCCCCTGTATACTTAAGTATTTTAGTGTATTTCCTAAGAACAAGGACATTCTATTTCATAATCACTGTGAAATTATCAAAAAATGGAAATTCACAAGGATACCTAAGTATTTTAGTGTATTTCCTAAGAACAAGGACATTCTATTTCATAATCACTGTGAAATTATCAAAAAATGGAAATTCACAAGGATAACACTATTATCTAATCTATATTAGACTTTATTCATATTATTCATTATCATTAATGTCTTTACAAGAAAAGTAAAAAAAATTGTGGTCCAGGATTCAACAAAAGGTCCCACACTGCACTTAACCATCCTATCTCCTTTGTCTCCCCTAATCCGGGACAGTTCCTCCATCTTGCCTTGTCTTTCATGCCCTTGACATTTTGGAAGAGTACAGACCAGTTATTTTGTAGAATGCCCCTCAGTTTGGGTTTGCCTGATGATTTCTCAAAATTATAGTCAGGCTCTGCATTTTGGACAGGACACTGTGCTGCCCTTCAACAGGAGGCAGAATGCAGGTGCCTTCTTCACTGGTGACGCTAACTGCAAGCACTTGGTTAGGGAAGGCGGCCAGGTTCCTCCACGGCAAAGTTACTACTTTTTCCTTTACAATTTATAAGTATCTTATGGGGATATAGTTTGAAACTATGTAAACATCCTGTTTATCAAGCATTTTTCCACTAGTTTTAGTGTTAGTTTAGAATTTTTGCTTGAAACAATTATTATGATGATGATTGTCAAATGGTAATTTTTCTAATTCCATCATGTCTTCTGCTCAAAGGAAGATATTTTCTCATCTATTGTCAAATGGTAATTTTTCTAATTCCATCATGTCTTCTGCTCAAAGGAAGATATTTTCTCATCTTGTTCATTCATTCATTGACATGTGGACCCACAGGTTCTTATTTTACTCTATGGATTATAACCTGTTATTGTCATTATTTATTTTGATGTTCAAATTGTCCCAGCTTTTGTCAGTGGGATCTTCTTCAAGCTGGCTCCTGTGTCCTTTTGATATGTCAGAACTGGAAAATTCTCCCGGATGCTGAGATACCACGGACCCCATTTTTGTTTCAGAATAGATGTAATGTCTGTTAAATGCTTGTCTAAATAATGCGTCATTTGGCTACACTGCTGGGTATTGGGGCCAATGATTGTCATGGCTGCCTGCCCCAGGGAGAGAGGTGAAGCAGATGTACCAGGGACTGCAGATGGAATGGGGGTGGTGCCCCCTGAGCATGCAGGAAGAAGAAGCAAGGCCCAGACCTCAGTTGAATGCAGTGGCCTGCTGCTGGAGGTGCTACCCAACAGTATGAATAGAGGGCACACACCAGACTCTGAAGCCAAGCCAGGCTGGTCAGTGCTGCTGGTGGAGATGCAGGGCCGACAGCATGTGCTAAGGAGGACCGTGATGTGACGCCACCATCAAGGGGAGTAAAATGGAACTGACCAGGCCAGTAGGGGCACGAGGGTCCCAGGGCAGTCTTGGGATCTTGGTTTGCCGCTTTTAACTCTGTCTGCCCCATGTTCTCTCTGGCTGTACTTTGCCTGTCTTAAAGTGCCAGTGTTACTCATTTCCAATTACTGGCCTGTCTTCAGTAGTGATACCAGCCATCCAGCCATGATGTTTCTAAGGTTAAAAGAAGCCCAACATCCCTTTAAGTTCTGTCCCACCAACTGCCCCCAACATGTTAACTAAATGTGCATGCACATGGACACACACACACACACACACACTCACATTCATACACACACTCACAGCCCTATTCTTTACTTCAATAACTACCTGAAATTAACACTTCAATAACTACCTTTACTACCATCTATTCCAAGAGAGTATATTTTATCTTTCCAACTCTATAGATTATGCTCTCTGCTAATACATCATGTTTCTTTTGAATCTCATAGCATAAAACATGGAGCCTGTTACTCAGTAGACATCCAGTGATGGCTGCTGGTTGATCATCACTAAGGATCATTCCAAAACAGAACTAGCTTTCTCAGACAAACACGGCCAATGCACCAATGCCAAGTGGAACTGGGCCCAGGGCTATCTGTGATCCTCCAGACCTTGTCTGGGATGTTTCATGAGCCTCCCCACCAGACCCTCTCATGAACCTGGCCAACAAGGAAGAAATTAACTAATGCTCATTCCCACCTTCTTCTACCTTCCCAAGTAAGGTGTGGCTTAGTAGATAGTAAACAGAAGGCAGGGAGACCACAGCTAGTCTGAGAACTTGAGCATCTAATTAGACAACTGTGACTCCACCTCTTTTCTAGGCAAGAGAGCCCTTGAACACTCACAGTTTTCTGGGATTCATACCTAAGCAGGGTTTAAAAAAAAAAAGCAGGACTTCTTTTTTTTTTTTTTTTAAGGTCTCTGCTTTCATCCCAAGCCTGTTTGTTAATAAGGAAGGCTCTGTTTCACCTCAGTGAAAATTTCAAGCCTCAGTTATCTTTGTTTCTTTGCCAAACAATTGTCTTTTCCTCCCTTAGCTTCCAGATTTAAAACTGGTAAGGAACTCCTCTTTGGGGAGCCAATCTGCTCCTGTGACCACTATCCAGAGGAATTTTCTGGTAGCTGAGGAACAGTGGACATTGCTCAGGTAACTCCACTTCCTTCTGTCCACCTCTGTGCTGTCCAACTTGGGAGCTACTAGCTACATGTGGCCATTTAAATGTAAATGTGAATTAAAGTTAAATTAACTAAAATTCAAAATTCAGTTCTTCTGTCACACTAGCCACATGCCAAGTGCTCAGTACACACATTGGCAAATGGCTGTTGTACCAATAGGACAGAGAATATTTCCGCCATCACAATAGGTTCTTTTGAATATCAGGGCTGGCCAATTGGTGCATCTGTTTCAAAGTAGAGAGCGCTTGGGGTTGAGCCACTCAAGGACTTCCCAGAATGCTCTCTCCATGTGTAGCCATGAATGGTGGTCAGGTGCAGGGTATGTAGATCTGGGGCTGGGAGGTGGGAATGGAAGATCATTTGACCCTTATCCTTGTTTTACTGATCTTTTACCTTCCAAATATTTTGCATGCTTCATTTCTCAGCAAGTTAAAACATTTCCCTCAATATGGGGCCCAATTGCTAGCCCCTATTTTTTTTCTTAACTTTTAATAAAGTAAACTTGATTTTACCAAAGATCCCTCTGTGATCAAAGATTCCCACTCATCATTACTAAGGTTCCCATGAAGAGAGATGCATGGTTGTAGAAGGCCCCTTCAGGGGATGAAGAGTTTGATTACTGCAGTGGTTTTCGGGGACAGAAAAACATGTCAGGATAAGGGCTGGTCATTAGGGATAGACGGGAAGCAGTGGGAGACGAGAGATTAGAACTAACAAATGTGCTCAAAAGCCCATTACGTGGAGGAACTACAAAAAAAGAAAACTCTTCAGAGGCCTCCTTTCAGTATGGAAGTAATTCACGCTGGAGATAATTATCAATGACATTTAAAGGTCGTTTTTTAAAATAGTCATAGTTGCTTTCACTTCCAGAAGGCTGGGACAACTTTTAGGAACAATTAGATAAAGATGAACTCATTCAAGGTGTGAATATTCATGAGCGGCCATAATGCCTGTTTTGCCTTTACAGAAGTGAATATTCACCATTAAAAATCAGGATCCTTGGCAATGGAAGGAAAAGCAGGACCCCACCCCCATCCTCCCCTACCACCACCACCAAAAACAATGACCTTGTCAAATTGTAGCATAATAGCTTGAAAAAGTAAGAAAAGATCACGGGGGGCAAGTTAATCATGAGGGTTGGGCAGGTAGAAAGAGATGGATTTCCTGTTCCAGGGAAGCCCCTGCCAAACCTGGAAGGGGTTAGCAAAAGGAGAGTTATTTTTAAGACTTGCAAAGTTTGAATTGGCTTAAATATAGTCCTTGCCTGAAGGCAGAGAAAAAAAAAACAGATAATAAAGGACCCACATGTCAGGGAAAAATCAGAAATCAAATAAAAGGATTTTAGGGGGGAGGCTTTATTTTCAGAGGGCAGTGTCCTGAACCAGAAAGTAGGAGACTTTTGCAATTGGGTATGTTAATTATGGAGCCTCAGAGACGGGCTGGGAGCAGTGAGGCTGGAGGTAGCTCTGCCCTCCACAGACAACAGTCATAGCCGTTGAAATGAACCATAGACATTTACTCACTCTTACGTAAAGTGTGAACAAAGGCATCATTTAAAACATTTTATCATTTTTTATTGATCTACAACATATCATTTAATAACCATGTGCTTTTCTGTACAGCAACTTCAAAAAAAAAAAAATCCCCTAGTGCCCCTTATCAGCCAGATCACTGCCTCACATGTTCCCAATGCATTCCCATATAGAAACTCTGCTAAAGCCAACAGAAAGAGTGTAGAATGTGAAAGAGATTAAAGAAACACCCCACAGTGGAATCCCCACCCAATCTGTTTTCTGCAGGAGCTATCGTGGTTCCTCTACAGCTGTGCATCTAGAACCAGGCTCACCTGGAGGACTTGGGAAAACTCAGATCCTGGGGCCCACCTCCAGAGTTCCTGATTCATTGGGTATGGGGTAGGGCCTGAGAATGTGCATTTTTTACAAGCTTCTCCCAGGGGAAGCTGACACTGTTGGTCCTGGAAACTCTCTTTGAGAAACTCTGCTTTAAGGATTCCTATCAACCCCAGAAGCTGGCTTGAGGGAAAGTCAAGCTGAAGGGGCCAGTAGGTGAGCATCCTTCTCCTTGCATAACAGTACAAAGTGCAAGGCCTCATGGGAGAGCATCCTGGCACAGCTGCATGGCTCTATGGAGGAGCCACGGGAAGGGTCTCATTCTCAACAGATGACGTGCACAAGGTTCTGGGAGCCCCTCTCTGTGGTCCACGTGGAGGCTGCCTGATGCATCCCTGGGTGAACTTACTTGGTTCTTAGAACTTTCTTTTCTGGCTTTCTTCCTTTCATTTCTCCTGCTGTTCCTCCGTGCCTACTTTTCTGGTAGGGCCTAGTTTCTTGACCCTGCAGATAACGGCACTGCCCAGAGAAAACCTGAGGTCTGGGTGGGTTTCCCAACCCAGCCCTGGGGATGCTGAGGCAAGATGAGTTTTGAAAGTTAACCACTCTTGGCTAGGTACGGTGGCTCATGCCTGTAATCCCAGCACGTTGGGAGGCCAAGGCAGGAGGATAGCTTGAGTCCAGGAGTTTGAGACCAGCCTGGGCAACATGGCAAAACCCCATGTCTACAAAAAATACAGAAATTAACCAGGCATGATGGTGCACACCTGTAGTCCTAGCTACTCAGGAGGCTGAGGTAGAGGATCAACTGAGCCCAGGAGTTTGGGGCTGCAGTGAAACATGACTGCACCACCGCCCTCCAGCCTGGGTGACAGAGTGAGACCCTATCTCAAGAAAAAAAAAGTTAACTGTTCTTGAGGAACCTAGAGCTGTGTGTGGACACCTTATTCCTGAACTGGAATCTCTGTTGGTCTCAGGGCAAACATAAGGTTGCCCTGAGATCAACGGAGATTCCAGTTCAGTCCATCTTTGTACCCCTCATTCTGTTTTTGTGACTGTCCCATCAGACTCAGGGGAGGGGGGCGGCTGGCTGAAGTGGAAGCAGCAGGGGATACAAAAACATGGGTTCAAGTCCTCCATCTACTTTGGGAGACCCACACGGTTGGTGATCTGCAGGTAACTGAACTTCTCCAAACACCAGATACCTCCTCTTGGAAACGATAAAATCCACCACCCCAGGCTGTGGGACAGCACAGCTCTGTTTCCCATTAGGTTCTGGAAACCAGTTTTTCAGGAGCCCACGTTCCTACTGGCGAGGGGCAAGGTCATTACTGTATCTGCAGTTCCCACCGAAGACCTGACTGGGCCCTCACTAAAGACAGCCAATCATCTGACATCAAGCCCATCTGACTGACCAAGTCTGTCTCCCCACAGACACTCAGCCTCATTGCTTCAGAGAAAATGGCATCTTTGCAATTGGACCCAACGGCCCCTCTCAAGTTGCAAACTGACCCTCATGTTGTTTTCATTCTGCAGGAACTATTTTTCCTGGCATACGTGTAACATACAAAGAAAAAAATCCTTTGCTTTTTTAAAACATCCAATACAAAATAAGCGATTGTTAAGGCTCCAAACAGTCTGTTGTAGTTCTCTAGCATGCTCTAAAAACAATAAGCCACATGAGGGTGTGTGTTCTTTGGCCATAGCGTCTCTCCCAGGGTTGGTGTGAGTGTATTTTGTTCCTCTTATGGTCTCTCTCTTGCCATAGAGCACCCTGAATGGGCATCCCCAGCAGACACACGCTGGGCTCCAGGGCTCTCCCTTTCAGCATTGATAGAGCACTCAAACAGCTGACATGATTTTCCAATGGATATGTGTTTTCTTCTTTCATTCTAAAACAAGGCTGGTGGCCAATTCTGGATAATGAACTTAAGAAGATGGGAAAGTCTTCATTAGAACTTAGATATCTGCATAAAGCTGTCCAATGACCAGGTCTGAGGCAGATTTGATTTCCTGGGAGAAAGGTCTGGCAAGTAATACAGATATTCTTCCTTGTGGTGTGTGGGAACTCCACAGCTTTGGCCAAAAAAGGGGAAGAAAATGGCCCATGGCCCTTCGAAAGGCCATTGTTGCCCTACTGATCCATGCTTGTGCACTCAACCCATGCCCCAATCTTCCTCACCAGTGCTTGGTGTCAGATGGGAAGTGAGGGGCCTCGGGGGATGGAGTGACGAGCAGCAGGACGTGCAAACATGGAGCATCTCCACCTGGGGAGCTCACAGGCCAGGAAAACACCTGTCAGTTCCTATCCTGTGATTTCAAAGTTTTGGCAGCTGTAGCCCTAAGTCAAGCTTCCCCAGTGACACATGGGAAGCCCAAATACTTAACCATGTTTGAAAAGGGCACAGCAAGTTTGCTGAGTGATTTCAGCTACATTTTCATTGTTCAATCATGGATAATTTTCAACAAAACTCTCTGTGACACCCAAAAGCATAAGGCAACCTTATTTTTGCCCCGAGACCAACGGAGATTCCAGCTCAGTTCATCTTTGTACCCCTCATCCTGTTTTTGTGACTGTCCCATCAGACTCGGGGGTGCAGGGAGGCTGGCTGAAGTAGAAACAGCAGGGGACACAGAAACGTGGATTCAAGTCCTCCATCTACTTTGGGAGACCCACATGGTTGGTGGTCTGCAGGTAACTGAACTTCTCCAAACATCAGCTGTCTCGTCTGGGAAACGATAAACCAATATTCATTCTCCTCCTTCACAGAAACGTCAGGTGACTGCATCAAAGTAACTGAAGTCGAGAACACCATCTCATTAAGAACCTATGGCCAATCAGGCCCTTTAATGTGCTTTACCTGAATTATTTATTTCCTATAAGAAGCCTGTATTTTAGATATTACCATTTCCACTTGTCACGAAAAAGCGCTGAGCTCAAACAAATCAAGAAGTGACTTCACGGTCACACACCCAGCAGGTGGTCACACTAGAGTTCAAACTCAGGCAGCTCTAACTCAAAAACCTTTCTCTAAAACTCTGAGGTGATACATGTAAAAATGCCCTGGAAATGATACAGCCAGGATAAAGATAAGCTGATGGGATCACCCACTAACTAGAAATGCTAATTAAAATAACATCTCCTGCGTCTATGTTGTCAGAGAATGCGAGATTTCACTTAAGTGGGATTTTCCAAGTATCTAAGGCTTACCCCTAATTAAGAATCCACTTTTTTCTAATGCAGATATTTTTAATGGAAAATTTCCAGAGGCAATTACATGCATTTTTGCTGTCTTAACTACACATGAACCAGAACTTAAGATTTCTAAAAATAACACAGCCCATTAATGAGTATCAGGCATGAAAATGAGATACGACTGAGAGGCATTCTCAGAGTCTGTGATGTGGGTAGAGCAACCCCCAAAGGCTGGACTTGTTAGTTTTCCCAGCCTACTTTTTCTTTTGGAATATTTTATTAGGAAAATTTTAAGATACGTATAAAAGTTGAAAAAATGTTACCCACCACCTAGATTCTATGATAACATTGTAAAATACTTGTTTTTTCACAAATATATTTAACCACCCACCCATCGATCTTTTTAAAAATACATTTCAAAACATATTGCCAACATCAACACACTTTTCCCTGAACACTTCAGCAAGCATATCATATCAATATTTGTTTATGGTATTTTTCTGCTGAGATACAATTTAAAAACATACAATAAAATGTACAAATCTGAAGTGATCCGAATCTAGTTTTGACAAGGAATGTACCTGTGTGACCCAAAGCCCTATCAAAATAAAGAGTATTGCTGTGTCCCAGGAAGTTCCTTGGGGCTTGTCCTGGTCAGTCCCACTGTCACTTCCTTGGGATCCTACTTTCTACAGCTTTTCCTTTTCTTCCCTCTGCAGTCAACTGTCTCTTTACAAGTGTCAGAGGTTCTGTTTCTAATCTGTAGCCTCATTTTATCAGCAACTATCTGGGTGGGATTGTGAGAGGGATTCTAAAGCCACTATCAGGAAACTGGATGGGTCTCAGGGTGGTCTTTTCCCAACAAAGATCTGGAAGCATCTGAGATATCCAGCAGCCTCATTTCCGTATAAATGTAGTGCAGTGCTGATGGATTGTTGCAAAGCTTTAGCAGATATCTCTCCACATGTGAGATCCAGTGCTGATCTGCAAAAGAACAGAATGTCTACAAGAGTTAAAACTTCTGGCCAGGTGCAGTGGTTCATGCCTGTAATCCCAGCACTTTGGGAGGCCGAGGCAGGTGGATCATGAGGTCAGGAGATCGAGACTATCCTGGCTAACACGGTGAAATCCCATCTCTACTAAACATACAAAAAAATTAGCCAGGCATGGTGGCGGGCACCTGTAGTCCCAGCTACTCGGGAGGCTGAGGCAGGAGAATGGCATGAACCCTGGAGGCAGAGCTTGCAGTGAGCCAAGATGGCGCCACTGCACTCCAGCCTGGCCGACAGAGCAAGACTCCCCTCTCAAAGAAAAAAAAAAAAAAAAATTCTGTGTGCTAGTATTTCAATAGGGTTTTGAGGAATTGGATTGAGAGGAAAGATAATGGCTCACTCAACCTTTTGGAGTTGTGATGTTGTCACATGTGCTGTGATGTCTAGACATCGCTGAGATGTTGACAATCACATGTTGAGACATCAAGACATTTGCATGTTGTTATGTGTAGACATTCACAGGTTCAGATGTTGTAATATCCACATGTTAAGATACCAAGACATTTACATATTGAAGCTTTGAGGTATCCATAGATTCAGATGCCATAAAATTTCCATGCTGAGACATTTTCATGTTGAGAAGTTGACATATTATTCACAGGTGGCATCTGCATGTTGAAATGTCGAAGTATTCACATGCTGAAATGCTGACATTCACAGATTCAGCTGGTGATGTGACATCCACATGTTAAGATGTAGGGACATTCTCATGTTGAGATATTGGGTCATTTGCATGTTAAAGTTTTGAGATATTCACAGGCCCAGATGTGGAGGCATTTGAAGATTTGGCTGTTGAGATTTTTGCATGTTGACTTGTATAGACATCGACAGGATCAGTTGACTCATTCACATGTTGAGATGTTAAGACCTTCTCATTCGTGTCTGACTTCAAACATAAGATGGTATCAGCCAAACCCAAGATATAGATACTGATCATTTTTGGGCAATATCTGTCAAATTCTTCTTCCACACCTCTTTCCTATTAGCACGGTGTTAGCACTGTTGGAGGTCTCCCCAGTTTCCATCCATGCCTATGGCTTCCTGCATCTTTCTGCCTGAGGATGTTCTCTGGCCCTAGGAGTGTGCTAAGCCTTTACATGTGCAGACTGTAGTGACAAACCTCAGGAGTGATCCTCAACCAAGGTAGGATGAGATTTGGGGGATAAATGCCCCACCCTCCTCACCTATTAGTGCCTCAACACTGAGGGTTCTACACTATCTCCCAGAGGGTAGTCATTGAAACTGAGCCCAAGCTGTCCTCAGTGGTAACACTCTCTATGGGTGTTTCCTGGGATTACCTCCCAAACAATTTTGGACCGTAACTAAGCCAACCCCAAAGGACCAGTCCTGTCTCCAAACAGTCAGAAAGCAGAGCCAGAACACCCATCCCTGCTAAAAGAGACATATCTTTCTCTGTAGGCTGTCGGGTAACCATCTACAATTTGTAAGTGGCTGAGGCACCTGGGGCTGGGGACTTGCCCCTTGAGAAGCAGGGGTCACTGGGAGGATAGAAATCTATGTAGGTGCCTCAATCTCTATCAACATCCTTCCCAGATTGAGAACATGCTCATTTTCCCTGACTTTACCCACCTCCCATCACACAGGGACCTGGAAGGGCTGCTTCTCACCCTCTGCATCCAGATGATATGGGTGACAGGTTGGCAGCTCTCTTTTGGGGCAGCCCCCAGTATGGTCCTCAGTGGGGAGAGAAGGTACTGAAAAGCTACACAGGCCATTCATAGGAAATATTTCCTGGAATCTCTGGGTGGGAATAAATGAAGGATTCTTTCAGGAACAGAGGAATCATAAACACGGGAAATTTGAAAGAACAAGAACTTTTTTTTTTAATTGGGGAAACAATTCATCAAGAAAAACATAAATGGCGCAGCTGTCATGGAAAACAGTTTGGCAGTTCCTCAACAAATCAAACATAAAATTACTATATTGCCCCACAGTTCCACTCCTGGGAATATACCTAAAAGAAGTAAATTTAGGTGTTCAAACCAAAACCTGTACACAATGTTCACAGTAGCACTATTTACTATAGGCATAAGATGGAAACACCCAAATGTCCACCAATGAATGAATAGGTTAACAAAATGTGATATATGCACACAGTGGACTATTATTCAGTTATAAAAGTGAATGAAGTACTGACACATGCTACAAAATGGATGAACCCTGAAAACATGATATTAAGTGATATAAGCCAGACACAAAAGGCCATAAATTGTATGATTCCATTTATATGAAATATCCAATCTAGACTAATCCATAGAGAAGGAACACAGATTGGTGATTGCCCGGGGCCTGGGGTCTGGGGAAGTGGGGAGCGACTGCTAACGATACAGAATATCCCTTGGGGTGGTAAAAGTTCTGTGATGGTTGTACAGCAACGTGAATGTACTAAATACTACTAAATCGTACACCTTAAAATGAGTGACATAGTAAATTTTATGTTATGTATACTTTACCATGTTTTTTAAAAAGGAAGATATAAGTCTGTGAAACTGGACACCTTTGGATTTCTTAAGTGTCACTGGACACTTTTTAGGAGCTGGAAAGGGCCTTCAAAATACACTCATCTGTAATCCCATTTGAAAGCTCAAGAAAGATGCAGGGCAGTTAATGACTTGGTCAGGCTTGCAAAAAGTATCAAGAGGGGTCATTTCCTCTGCTAGAGGCTCTAGTCTCCTTTTTCCCAAAATGAGGCCAAAGTTTCCATAGTGGAGGTCTATAACAGGCCATCCAGCAAGGAGCCCAGGGCCCAGATGTGGCATGGGTGGATGTTGAGTCCAATCTGAGACCTCAGGGGCCTACCCTCCGCAGCTGTCCCTAAGGTCACTCACTCACCTCCTTGTTCATGTATCACCTGCCTCAGCCCAAAGGCACCCCACATCATGGCCTGCAATCTGGATTTTTGACAGGAAAATACTAAACAAAACTGTCATGACTGGAATTTTAGGCACTGCAAATAATTAACTATGTGAAAATGAAGACAACCTTGCAGCATGAGGGAAAACAACCCTGACAACATATAGCTGAGCTGGAGGGCACATCTGCCTTCATTGGACCTACGGTGGTGGTAACTGAACTGAAAAGTGGTAAATGGTAAGTGATGATTAAAAAGCACAGGTTAGCAACAGAGAAGTCGATATCTACAAAAACCCACTATCAAAATCATTAGCATGGCCATTTGGCAAAATTAAGGTTTGAAAGAGCCAACAACCCCTCCCAGTCCAGCGTGCTCTGGCAGGTTCCCTGGGATAACTGCATGGCTTTGCCCATTATCTGAAGGGCAAGGCAGCCCCTTGCCAGCTGGGGTCTCTCACCCAAGAAGCAGGGGCTGGCCATGCCCCAACACAGCAAGAGATATTTAGCAGACAATAACAGGATATGTATGTATCTCCAACTTCAGGACAGTAAGGACTTTTCAATCAAGACCTGACACAAATCAACAAGAAGAAGAAATGACACATTGACTACATTAAAGTTTAAAACTTCTGTATATAAAAAAACCATCACCAAAAACAGAAAAGACAAGCCATGGACAAAACATAATAACAAGAAAGAATTAATATCCATAATGCAGCAAGTTCTCTTACAGTTAATAAGAAAAAATAGGCAATGTTGATGAATAATCAATCCACAGAAGAGGCCATCCCTATGCCCAATAGACTTGTGAACAGAAGCTAAACTTGATCCATGAATTTGCTTCCTAGGCTACTGGAACAAATTACCACAAACTGTGTCCCTTAAAACAACAGAAATTTAGCCTCTCACAGTTCTGGAGGCCAGAAGTCCAAACTGAAGGTGTCGGGAGGGCCATGCTCCCTCCAGAAGCTCTAAGAAGGAATCTGTTCCTTGCCTTTCTCAGCTTCTGGGGGCTGCCAGCATCCCTTGGCTTGTGACTGTATCACCCCAATCTCTGCCTCCACCTTCATATCATCTTCTAGTGTGTCTAATCTCCCACTGACTCTCTCTTACAAGGATGCTTCTGATCACATTTAGGGCCTACCCAGATAATCCAAGATAATCTCTTCATTTCAAGATCCTTAACCGAACCACACCTGCAAAATAATTTACCAAAGCAATATTCACAGGTTCCAGGGATTAGGACCTTCTCTCTTTGGGGGCACAATTTATATTATTACAACCAGTAACCAGGGAAGGAAAATTAAAACCACATTGAAATACCATCTCACATCTTCAGACTGCAGTAATTATTATTATTATTAATGCAAAGTCTGAGAATATGAAGTACTGATGACCATGTAGAGCAGTAGGAACTTGCATCCCCTGCTAGTCAGAGTGTAAATCTATCGGAAGAACCATGCTGGAGAACAGTTTGGTAGAACATGTAGATACCAAGGATGCACAGACCTTATTTCCCAGCCATTCTACTGATAGACAAATTCATCCCACCAGGAGACACCCACAAGAATGTTCTGTGGAGTACTGTCATTGTGAAGAACTGGAAACAATCCAAATGTCAATCAACAGCAAAATAGCTAGCTTACCTGTGGTAGAGCCACACTATAGGACACCATGCAAATTGAGAATAAGTGAACTGGGGTCCCATACAGCGACACAGATAAACCTCACAAAAATAATGTCAAGAGGAAAAAGCACATTGCAGCAGAATACACATAGCATGATCTCATTCACTCCAAGTTTAAAAACATGCAGCTGATACTTGGCATTGTTCATGGGTACATACATTTGTGGAAAAGGCATAAGGATACATACAGGAATCACAAAAGACAATTCTAGTTAGTGGTTGCCCTTGGGAGAAAGGAACAGATGGGAACTGTGAGCAGTGACAAGTCTGCAGGGGATTTCAAAATACATTTACAAACAGTTTATGTCTTAGGTGAATGATGAGTATATGGATATTCATTATGTTACTCCCTATATGTTTTTGTATCTGAAATGTTTTATCACTTTTTAAAAATAATTTAGGAGGTGGTGTATGCTGCTGGCAGGAGTGGTGACAGGTCACTCATCTCAGTGAGAATACCTGGCAGGTGGGAGAGTTTGGTTCTAATTCCAAGGGTTCTTAATCTGGGGTCTATAGACCCCCTAGGTGACTATGGGTAGAATTTAGGGGGTTTCTAAAGTGAATTGAGCAAAATATATATGTTTTTAAATAACTTCTAACCCAAATGTAGCAGTTCCTTCTAATATGAATGTAGGCAGCATACCACACAGTGTTAGCAATTTCCATGACTTTATCATCAATAGCAGTCAGGTATTTTACAGCCCATTACAATGTAGCAGTCATCTCAAAATAGCATTTATGCTCATCAACAATTCAAACTGACAGGAGTTATTAGGCCTACTACCAGATCTTGCTACTAATGTGCAGATAAAGAAGCACATACATTCCTTCACCACCAGGTTGTTTATTCACTATAGGATGGAAATACCTGCTGTTGTTCTATTTTATGCTATGTTTTTAAAAACAAAATTCTTCACCAGAATGTCATGGAGTTAGAAACCCCTGCACATTCCAGAGGGGCTGGGGATTCTCCAAGGGTCCAGCAGTCAGGTCAGTGGCTAACACCCTGGGGGTCCCTACAGCTCCAGGTAGAGAGACCAGAGAGAAGAATCAAATCACAATGCAAGGAGGCAAAGGAAGTTGCACTTGTTTATCTTAGCAGATGGAGAATGTTGAGCCCAGGAATTAAGATCACTTATTTTCGAATGTGTCATCCTTCTTATCCTGTCTTTTTTCTGTCTCATTTTTTGGATTTTAATCACTGGTTATCACGTGAAGTGTTCTGAACCCAGACATAAATTTAACACAAGAACTGAGCTAGTGGATAAAGTTTGCAAGGGGGCCTCCAAACCAAACAGAATGAAGGGCATAAAGGCTGAGTCTGTAATGCAGTGACTGGAACCACATGTAGCTTCCTCCCTTCTGATGCCATGTGGAGGACAGGCATGGAGAGCCAGCTGGGTTCCTGACTCAGCCCAGTCTGAGGAGTGGCACACAGGCCTGATAAGTCTGACTGGGGTCACAAGGAAGCCAAGATGAAACAGAGAACACGATTGCTTCTGTCAGGAAGCAGCCTTCTCGACGCTAAGAGGCCACCAAGAAGGTGAGTTGGAGTTGGCATTTTTGCCTTACAGGGAAGAGCTTGGAGTTTCTGTACCTTGCTGCTGCCCAAAGGAGGAGAAGTGACTTATCTGAGGGGAGAGGCTGGCAAGAACCTAGCATGCAGTGGGAAAATTCCAAACTGTTTTCCAAGGTGGCTGTACCATCGTACATTTCTATCAACCATATATTAGAGCCTGATCGCTCCATATCCTTGAGAAGACTTGGTATTGTCAACTTTTAAACTTAAGCCACTCTAGTGCAGTACTACTGCATGATCTCATGTAGTTTTAATCTTCATTTCCTAATGACTAATGATGTTGAACATCATTCTATGAGCTTACGGGGTCATACACACACACACACACATAAATTTTTTATGAAGTCCACCATTTATTGACCGTTTGCTATGTGTTAGGCATGCTTCTAGGTGCTTTTTGAAAAATGAACTTTATTGAGGTATAATTTACATAAAATAAAATGCAGCCACTTAAAGTGTACAATTCTGCCACCCCTGGAAGCTTCTTGAACTCCTCTGTAGGCCAACCCCCTGCACCTGACCCCCATAACATTACTGAGATGCTTTCTGCTCCTATTGCCTCATTTGCATTTCCTAGACTCTTATACAACTAGAATCACAAAGCTTGTATTCTTTTGTGTCTGGTTCCTTTCATTTGGCATGTTTTTAAATTGTTTATTTTTTTCTGTTTCCAAATTACTTATTTCTAATTATTTTTAAACTTAATTTTATTTTTACCCTGCAGCTTCAGCTCAAGAATAGTATGATGTCTGTGAGGTCCGTTCATGCGGTTGTGGGTTTCAGGGGTGCACTCTTTGAAACTATTGAGTAGCTTTCCATTGCATGGATGTGCCTCTATCTGTTAATCCATTTACCAGTTGGAGGACATCTGGATTTTTCTAGTTTGGAGCTATTAGAATAAAATTGCTATAAACATTCATGTGAACACCTTTTTGGTAACCACATATTTTCATTTATCTTGGGTAAATACCAAAGGGTGGAATGGCTGGTTCATATGTCTTATAAGAAACTCCAAACTGTTTTCCAAGGTAGCTGCACCATCTTACATGTCCATCAACCATATATTAGAGTCCAGAGTCTCCACATCCTTGACAAGACTTGGTACTGTCAGCTTTCAAACTTGAGCCACTCTAGTGCAGTACTATCTCATGGCAATTTTAATTTTCATTTCCCAATGACTAATGATGTTGAACATCCTTTTATGAGCGTATCAGGTCATGCATTTTTATTAGTCTGGCTAATGTGATAAAGAACTCTGCTCAGGGGAGGTGCTTGCTCTGTCTTCCTCTGCAGCCTCCTTGTGTTCAAGAAGTTTTTAAGATGCAAGCGCTTTATGCACAAGGATCATGTCTTAATAGTTCTTGCATCTCTAGCACAGTTTCTGACACACTGAAGGTACTCAATAAGTCTATTGAAAAAAGATGAGCAAACAGATTCCAGTTAGTTCTAGGATGTAATCTGATGACATACTTGTGACCTACTAAAGAGTGTAAAGCAGCAGCTTTCTCTAACCAAATGGCCCAAGACTACTATTTTTTTAAAATAGCTATGATTAAACTGTCTCTCCTTTCATATCAAATCTTCAGCTTCCCCCTGCCTGTAGATGACCTACCTTCCAAACTGGTGATTTGAATCTACTGTGGGCTTGCTTGGGAAGCTGACAAAGAAGTTTGTTTTGACTTAATTGGTTTTGAGCTTAAAGTATTGATGGAGCTACTTTGGAGAAAGTCATGGTGAGTCTGAGGCTGGGAAAATAAATTTACAGCTGTATAAATACAGTCATGCATCACTTAATGATGAGAACATGTTCTGAAAAATGCATCTTTTGATGATTTCATGGTTGTCGAACATCATAGAGCATACTTACACAAACCTAGATAGTATAGCCTACTACGCACCTAGGCTATGAGGTATAGCCTATTGCTCCTAGGCTACAAACCTGTGTAGCACGACACTTCACTGAATACTCCAGGCAACTGGAACACCATGGCAAGTATTTTGTGTATCTAAGTGTATCTCAACATAGAAAAGATAATGCATTACGCTATGACATTACAACAGCTGTGATGTCACTAAGTGATAAGGTTTTCTCAGCTCCATTATAATCTTATGGGACCACCATTGCATAAGTGGTCCATCATTGACAAAATGTTGGTACGTGACACGTGACAGTAAAAGCAAATAGGCCTGAGTGATGACCTTAATGACTTTAAAAGATGATTGTACAGGAAATTCCTACACAACGTCTCTTCCCCACCAACAGCTGAGACTTCACATGTTGAAACAAGTGTCTCTGGTCCAGGCAGCAATTTAACCTTAAGGTTCAATGCAGACTTGGGCTTTGGGGAGAGAAACCAAGAAAGAGGGATCTGAGTTCAAATTCCAACTCTTCTGCTTACAGTTTAGACCTTAGGAAGTTCCTGAATCCCTGAGGCTCAGAGTCTTCATTTGAAAATCAGGAAAAATAATAACGTGTTTAAGGGTTCTTTCAATAATCAAATGAGCAGATGGGTGTAGAAGCTCTCCACACTGCACCTACTCCCAGCAGCCATTAATAATGTTAGTTTCCTTTGTCGTGAGCCAAGAAGGCTTGGGTAGTTGCTGCCGTTGGTGCTCGCCCAGGTCTCTCTTAGTGGTTGGTACCACAGTGCCAACTGCTGTGAGTGCAGGGCTAAAGCTGAGACTCTCTGCAGAACTGCCCTTCATCAATAGGGCCCCCTGGATAGGGCCTCATGGAAGGCTGTACCCCCACTCTGCCCCTGGGGGCTTTCAATGACCAACCACTTTAAGTACAAATGATAAGGCCCTTAACTCAAGAAAGGCAACTTCGGGTGTGATTTAAGCCACAGAACTCCCCCCTCCCCGCCCCTCCCACCGACAATGGTTCAGGCCAAGGCTGAGCTGCCCTGCTACCCCCTCATCCTCCCTGTGCAGCCCCTCCCCTGCCCTGTCCTGCTTCTCTCCCTCCTTCATAGGTATCCCCTGAGAGCTCTCCCTCAATAAAACACAGGCTCCGGAGTCCTCACCTCAGGCTCTGCTTCTAGGAGCTCCAATTATGATACCTGGGAACTTGAGGGGCACCATTTCCTTCACAATGCATTAATGGCACAAAGGCTAACTTTTTTTTTGAAGCTGTGCTCTCTAACCACTGGAGTGTGAAAGCACCCCAGATGAAGGCATTTTCTACACATTCTGTGTTTGATTAAACCCATGGAGTCTCTGGATATTACTGTGTTCAGCCTGCTGCAAACTAACCACCTGGTGGAAACTGAGGTGAAATGCATGAAGCCTTGGGGAGTGTTCAGAAGAAAGCTGACAAAGCCAAACCTCCAGTCCAACTATCGATAAAAGATGCTGACAGATACCCCAGGAAAGGAGTCCTAGGGGAGGCTGGGAGAGGAAAACGTTACTAACCCTGTTGTTGGACACACAAGGGCCCATGGGAAGCTTAATCACTTAGCTTAGGTTCCACAGCAACAATTGGAAAAGCTCTCCAAGTTGACTCGCAGGCCAGGACATAAGGCCAAGAGGGAAGGAGAAGCTGGGGAGGGGGATGGTCGCAAAGTCAGAGGGAAGAGCTCTTGTTTCATCACACATCCAGACCTAGAGAAAAGCAGCTAAGCCCACAGGCAGGCGATGATACTGTCTGCTGATGATGTGAAGGTGAGATAGAGAGGAAATAGCAACAACGAACTTCAGCTTTGCAAAAGTATTTAGGAGTGGGACATGATCCCTACATTTGGGTGTATGAGGAAATCCAACAATCTGAAGGGCAAATGAGAACTTCAGACTGCAGCAGTGACAAGGCCAAGGTTCTGGGGAGGACTGAGATAAAGTGTTGACATAGGGAACTGTCTCCTCTCTATCACCCTCCCAAGAGACCCTATGGAGGCCAGCCCTGGGCCTTGGCCATTGGCCACCATCAGAAAGACAGCCAAACATCAAAGCATCTAAGGACAGGTCATGTCAATAATGGAGGCTGGGCCATGGGGAAAGCCAGGGCATTAATATGTATAAAGTCCACAGGAGGAGAGAAAAGGTAAGCATCCCATCTGTCCATATTGAGAATTAAACTGCCACTGGGACCTGGACAGAGGTGAGTGGAACATCCAGCTTGTGGTTCTACTCTTTCTTGGAGTTCTCCAAGATGGATGAGAAACAGCACAGTCTGTACCCAAGACAGACTCACAACCCATGGAACTCAAGAATTTGTCCAAGAACCTCCCTTCTTCTGAAGTAATCATTCAGTCTCCTTCTCCTAACAAAGGACAAATGAAAGGAAAAGAATATCAAGTATCTGCCTACATTGGTCTACCTAATCTAATCACTTCCATTAGATCATAACAGTTTCCTCTCCTATGCTGATACCCATCAATTACCATGGTGCCCTGGAGCTCTAGATTGAGAATGATGCTACAATTGACTATTGATGTCTGGCAGGCACAGTGGCGAAGAGATAGCAACACATGACTTTTTGTTTAGAATCTTCCAATAGATTCAAAAGCTAAACTGGTAAATGATACCATGTGTAGGTGCATTTCAAAAAGAAAATACCTTAATGTTTCCTAAATGCAATAGCACAAAAAATCATCATAAAAAGAGAGGCAGAAAGAAAAGGAAGGAGATGAAAAGAAAGAACAGGAGAGTCAGAATTAAGAAAAGTAGGAGCAAACTCAGACAGAAATAAATTTGTAAAAGTAATTTTTCAAGGTAACTTTGATCTCATCTACCAAATTCTATTTTAATAAAGGGCTCTTTTTACCAACTACAGAACAAAATGAAATATCACATAAAAAAGTTATTTCCCATTATTCATATATAAACTCCCTAGCTATGAATTCAGTCCTTATAAATAGCAGAGTGGGTAACTCTCAGTAATCCCTGGCTTAAGGTAGAGCTACTGCAGCCAAGAGCTTCTCTGCACTGTCTTCTCCAGGACTCCTGGAGGCCTCCAATGGTGCCCGTGCTCTCGAGGTTTGCTTCTCACCCTGCTGGGTCCCTGGTTGGACACGCCATTTACAAGGATTAGTCTTGTGACATGAGTGAGACAATAATTTCAGCTGAAGCTTAGAAACATATGCCACACAGTGGTAACCTGTGTAGGCAAAACACCAACCAGAGCAAATCAAAGGATGATAAAAACCAAAGCAGCCAGAGAGTTGGAAAGGAAGATTACTTGGGAGTCATTCAATCTGAATTCGGGTTCCTCAGAAGTAGAGCTTAAGACAAAGATATATCTGAGGAGAAAGGAATAGGGAAGAAAGGAGCCAACAAAGGAGTCAACAAAGTAATTTATCAAGCCAGTTACTGCTGCGGGCAACTGAAGCTTCATCCTGCTGGGGGGCCTCCAGAAAACCACACAGAGCATGCACCTCAGAGCCATCCCACCGAATAGGCAAGGGAACTGGGATATTTACACACTGACTCATCAGTTCTTGGTCAAGGACTTTTCTCAGGGGTCTTCATTCTCCTGGAACTTCTGGTCTGCTTTGAGGGGCAGGTAGTGTGGTCCTCTTAGGGATTGGAGAAGTCTCCCAAAACCTTCAGGCAAAGAGATTCAGGTTCAGGCAATGGGAGGCTCTGATAATATATACTAAGTAGTAAGGCCTAAGAGATACGAACTAGGCGTGAACAGTGTCTAATACACAACCCAATCCTCCTAGTCTGCAGAAGGGGACACTCAGCTAGTGTGGCTGAATGTTAGTCTAGAGGCACAGAGACAGGAGACTGATGCAAGGAGAGAGGATTGCTTGAGGGAGCGATTCTGTAGTCTCCCAATGTGAAGTCAATGCAAGCATGCTGGCTTGTTCCTATGGAAGTTTAGGAAAGAACTTCTTAGAGAAGAAATTTAGAAATTGTGTCTTGGAAAAAGAGTCTTACAATTTACCAAGTATGTATTGCTTGGTAAGTATGTATTGCTGGGCTAGCCTACACAGAGGAAGGCCTAGAGCACCTGTTCCTAAAGGAACAGGTACTCTAGGAAGAAGCAAGGCTGGGGGATGCAGACAGACAAATTGCATATGAAGCAGGATGTGCTGGGTGTCACGTGGAAGGGAAACCTAAAGTATGCAGGCATTTACCTGAGGGAGAAATTGTCTCTGGTGATACATAAGAAGCATGATACACAATGGAGAAGAGTTTGACTAGGGCAGATGGAGAGTGGATTGTGAAACAGACCTAGCACAGACTGACAAAGCTTACTCAATAAACAGCAAGCAGTCTGTGTGTGCACTCCATGCACTCCTGGGCATATCCTGGAGGATGGAGACTGTAAGGTGACACAGGCGGTCAGGGCCCCGATGAGGCCTTAAGCACCAAGCAGAGGAGTAGCTCTGCCATTTGAGAGGCCAGAGATACAACATGATGTTAGACCTGCTAAAACACAACTCTATCGATCTATCAGGATGTTATTAGGCATTGGGGGCTGGAACTGGGGTGGCGGCAGCACAAATAGCAAGGAGGAATGCAAGCAAGAGATAAACAGGGTGGCTAGGGGGAGAGGCCGAATATGCTCTGACCAACAGAACTTTCTGTGATGACGGAAATGCCCTATACCTGGACTGTCCGATTCAGCAACAGTTCACTGCCTGTTACCGACTGACAATGGACCTCCAGCTATGACTGTGTTTGCCACATGTGGGAGAATCTATCGGAGGTGCTAAAATGAGAGTACAGAACCTTCCAATCATCTGAGAATTCTCAGTTCTCCTTGAAGAAAGCAAATCATCCTCCTGGGGCCCATCTGAAGTGTGAAACGCCTTTTGCCAGCCCATAAAGAATGTTCAGAGTGCCATAGTGTGAAACCGAAACCCCACATCAGGGAGCCCTTGGCTTCTAGCAGAACCCGAACAGACATCCTCGGGGAGCAAGGTCAATTGCCACCTTGTTGTGACCTGCTTGGGGAACTGCCTGTCATGGGCTGGCAGCCCAGCCACAGATCACTAGCCAAAAATGGCACAACTGTTGACTGAATCAGAGAGAAACATTCAGGTCAGCACCAGGAAAGGGCTGGAAGCAGGGCGAGGCACAGAGCTCCACATGCTGGGTGTTGTTTAATTGCTTTGACAGACTTCCTCTCTTTTCACCTTCACAACAACCCCATCAAGTAGGTCTCCCTATCCTCACTTTGCAGATGTGAAGTCTGAAGCTTAGCTGTAACTAATTTGAAGTCCCAGCATTTCTCAGAAACGGGCCACAGGGGACTCAAACACAGAGTGACCAACCCCTGAACCATGGCCTTTCACTACACCATGCACGACCTCAAACACAGTATTTTCCATTTCTATTACGTCGCCCTTTTGTCTTTCAAACAGAACTCATTTTTTAACAAGCAAACCATGAATTCTGTTCCAATTTATTTTGTAAGTTAATAATCACAAATACTGATTTTTAAAACTCCAATCTACATATTTTTTTCTTGTAATTTGTCAATAGACCTTAAAATAAGGTCTTAACAAATTTAGAGTGGTTTTGGGAAAAACTGAACAGAATGTACAGAGTTCCCAAAGGCTCCCCGGATAACCAGTTTCCCCCATTACTAACATCTTGCATTGGTGAGGTACATTTGTAACAACTGATTAACAAATATTGATACATTATTATTTACTGAGGTGCATGGCTAACATTAGGGTCAGCTTTTGATGTTCTACATTTTATGAGTTTTGAAAATATGTAATGTCATGTATCCATTATTACAGTATCATAAGAGAATAGTTTTGCCACCTTAAAAACCCTCTACACTCCACCTAGTTATCCCTCCTTCCTCCCTTCCCCTGGAGCCCCAAGCAACTACTTATCTTTCTACTGTCTGTACAGTTTTATCTTTTCCAAAATGTCACATAGTTGGAATCATACAATATATAACCCTTTCAAATTGGCTTCTTTTGCTGAGCAATATGCATTAGAAGTTCCTAAATGTCTTTTTGTGGCTCAATGGCTCATTTCTTCATATCACTGAATAACATTCCATTGTATGTCTGTACCATAGTTTGTTTATTTATGTATCTGTTGAAGCACATCTTGGTTGCTTCCAAATTTGGGGCTATCCTGTTCTATTAGCCTATTTGTCTATTCCTTATTGTTTGTGTGTTTAAACAGTGATCTTTATATAATTACTCTTTTTTCTTTTTTTTATTACTTTTTATTTCAATGGGTTTTGGGGATCAGATGGTGTTTGGTTACATGAATAAGTTCTTCAGTGGTGATTTCTGAGATTTCTGTGCACCCATCACCCGAGCAGTGTACACTGTAACCAATGTGTAGTCTTTTATCCCTCGACAACTCCCTCCCTTTCCCCTGAGTTCCCAAAGTCCAATGTATCATTCTTATGCCTTTGTATACTCATAGCTTAGCTCCCACATATGAGTGAGAACATACAATGTTTGCTTTTCCATTCCTGAGTTACTTCACTTTGAATAATAGTCTCTAATTCCACACAGGTTGCAGCGAATACCATTATGCAATTATTCATTCCTTTTCATTATACCATTATTTCATTCCTTTTTATGGCTGAGTAGTATCCCATGGTATACGGTATATATATATACACTATATATATATAGTTTTCTTTATCCATTCATTGATTGATGGGTTGGGTGCATATTTTTGCAATTGCAAATTGTGCTGCTATAAACACGCATGTGCAACTATCTTTTATGTATAATGACTTCCTCTGGGTAAATATCTAGTAGTGGGATTGCTGGATCAAACGATAAATCTACTTTTAGTCCTTTAAGGAATCTCCACACTGTTTTCCATAGTGGTGGTACTATTTTACCTTCCCACTGACAGAGTAAAAGTGTTCCCTTTTCACTACATCCACGCCAACGTCTACTTTTTTTTTTACTTTTGATTATGGTCATCCCTGCAGGAGTGAGGTGGTATTGCATTGTGGTTTTGATTTGCATTACCCTGATAATTAGTGATGCTGAGCATTTTTCCAAATGCTTGTTGGCCATTTGTATATCTTCTTTTGAGAACTGTCTATTCATGTCCTTAGCCCACTTTTTGATGGGATTGTTTGTTTTTTTCTTGCTCATTTGTTGGAGTTCTTTGTAGATTCTGGATATTAGTCCTTCTTTTACCAATACCACATTGTCTTGATTACCGTAGCTTTATAGTGAGTGTTGAAGTCTCATAGTGTCAGTCCTCTGATTTTGTTCTTCCTCAGTATTGTTTTGGTTATTCTGGGCTTTTTGCCTTTCAATATAAACTTTAGAAATCACTTTGTGGATATCCAGAAAATAAATTGCTGAGATTTTTACAATTACATTGAAAGTACAGAACAAGTTGGGAAGAACTTGACTCTGACTCTTCCTATTCATGAACATGGAATATCCATTTAGTTCTTTTTTTTTGATTTCTTTCATCAGAGTTTGGCAGTTTTTTCATATCAATCTTGTATATATTTTGTTAGAATTATACTCTTCCAATTCTCCATTCCTGGCTTATAGGAAAGCAATCAACTCCTGTGTCTTTGTATCCTGCAACCTTGTTATAATTACTTATTAGTTCCAGGAGATTTTTATTGATTCTTTGAGATGTTCTACGGGCAATCGTGTCAGCTGTGAACAAAACCAGTTTCTTTCTTTCTTCCAAATCAGTGTGTCTTGTCTTTGCTTTTCTCGTCTCATTACATTGTCTAGGGCTTCCAGTATGATGTCAAATAAGAATGATGAGAATGGACATTTTTGCCTTATTTCTGATCTTAGGGGTAAAGTATCTAGTGTCTCACCATTAGTTTCACTGTTAAGCCCTCCATGTGATGTGTAGTAGTAGGTGTTCTACTCATTTTCCCTTGGCATTCAATCTTCCTTGTCTGGGAGCTTTCTCTGGCCACAGACCAGGCTCCATCCATTATGTGGAGAAGCCAAGAGTGCCGGGTAGTTAATTTCTCCAGAAGCAACCGTCAACCAATAGCAGACAGGAGTTGGTAAATAAATGCTCCACAGTATTCTCACCTATTTTGAGAGACAAGCCTGTGGTATACTGTCTGCAAAGTCTCAGTCCTCCCTGCCTCCCAAGCCACTGAGTGGGTTGAATCCCCATTGTCCACAGAAGTGACTTACTTATTATCACTTCTTTTATGGCTTCCTGCCCTTACCTGTCTCACTTCCCACTCTGCTACCAGTGCCTCTTGCAACTACCTCCTAAATAAACTACTGAATTTAAATGCTACTCTCAGAGTCTTTTCTTTGGGAACCCCAACCCAAGACCAAGCCATGTACATATGCAGTTATGGTTTCACTGTATCTACAGGTATAAAAGGCTAGGATTCAGAATGCTCGCAAGTACTACTACTCAGAGACAGAGTATCATATCCACTAGAAACCCAGCTAGTCATATATCTCAACCATATTATTAAACTTCAAAAATAATGTGGTAGTAAAAAATTAAGGAAAGTAAGAAGGCAAACACATTTTACAAAATGAATTAGCAATACACTTTATTGTGGCTTCAACATGTTCACTGCTCTCTCCATCATCCACCACTGTTCTCTTTATTCACTGAAGGAGGAGGTGTTCACAGATACTCATCTGCTTTCCCCAAATCAGAAACCAATGTTCAGAAGAAAAGTCCACCATAGTTCTTTCTAGGTGCAGAAACCAGGGTCTATTACTAAGGTCTGAAATATTTCCAGATCATTACTGGCTACAGGTGAGGTCCAGAGGAAATATCACCCAACGGCTTTAGAAAACAAGTCCGAGGCCAGGCCCTTTATGTTCTAACATTTCCACCAGGCATATATCACCTGTAAAAATCATGTCTTAATCCCCTTTTCCTTTTTATGAGTGAGACGCCTACCAACTGGTCCATAAGGCCCTCTATAATCTGGCTTCATTGAATGCATCCCACATTATTTCCTAATACTTTCCAGTCCCTCTTTCTGCTCCAACTAGAACTGGTTTTAAATCTTGAGCTCAGAAGAATTGCTCTCACTTGGTGCCACCCTCCCATGGCAATGCCCTCCAGTCTTCTTTCTGTCTGCACAATTCCAAACAGCCCCACAGAGACCCTGTACTCCATGAAGTATTACTTCCAACTCACAATTTTTTTTTCTCCTTCAACTCTCAGAGAAGTAAGGCTGTACATTTCTACTGGGTGCAAAACAATATCTGCCATAATGATGAGATATGATAGACTAAATTATGAAGCACTCACTATGCTCCAGGTGAGGGGTCTAATTGCTTCACGTGTGTTAACTCATTTAACCTTCCCCCATACCTTGGTCCTTTTATTATCCACATATTACACATGAAAACACATAGAGTAGGTGATGTAAACTGACTTGCCCAAGGTCACACAATTGAAATGGTAAAGCCAAAACTCAAACTCAGGTTGTGTGGGTCAAGCATACTGCTCTCAATCTCAGTGGTACATTGCCTTGATAACCAGTCAGCCATCTGAATGTGGTCCAGCTAGAACAGCCAGCCAGTTCCAGAACAAACTATGGGCTTTCACTACTCCATGGCTCCACAAATGCTACTCTCATTCCTCTGGATGATGCTTCTGCCTTTTCTGTTTCTTTCTTTATTTTTTTTTTTTTTGAGATGGAGTCTCGTTCTGTCGCCCAGGCTGGAGTGCAGTGGCGCGATCTCAGCTCACTGCAAGCTCCGCCTCCTGGGTTCACACCATTCTCCTGCCTCAGCCTCCCGAGTAGCTAGGACTACAGGCGCCCACCACCACGCCCGGCTAATTATTTTGTATTTTAGTAGAGATGGGGTTTCACCATGTTAGCCAGGATGGTCTCAATCTCCTGACCTCATAATCCTCCTGCCTCGGCCTCCCAAAGTGCTAAGATTACAGGAGTGAGCCACCGCGCCCGGTGCTTCTGCCTTTTCAAACTCTCAACATCCATCAAGACCCAGCTTTGATGTTACCTCTTCCGTCAAGCAACCTTCATCTGGCAGAATTAGCATTTCTTTAAAAAATGCCAAGAGATACGAAGATGAAAATAAAAAGACATTCCTTCTTCCACTAGAAACTCATTCTTAACATTTGGTACATATATTTCCATGTTGCAGCTTGCTTTTTGCACCTAAAACAGTTGTCATAAATAAATTCCCATGTCATTCAATATTCAACAACCTAATTTATAATGAGTTCCCCATATTCCAATGTATGATTGCTGTATAATTGAATATGATCTTAAACATCTGATCTGTCCAAAGATTAACATGGCCAACTCAGCAGAAATCTGCCATGATGAATGCCTAGGACCTGATTTTTGGAACACTGGCAGAGTATAGGTCCCAAGGTTCTGTTCCAGTTTCCCACAGTGCTTGGGCAAGACATAAAGATGGATTTATCAATGGATCCACTCTGGCCAATGGCCCAGTCATCTTTGCCACTGCCAGTTTTTTCTGTCTTGGCTTTAAGCTCCAGGAGAACAGATAGTTAATTAGCTTAACTCACTGTATAGGGCATTACATTAGGAGAGTTTTTAAAGACTGGCAAAAGGGAAACAGATCCACAAATAGTATTGTTGCATGACTATTCTTACAGGTACAAATCAAAGTTGGTGCCCCACCTTAAGTTTCCATATCAAGCTAATGCAAACTGACATTTCAGCAATAACAACAACTAGTATTTTATAAAGTGTTAAAGTGCTTTTAATGCTCATTTCCTCTTCAAAAATACTTCAAAAATAGATATTGTATCTACAAATGTGGCCAGTGAATTGCAGCCAGATGAGTCCAGGGTCAGAAACACATAGAGACAATGACAAGGACACAGCAGCTGGCACTAGGAGCTGCCCATTGCAGAGGGCATCCAAGATCTGCCCATCACAGAGATTAGATGGTCATACCTTCATTGGCTTCAACTTCTTCATTTGCAGAATGAAGAACTGAGACAAAGGATATCAAAAAGGCTGTACTCTGTGGGTCTATGGAATGGGAACTGCTGCTATTTGGGGGACTTCTGCAAGTCTCTGTTTAATTCCAAATTAGCGTTCCTGGGTGGCTGGGAGTTGTACCCAGTTCCTGAGTGAAGAAGTGTTTACTCTGTCTTGAGTCCTGAGTCCTTCCTAGTGTGACACTGTATTTACCCCTGGAATCTGTGAAGTAAGCAGATGACCTTGTTTCCGGTAAGGTGTTACAGCACAGGCTTTAAGTGAAAACAACAGAGTGCTTTACTGCCTAGAATCCCTCCAGAACACACCCCACAGGCACAGTGGATGGACTAGGTCCAGTTCCCAAACCTACGTGATCCTCAGATGACCTCTGGGCCTTTTGTAAAATACGGATTCCTGGACTCCACTACTGGAAATTCTGATCTGGTATGTCTGGGCAGGTCCCAGGAATCTGTATTTTAGGAATGGCTTTCCCAGGGATTATCACAAGCCCCTGAGAACTTCTGAATAAGCTAACCTCTCCAGGCTGCTGTCAACCTAAAATGCTTTGCTGGTTTGCCTACTGTGGTGGGTCTCCACCTGGAAGACTCAAAAACTCCCCCTACCCAGGCCACATCCCAGACTAATTAGTTCAGCCCCTCTGGGGATGGTTCAGGCATCTGTACTTTCAGAACTCTCTGGGCCATCCCAGCCGGACCTTGGTGCACTCATCCTACAGGTAGGAGGGAAGAGCTTACATGCAAGCAAGTCAAGAGTCCTGAACTTGAACTGTGGTTCTATCATTTACCGTGTACAAGTCACTGCCTCCTGTATAGTCAGCTGCTTCACAAAAGGGGCCCAATGAGACCCCCTTCATTCCGTGGTGGTGGGGATAACATGTGTTCTGCACACAAATTACCCTGTGCAACTGTGTCGCTCCCTCACAAATCACATCATACAACTGTACTTTTCATATTACCATTTTTGTTACAGACAGAAAAACTAGATAAGATAAGAGGCAGAACTCTGAGCTCATCATGTTATTTCTGGATGTTTATTTGAAACACAGGAATCTAAGTTGCCAAGTGGTTCCCAACCTCATGTTGGAGGACCTGGGAATGCCTGATCCCCAAATTTTGTCACTGGCCTCTCTTCACCCCACTCTTCCTCCCTGCCCAGGCTGTGGGGATGGTGGAAACAGGAAAGTTGGGGGATGCAGTGAGAAGAGCCATGCCTTTTATCACAACACCATCTGTATTCGTTTGCTAGGAATGCTGTCAAAAACTACCACAGACTGATTGGCTTAAACCGTGGAAACGTATTCTCTGACAGTTCTGGAGGCTAGAAGTCCTAGATCAAGGTGTTGGCAGAGCTGGTTCCTTCTGAGGTTGTTAGGGAGAATTTGTTTCATGCCTCTCTCCAGCTTCTGATGGTTTGCTGCTAAGCTTCGGTTTTCCTCATCTTGCAGGCACAGCCTCCTAACAACTGCCTTTATCTTCACATGGAGTGCTCCCTGTGTGCATGTCTGTGTTCAAATGTCCCCTTTTTATCAGGACACCTGGCATGCTGAATTAGTACGATACTAATAAACTCATTTTAACTTAATTACCTCTGTAAAAACCTTATCTCTAAATAAGGTCACATTGTGAGTTACTGGGGGTTAGGACTAAGACGCCAACATATCTTCTTTTAAGGGACACAATTCAATCCACAACACCATCCCAAACCTGAACACCTGAGCCCACCCCTTGGCTCTTCCACATGCCCCAAGTCCCAGAGACAGAAGACAGGCTGCCAAGGTGCAAGGTCCTGGTTAGAATGTTACTTCATCAAACATCTCGTTTCATAAACTGCCAGAAGGAATTCTTGTGCAGATTATATGGAACTCACTCAATTTCCTTCTAGAATTCCTCTGCCTTCCTCCCTTCTTCTCTCTACCCAATGCGCTGTTGGTTAAGCCTAATTTATCAAACATGCTTAGTAAAATGTTACTGGCTTGAAGAAGTGTCCACGTGCATCTGACGAGGGTATTCTCCAGGTTACCATGGTACCCTATCTCCTGGTTGGTTTCTGGCCCTCAGCCCCCAAGTCTTGGCAAACTTCAAAGCTTTGGGTTAAGGACACACTTTTCCCCAGCAGGTAGATCAGGGTGGTGTCTCTCTAAAACACCATGTGGGAGGCAACGTGAAATGCAACTCCAGCATTTACTTAACAATTTCTGTTTCTTCTAGCACTGTCATACTTTGGGTTTAGTTTTCCTAACCTGTTTCTTCTACTTTTCCTTATAAAATGAGAAATATTCGAATTCTTGAACAGCTAAATAAGTGAAATGACATTTTTCTCTTTTACAAATGGTTATATAGACTGAGTGATAGCTTAGGAATTAATATTCTTACTGATTCTTCATCAAGTGCATTTATTTACATGCTTCCTTCTGCAGTACAAACACCCACAGATGCTGCACAAGGGAAAAAAAAACTAGATACCTAAAAAATAACTGCCCTCCTCTCAAATGAAGCCCAGATGGTAAGAATGAGGACTGAACGCAATGATCTGAACTGCAGCTCCGGCCCAATGAACTCCCCATGGAATTACAACAGGGAGGGTATAAAAGGAAGCTCTGGAAGCATTCAAATTAATTACAAACAGAGTCAGGCTTGTTGGGAGCTATGTGTCCAAGAATGCTTCTCCAAGACTCAGCAAGTTCACAGCTCTTCCGAATCTTGGCAGTGTCCCTTTGCTGAGGACCAACTATCCCATTCAAAATGTGGAACGTCCCTGTGTGAATCAAAAATGACATCTCTGTGACAACCCATGGATGTGCTAAAACTAAGCCTTCCCAGCCTTAAAAAAAGGTAGTAGAGACTCCTTTGAAGAGGTGAAACTCGTCATATATGGTGGGGTTGGAGTCATAAAAATAATCGTGCTAATAACCTCTATCATTGAGTGAGGGCTTATTCCACACACACAGGTGAGGTGCTTCTCAAGCCCATGCAATCTTCGCAGCCCCATATCATAAGCACTGTTATTACTCCCATTTTATTGATGTAAAACCTGAAGTCCCTTGAGGTCAGCATCTTGCCCAAGGTCACATCTGCATGTAAAGGAGCCAGATTTCCACGTTGCATTTGACTCCAGAGCCAAGCTCTTAAATGCCTCATACATCTCAACAGTTCATCCAAACAACTGGCTGAAATAGAACAGGCATTGTGATCATACGGGCAGGTTGGACAGGAGGCCTTGATCCCAGAGGCCAAGACAATGCACTGAGCAGACATGATTCTCACTTCTCAAGTGGTCTCAGTGGCAACCTGCAGACACAGCCTCAGGGAGTTCCACACGTCTGAGAAGTGGAGGACTTGAGGGCTCCTTCATAAACCAATCCAAGGGCTGTGGAACTTGTGAGAATGTCAGAGGAAGAAATCCGATATGCAACCAGCCAACAGGCCCCAGGTTTTGCCGACCCTGTCACACAAGAGACAAACCCTGGGAGGCAGGAGCCAAATTAACCTCCTGCCATGTCAGGGGCTCTGCTGACCAAAGCCAGAGCAAAAATGACAGGGCAGGGGAGAGCTTGACTTTGCCATGCGAAACTTCCTAATGAAAAGCTTTATTTCATACTTCTTTCTACTGAAGGAAAAGAGTATATTTTTTATCATCTTGGTGAAGGGGCCAATGTGATAGACAATGACAACATTTTTTTCTTCCCAGTTTTCCATTCATCCCTGTATCCACGCCCTTTGCAACTGGATTTTTCTCCTCCCATCCTGTGGTGCCTCTATCCCCTGAAGATGGGCCATCTTTGTGACTTGATATGGGCAAGATAATTGAAGGAAGTGATGCTGTGCCGCCCCTGCCACCACCCTATGAACAAGTCTCAGCTGGCTACTGAGTGATGAGAGGCAAGTGCCAGCCAAAAGCCAGCCAACCACAAGACATGTGAGGCCATCCTAATCGAGCCAGCCCCAAGCTGACCACCAGATGATCACAGATGCATGAACAAGCTCAGCAACCACCAGCTGATCCTGGCTCAGAGCAACATAACTGCCCAGCTGACCTATGGACTCATGAGCCATAGTAAATGCTTAGCGTTAGAAACAACCATGTTTTAGGGTAGTCTGTTATACAGCTGTAGCTAACTGATAACAATAGGGTTCCCAAGGCATAAATGGAGACTCTTTCCCCAAGACACATGGCAAATATGAGCTTGTTCTGAGCTCATAATAAGTCCATCATCTTATTTACTAAAACATGCTGCTTCAAGAAGAACTACCATGTGTGGACTTTTATTTAATTAATTAATTTATTTATTTATTTATTTACTTATTTTGAGATGGAGTTTCACTCTTGTTGCCCAGGCTAGAGTGCAATGGTGTGATTTCAGCTCACCACAACCTCCGCCTCCCAGGTTCAAGTGATTCTCCTGTTCTCAGCCTCCTGAGTAGCTGGGATTACAGACATGCACCACCACATCCGGCTAATTTTGTATTTTTAGTAGAGACGAGGTTTCTCCATTTTGTTCAGGCTGGTCTTGAACTCCTGACTTCATGTGATCCGCTTGCCTCAGCCTCCCACAGTGCTGGGATTACAGGCATGAGCCACCGCGCCCAGCCGATGTGTGGACTGTTAATATGTATGAAGTACTAGGAAAAGCACTTTAGTCCCTTTGTAATTTAATCTTCACAGCAACATTATCTCAGCAGCCACACACAAGAATTGAGATTTAATATTCTCATATGAAAGATGAAGAAACAGACTCAGAGAGGCTAACATGAACCCAAGGGCAACTTATCCCAAGCTCACATGCTTACAGAGTATGCTTGAGAAGTTCTGTCTCCGTAATCAATTAATATGATGCGCTGGGATTTAAAAGTTTCTATCATGGCCACATAGCATGTTCGTGTACATTTTACAAAGAGGAAGTTTTGTAAGCAGTAAGCCCTACCAGTTTTACCCAGTCTAGGAGAGGACAAGCATAGGCGAATCCAACATAGCTCTCTGTGCCAAAAGGAAGGAGTGCTTTTCTCCCTGTGTAAAAGTCAAAATAAGAGTCCAGGGCAGGAGGGGGCGGGCGCAGTGGCTCACGCCTCTAATCCCAGCACTTTGGGAAGCCAAGTGGGGGCAGATTGAGGCCAGGAGTTCAAGACCAGTCTGGCCAACATGGTGAAACCCAGTCTGTACTAAAAATACAAAAATTATCCAGGTGTGGTAGCAGGCACCTGTAATTCCAGCTACTCGGGAAGCTGAGGCATGAGAATCGCTTGAACCCGGGAGGCAGAGGTTGCAGTGAGCCACTGCACTCCAGCCTGGCTGACAGAGTGAGACTCCGTCTCAAAAAAAAAAAAAAAAAAAAAAATGCCCAGGGCAGGAGTCAGAAAACTTTTTCTATAAAGGGCAAGGTAGCAAATCTTTTAGGCTTGGCAGGTCAAACAGTCTTGAATGCACCGTTCTACCACAAAAACAGCCACAGATAACACACAAACCAACAGGTGTGGCTATGGGCTATCTATGTCCAGTAAACCTTTATTCACAAAAAATGGGGGTAGTTTCCTGAGCCCTGGCCTAAGGGACAGAGAGAGAAGAGGGGAAATACACAGTAATGCTGGTGCCCTCGCTCCCTGGCGTTAAGAAACAACAAGTAGTCTATTAAAGTCTCTTACTTCTAAGTGATATCTGAATCACCCATTGTTATGTTATGACAGAAATGACTAATTATTTCTTACTGAACATATTTATCTTGATGGACTTGCATTTATGTGCCAGGGATGCTGTGTTAAGAAGGACCCAGGGACTATATGGTGGGTCCACACGGAAGGGCACTGTGATTGATTAGCAATGTCTGTCTTGGGCAAAAGAAGGGAGAAAGACGGCATGAAATGAATCAAACATCCCACGCACTGGTCATGTATGTTCTACATCATCATTACCCATTTTCAATACAAATCAACTGATGCTAAGTCAATTTAAAATGAATTGTTGATCATTCAGGCTGCTTTTCAGAAACAGGTGTGAATAATCTTCTGAATACCCTTGACCCAGTGATCTGATTGCCAGCTTCAATCATTTCACCTTAAAAGTCAAGAGCTGGTCAATACACTGAAGCTGGAAAGGACTAGGCAAAATTGCCTAACCATTACTATCTTCAAATATCCCCTTGCAACAATATTTACCTGAGCAGCCTTTATCTGGGCTAAGTCAAGGACTTGGGGAGTCCTACAGGAATGGATCCCTTATCACTGAAGGCTCCAGCAATTACTCTTCTCTGTGTGCAGAGCTAGGATGCAGGGCCACAGCAATTTCCTACAGTGGTCCTTGAAAAACCTGTTGAATTTCATTAATTAGCAATTATCTTCAGCTGAGCCTACAAAGTCCTATCTGTGGGCTAAGAGAAGCTGGAAACCCATCCAGCTAAAGTAGAAAAGACAAGATTTAAGGGGCAGTGGAAATATATCTGTGGACACCACTCACTTCATTCTAGCCTTCTTAATTCCTAACTTTGAGACTATGAGACTTTGAGGGATTCATTTTCTAATATTCTATTTAGACTTGCACTATCCATGATGACAGCCAATAACCATATGTAGCTATTTAAAATTAAACTAAAATTAAATAGTATTAAAAATTTAGTTATTCAGTCATATTCCAGTCCTATTTCAAGCTATATTACTGCACAGTGCAGAGGGAGAATATGTCCATCATCAAAGAAAGTTCTGATTCAGACTAAAGTACCAGGTGCTGCAGTGCTCTGTGCCTATCTCCTGCATATGGCACAGCAGAGGCTGTTCACCACTGACATACTAACCCTGTGCCTGCATGCTTAGTTTCTGGCTGGGAGGGGACATTCGGCCCACATGCAGGGTGGGTCAAGCCAGCAGTGCCAACAAATACCCCTAGAAGCAGGGCTCAGCGAATGGCAGGTGGGAATCAGCAGATGAGCCCCCCCAGCGTCCGTGTTCCCTGGCTTACAGAGCTCCAAGGAGTGTCCTACAGAGGCTCCCAGAGGTGCCAAATTGCAATGAGTCCCAGCTGCCCACAGCAATCACCTGCTTGCTGAAATTCTCTTAATTGGCTTGACTTGGGTTGCCTTCTTTAGGAACCCACCTAAGACGATGAACTTCACTGGTAGTTCACAAATTGTAAGATAGTCACATTGATGTTGGCACTGAATCTTGGTGTTTGAAAACTAGCCAACTTTACCAGTGAAAAAGATGATCATTTATGGAATCAATATATCAGAAAAAAATTAAGTCTGTTGCCTTACATTACAGAATTCTTTTTTTTTAACTGTGTTGATATACTTTATATACTTTTGTATGCTTCATAGCACTCTTTATTTTTTTTTACTGTGTTAATATTTCTCAGTTTGATCATTTCATTTAATTACCAAACCCACTTTTGAATTATTTTAGCTATCTCCAAAAATCAAACCACTCTCCAAGGACAACATTTGACTGCATTGAGAATACTGAAGGGAATACATCCCAGGCTCTGAAAGCTATTCCCACAGTCTGGCTCTCAGGACCTTTGGCCAATAACAAGTCATTAGGATAAACGGACCATACTCATGGAGACAACGACCACCCATTTACATGTTTTGTTTCCTGTGTGACTTTTACAATTTGATTTCTTCATAGTCACACTTGTCTATTTCTCTTTGCTGTCTTTTTTTTTCTAACAGCTTTTTTTCTGATATAATTCACCTGTCACACATTTTAACCATTGAAAATGTACAATTCCACCTTTTTTTTTAGTATACTCACAGGATGTACAACCATGTCTTTTCTTGTCTTCTTTCACCATAAATGGAAACAGGCAGTTTGATCTCACACATTATTCTGGCTTAAGACCCTTATGGCTACATTCAAAAATCAAAGACCAAGCCATGTGTGGTGGAGGACAATTTACTGGCACTGAGGCTAGGCAACAGAATATGCAATCGTTATACTAATGTTGCTCCTTCCCCTCCATTTTTCAGAATTACCGTGTTCAGTCATCAACTCACCTAATCCCCAGGGCAGTAAAATCATCAGTTATACTGCACACACACACACACACACACACACACACACACACACACACACACTAGCAAGACTGGACTCACCAGTAACATATTGTTTGCTCAACGAAATACAAATTCCCACACAAAAATGTATTCTTTTAAAAAAATTCCATTTCTCCCTAGTTCTCTGATTCTTACTGATACCACAAACCGCTTTGGTGAAACGATTCCCTTCTCTTCCCACACCACTCTTTGCAACAGGCCAAATCTGTCACTTCCCCCTAAGACTCCTGCATCTGCTGGGGCCACTGAAGCTCCCACCAGAATCTGCTTCTCAGCCCCTAGTTTGAGCACCCTGGTTGTAATGGACAGATGCATTCGGGCAGATAAATATTAAGTCCAGGGGGGAAGATAAAAGGGTACCACTCTTCATAACCAACTGAATGTCTGACCACAACTACTGATGTCAGGGATAAATTTCTTTCCAGGGACACCCACTGTCCCACAGTGGGTGTGGGACACATCCCCTCACTCCTCAGACAGACGACAGATAGACAGACAGCCACATGGCTTGAAGTGTGAAGGGTTTACAACCACTGCCCCTCTTTAAAGAATCACTCACAGCTTTGAAGGACACTTCCCTGGCCCTCCCAGTTTCTGGCAGGATGATCCCACACAAAACAGCCCTCTATTAGCCACAAGAACCCAGCCACAGCCCCTTCAGCCTGCTAAATAAAAACCTTAGTTCATCTGACCCTGGGAGGAGACAAAACCAGAAAGCTATTTAGAGCATCCTCCCTAAATTGTCCTGGCTGCCTAGAATTCAGAATTCCAAATTCTCAACAAGGGTGGCTGGTAGCACAGGGTAGAGGCAGAGAAGAGAATCCACCAACAGGCAAGAAAAGCCACAGCCTCTGTGTCCTCAGAGTATCCCATGTAGTGCTGGAGTGTCCGTGGGACCAAGGTCCTCTTGCCACCCCTCCTATTTTAGGGAGCACTGGGACCCCCGAAATGCCCTTCTGAAACCTCGAGGTGATTTTCTCCCTGTGGAACTGGGTCTCCTCAGTCCCATTCTGGGTTTCTATTTATTCTTCCCCAGTGCTCAAGACTGAAGGCAGCTCAACAGCAGAAAGAAGTCAGTTGGAGAGAGATGCATTTTTGTCATTCTTGGCATGTGTCAAAGTAATGTTGGAAAAAGAAACCTGGTAAATTTTTAGAGTTGCTGAAAGGCATTGAGTGACTGCACTAAAGACACGTGTTGATATAAAAGAAATAAAAAAAGATGGTGTGTCGGAATCATGCTATACTCCTAAAGACATCAACCCCATGAGGGTGAGGGCTGGTGAGGGGAAACAAGGCAAGGGGGCTCAGGGAGCTGCCTTGCTCCCTGTTGAGGGGGTGGCTGTGTCCCCAGAGAGGTCACAGCGGTGGCCCACTGGCTTCTGTTCCTGCTCAGTGTCCCACTACAATTCAAGCTCCACACAATAATCAGATTGATATATGAAGACATGAATTCATTAATGTCACTTCATTCTTCCAACCTTCCATGGACTCTCTCTGCTACTTAGAATAAAATCTAAATGCCTTACCATGGCAGACAAGACCTTAGATGGTCCAGCCCTGCAAGAAGCTCCAATTCTTCTCCTTCTCTCCCTAATACCCAGCTGCAATGTCCTGTGTTTCTCAAGCACCTCCGTCTCCCTCCCGCTTGGGTGCCTTTGCAGCGGCTGGTCCCTCTGCCTGGAATGTTCTTCCTTGGCTGGTTATAGGAATGACTCCTTCCCTCAATCAAATTCCTTTTCCCATGGCTCCTGATCCAAAGGACCCCTCCCATCGACCCCCATCACGACCTATTCCTCGTTCCCTTTTTCCGTAACACTGATCAAAATCAGATGCTTTCTAATTTTTCTTTGTTTATTCCTTAATTCTGACACTTCCCCCTAGAATGGAAGCATCATGAGAATCAGGAGCTTGTCTGTGTGGCTCACAGCATGAAAGATGGGGCCTGAGATGGACCAATGCCCAAGCAATCCTGCAAGAAGGCATCAATCAGTCAATACAAAGGGGGCCTGATTTATTTATTCTATTTTTTGCAGAGAAGTCATTTCAAACTTGTAGAAAAATTACAACAATCGTACAAGGAACTCCCATAAACTCTTTACCCTGATTCGCCTATTGTCAATATTGTACTCATTTTTGTTAGCATTCTGTTTATCTATCTATATCATTTCTATCTCTGTCTATTATCTCTATCTATCTATCATCTATCTATGCATTCATCCATCTATCCTATCCCTCTATCAATCGTATCTACTCTATCTACCTACCTACCTACCTATCTGTCCGCCACTCATCCATCCATCTATCTATACCATTTTTCCTGAACTGTTCTAGAGTAGGTAGCAAGCATCATTGCCCCTCACCCTTAAATACTTCAATGCTTATTTCCCAGGAATAAAGGAATTCCCTAACACGACCACAGCACACTCATCAATTCCAGTAAGTTTATCACTGATACAATTCTTTTATCTAAACTTCTGTCCATTTTCAAACTGTCAATTGACCCGATAATACGCACTAAAGCACTTCTCCCTCCAGTACAGGATCTGATCCAGGTGTGGTTAATTAGCTGTCCCACCTCCCTGGTCTCCTCTAATGTGGAGCTATTCCTCAGCTTTCCTGTCTTTCACAACTTCAGCATTTTGGAAGAACACAGTCCCTTGCTTCAATAGAATGTTCCTCGTTGGGGGTTTTTCTGGTGCTTCCTCATAGCTAGATTCAAATCATGCCTTCCTTGCCAGAATACTGCAGAAGGGAAGGTGCATCACATGTGGAGGGCACCATGACCATCTGGTCTTCTTGGCGATGTTAACTTTAACAAGGAAGTTTCAGTCAAGGTGCTGTCATATTTACCCACTGTACACTTATGAGAGGCATTTGAAGACCATGCAAATATCCTCATCAAAACTTTCCCGTGGATTTTGCATCTACTGATGACTTTTATCAGACCAATCTTTACTGTGATAGTTACAAAATTATGAGTTTCCAACTCAGCACCTTCTCCACATTTAGCAGTTAATAGTCAGTGTTCTACTGAAAGCAAGAGCCCTCCTCCTTCCACATTTGCTTCTCCACTGCTTTATCTATTTATTATAAGTATGAAATCATGGATTCTTATTTCTCAAGATTTATATTTTATCTCCTCTCTTGAAATATCCCACATTTGGCCAGTGAGAGCCCTTTCAAGATGGCTTCTGTATAAAAGAGGATAATGTTTAAGTACATTCATAAAATCCTGGTTGCTTCAAAGATGCCCTTTTTCCCCTTTAATGGGGAAATAAGCATTTCTCCCACATCAAGGCTCTGGACAGCTGGGGGCCATTTAATTGGCTCAGCCACAGCTCTTCACTGTCCCTGACCACCTCCTCTGGGACAAAGAGAAACCAGCCCTGAGGAGTCTAATCGGGTCCAGACCCTGCTCCTGGAGGCCCTCCTCAGCCCAGCCCTGCCCAGGGAAACCTCTCTGGTCAGGAGACAACAGCACCACATCCCTGCAAGCAACTAAGATGGTTCCGTCCTAAGGCATGATTTTGTTTCAGACGATGAGTGTGTCATCCGGTTAGCCCCAGACTCTTGCCGCAATAAACATGGTGTAAAATGGTCTATGATGTGTGTTAAGAAGCCCTTCTGAGTTAAAATCATGTGTAGAGACTGCAGATGATTAAAACTAATTCCAACCAGCTCGAGGGGTGTCCAATAACATGGCAGGCCTCTAACCTGGAACAAGCCAAATTTCACATACATCAGCTCACAGAGGGTCTCCACATGCTGCCAAGGTCAAAGCCTTGACCTTCAAATAGCACAGGTAAAAGGCTAGCACTCACCGTGTATTAAGTAGATGAGATGAAGCAAACAGCAAACTTCAAACCAAGGAACATGTTTTCAGCTACAAACTAACTCATCTGAGTCACTTAGCTATGAAGGGGGAAAAATATTTCTGGGGCAGAAGATTCAGAAGGAGGGATCTCATCTGTTCCCAGAAGAATAAATCCACAATATATCTCACTGTTCTGTAAACTAGGCAACAAATTCAATAATACTGCATACAAAATAGCCTTCATAGCTTCATGATAGAATATAACAATCAAACATTATATTGACCAAAGTAATGTGACAAACTTCTTTCTTGAGCATATGAAATGATTTATAAGTGCCCAAGGAATAGGTGAGCTAAACTGGACTCGAGAGCATCTCATTGTGTTTCCTATAGGAATAATGACTGGCTCTACTGATGGGAGGGAAGGTATGCTCATGGAATAAAGGAGTGCAAGAAATGGATTCAGATCAGTTACTATGAATAGAAAAAAGACTCTGTAAAGCCAATACATTCAGGTAAACAGGTAAATACATTCAGCCAATACATTTCATTAGCATAAAAACAAGCTTTTTTTCTTTTTTTTATTATTATACTTTAAGTTTTATTTCTAACCAGTAAAAAAAAAAATCTTATTCCCATTTTTCCTATGAACTACTATACTACTTCACCTTTCTGTAGCAAAACTAAAGAGTTATCAATCTGCTTTGCTTCCAATCCTTCCCTTTCCATCCTCTTTTGGACCCATTACAATCAGAATTTGGTTCCCACTAGCACCACAACTCTTCCTGTCCATGTCACTAATGGCCTTGGAGTCGCCTGATGCATCCACAGCCTGCAACCCACTGCTCACTCCCGCCTCCCTGGTGCCCAACTTCCAGGCCACCTCTCCTGATCCTCCTCTCAGCTCTATGGCTGCTCCTCCCAGCCTCCTCTGCTGGCTCCTCGCAGAGCCTGGGCTGGGCTCTTGGTCCTCCATCTGCTCACGCTTGCTCCTGTGGGGAATCCCCTCCACCTCATGGCTATCAATACAAGCTTCTGTCTTCCTCCCAGTCCTCCCTTGGTATCTCCAGCCTTGACCTGCAGCCTGAACTCCAGATGCACACACTCTCATTATCATCCTACTCATGATCTCAACTGGGACACCCAGGACACATCTCAAAATGAGTACTTCCAACACAGGACACCCAGTCTCCCACGAAGCTCACTCCACCCGCCCCTCACCTTCTCCTACAACTGCTCAGGCCAGGAATTGCACAGTCTTCTATTGCTCTCTCTCACCCACATCCACTCCTTCAGGGTGTTGTCACCGATTCAAACCATGTCCAATCAATCCTGCAAGAAGGCAAACCATGTCCAGAATCAGATACCTCCTCACCCCGCCCCTGCTACTGCTCTGAACTGAGCCACAATTATTATAATACTCTCTGGAGTCTTTCACCTTCTACTCTGGCCCACTACATTTTATTATCAATCCAACATTCTGGTTGATCCTTTAACAATGTACGCCTGGTCACGGGGAGCAAGAGGCGGCTCTCCACTCCACAGTGAATACAGAAGACCTCTACCAGCCCCCAAGGCCCTAAGAGATCTGGTTCCCCGCGACCTTTGACGTCCCTCCAACTCCTCTCCTCCCTCATTCGGCTCCAGCCACACTGATCCTCTGTGCCATCCTCTGGACACACCAAGCGTGCTTCCATCCCTGGCCTTTGCTGCCCCTCTGCCTGGATGCTCTTCCTCAGAACTCTCCATGACTCCCTTCCTCCCTCCTTCAAAGACTGCTCAAATGTCACCTCAACCTTGGCCTTAAATAGCAAGCCCTCCAAACTCCCCCAACTCGTCATCCCTCTCACCTTGCTCATTTTTTTCTGTATCACTTTCGAGCATACTTTACATTTATTTATGCATGTTTTTTGTTTGTCTTCACCACCAGCCCCCGCCACCCCAATGGAAACTCCATGCATGGAAGGACTTTTCCTTCTTTGTTCCTTGTCCTTATGTCCCAGAACACATAATGAGTGACACACAGTGGGTGTCCAATAAATATATACTGAATGAATGAACGCGCTTCTACACAATCTTGTGGAAATGGAGACAAAACAAGAAGGATGCACCCATGCATCAGACCATGAAAGTAGGGGAAACCAAGAAAGCCACAGGCGTCCTGAGGCTGGGAGCAGACAAGCTCACATCAGTAACATCTAACAATGATATGACGACAAAGACCACATGCAAATGGAACAGACAGTCATCAGAGCAGAACCACATGTCCTGGAGCCAGCTCCACTTGAGGGAAAGATGTGGAGACCTTGTACAACCCTTGTCAGAAGGGTTGTAATGTGTGAAGTCTCATGCTGAGATTCCAGAGGGGGTTCTGGGTAGAGCACCCACTGCCACTTCTCTTGTTTATTCTGGCAAGAGTCTGTGAAGTTAACAAATCATTTGTTGCTCATATGTTCCATCCGTTGGCATCTCTACCTGAGGGCACCTTGCATGGGGAAATGAAAGAACGTTTTTTTCTTGACAACCCCATGCCTTGACATTTGGGAACAAAGCAGTTGTGGCTGCCTGCTGCTCCATCACTCTCCCTGCCCCGCCATGGAGTGAGGACACACGGGAGTCAACAGTGACCTTCTCAGTAGCTGGACAAGCTCAAGGCATTTCCAGTAATCTACCGCTCCAGTAATCACCAGAGAAAAGAGCTTTAGAAATTACCTTCCAGGTGTATGAAACAGAAGAAGACAAAATGATCCAATACTTGGTAGCTAAATATTAGTAAGATTTTTTAAATTAAAGAAATAAAAAAGTTAAATCAAATGTAAATAGTAAACCTTCATAAAATGGGAAGGCCGCAACTCTTTCCCAGAGCAAAGTCTCCTGCTAATGAGTTTCTAAACAGGACCTAATTATTGGCACGATCTACTTTTCCTGGATTTCCAAATAGTCTATTTCTGTAAAACAAAGGAAACAAGCTTTGTTCTGTATTTTAAAAAGGAAAACATACTTTAGAAGGCTGAGGCAGGAGGATCACTTGGAGGCCAGGAGCTTGAGGGAAGCCTAGGCAACACAGTGAGATCTTGTCGCTACAAAAAATAAAAGTACAAACATTAGCTGGTGTGGTGGCATGTGCCTATAGTCACAGCTACTCTGGAGACTGAAGCAGGAGAATCTCTTGAGCCTGGAAGGTCGAGACTCCAGTGAGTTATGACTGCAACACTGCACACCAGCCTGGGGGACCAAGGGAGACACTATCTCAAGAAAAAAAAAAAAAAAGAAAAGAAAAGAAAGAAAAAACTGAATGTGCTAGAAATTCTCCTTTTTATGCTGATCCAGCTCTACACACCCACTGCCCCTAGTTTGTGCCCCAGGAGGCCGGACCTGGCTCCTTTCCCCTCTGGCTTCCAGGTGGATTTGGCCAATGGCAGGAAGTTAAAGAGTGAAAGAAGAGAGTAGTCAGGATTATTATTCTCGTAGTTCTCTCCCACCCCATAGTCCCCATCAAGTCCCCAGTGTCCACAGCTCATCCCTGTCCTCCTTTGCTCCCTTGGGCAGAGGGTGGTGATGGCCCCTCACTGTGGCTCCTCTGGGTGCTTCACCATCTGCTCTTGGCTCCCTTGTCCTGCCCACATCTTGGTAATGGGGGCCCTTCATGAAGCATTACCCCCTTTGCATATCCCATCTGTTGCTTACAGACCCTGGATGCCAAAGGAAGAATTCACGTGCCAGGCAGAACAACACACTCAGAGAGAAATACAGGTTCAACATCCCTAATCCTAAAATACAATACCCCAAACGCTCTAGAATCCAAAACTTTCTGAGCACCAACATGAAGCACCAGTGGAAAATACCACACCTGACCTCATGTGACTGGTTGCAGTCAAAACGTTGTTTCGTGTATAAAATTCTTTAAAATATTGTATAAAATTACCCTCAGACTATGTGTATAAAATGTATATGAAACATAATGTTTAGATTTGGGTCCCCCTCCTCCATATATATATATGGATATATATATGTGTATATATATACATATATCTATATATATATGTATATACACATATATATATACATATATCTATATATATGTATATACACACACACATCATGTTTAGATTTGGGTCCCCCTCCTCCAGATGTCTCTCTCTGTCTCTCTCTCTCTCTCTCTCTATATATATATGTATATATATATGTATACACACACACACACACACACACACACACATGCATATTTGCAAATATTCCAAAATCCAAAAACAAAAAAACAAAAAAAAACTCCAAATCCCAAACACTTCTGGTCTGAAGTACTTCAGATAAGGAACACTCAACCTGGACATCCCTAGGGCCCTGGGAGCTGCCTCCTCTCCCATGAAGGTGGTCAGGAAGGAGCCGGGCACTGGAAGAAACCACTATCACTTCTGAGAACAGGAAGGACTATTCATCCAATGCAGCACCCAAGGCTGTGGTCTGGAATCCCTTTTTTGTTTGTTTGTTTATTTTTTTGAGGCAGAGTCTCACTGTTGTCACCCAGGCTGAAGTGCAGCGATACCATTACAGCACACTGCAGGCTTGAACTCCTGGGCTCAAGGGATCCTCCTGCCTCGGCCCCACCAGTAGCTGGGACTACAGGGATGCACCACCATGCCCAGCTAATTATTATTATTATTATTACTATTATTATTATTATTATTATTTTGTAGTACAGACAAGGTCTCACCATGTTTCCCAGGATGGAACTTCTGGCCTCAAGTGCTCCCCCTGTCTCAGCCTCCCAAAGTGTTGGGGAGCTCCCAAAGTATTGGTGAGCCACTGTAGCCAGCCTGGGTTCCTTCTCTCCTAAGGAGGTGACTCCACTGACCGAAAAGCTACCTAAGGTATTTTAGGAGTGAAAGAGAATGACAAACATGAGTAAGAATGAGATGGTATCATTAAAAAAAAAAAAGGCTCTACCATCCATTCACCTTCCAAGCTGTCATAACAGCAGAGCTGTGCTTCTTGAATGTCAACTGCCAGGGTGATGACTGAAAAGTGAAGGCATTGGATTTTTGTATTTTTAGTGAATATTTTGTAATAAAATTTGAGAGAAAAAAAGAAAAGAAAAGAAAAGTGAAGATAGCAGGAGGATTAACTCGCTGAACAAAAGTCTGAGACATTTCTCAGGATGGCATGTGTCACAATATTAATCCAAATCTCAGACTGGGTTAAACTCTTTGGGAAAAATAAGATAATTGACTTAGCCCAATTTCCAGCCATATAATTGGTATTCTATAGACACAGCCTAAGGAAACCTCGTTAATGAAGCAACAACTTGATTTCCTTTGATTATACGGATGGGTAAAAATGTCAAACCCTCATGGCACAAAGTCAGAAGAAGCGGTGAGAAGCGTGGCTGAAGCCAGAGAGCACAGTGAAACCCAAGGCCAGGACAACCCTGGGGGACATGGGATTGTGACACCACTTAGTGCCAACCTGTGAAAGATACGTTCTTAAAAGCAGAACTTCCCACTCATCTGTTAGAGCAGTGAAAATGTCTTGTGATAAATGCCACAGGATGTATAATTTAGACACGATAGTATCTGTGTGACCCAATCTCACCACAGTTAAAAATATTCAAATCAAAAATGGTTGCAAACCAATCCAGTGAAGTTACAGCACCAAGGAAGGCAGGATTCTGGCTAATTTCCCCTTCTCTAACAAGGGGAAAGGACAGTCAAATTTGCCCCCCAACATCCACTTGTGACTTCTCATCCACCACCGTGAACAGCCAGGAGATTTCACGTGACTGAAACAGGAAGAATTATTTAATGGCTTGGGAAGAGCATTTTTCATTTGGAAGTGCTCCTAGGCCAGATCATGGCAGCAACCGAGATTGTTCAGTCATCACCAGCAGTGTTTTCTGGGCTCTCGTCTTGTGCCGGGCACTGTGATGAGAGCTCCCTGTGTGTGATCTCATGTACCAATCAACGACCTTGCGAGGCAGGTATTCTTATCTATGATGGACTAGAAAGCAAATATTCTTAATTTAGCAGACTTTTTTGAAATGCTAATGATGCTGCTGATGATAATAACATCAATTAAATGGTTTGCAGAGCTATCAAAAAAAACTTTTTAAACTGAGTAATGGAAAGGAACAATTTTCCAGCTAAAGCTTATTCTTCTGCCATCTCAGCAAATGAAGTTCCAGCTTTCACTTTTCCTCATGGGTCAGTGTGGCTTCCAGCACTTCTCTGATAGAAGGTTCCATAAAATGTATAAATGGTAGCTAAAGTCCCCCTTAGGTCTTGGCCTCCCATATTAACCGCCTGGTGAACCCACTGGATATGGGGTTCACAGGGGGAAAACTGACAGTGAGGACAACCCTGCAGCAGGCTAGGGATGTGCGCTGGGTGGACAGCTGTCTGGATATGAAGGTCTAGTCCTGTTTGCTCCACAAGGCCTTATTCCATTGGTTCTTGAGGTACCCTTATATTTTAAAATACCTTAAATATAAAAGAAATGATCAACCTTGCCAGAAACACCCACTCTAGTTGAAACCTGTGTGTCCTAGGATAAATCTGGAACATTTTCAGGTTGGGCCATCCAAAAGCTTATGTGGCATGGACCTGCTCACACTCTAACCTCTGCTAGTCCATGCATAAATTTTGCTCCAGGTCATTCTGCTTATAATTACAAAGCTCTATTCTCAATGCTCTAATAGCTTGAAGAATAAAGAAGGTTATATTTCTTCTTAAAGGAAAATTTCTTCATCCAAAATGGGTTCCTTCCAGCCCCACTGTCTTTATGTCTACCGTCTTTTTGCCAGTTCCAGCTGATAAGAAGAGTTCATCCTTACAAGCTCAGAGAAGGGCTTAACCACAGGCCCTGGGTTTGCTGCATTCCAGGAGCTTGTGGCTGCAAGCCAAGGTCTGGTGTGCAAATTGCATCTCCTGTGGGTGCAGAGTGAACATGTGGGAGCGCTATGTGTTTAAGACCAGTACTCGATAATTACAAGATAGACTGTTATAACCTAACTAAATTTCACAGAACAGGTAGATGCAGGCTAGAGGGAAATCCCAAGCCTTTGAAAGTCAAAAATACTCGCACAGGAAAGAACAAGGTGAGTGTGGAAATTCTGTTAGGACCATGTCAGCTTAAATGGGCTCTTATGTCCAAAATTGGGACAATTTGAAAACCAAAAAGAACAATGAAGGTAATGGATTAAAAAGGGAAGTAAGGAAAGAAGGAAGGAAGGAAGGAAGGAAGGAAAGAAGGCTCAATCCATGAATCCATAATGATACTAAAAGGGGAGGGGTATATTTAGAGAGGAATACCAGCTAATGTAGAAGAAATGATTGAATAGGAAAATCACCATTTTGCACACCCTGCTATAATAACAGATCTAGGAGAGGATGATCCAAGGATACTAAAGCCACAGAGGGAAAGGTTATTGAGAAGCAGGAGCACCTTACATAGACAAAGCATCAACCTGATGGACACTTCATAACCAAGCAGTCGGAGTTAACAAATATGAGAGATATTGACATCGTGTGGCTCCTGAAGTGATGCACTGGGAAGGGCACCACACCCCTGATGTCAAAGATGTTCATCCTGCATCTAATCAGAGAGAGGTAATCCATTAATCAGACAAGTTCAGAGGATGGGGCATTCTGCAAGTCAGCAGGCCTGGATGCATCCAAATGTCAGTGGCTGGAAGAAAAAGAAAATGGCAGGAGATTTTCTAAAATGCAATGTGGGAACCTTGGCTAGATTCTAGATTTAAAAAATAAAACTATAGAAGACTTTTGGGGATGATTTGGAGAAATAAGAATATAGGAATATATTAGACATTATTGACATTATTTTTGACCAGAAAATGGAACTGTATTTATTCAACGTCTTGGAAGGTAACTATACAAAACTTTACAGCATCTTCTATCCACTGTCCCTTAACATATGGTTTTAATTATTTTAAGCCCATTTAAATGTAACAAGTGTCTTAGAGACCTAAGACATAAGATAATCTTAAGATGATTTGTATTGATTCCTGGATGATCTGACAGTCTAGAGATAGAAGTGGCTTTTAATTGTCTAAGATTTTCCAAGATTGAAGTCGTAGCATGAGCTTCTCTAAGTTTCCTTTTCTTTCCTTCACATGTTTTCGCTGTCTTCACCGATTCATGCTTTTCCTCTGCCTGTTGCCTCCTTAGTGCTAAGTGCAGTGCTCAGCCCATGCCAGGGACTTGGGAAATGCTTAGTCCATAATGAGTAACCGCTGTGTTCGTTCCACCACTCGTCTTTAATGTGACACAAACCTTACTTGTATTGTTTTTAAACTTCTTAAGGTTACTGCTCCAATGTCTTGAGTGTGATAATGACACTGCGGTTATGAACAGGAATATAATGGCTTTGTTGCTAGATCAGGCTGAAGTATTTAGAGCTAAAGAGTCATGATGTCTTTCTGCAGCTTACCATCAAATGATTTCACAAAAAAAGTAAATTATATATAGAAATACATATATATACACACACACAGTCAGCTCTCTATATCTGTGGATTCCAAATTCACCGTGGATATAGAGGACTAACTGCATATACACACAGTACATGCATATGTATGTATGTATAATATTTATCCACATATTCAATACATATATGTGTGTGTACACGCACACATATTCTGTATACAGTCAGTCTTCTATATTCATGAATTCCACATCCACAGAGTCAACCAACTTCAAATTGAAAATATCTTAAAAATTGCATCTGTACTGAACATGTACAGACTTTTTTCTCATAATTATTCCCTAAACAACACAGTAAAACAACTACTTACATAGCATTTACATTGCAATAGGTATTATAATTAATCTGGAGATGACTTAAAGTATATGGGAGGATTATATCAGGGATTTGGGCACCCTCCCTTGGATTTTGGCAACTGTGAGGGGTCCTGGAACAAATCCCCTGAAGATACCGAGAGACAACTGAATAGTAATAAAATATGTGTAACGTAATGTAACATGCATGTGTGTGTCCATAATGCATAATAGAGAGAGAGAGACCAAGCAGATGTGATAAAGCCCCTGCATAGGATGTGGACATAAAGCCAGACCTGAACTGTGTCCATGAGGTCAGCACACTCCAAGCAGAATGACCATCCCATGAACAAAGCTAAGGACAACATCTGTCCCAGAAAAATGAGCAGATGTCCAAACCCAAGAGCTCCAGAATAGCAATTCAGCATCAATCTCTTAAATGAGGTGGAAATAATCTTTTAAGTTCCACTCAGGCATCCCCTCATGTTAATTTCATAACTCGACCTTTATGATGTTAGGAAATTACCATATTTTGAGTGAAACAAAAACACATGCACACCACTTCTCCAAATGACAAAGCCTGGCCCGTCTGCGCCCGACAGAAAACAAAGCCACAAAACAGCTACAGAGCAGGACAAGGGACATTGGCGCGTCTTCAGCTCAGCTTTTATTTAAACACACTGGGCTCCAGGCACAGCCTTGAACTGCCAACAGATTTAAGCAAACGTCATTAGAGGTGAGCAAGCTGCATGGATCCAGCTTTCCCAATCCATGCTGCAGCTGCTGAGAAGTAAAGCAGGTCTAGAAGAGCTGCCCTAGGAGTTTTAGGAGGAAGCTCTGTGACCTCCCCATTCTTGGCAAGGAGCCACCCACCCTTTGACAAACCCAGTGCACTGATTCCTTAGGTGTGCATCCCATGACCCCATGGTCAAATGGGCACAGGCCAGCTGGGGTACACATGTACAGGTGTACCAGCTGTTAAAATACCAAGATGCTCTGTACCAGTTGGTAAATAACCGCCCTCCAAATGCCTCCAGTGCCCGCTCCTGTTCTTTCCTGCTGCCTCCTCCACCAGGACCCCTCAACACTGCCTCCCCCATGACCCATTGACTCCAAGAGCTAAAATCTCACTGCATCTAACCTAGGGCCAGGTACTCTGTCACTGTTGAGTATTTTAAACAGCACTCTGCCTCCTAGACTCTGGTGCTTCCAGGGCAAGGAGTCTATTTTATTCATTTCTGCATCTCTAGCACGTCTTGAAGCCACACCCACAGAAGTATCAGTTCAATGCATCCACCAAGGACCCAAGAGGAGCTTGCTATGAGGCAGGGCTGACTGTGAGTAAGGAAGAGTGAGCAGCGGCGAGTTGCTGTGGTAGGTATCACACCACTGCATTTGAGCCACATCTGAGTTTCAGGTGCAGAGCCTATGAACCGCAACAGGTCTGAGGCACTGATTTATGTATAAGGCAGTTCTGCTGGAAAATGCTTACCTGAGATACACTTTTTAAGTAATAAACACACACACTTATTTACGGAGCAAAAATTAAGCCCAGCCAGCCCCTACCAATGTCATGCTCATGGGACAGTAGAGTCCATGGTTCCTTTAGATTTACTTTGATCTTCTATTTCTACTTCTCTAAAGGAAACGGAGCCTAATGCTGGCAAACCAATTGTAAAGTCTAGAGCAGGAAGAGGCAAAGATCAGCAGTGCAGTGAACTCACTGGCAGGTAAAAAGAAGCAGAGGCTCTAAAACATGGCACAAGGGAGCTCTCACATCACCAAGACCAGGATCCTTCTCGAACTTTCTTCTGAGGTCTGGAAAACGCTGGTAACAAGGGGAAGAACTGTGTGGAAGTAAAGATGCTATCTCAAAAGGAGAAAAAAAAGCATCATTTAGACCGAGGCAGCCATTCAGCATGGAACAAGACAGAATATTTATCTCCCCTCGCAGGCAGGCTGTAACCCTGCAAGTGACAGGACAGGAGTTCTGGGGACATGACTGCCCCGCCCCCATCAGCCTCTCTTCCAGCCCTGAAGAGTATCCCACGTGTCCTTGTGCTGTCTTTTCCCACTAAAACTAAGTGTCTCAGGTGCACAGCAGTCTTCCCTCCCCCACACCTACCCTTCTACCTGTGGGACAAACAAGAGACTAGGACTGGAGATTGCAAGGGGGCCTCTTTGTGGCAAAGGAGTACATGTGGTGTCTCCCACTCTTGATTTCATATCTGGTAATAAGAGCAGCTAAGTCTCAGGAAATCAGCATGAGGAGAGCTAACTCGGCTTTTCTGGAAAAGTCGTGAACATCAGTACTAGGGATGAGGAAGTAGCACAGCCTCCCAGGCAGAGGTGCCAATGTTTCCCCCTGGCTCTGATCTTTCTTGGGTCTTGTCTCTCAGCCTTCTCATCATAGCTAATTACTTCTTCCCTAGGTCTACCATCACCCACCTACAAAAGGATGCAAGTAAATGTCTTGGCTTTCAATCCCACTGAACAGACACTGAGAGTAATGTATTTGGGAGGTGAAGATAGAGGAAGAAGGAATAGAGAGAGGGGGAAAGGCTGCCCATAAAGCTTGTGTTATCCAGCAGGTTACGGCTGCAGGCAAGTGGAGCATAATCCTACTGGGCAACTCTAGGAGACAGTGCAGACTCATGCCTCAGAGTCAGCCCCCTGTAGGGATGAGGGAGCTGGGGTATTTGTACACCACCTCCCATCAGCCATTGGTTGAGGGCTGCTCCAGAGGTCGTTAATTCTCTGACATTTCCAGCCTGCTATGCACAAAGCAGTGTGGACTCTGGCCTCCAAAGAAAGCCTTTGGGCAAAGGAATGCAGGTGTGAGCAGGTGGAATGTGGCCAGTGTGCACCAATGTGGTAAGAGCAAGGAACCATGGGCAGGCACAGTGGTGTCTGCCTCCTGAAAGACTCAGAATGCAGCTATTACTGTACCAGCTGGGATGCCCAAGGGCACCTTTATGTAAAAGGCTTACACTCCTCAGGAGAGAGGTGTCCTGTAAACACAAGGCATGCTTATCCACCCAGACAAGCAATTCTATTTCCCTGGCAAGAAGGGGTGAGCTGGTGAAGGGGAGAACAAAAGAGACCCCTCCCCAAAGGTGAGTGTACCTGTCTACAGCAACTCAAAGGAGGAACAGATCTTCCTCATAAGCTTTCTAAACAGGTGTCCTGGGGGGGATGGGAAGCTGTTTTACCCTTTGGGGTCACAGGAGTGAGGGGTGGCCTGAGAAGGCATGGCCCATGGGCCTGGCTGTGGCTGCTTTGTCCTGAAGTGAACTTTTTCCTTTTGCCTCTTTTCTGTGAATGCAGCAGGTCACAGGGGAGTCATCTTGCAGAGCAGAGTGGAAATGAAAGTAACACTTGGCAATTGAGGAGAAACAGAAATGAGAAGATTCTAAGACCTTGAAGGCATGTGTCTGCCCAGCCACCGGTAGCTCACTTAGAAATCAAAGAGACTCAATTTTTGCTTTCCTTGCAATTGCTTTTGGCATTTTTGTCATGAAATCTTTGCCCATGCCTATGTCCTGAATGGTACTGCCTGGGTTTTCTTCTAGGGTTTTTATAGTTTTGGGTTTCGCATTTAAGTTTTTAATCCATCTGGAATTGATTTTTGTACATGGTGTAAGGAAGGAGGCCAGTTTTTAATTTTCTGTATGCAGCTAGCCAGTTCTCTCAGCACCATTTATTAAATAGGGAATCCTTTCCCCATTGCTTGTTTTTGTCAGGTTTGTCAAAGGTCAGATGGTTGTAGGTGTGTGGCCTTTTGTCAGCAGGGTGAGAGGAGGAAAGTGCCAGGAAGAATAGCTAATGGATGTTGGGCTTAATACTTGGGTGATGGGATGATCTCTGCAGCAAACCACCATGGCACACATTTACCTATGTCACAAACCTGCACATCCTGCACATGTACCCCTGAACTTAAAATAAAAGTTGGTAATTTTTAAAAAAAGAAATCAAGAGATTCTATTTTTAAAAATTTTGCAAAGAGAGTTAATTGGGAACACTTAAAGAAGTCTGCCTCCTCAGCAAAGACCTTGAGATCATTCTCATTTTCTCCTCAGCAAAGTCCATTTCAGGTCAGGTGACCTCTCCCCAGCCCCTAGGGCCATCCTGGCCTGGACTCTCTGCTCCTGCCCAGGGGGAGTCGGCATGACTTGGTGTCTGGCTGATTTATGGCTCCCATTGTCTTCGCTGAATCCCAGAATTTTTGAAAATGCTAGACATTTTCAAGATTGGATTTTTTTATTTGACTGATTTATGAGCCATAGCTCAGATTAAACAGGGAAACCCTGTCCTGTCAAAGGGACCATCGTACTTGCTCCCCCGGAGGTGGAGCAAACCCTGATGGTTTTCAGCCTACACCCTGACCCAGTGGCTGCAGGACATGCTGCCTTCCTTGGCTTTTTATGTAAACCCTGGTGAGCCTTTATCTCACCCTTCGCACTCCAGCTCTACAGAAGCACCAAGAGGTAGGAACTGTGCAGCCTTGTCTTTGCTCAAATCCCCACTTAACTAGAGCTTCCTTAGTACAGGTGGTCTCCGATTTTTGATGGTTCATCTTGGGATTTCTCCACTTTGTGACGGTGGAAAGTGATGCACATTCAGTAGAAAGTGTACTTTAAATTTTAAATTTTGATCTTTTCCTGAGCTAGCAATATGTGGTTCAATAGGCTTTGGTGATGCTGGGCAGCTGTGGTGAGCTGCCGCCCCCAGCCACGCCATCACCAGTGCACTCTGCAGTATATTGTACTCAATAGATCTATGAGACGTTCAACACTTTGTAATAAAAAGCTTTGTGTTAGATGATTCTGCCCAACTGTAAGATAATGTAAGTGTTCTGAGCATGTCTAAGGTAGGCTAGGCTAAGTGACAATGCTTGCTAGGTTAGGTGTATTAAATGCATTTTCAACTTATGATATTTTCAGTTGTGGACAGGCTTACTGGCACATAATCCCATTTTAAATTGAGGAGCACCTATATTTACGTACACGAGTGAACAAAAGAACCGTGAACTCTGGTTACAGTGCTGTAATCTTCCAGCAGGGTGATGACCCTCCTACCAGAAGAGCCACTGGATCCACATCAACAGATCATGAAAGTCACCAGCACCTGTGTTCTTGATCATGACCTAAGCACAGCAGTGCATGCCTCCATGTAATCTCTATGACCACAGCCAGGAGGAAGGGACATCAGCACTTTGTAGAAAGAATCCATAGCCCAGGGAGGTTGAGGGATCTGCCCCCAGCCATATTACCCACTTAGCTTTCTAAGACTTTCTAAGACCATGACCCCAGGATTTCAGCACAAATCTTGCCTCTTTCCAGAACACTCCATTCCATTCCTATTTGGTGCTGGATAGAAAATCCCTCAACCATACACCTGCTTCTCTGCACTTGAATGGGGTCTCTGTCACCCCAGCCCCAGTGATCTGGTCCTAACAGCATCATGTTCTGGAAAGCCTACCCTGGGGCCACTGCCAGGCTGCTGTCGCAGCCTCCTTTCCATTTCCCATTTACAACATGCCTAGTTTGATGGAGAAGAGGGAAATCAGGTCTGCCCAGCACAGAAGAAACCAACCTACCCTGTGTGAACTATAGAGACAGGTGTTGGTGCAGGGATAGGTGAATCTGAGCACAGTAATGCCAAGGACCCTTTCTTTGCAAAAATAGCAAAAACAGAGCAGATGGGACAGAATGCGGGTGCCTCAGAAGCAAGTGACCTGATTGCCAGCACACTGGCCCTACTACCTAGAAAATTTCAAATCAAAGCAAATTTCTCCTTCAGCATTTTTATGTGTGGCCTTCGACCAAATGCCAAAACACGCAGTTAATGATGTCAGATGACAGGGTGATACTGCAATTCTGTGCATTGCAGACACCATGTGTAAATCACACATCTGAAATGTCAGACTTCCTGCCCACAGTCGGTAACTCATGTCCAGACACACCAACAGGCCAAGGCCTGGTAACCACTAAGGTGTGTCATGACAAGCTTTGCTGACACTCCTTCCGGAAAACTGTGAGTACGGATGAGAAGCGTGCTGGCATGGCAGGAGTTACAGGCTGCCTGACTGCAGAGAACCTTCCGCAGCAACTCCCTTCATCCTGCAGACAAGGAGTGAGAATGCTTAAGCGTCTAGAACTCCAGTAAAGAGGATTTAAAGGCAGGGCGCAGTAGCTCATGCCTGTAATCCCAGAACTTTGGGAGGCTGAGGTGGGCAGATTGCTCGAGCCCAAGAGTATGAGAACAGCCTGGGTAACATGGTGAAACCCCATCTCTATAAAAAATACAAAAATTAGCCGGGCATGGTGGTGCATGCCTGTAGCCCCAGCTACTCAGGAGGCTGAGGTGGGAGGGTCACTTGAGCCAGGGGAAGCCAAGGTTGCAGTGAGCCGAGATTGCGCCACTGCACTCCAGCCTGGGTGGCAGAGTGAGCCCCTCTCTCTCAAAAAAAAAAAAGGATTTAGAATAGAACTAGGTATCAGTGCATCTTTACTCCAACCTTCCTCAAAAAATATTGGCCCATGGAAGAACACCTGTCTGCAGGCCTGGGACCTTACAGCAAAACCATAGACAAAGTTGGGGACAGGAAATTTTCAAAGGTGAAGGCTTTTGTTGTTCATCAACAGTCCCTGGGTTCTGCAAACATGAGCTGGATAAATGACCAGAGTAACCGGTCTGTGAATTTCATCAGGGGATGCTTACAGCATGAATTTTCCTTTCCCCGCCTCAAGACCTGAAGTTCTATAGTTCAGCTCATGTGTCTGGCATCTCCCTCTCCCTCTGCCCATCCTTTAAGATGTATCATCTCCTCATCTCCTCATGGGGTTGAAGTGGAGTAGCAAAACAAGTTTCTAAAGCCCAAGAGGGATTCAACTTGTCAGTGTGGTACCTCCCTGTTACTAGTTTGAAAAGGGCAGAAGAAAAGGTTCAAGCACAAGAGAAACTCGCCCCATATCACCGTGATCCCCAGGACCTGCTCTGAAAGCAGGAGCTGTTACATGTCCACATGGAATCAGCAGCCAGATTACTGTAGCTGAGCTAGGTTTAATGCCTCGGATTCTTAGTTAAATCTCAAAATCTGACTTGCTAAGTCAACTAAGAAAAGAAAGACCTAGGAGTGGCAGGAGAGGCAAATTCAGATCTCAGAGCTGAAAAGGGCCACTGACCCAGAACAGGCTGGGTTCTGGCCTAGCTCAGGTTCCCTGGCCCTACTCAGTGCCACTCAGGTACAGAGCCAAGAGCAAACAGGGGAGGAACCAGACACCCCACTGCTTTTCCTTGGAAGGCTCTGATTTAATTCCACCTCTGGGTGGAGGAGCAGCTCTGAAACAACATGCTTTATTTCATCTCCCTTGCCCAGAAAGAAGAGGTCATAAAAAAACAAGGGAGGCTGGGTGTGGTGGCTCATGCCTATAATCCCAGCACTTTCGGAGGCTGAGGCAGGCGGATCACCTGAGGTCAAGAGTTCAAGACCAGCCTGGCCAACATGGTGAAATGCTGTCTCCACAAAAATACAAAATTAGCCAGGCATGCTGGCGGCTGCCTATAATCCCAGCTACTCGGGAGGCTGAGGGGGAAGAATCGCTTGAACCTGGGAAGCAGAGTTTGCAGTGAGCCGAGATCCTGCCATTGCACTCAAGCCTGGGTGACAGAACAAGACTCCATGTTGAAAAAAAAAAAAAAAAAAAAAAGCAAGAGAAAAGGAAGAATACTTAAAAACTCTAGAGAACATTTCTGTTTTCCCTCATCTTGTTGGTCCTGACAGTGCTACAAAGTAAACAGGGGAACTTTGCGATACAATGGCCAGGGAAACCCAAGTGGCCAGGCTGTGCTAGCATCACCATCGCTACCAATACCCAGGCTGCCGCCACATAAAGCACACCAGGCCAGTGGAACTCTGAGCTTTGAGCAACCTCAGAAGCACATGGGAACTCTCTGATTCCATTAAAGTCCTGAGATAAAACTCACAACCCCAAGGCCCTTCTCCATCACACTTGTCAACATAAAGTCCAGAAAAAAGGTGTGAGGGCAACAAAACAAAACAATAAAACATCAAGGCAGCAGTTTAGCAAGTCCCAAAATAAAGTGTAAAGTGTATCTCGCTGGTGTATTAATAACCTATATATATACTTGTGAGTGAATAGGAAGAGACCATGAAGAATCCCACCTTCTGGGCTTCCTTGTTCACAGTGGTCAGTTACCCTTGTGCAGAGTGGCTGGAGGAAGTAAGCTGTAAGTGGAGAATGATTTTAACTTTTTACCCTGTATAGTTCAGTACTGTTTGGGTTCTCTAGGATATGTATGCATTCTTAAATGATTCTTCAAGTTTTAAAAAATCAACTACATAAATATAAAAGCTACATATACCTACACTGTTCTAACTTCCAAATTCCTAGAGCTTTGACCAGTTCCCTGGAACACTGTCCCCTGTGCCTCGGGCTACCCACTGATGAAGTCTGGTACACCTATACGACTTTTCCTGCATGCAAGAATGAAGCCCTTCACTGAAAGGAAAATGGAACTTTGTGTCTTACACCCCTGAAGAACTCTTCCAATGCTGGGATCTCACTGAGGGACACCCACTGCCACTTAAAAAAATGTTTTCACCTTAACAAACTAATCAAGTGTCATTTTGGTTCACATGGCAATTTTCCATCCGGGCAGTGATCTACCTCTCAGTTTATTGTTCTTATATTAGAGGCTCATTTCCTGTGTTTGAAACATGAAGTAGAATAAGAGCAGCAAATGGATGCATAGTTATTCATGACCCACAACAGAGGAAAGAGGAAGGGCGCATGGGAAGGAAACCCTCATGCTACACACAGAGCACTGGCAGCCATGTTCCTCGGTAGGCCTCGATCCCATCAGTAGACTACATCCCTATTTCCTCCATGTCACCCTTTGGGAAGATGTATTTAATGAGTGTGGAAAGTAAGTGTGGCAGATGAATTCCCTGCTGGCCATAGGGGAAAAAAGAGAGCTGCATACTGTTGTTACTAACAGGCTATCTTGATTTAATGGCTTCCACCTCCTCAAATGAGTACCATCATCCTCCCTGGTGAAATCTAACTGTTTTCCTTTGGGGACACTTGTTGACTCAAACACTGCCTCCTCCTGGAAGCCTTCCTTTACCCCACACCTCCCAGGATGGAAGGCCCCATCCTGGCCCTCTGTGGGGGCCAGCGTGCACACCTGTAGTAAAGCATTGATCACTCTGAGTGGATGTAGCTGGATTCCTCTCCCCACTACCTTCAGCATGTGATCCCTGAGGGCTGGGACTGTATCTCTTCTTTCTCCAAACCTTCCCACCATTAGCAGAATGCCTGGACCAGCATGAAAGCTCAAGGAGCACGGGGCTGTTGAGTGACCTTATCCTGATTTCCTGTGTGTGGCCCTGGAATGATCCACCACATACAGAGAACCCACTCGTGGGCTCTGCTGGCCAAAAGTTGCTGACTGCAAGCCTGGGGTTCTCTTGAAGCCTTGAGCCCTTGAACATGAGGTTTAGGTTCATGCCCAAATTCCTCACAGATCTGAACTCAAGTCTCTACACACATATGTTTACCAAAACCCAAGCTCCAGTGGCCCCAAACTGTGCTTCTCCATTAGAGGAAGAAAGGAAGGAAAAAAATGAAGGGAAGGCAAGGAAGGAAAAAAAAGGAAGGGAAGGCAAGGAAGGAAGGAAGGAAAGGGAAGGAAAGGGAAGGAGGGATGGAAGCAAGGAAGGAAGGAAGATTACATAGGGGGGGAAAAAAGAAATGAAAAGCTTTCAGAAAGACTCCAGCAAGGCAAATAAACATGATTTTTTATAAGCTCAAAAAAGGCTTTATTTCAGATTTAAAGCACCCTGGCTGTTCTTGGAGCTTGTCTTTAGACCTTTCCCCCAAAAGCTGAATGTGGCTAAAGAAACAGGTAGTGCAAGAAGGGAGCATGTCCATATACAACATCTAGAAAGTATGACTCCAAAGTGAGGTTATGTAACTGGAAGCTGAAGGCAGCATCAAGCTGTTTATATGCTTGCTGCCCTGAATGACTGCAGCACAGATAATGACTGTCTCAGCAAGGCTTCATAGGCTGCAGACATCTATGAGGAAGAACAGTGGCTGGAGCAGTAAGTTTCCTTCCCAGGTAGCTGCAGGTCAGTCTTGAAGCAACCCGGACCTTCCAGAGAACTGGCCTGGACTAGAGAAGAGACAGTCCTCATGGAATTCCTGCCCTGATATTGAGCTCCTCATTTCTCAAGCCCTCATTCAGAGCCTTACTGATTTTTATTTCATACACCAGGTTTAACAATGGAAGAGAAAATTAATATTTACTGAACATACACTAGCTCAGCACTTGTCCAAGTCTTCTGTGCACATGACCACCTGGGGACTTTTGAAATTCACGGTCAGACTCAGTGCATTTTCCTGGTGGGGGCTGAGCTTCTGTGTGGCCAATAAGCTCCCAGTCATGCTGATGCCTCTGGGCCCGAGGCCACACTCTGAGTAGCAAGGGTTTAGAATGTGACAGAAACATGTTAGAAGGGGCAATGTGAAAGCAAGGGTTTATCGGTTCAAGAAAATGAAAAATCAGTTATTAGATGTCACGACACCTAGATGAAGTAGCCAGAAGATGGAATGAACTCCACGAAGAGACCAGGCACCATCTCCCAGGGCTGCCTCCAATGTCAAGTCCGGCTCTGCTCAGGCCCACTGTGCCTGCTGGACTCTTTTCACTGTGCAGGATGGGGACTCAGGCTGGTCAGACACCGATAGCAGGAAGAGTGTGATGCTTTGCCGCCCTGACCTGTCCCAATGACCCAGAGTCACTCCTGGGGCATGAAAGCTTGGAGCACAGACTGGAAGCCCAGCTCTCCCAGGGTGTAAGGAGGAGTCCCTTGTCTTCACATCCCCCAAATGATGATTCTGTGTTGGTATGTGGATGGGTAAGAAATGAACAATAAAGGGCCATCTCAAATTAAGCTGCCACACAGAAAAGAAGCTTGCAAAAAGTTCCAACTCTCTTTTTGAAGGCCACTTCTCATGATGCTTAGAACCCCTCATCCTTCCATAAAACTGAAGCTTTGACAAACTAAAGTTAACATCTTGTTATCTCTCCCAAAGAGGAGAAAAAATAGAAGCTCTAGGCCAGCGTTTTCCAAAATTCAGTGTGCATAGGTACCACCTGGGGAGCTAGTTAATATGCAGATTCTGATTCCATAGGTCTGGTAGGTTTGGGTGGAGTATGAGATTCTACATTTCTAACAAGCTTCCAAGAGGTGTTGACGCTTCCAGGCTGGTCCCTGGACCACACTGAGTAGCAGAAGGCAAGAGAACATGCTAACCACCTGGTTAGGCCCTTAATATACATTAGCTAATTTAATGAGCTGGTAATGTCATCAGGTCAAGCACAGATCCTTTATCCGATAGACAAGGAAGCCCATATTCAGTGAAGTTAGGAAAGCTGATCAAGTTCTGCAGCAAGAAAATGAGAGGAACTGGATTTCAAGTCTGATCTGCCTGACACCAAAGTTTATGTTCTATCCATAGATCTGCTGTCGGGATGAAACTTTAGAAGATCTGAGGGTGTCAAAGTTTTAAAGGTAGACAAACCTAGGAAGTAGTGGAAGTGACAGTGGACACAGTGACAACAAAACAGGAGGCCCTGGTCTGAATTACAAGATGGTAAAATAACATATGTCCTCTACGAATCCATGCTTCAATTTATCACTAGAATGTCCAATCCACATTCCGTGCACTGTGACTCACAGACAAGAACGTATTAAATTTACTTAGAAAGATATCAATCAAACGCTTATCACTTTTCAAAATGGCCTGGTGTTTGCAGAGATGTTTCATTTAGTTCATTCAACCACATTCCGCAGACATTTGTCGAGTTCCTAGATGTGGAAGGAACTGCACCCTCAGCAGCAGCCACTTAGGCAGAAACGATTTCCCAAAGATGCCAGATAAATGAGGTACTTAAGTCATAATACGGGCTCCTTAACAATGAAATAAAGCCCCTCCTGCAACCCCGTTTAGTATTTCTCCATTCCAAGTTGCAAATGACACGACTGATTTCAGATACTTTAATAAAAAATCGCTCAATAAAGGTTTGCGAAGTGCATCAAGTATAGAATCTACCCTGATAAGCCCTCAGACAAATTCACAGTAAATGAATGGGAGACTTGGCATGATTCAGCTCTCCAACACCAGCTTTCAGAAGACATCACAAATGTCCCCTCCCCTCAGCTGGTGGCCTGAGGACTGCGAAGGCAGACTCACAGGTTTAATTTCTGCACCCTCCAAACAAAATGCATAACAAAATGAAAGTCACTTCAGTCTTTTGCAATTTCAGAATGAAGCCACTCCCCGTCTAGCTAGAAGCTTCCCTTTTGCAAGGTCCATTTGAGCAATCTTTACAGCTGTAGAGTTGAAGAAACTAAAAGTCAAGAAGTTGGTGACATCAAAGTTGGTCAATAAACCACTAGAGACCTTTTCCTTTCAAAGCATTGCTTTATGAGTCCATTAGAAAACCTCATAGCACTGAATTAAAATATGATAAATATGATATCTCCTTAATTTAAACAATGGCCAGGTTGAAGGGAATAAAGACACCTGGTTCACTCTCCCACATCCATTTTCTAAGGGCCCTCTTTGTGTTCTGGTGGAGGGGACCTCTGTGTCATGTGTCATGTAGACATGAGGTCAAGTAAGGTTAATAAAGATAACTTTAAAAAATTCTTTGTTTCCATAAATATCAGGCACAAGGAAAATGTAAATCTTCCTGTGCTGAGTTAGCTTAAGCAAACTGCTGTCTGCTGGGTCACCACAGATGCAGAGTTGGTCCCAAAGTAGACTCCTCAGTTTCCCTGCCATGTGTATTCCTGTGTAAAGGGCTTTACAAAGAAGATACTTTTTTTGGTTGGCAAAACTTTTCTATTTTTATTTTTATTTTACCTGAAGTTCTGGGATACACGTGCTGAACATGCAGGTTTGTTACATAGGTGTACATGTGCCATGATGGTTTGCTGCACCTATCAACCCATCATCTAGGTTTTAAGCCCCACATGCATTAGGTATTTGTCCTAATGTTCTCCCTCCCCTTTCCACCCACCCCCCAACAGGCCCCGGTATGTGATGTTCCTCTCCCTGTGTCCATGTGTTCTCATTGTTCAACTCCCACTTATGACTGAGAACATGCAGTGTTTTGTTTTCTGTTCCTGTGTTAGTTTGCTGAGGATGAAAGATACTTTTTAAAAACGTTTTATCTTTTCTCATCTACATGAAGCTTTTCATCTACATAAAGACAGATTTTAAAAGATCCCTCTTAACAGATAAAATCATTCCATTTTGGTGCTAGTAGGAGCCTTAAAGATCATCTAGTCAGTCTGTGCATTTGATATACAAAATCCAAGGATTCAAAGGGAGGTGATCATTGATAGAGCACTGATCATACACCCGGTACTATAAATATTAGGCATGATTGCAAATATTATCTCATTTACTCTTCATGATAACACAGTAATGTAGTTCATATCCCCATTTTGAGATGAGAGGATGGATGTTTTCATCCAACTGATCAATGGAAACGCAATGGCCAAAATTTAGTCTACAGATTCCCAGTTCATTGCTGTTTCAGTTTCACCTAGAATGCTGATCCCACTCCAACCAAAATCCTCACCAGGGAAGAGAACAGCCAGAGCCTTCAGAAGGCTCAGAAGACCTCAAGTCCTTGGGAGACCCAGATCTCACTCAGAGGAAAGGTCAGTGAAATGTAAACCTCTACTGACAGAAAAGCTATGCAGTGTCACGTGAGAGGTGGTTGTTGTTGTTGTTGTTGTTGTTGTTTTTAATCTTTTATTTTAGACTCTGTGGGTACATGTGCAGGTTTATTACATGGGTAAATTGTATGTTGCTGAGGTTTGGTGTATGAATGATGCTGTTACCCAGGTAGTGAACAGAGTACCTGATAGGCAGTTTTTCATCCCTCACCCACTCCCCACTTTCCCCTCTAGTAGTCTGCAGTGTCTATTGTTCCCATCTTTATGTCCATGTGTACCCAATGTTTAGCTCCCACTTACAAGTGAGAACATGTAGCATTTGGTTTTCTGTTCTTGAGATAATTCACTTAGGATCATGGCCTTCAGCTCCATTCATATTGCTGCAAAGAACATAATTTCATTCTTTTTTATGCCTGTGTAATATTCCATGGTATATATGTATCACAATTTCTTTATCCAGTCCACCACTGATGGACACCTAAGTTGATTTCATGTCTTTACTACTGTGAATAGTGCTGCAATGAACATATGAGCACCTACGTCTTTTGACTATATACCCAGTAATGAGATTGCTGGATTGAATGGTAGTTCTGTATTAAGTTCTTTGAGAAATCTCCAAATTACTTTCTACAGTGGCTGATATAATTTACATTCCCACAAACAGTATATAAGCATTCTGTTTTCTCTACATCTTTGCCAACATCTATTCTTTTCTGTCTTTTTATTAATAGCCATTCTGACTGATGTGAGATATCTCCTTGTTGCTTTGATTTGCATTTCTCTAATCATTAGTGATGTTGAACAGTTTTTCATATATTTGTTGGCCACACGTATGTCTTCTTTTGAGAAGTGTCCGTTTATGTCCTTTACCCATTTTTAATGGGTTATTTGTTTTGTGCTTATTGAATTAAGTTCCTTATAGATTCTAGATATTAGACTTCTGTCAGATGCATAGTTTGCAAATATTTTCTCCCATTCTGTAGGTTGTCTGTTTACTCTGTTGATAGTTTATTTTGCTATGCAGAAGCTCTTTAGTTTAATTAGATCCCACTTGTCAATTTTTGTTTTTGTTGCCATTGCTTTTAAGGACTTAGTCATAAATTCTTTGCCAACGTCAATGTCTGGGATGATATTTCCTACGTTTTCTTCTAGGATTTTTATAGTTTGAGGTCTTGAATAATTTTTGTATATGGTGAAAGAATGGGGTCTAGTTTCATTCTTCTGCATGTGGCTGGCCACTTATCCCAGCACCGTTTATCGCGTAAGGAGTCCTTTCCCCATTGCTTGTTAATGTTGACTTTTTTGAAGACGAGATGTGGCTTTATTTCTGGGTTCTCTATGTTGTTCCATTGGTCTATGTATCATGAGATCATTCTTAACCCCACAAGTCATACCTGGTGTAAACATCCTAAGTATAAACACTCAAGCAAGGCAAGAATGGAAGTCCAAGCAGAAGCAGCACCCCACCTCTACCCTCCGTCAGGGCATAGCATTCACTCTTAGCATGTGATGCACCTTTGGCCAAATCCCTTACCCTCCTGGTGGTTCGGGTACCTCAATTACAAATAGTCTGGGTCTCCAGGGCATAGTGAGTGCTGAGAAGGCATTCAAAGAGGTGAGAAACTGCAAGAAGATCCTATAAATGGCTTTCAGAATTACACAGGAAGCAACCATCCTCCCACATTTCCTCATGAAAGAGACAATGCTGGGGACTCCTGGGGAGGCTGAGGAACATGATGTCAAGGAAACTCCTCTGGGGAAAAAATTTCACTGCACAGAAAGAATGGACACATCCAAGAGCCACTCATCCCTCAGGGCCCTTGAGACCATTTTTTCCCCAGGGATGTGACAGCCCACGGCAGAGTTGATCCTTCATGGGGAGCCACTCATATCACACTTGAGCCTGATGTGAGCAAAAAGTCCAAGCAGACAACAGGAAAACTTAAATTTAGAACACAAGTGTTATTTTGCATTCAAAAAGGAAAGAAAAAAAATAACTCATCAGGTCTTAAAGTTCAGAGAGGGCCAAAATAGTCTCGTTCAAGTTTTCAGGGTGTAGATTATTCAAGAAGCCAGGCATTGAGGATGCTCAAGAATAGACTTTTCATGACTCCTTTCCTCTCTTGTACAATTTCATCTTTCCTAGGAACAATTTTTTCTCTGCTTTTGTTGGTAATCAGCATTTTCTCATATGCTTTTTTCCCCCTTGTAAAATGTTTTACCATTGGCTTTTAGTTGAGAAATTTTCATATTCATGTTCTTTTAAGAAGGGGAAAAAATTAACCTAACCACAGCTAACAATTACTGGGCACAAATGATGCCACAGGCACAGCGAGGGGTGCTTCTTCCTTACAACAACCCAGTGTACAAGGAGGTGGAGCCAGGGCTTAGGGAGCGGAGCTTATCAACTCAGGGGACCCTCTTTATTATAAAAGCCTACCAAATTAACGAATAGGAAATGAGATGGAACGTCTTGGAAGGGCCATTGCAAGTAAGGACTCCCAGACTCAGGTTTTCTGGTAAATTTGTTCTGGCAATGAGGCAGGTATCAACAACATCTGCTTTGAAAGATGAGGAAACTACGGGAAGTTACGCAAATTGCCCCTGAGCCTCTCAATAGCAAGGAACAGAGCCAGGTGGCTTAAAGACCATGATGCCATCCCATCATGGGATGGGATTATAGGGAAAATAAGGTTTTTATTGTAGCAGAAATTAGAACATCTTTTGGTAAATTTGTAAAACTTGATTAATGTTATTCAAAGCCTTATGTATTAAAGAGAAGCTAGGGAAGATATGATCAGGGTCTTTTTATGTTAACTTGTTTAAACTTGCTCTACGGGGACATTATATTCCATTGAAATTAAAGAAGGATGCTGACCAAAGACAGAAATGGCTGCATCCTCTAGGGATTTGTTAGTTTTGGATCCTCAAAGCTGGGAGATAAGGTCACCCATGGCCTCCTGGTTTTTGTGAAACACGGGCCGACCTCAAGGTGGTTGTAACACTTGATCTGTCTATTGCTCAGAAGCCATGGGTGAATAGTCAGCAGCCACACGGTAGGGTGACTTGGTAACAACGCTGTTCATGCCTAATGGTGACAACAAAAATGGGAGATAGGAAGGCAAGACTTAGCATCAGGGATAACCTCCTATCATGCATGAGTTTTTTCTCATCCTTGGAACACACGAGGTGACTTCCTTTTGCATAGAATATTTACGGTCTCCTCTAAAAATGATCATTTTCCTTTCTGGAGTTTTAGAAGATAAAGCAGTCCAACATTTCCTTCAATTCACTCCCTTTCCTGAAGGGAGACATCTCATACAGTGAGAAAGACCATTGGTGGAAAGTAGTATGGTGATTCCTCAAAGAAATTAACAGAAATACCATTTGCTCCAGCGATCCCATTATTGGGTATACACCCAAGGGAACATAAATCATTCTACCATAAAGATACAGGCACGCATATGTTCACTGCAGCACTATTCACAATAGCAAGGACATGGAATCAACCTAAATACCCATCAACGGTAGACTGGATAAAGAAAATGTGGCACATATACACTATGGAATACTATGCAGCCATAAGAAAAGAATGAGAGCATGTCCTTTGCAGCAACACGGATGGAGGTGGAGGCCATTATCCAAAGCAAACTAACACAGGGACAGAAAACCAAATACTGCATATTCTCACTTATGAGTGAGAGCTACACAATGAGAACACATGGATACTAAGAGGAACAACAGACACTGGGGCTTACCTGAGGTAGAGAGTAGGAGGAGAGGAAGGATCAGAAAAACTATCTATTGGGTACTATGCTTATTACCTGGGTGATGAAATAATCTATACACAAAACCCCCATGACATGCAGTTTACCTATGTAACAAACTCACACATGTACCACTGAAACTAAAATAAAAGTTAAAAAAAAAACAAAGACCACTAAGTTAATTATCAGGTTCCACAACCTATTAAAACTGACACCTTAAATGGGTCATTTAACTGATGACTCTAAGTTTCCTTGCTTGAAAACTTAGGGTGAGGATAATATTAACTACCCACAACAGGGAACTGAAAACAACCCACATATTGATTACTGGGGGATGAATAAGCAAATGGCAATCAAGTGATAAGGTGGAATACTAGACAGCAGTTAAATGAAGTAGAGTATACACATAGATCTCAAAAATACATGAGTGGAATGAACATCACAAATATTAATATAGTAAAACAACATTTACTTAAATTTGAAAACACATACAATTATTTGGTGCTTATGCATATTTATATATGAGGCAAAAATATTAAACACAGGCCAGACACGGCACAAATAAAGATGATGGTTGCTTCTGGAGTAGAAGGCCTGACAAGGCAAATAAAAAGGATGTCAACTTGATGTGCAATGTTTTATTTCTTATAAATGGAAAAAGATTAGAAGCAAATATAAAAATGTTAGCATTTATTAATTTGGCAAATAAATACACTGGAGTTTGTAATATTTTCCTTTACAGTTTTCTGTGTTAATTTTTGTTGTTTCAAGATAAAATACTAAAAACTTGTCACAGAGAAGTTACATGGATTCATTCAATCAATTGTTCATTAATTCACCAAAGATTTAATGCCATTACCATTATAGATAGTATCAAGTACTCTCTACAGCCTGGTGATCTAATAGTGAGCAAAACAGCCCCAGCCCCTGCCCACACAGGGCTTAGCACATGTAGGGCAAAGACTACTCCTTATGGAAATATAGTCCACCAGCTTGGGCGTCTTCCCCGAAGTTCAGTTTAGGAAGGTGGTTAGAAGGAGCACTTAGGTGTAGCTGAGATTTAACTCCTGTATGCCCTGCCCTTTCTGGGTGTTCCTGGAATGCCTGACTCATGGGCATGTTACTAGAATTAAGGTGATTCTGCAGCTAGAGCCCTTAGCCCAGCCCTGGCTTCAAGGAGGCACTCAACAAATGCCTGGTTCCTTTACTTTGTCCCTTGAGTGAATGCAGGGCTTTAAGTGCTAGTTTAGGAATGCTGGGTTTGCATCTGAAATAATTATATCCAACAGCTAAACATGGGCTGAGTGAGGTCCAATCTTTTCACAAGCTGTTCAAACATAATAACAGGAGGCTGATTTTTAAGAGCTGAAGAGGAGATAAGCATTTGGCCTAGAAGGTAACTAGAAGGGAGATGCTGAGGGGGATCATCAAAGCATGTCACATAAGGGGGTGACTAAAAAACTGAAGAGAGAGAAGCCTGAACAAGGAAGAACTTAATAGCTGACCTCAAAAGTATGCCATGAGGAAAAGAAATACGACTTACTTTATAGAATTCAAGATAACTCAAAGGAAAATGAGTTTGGCTCGCCACAAGGAAGACAATGTTAATAATTCCAGTTGCCCATGGAATAAAAGACCTCTAAAAGGAGGTGGTAAGTGAGCTCCCCATCACTGAGGACAACCAAGGACATGGTAGAAGAGCACTTTGTGGTGATGCTACAAAGGAAATCCGAGCATTCTATCGATTTCTGGGCTGCATGCTTTTTTAAAGTCTTAGTGTTGAGAGTGTATGACTAACTCACGGTCTTAAGAGGAGCTGAAACAGCTGGATAGGTGTCCTGCTCCAGCCTGTCCCACTAATTGCTCACTAATCCCTTAACAGCAGCTTCCATTTTTGTAACATCTTTGGATATTTTCAAGATCCTTTCACATGAATTTTCACATTTCTCCCCAAGAGCCCATGAAGAAATAGCAGATCCAATCCTAAGCTGAACAGGGAGAGGTGCAGGGGAGAAAGTGAGAGGAAAGGCCTGTGATTGGGCATAGAGGGACCTGCCTTCCACAGAACTGAAGCATTGGAAAGGACATTGGTGCCAATTGCCATGCACCCTGCAACTGACTACTTCCTAAGGTCAGAGGCTCCGTGTGGAGGTCACGACCTAAAAGCAAGTTAGGTGTGCTATGTTGGCCAGAGGCCCAGCACGTGGGGACAACATGGAGAACTGTTCCCGGCAGCTGCCACCACCACTGTGATCTCATCTGGAGGAAGAAAGGCAGCAGCTGCCACCCCCACTTCTCGCAGCCAGACAGTGAACAGTCCCTCAATCCCCAACCTGTTGAGGGTGAAACAGCTGGAAACCTCCTGCCTGCCTCTAGGTCACAAAACTTGGCAGCAAGCTGAAGACTCCAGGAATCAGAGAGAGACACCCCTCCTTGTCTCTTCTCCCCAGACACTGGTTTCCTGAGAGTCAAGAAGCCAGTCAGTCATTGCACCAAAGGAAGGAAGTGAGTGATGGACAGTGGAGATCCTTTATGAACCCCGGAAGTTCTTCAGCCGTGTGACAATGAGCATATGTGTGTATCAGTCACCACGGCTGCATAACAAACCAGACTGCACTGGCAGCACAAAACAGCAGCATTCTTGTCATTACATCTCCTGGTTCTGGGTGTGACTAGCCTCAGTTAGATAGTTCTCACTCAGAAATTCTCAAGTGGTTGCAGTCAGGTCAGGTGGTGACTGAGGATGGGGTCACCTAGGAAGTGTCTTCACCCACACCTCTGGTTGTTGATGCTGCCGATCAGCTAGGACCTCAGCTGGGGTCATCTACGATGCCTGGGCTTCCTCCCAACATGGCGGCCAGGTTCAAAGGGAGAGAGCTGGGTGGAAGCTGTATTGTTTTTATGACCCAGCTTCTGAAGGCAAATGACTTCTGCTATAATCTGTCAGTTAGAGGGGACTCACAGAGGCCAGCCATATTCAAGGAAAGGGGAATCAGAGTCACTTCATATAAGAGAAATATCAAAGCACTTGTGAGCATGTTTTAGAAGACCACAGGTACAACCTTTCCTTTAGAAACTGTACTCCATCGCCTTTGAGGAATCCACACATCACTTCCCAGAGCAGGAATTACCTCTCATTGTGCCTGGCTTTGGGCTAAGGAGCATCACTGAGTTGGATGTGTCCACATTTGGGAGGCTCTGGAAATAAGAAATCATGGAAGACCTGAATGCCAGGGCCACAGCATTCTTGGCTTTAAACATATTGAGTCACTTTCAAAGATTTTGTGTGAAATACAAATTCCATTTCACACAAGGTAGAGCCCAGTGAGGGATTAACCAGTTGCCTGTGGATATAGTTCCATTTTCTTTTGACTCTGAAGCCAGGAAAGCCAGTGTATGCCCCTAAAATAACACACAGGTCAAAGCCTCCAGAACAAACTGTGCTTCTGTGCTGATACCATATCTCCTAACTTCTACTCAGGACTCAAATGGAGTCTCCTCTCTGCGTTTACATAAGTTCCAGGCCCCAGGCCCCAGCAACACTTCTAGAAATAACTCTTTTACTTTTGTACTACAAAATAAAAAGATCAGTCCAGCTGAAGGGAGCCCTTGTGAGTAAAGCCTCTATTTTCTTGTACAAGGAGTTTAGGCAAAATTTTCTTATTGGCTGTCTTTTTTAAAAAAATTTTACCTGTTTTGAGCTTCACTGGAGTCCCCAGAAGTCTGACACATGGACGGAGGCAGTAAAAGATGAATGAGGAAAGAAGAAATGTTTTTCCTCTCATTCTAGACCTAGGTCTGAAATGCCTCCTCAGATCATCCATTCAGCTGAGCCCACTGCTGTGGCAGGATGGCTTGCCAGCAGTCAGCACTTGCACAAACACATGTTATGAGGCAGTGAAAAATAATGGGCTGAGGTTGAATGCCGGGATTTAGCAAGATGAAAACACACGCACACACACACACATACACACACACACACACACACGAAGGGGAAGAACTGTTATGTGGTCTTCTGGGTCAAGATGAGCTTTCCACCCCAACTCAACAACATTGAAATCGTGTAGTTGGGGGGATGTGGGAGCTTAGCAATGACTGTCAGTGCCAGCTTTTCTCCCCTCACCCACAATGGGCCCAACTTCCAACTGCCAGCACCTGCACTCTTTTACCTGAAGGCTGTCTTCAGCCATGGGGACTGCTTTTCCTGTGTGAGGCGCAGGCTGGACATGCCAAGGCATTGACACTTCTGGGAACAGCCCCTAACCCATGACTGGTGGAAGTGGTGTATAAATACCCCAGCTCCCTCACCCCTTGAAGGGAGAACTCTGAGGTATGTGTTCTACATTGTATCCTGGGGACCCCAGCCAGATTAAACTGAGTTGCTCACAGTGGTAATTGGGAATGATACCAACTATTTCATTGATTTGCAAAATAAAAAAGATCTGCCTGGCAAAGGGAACCCTTGTGAGTAAAGCTTCCATTTTCTTGCAGAAGGAACTTAGGCAGAATTTTCTTTTCAGTTCCTTCTATTTTTTTTTTCTTTTTCTTTCTTTTTTGACCTGTTTTGAGCTTCATCTTTCCTTCCTGGTCTCACTTCCCCATTCTCTACTGTTGTTTCCTGGGATCAGCTCCTAAATAAACTATACACACCCGCATCCTTGTCTTAGAATCTGCTTCTAGGGAACAAGAACTTAGCAGGGCACTTGAATGCAGAGCAACATATTAATGATCACCAAGGGTGTGCCACTGCTGTATATGTCATTTATGCATCTCAAGTTACCCACCCCAAATCAACTTGTGTGTCAGGAACCAACACATAAAAAATAATCACAAAGAAACAAATGAGGATCCACACCAATGAAGTGTTCTGCTGGGACAGAGTTTGTTGGAAAAAATGACGATCGTATTCCTTCCAAAGACCCTGACACATGCAACTCCTGTGTTCATGCAGGGGGCCTCGTATCCCTACATCTATTCCAGGCATCCATTTCCCAATAAAGGTACTTGAAGAAGAAATTATTTTCTCTCTCTGATGCTGTGTTTGTAATGAGGAGGCTGCTGGCCACTGGAAGCAGCTTCCACTACAGAATAACATGGCTGTTTACTCGGCAAATCAGACCATTCCCCCACCTTCTTAGCTTCTCTCCTTCCACTTACTGTCATAGCTGAATGTACAGTGTTGCACCTGAAAGGTGTGAATGGTTATAAGACCCAAGGACTAGGGACACCTCCTCCTCCCTACCTTCTTCCCTTCCTTTCCTAGCACAAGATTTTTGAGTCCAGTTCATGGTTCTGCTTTGGAGGGAAGTGAGAGGGATATTAGGGATAACTGGCCCTTGTTAAGTTACTTTCTGTGGTCAACCAAAGCTCTAAGTTTCCATTTTTCACAAAAGTCTCTTTAAAAGTTGACCTAAATAAGTATCTAAGAAAAATGACTAAAATCTACAAGGCATTTCCTGAAGAGAAATACATGCAACAAATTAACATTTACCTGGAAAGTCTGTCGTGGTGTATGCGTCATCAATATGTATAGATGTGTATCTACATGTATGTATATGAGGATGTGTATGGGTCCAGAATGTGCCTACACACAAATACATGGATGAATCTCAAAAACAAAGTGCTAAGAAGCCTTACATCCAAAAGCACATATTGTGGGATTCATGCACATAAAGTTCTAGAACAGGCACAAACTAATCTATGGTGATATCAGAAGACTAGTTGTATGGAGTATGCTGAGCTGGGGTTCCTGAGAAGGGGCAAAAGAGAACTTCCTGGGATGATGGTATATCCTATACCTTGACAGAGGCAGGGTACAAAGGTTTACTATATGTCAGAACTCATGGATGCAACTCAAAACTTGTGCACATCATGCATATAAACGTAACCCAAAGTAGAAGGGTAACAAGTGATAAACTTTAGCTAATGATATACATGACCTAACAACACATGTTAGAAGGAATGGGTTGACTTCTGAAATTACTTTGAAGTCTACTAAAATAGCATGGATTGATGGATGGCCACAGGGTTGGGTAGAGGGATAAACATGTGATAACAGCCAGTATAGTAAAATGTAAACTATAGAACCTAGGTGCTGGTTCTATATGCATTCAGTATAAAATTCATTCTAGTTTTCTATATGTTTCCAAATGTTCATAATAAAATGCTGGAGAAGAAAATATAGCTGGCTCTCTGTATTCATGGGTTCTGCATCTGTGAATTCAACCAATTGTGGATAAAAAATATTTGGAAAATTTGAGCCATGGTCTGAGAGACTGTTTATTATGTTTTCAGTTCTCTTGCATTTGCTGAGAAGTGTTTTACTTCCAATTATGTGATTGATTTTAAAGTAAGTGCCACGTGGCTCCAAGAAGAATGTATAATCTGTTGTTTTTAGGTGGAAAGCTCTGTAGATGTCTATCAGGTCCACTTGATCCAGAGCTGAGTTCAAGTCCTGAATATCCTTGTTAATTTTCTGTCTCAATGGCCTAATATTGACAGTGGGATATTAAAGTTTCCCACTATCATTGTGTGGCAGTCTAAGTCTCTTTGTAGATCTCTTAGAACTTGTTTTATGAATCTGGGTGCTCCTGTATTGGGTGCATATGTATTTAGGATAGTTAGCTCTTCTTGTTGAATTGATTCCTTAGCTAAAGCAGTGTTAAGAGGGAAATATATAACACTAAATGACCATATCGACAAGCTAGAAAGATCTTAAATCAACACCCTAACATCATAACTAAAAGAACTAGAGAACCAAGAGCAAACAAACCCCAAAGCTAGCAGAAGACAAGAAATAACCAAGATCACAGTGGAAATGAAGGAAACAGAGACATGAGAAACCCTTCAAAAAATCCATGAATCCAGGAGCTGTTTTTTTTTTTTTTTGGAAACAAAAAAAAAAAAAAAAAAGAAAAGACCACTAGCTAGACTAATAAAGAAAAGAGAGAAGAATCAAATAGACACAATAAAAAATGATAATGGGGATATCACCACTGATCCCACAGAAATACAAACAACTGTCAGAGAATACTATAAACAGCTCTATGCAAATAAACTAGAAAATCTAGAAGAAATGGATAAATTGTTGGACACATACACCGTCCCAAGATTGAACCGGGAATAAGTTGAATCCCTGAATAGACCAATAACAAGTTCTGAAATTGAGACAGTAATAAATAGCCTACCAACCAAAAAAAGCCCAGGACCAGACAGATTTATAGCTGAATTCTACCAGAGGTACAAAGAGGAGCTGGTACCATTTCTTCTGAAACTATTCCAAACAATTGAGAAGGAGGGACTTCTCTCTAACTCATTCTATGAGGCCAGCATCATCCTGATACCAAAATCTGGCAGAGATACAACAACAAAAAAAAAACTTAAGGCCAATATCCCTGATGAACATCGATGCAAAAATCCTCAATAAAATACTGGCAAACTGAATCCAGCAGCATATCAAAAAGTTTATCCACCACGATCAATTCAGCTTCATCCCTGATGCAAGTCTGGTTCAACATATGCAAGTCAATAAATGTAATTCATCACATAAACAGAAATAAAGCATAAACCACACAATTATCTCAATAGACACAGAAAAGACCTTCAATAAAATTCAACATCCCTTCATGTTAAAAACTCTCAATAAACTAGGTATTGATGGAACATACCTTAAAATAATAAGAGCCATTTATGACAAACCCACAGCCAATATCATACTGAATGGGTAAAAGCTGGAAGCATTCCCCTTAAAAACTGGCCCAAGGCAAGGATGCCCTGTCTCACCACCCCTATTCAACATAGTAGTGGAAGTTCTGGCCAGCGCAAAGAGAAAGAAATAAAGGGTATTCAAATAGGAGGAGAGGAAGTCAAAACTGTCTCTGTTTGCAGATTACATGAACCTATATCTAGAAAACCCCATGGTCTCAGCCCAAAAGCTTCTTAAGCTGACAAGCAACACCAGCAAAGTCTCAGGAAATGATTCTAATATCCAGATTCTACAAGGAACTTAAAAAATTTTACAAGAAGAAAAACAAACAACCCCATTAAAAATTGGGCAAGGGACACGAACAGACACTTCTCAAAAGAAGACATTTGTACAGCCAACAAACATGAACAAAAGCTCAACATCACTGATCATTAGAGAAATGCAAATAAAAACCACAGTGAGATACAATCTCAAGCCAGTCAGAATGCAATTATTAAAAAGTTAAGAAACAACAGATATTTATTGTTAAAATAGATGCTGGTAAGGCTGTGGAGAAATAGAAACACTTTTACACTATTGGTGGGAATGTAAATTAGTTCAACCATTGTGCAAGACAGTGTGGTGATTCCTCAAAGACCTAAAAACAGAAATACCATTTGACCCAGCAATCCCATTACTAGGTATATAACCAAAGGAATATAAGTAATTCCACAATAAAGACACATGCATGCATATATTCATTGCAGCACTATTCACAATAGCAAAGACATGGAATCAATCCAAATGCCAATCAATGACAGGCTGGATAAAGAAAATGTGGTACATATGCACCATGGAATACTATGCACCCATAAAAAGGAATGAGATAGTGTCCTTTGCATATATATATATGGGTGGAGCTGGAAGCCATTATCCTCAGAAAACTAATGCAAGAACAGAAAACCAAACACTGCATGTTCCCACATGTAAGTGGGAGCTGAACAATGAGAACACATGGAAACAGGGAAGGGAACAACACACACTGGGGTCTGTTGGGGAAAAGGGGGAGAAAGAGCATCAGGATAAATAGCTAATGCATGTGGGGCTTAACACCTAGGTGATGGGTTGACAGGTGCAGCAAACCACCAAAGCACAAACCTGCATATCCTGCACATGTATTCCAGAACTTAAAATAAAATACAATTAAATTTTTTCTTTAAAGAAAAAAAGTGTTTATTGATTAAAAGTAATTTTGACTAGAGTAATCAATTAAAATGGTTTGATTTGCATTTATAGATTTTATGAATAAATGCTAGAGTTTTCAGTTAAAAAATAATTGGAAAAAAAATTCCACAAAGTTCCAAAAAGCAAAACTTAAATTTGCCACGTCCCAAGTACTACATTGAATCCACGTAAATGAAGTGATGTATAGGCATTGTATTAGGTATTAGGTATTATAAGCAACCTAGAGATGATTTAAAGTGTATGGGAGGATGTGCATAGGTTATATGCAAATGCTATGCCATTTTATATCAGGGACTTGAGGACCCATGCATTCTGATATTCTGAGGTGGGGGGGGGGCGGTGTCCTAGAACCAATCCCCCGTGGATACCAAGGGACCACTGGACCTAAAGGCAAGATTGTTGAGACTGAATGAGGAGACGGAGGAAGCAAAATTTTAAATAAACAGCACATCAAATTGTGGTATTGATGGGACAGTAATTCTATATTTATAATGGGAATTACTGAGGAATTCTGTCCTCCTGAGAACCACTAAGCAGAGCCAGGCACTGAGTAATTTTGCTTGGGCATCCTTAAAGGAAATATCCTTTTTTTTTTTTTTTTTTTTTTTTGAGACGAAGTTTTGTTATGTTGCCCAGGTTGGAGTGCAGTGGTGCCATCTCAGCTCACTGCAACCTCCATCTCCCAGGTTCAAGCGATTCTCATACCTCAGCCTCCCAAGTAGCTGGGATTACAGATGCCTGCCACCACGCCCAGCTAATTTTTGTATTTTTAGTAGAGATGGGGTTTCACGATGTTGGCCAGGCTGGTCTTGAACTCCTGACCTCAGGTGATCCACCCACCTCAGCCTCCCAAAGTGCTGCGATTGCAGACATGAGCCACCATGCCCGGCTGGGAAACATCCTTTTCTGAGCCACGAACACAAAATGATTCCTAAAGGGGCCAATGTCCTGCATGAAACCAGGGCAATTGGATAAAAATGCTGAGAGTGAGGAGGTGCAGCTGTGTTACAACTTTCCTTCCTTTAAATTCAGTATTAAATAATTCGATTTAATAAATTGGCCTAGTATTTGTGGTTAAAATGGAGCAGGCAGTGGGGAAACTATGTTGCTGGAATGTGGAAAGACATTGTCCAAAGGGCAGCCTCCCACCTCAATGGTCCTATGGATGCAAGGGTGCTATGGTCTTCATGCTTATGTTCCCCCCAAATTCTCATGTTAAATTCCTAGCCCCCAAGGCAGGGGGTAGGACCTTTGGCAAGGTGATTAGGAGGTAAGACCTTTGGGAAGGTGATTAAGAATAGGATTCCTAAATCTATAAAAGAGACTCCAAAGGGCTCCCTTGCCCCTTCCTCAGTGTGAGGACAGAGTGAGAAGGTGCTAACCATGAACCAGGAAAAAGGTCCTCACCAGACACTGAATCTGTCAGTGCCTTGGCCTTGGACTTCCAGCTTCCAGAACTGTAAGAAATAAATTTCTGTTGTTTAGACGACATTCAGTCTATGGCATTTTGTTTTAGCAGCCCGAGCAGACTACGACAAAAAGGTCAGAGTCAAGTGCAGATCGAGCCCTCCTTTCCCACCTACTTCTGCCTCTCAACCTCATCGCTGCGACCACTGTTATCCATTCTACACACCCAGCCTGCATACTCGGCCTACAGACCAAAATCCCCATCATCCGTGATTTTTCTATAAATTTACCCAGGGCAAGTCAACAAGATTTCAGCAGAAGTGGAATTCCCGTTCCCCAGGAAAAGCTCCACGGGGAGGCTTACCTTGACACTGACAGGCTGTTCGTGTGACTGGCTCCTGTGCTTTGACAACTAAGACTATTTTTACTTTCCGCCTGGGTTTTTGTAGTATTAGTGCCTGTCAGATTCATTTTACCTGCCTCCTATAGTAGAAAACTCCCACGCCCTAAAAACCAGAGAAAGGAATCAGCAGCATGAATAATAACCACAATCTCCTAAGTGTGACAAGCTGAGACTCTGTTTGCAGCACCCCTCAGGACTGTTGCAAAGTGGGTGCTTGGAAAATGGGCGTCCACTCAGGGACCGAGCACTGGCTGTGTGTTAAAGACTTGACACGCTTTATTCCACCAACTCATGAATGATCCCCACTTCTCAGGGAAGGAAACCAAGGCTTTGAGAGATTACGTGGCTGGTCCACGGTCCCACAGCCTATGGGTCCTCCCCAGGCCTATGGTGCCCAGGCCCTACATCCCTCACTCTGCTCAGAAGTACCTACAATTACAAAATGTGTCCTCTCCTTATCTATCTGAAAGGTTCCCTCATGACCCCAAGACAGGGTGGGTACTGTGAGTGCCCATTTATCAACTGAGGTCACAGAAGCTTCACTGAGTCCAGCCTGCTCTTTGGACCCAGTCCTTTGCTCCTTCCAAAGTGGCCTGTCCCAGGGGTCTGCAGCTTGTTGGCTTTTTTTTTTTTTCATACCAGTGTCCCTGATCCCAACAATGTGAACACTGAGTGGGCCCTGAGGTCTCCTGCAGGCCCAGGGCTGGGGAGCCAGGCTGAGCTCCTGGCACAAAGGTTTTGACAGGGATGGATGAGCCACTGGGCTGGGCCCAAATCCATTTTGTTCTGAGTCAGCTTCTAAAAAAGGCTGCTAATCTTTAGTTCAAGGATTTTATTGTTCTATTATAGACATTTCAGCCAAAAGAAATGGGATTCACACTCTATCAGGAACCTCAGAAGCGTCTGTAGGATAGCCTAGACATGTACCTATTTAAACTTACTCTCTAAGGTGGAATGTGAACGTAGTCCTGGGCCTCAGTGGAACCTACCCCAGGGCACACAAACTGAGGTGTGGCCGTGGCCCACTAGCCAGGGATAGACTGTGCTCGGTGCCTCTGTCCAAACCAAAGCGCACTCACTGGAGTAGCTCAGACCATCCCTGACCTTCACAGCCCTCAGACAGGCCACCCCCATTGTTCATGGAGCCTGCTGAGAAACTCGTCAGGCCTGGAGAGCCTTTGGGGAGAGAGACCAGGCCTACCTGGGCCTCCCTGGGCCTCATTCCACCCCGAAGCACCAGAGTCCACCCAGGCCTGGGAGTGTCAGACAGCAGCTGGGAGATGCGCCCCAAGGCCCTGCCCTCAGCCCCATTGGCACCTCGCCCTGTACCTCGGCCAGCCCTGGCTTCTGAGTGGGTGGGAGCGGCAAGTGCTGAGGCAACTGAGGACCCGATGGCAAGATTAGACCCACAAATAGGACAAGGCAGGAACATTCCCCGTCGACTTCAATACAAAGAGATTTTAAAATGCAGCTAGGGTGAAACACGCCCTGGTGTTTCCCAGGGCAAGAAAGCTTAGAAACAAAACCCATGGTCTCCAAGATAGAGTGAAAAAACAAATGTTCACAGGGCTTGGGAGTAGTGCTGAACACACACGGACCCTGCTGGAAGACAGGTTTGGTGTCTTACATGTGGCTGGTGGTCTCCCTTTATTCATCTGTTTGCCAGCTTGTGGAAGATTCTAGGCCTTGCAAGCCCAGCTATTCTCCCCTGAGCCAGCTTGACAGAGATCGCCCATGCACAGAGGTGGGTCTCAGGCCACCATTCTCACCTGCTGTTCAGGCTGCTATAACAGAACACCATAGACTGGGTGGCCTATAAACAACAGAAATTTATTTCTCACAGCTCTGAAGGCTGGCAAGTCCAAGATCGAGATGCCAGCAGGCTTGGTGTCTGGTGGAGGGCCTGCATGCTGGTTCATAGATGACACTTTCTCGCTCTAGCCTCACAAGGTGGAAGGGGTGAGGGCCTTCTCTCAGGCCTCTTTTATAAGAACACTAAATCCTATTCCTGAGAGGACTGATCTCATGACCTAATCGTTCCCCTAAAAGCTCCACCTTCTAACACTATCACCTTGGGAGTTAGAATTTCAACAAATGAATACTGTGGGGACACAAACACTCAGACCGTAATCCCCTGGAAGCTTGAAAACCTCTGACACCTGCTTCCCAGTCCCAGAGGCTGAGATTTTCCTGGCCTGGGGTGGACCTGGGTTTAAAATCTCCACAGGTGCCTCCAATGAGCTAAGCCAGGGGTCCTCACACTTGAGTGTGCCTCACAAGCCCCTGGAGGGCTTGTTATAACCCAGATGGCTGGGCCTGCCTTTCATGGGTTCCAGTCCAGTAGGGCTCAGGTGCAGCTTAAGGATGAGCATTTGTAACAGGCACCCAGGGGCTGCTGCTGCTGGTGGTGGTGGTCCTAAGACACCTGAGAGCGCTTAGATGGGGGCAGAACAGAGCCCACCTGGCAACCCTGATTATGTGACCTAAGGCTGACCACACACAAACAAGGCTTTGGGAGACAGGCAACCTCAGAGTCCTGGTCCTCGCTCTAGTGCCAACTAGCAGGGAACCCTGGAGATGCCCCTCATGTCTCTAAACCTGAAGCTTCATCTGCAAAATGAGATTTTCTGTGTAACAATCTCAGTAAGAGATTGAAGAAAAGAGCCCCAAGTCCCCTGGGCACACTGCTGCTCCAGAAATGATTGAGGAGTGGGGAGCCAGGCGGGTGGGAGTGAACCCCAGAGGGCTGGAGACATGGCCAAGGCCACATGTGCTCTCAGGCCAGGAGGAAGCAGCACTATGTGGCTTATCACTGTCATAGGCCACAGTGCAGCCAAGAGGTGTGTTGGGACCAGGAGGTGACTTCTCTTGCAGGCTCTCCACTCCCCAAGGTGGGTGTTCCCAGCACCCTGCTGTAATACCCATGGCCTCTACACACAGTTGAGTGCATTGCTCACTGCTCCGGGGGTGCCTGTGAGATAAGCTCTGGGGAAACTGTCCTCGTGCAGAGCAAGCCATGAGTACAGGTGGACAACCCTAAGTGGCTGCTTTACTGTGGAACCCCAGAGCAAAGCAATTCCAAGGTAGAATGAGTACTAGACTGGAGACCCAGATGCTCTGGAGCAAGGGGTGTTCCAGGCCCCTGGTTTCAAGCTCTTTTAGGGGTTAAACTTTTACTCTTCAAATAAAATTTTAAACAGATCCCTAACATATGAAAGGAAAAATATTGGAGTTTTTTGATTGTGTGCCAGTGGGTGGAGGCAGGAGGAAGGGAGAGTACCTGAATCACAGACCCCCTAGCCCAGGGGTGACATTAAAAATATGCAATATGGCACAGGCACTACCCGGGGGAAGGATCAGGGAGAGTAGAGAGGACCTTGGAAATGTCATTCCTGCCTCAATCTCCCCTGCAGAGCACATGAGGCAACTGTCACAGAGCCTGGAACCAGGGGCAGCAGCAAACATTTCTGCAAAGGCCCAAGAATAAATATTTTAGGCTTTTCAAGCCCTGTGGTCTGTGTTGCAACTACTCAATTCAGCCTTCATAGAGCAAAAGTTGCCACAGAAACACATAAATGGATGTGTGTGGCTGTGTTCCAATAAAACTTTATTCACAAAGACAGTCAACAGGCCCCCTGTGGCCAAGGGTTCTTGTTTGTTGAGCCCTGGCTTAGAGGAAAAGGGTTTAGAAGCCACTAGAAACCATAATCCCTATGTTTGTTTTTGCATTTATGACTCTGAATTCTCAGTTCTTTAACTCAACTTGCTTTGTTCTCAGACTAACTAATCTATCAACTGGGCATCATAATACCGTTTTTCCTGACCTTGAGGTATTTGTTCCAAGGGCCAAACATGTTCCAATGAGCTAATGAATGTGAAAATGCTTTGAAATGTCTAAAGTACTTTACAAATAGATCCACAAAATCTCTGCATCTAACAGCAGAGTTTTATCATCCTTTACCTGTGTTTCAGGAAGATTCCAGACACCACTCACCAAATTAGGCTGCCTGGGCTGCTTTTAAAGAACAGTGTTTTTAAAAAAATGCCTCAATAAAAATGCCCTAAAGGGATGTCAAAGCTAGAAAAAACAAATAGTGTCTGGCCCTTTCTGCTAGAGCCTGAGACTTTTAAACTCTTCATTAGTATAAAGTAGAAAATCCTCTACTCCCTATTTCATCCTGTTTGTTTACATAGTGGACTCTTAGGCCAGAAACTTATTAGTCAGAAGCCTCGTAGTTAATACCACTGTATGTCTCCTACACGCAGCCCAACCTGTAAGAATGTGGTATTGTTGCTGAATGACACTAAATAATCTATTCATCATTGAAACACTCTTAATCCCACAAAGTTCTAATGTGCCTGCGCAGTGGTAAACTCCCTATAAATGATCTCCATCAGTCTACCTTCCACTGTATTTCTGGCAGCAAAGATAATGTGGCTACAATTTATTAAGCACATACTATGATTTGCAGCTGCTCTGCAAAGCTTACTTCACTGAATGATTACCACAAGCCTGGGAGGAAGGCATCTTAATTTGCATTTTACAGAGGGTGGAAATGAGGTCCAAATAATTTAGGAAGCCACTGGGCATCACACAGGTCTAAAGTGATGGAGTTGGGATTTAGGATTTACTCCAGAACCCACGTTCTTTCCACACAATTGCCAAATGACTTCATCTATACAAAAGCATTCATTATTTTCCCCAGGGTTCTTTTATTACCAAAGAAAAGATGCAATTTGCAAATGGCACCACTGGGACAATTTCTACCTCACTGATGACCCCCACAAGGTGAAAAGAGAATCAAATTGTTTCACTTGATGAGAGAATTATTATGAAGATTAAAGCAAGAGCTATAGCCAGCCTTGGCAGACATAAATTTGGGTTATGATTTTTCTATAATGGTGGTATTTGGCTTTTGAAAATGAGATAAGCATAAAGAAAAATTGGGAAATTTGCTTTTTCAGAAGAAACAAGTTTGGGGGAAATTAATGTAGCAGAGACTAGCTAGCAGTTCACCAAACCTATTTCTTCTTCTTTCTACATTCCACTAATGTACATGGGCCAGCCTCCCTTGAGGTTAGAAGTTGTCATGTGACTGAGCTCTGCCAATGGAATGTGAGCATCGGTGAGCATCTAGTCCATAAAACCCTGCTACCCCAAATCCTCCATGCTCTTTCCCCTTAATGCAAAGAAGCACAGCAACCTTGGAAGCCAAGTTGAGGAGGGAAAGGCCTAAAGATAGAAGGTTCTGGAGTCCATGGACCCCTTCTTGCAACAGGTGCAACTATAGACTAGAACATTCCATGAGAAAGAAATAAACTTCTCTTGTGTTAACACAGAAATCTGGAGGACTTCTCTGTTACAGCAGCTACTATTACCCTATCTAAATAATTCAGCAAACAATTTGATACAAATTAAAAAGCAGATCACATTAGTTCCAAATCTGTTCCACTTAAGAATCTCAACAGCTATGATTTGAATCATTATGAGAATTACAACTTCAGAAAGAAGTTCAAGTTACGTAAGCTAGTGAAATAATGTACAGATGAATCTTAAGTCTTTAAACTTAGTTCTTTCTTAGGTTCAAACCCAGCAATAACCACACTAACCTAATTGCAATTTGTCATTTCTAGTATTTTGGAAACATTTGGTCAAATAAAATATATTATTAAAATTAACTGCACCTGTTTCTTTGTACTTGTGTAATGTAGCTAATAGAAAATTTAAAATTACACTTGTAGCTCACATCATGTTCCTACTGGACAGTGTTACTCTAGATTGTGCAGACCTCAGATTTTCTATTCAATTATTAATGGCTATTGAGCACTGCACGGGTGTTGGGTGGCCCTATGTCACTTCTGACAAGCCCTGTGACCTTGGGCGGTTGTTTATCCCCTCTGGTTCTTGATTTTTTCATGTAAAAGATGAGAATGTTGGCCCTATCATGCTTTGTAGACTGGTCATGTCCAGCCCTGTGATTTTAAACCAGCCCACTCTGATGTCACAGTTTAAACCCCAAACAGCGGGATCCTGACACTGTTCATGGCCAGTACCCTGAACACATGTTTTCTGCTTGCTGGTCTGTGCCTGGGCTCCAGTTCTTGTTTATGGACCACAGGCACCCCTTGAACCTCCCCTCCTGTTGCTTCTCTCATATAGACTTCCCGGTTTCCCTCATCAACTGCAGCTCACATTTAACTGTTAACTGTGGGCTTCGGGCCAGTCAACAGCTGACCTGTAGGCACTCCTGGCCATCCCCAAAGGGCAGTGCCCTGCCAGCCTGACTTTGGTCTTGAAACACAGGCCAAGCATCCTCTTCACCTTTCGAGGCCTTAGGCCCAGCTAAGCCAGACAGAGTGGGATGATCCTTTATCAAGGGAAATCCAGCGATCTCGCAGTGAAGCCCACACCAAAGGCCATCATTTTAAATATTTTCCTTCTTCCAAATTTTATTTGAAAAAAGCACTCTGAGGAAAAGCTCATTTCCTTAAAATATCAAGGAACCAAAAACCAAAAGATGATATATTTTTCTGGAGACAGACTGCAAAGTGTATAAATAAAATTCTGTGAAGTGCACAAATAAATATTACAAAGAATTCATTTCTGCTACAGTTGTCTACCATCTTCAATATTACATTTAGCTAACTTAATTTTCCATGGATCAAATTTATTCAAAGTTAAATTTCTCTTAATAGGTCATCTGAGTAAATAATTTCAAGTGTTACTTGCCAAAAGGAAAAAAAAATGTTTTCAGGCTTCAGATGAAATCGGCAGTGTCAGGCTAAGAAAACAACTTTAAAAATTCACAGAAAGCTGGAACAATTGCAAAGAAAAGTTGGAGCCCGGAGGTCAGTCAGTCTTGTTCATGCAGTTCTGAAGGTAAAAAAAAAAAAAAAAAAAAAAAAAATCACAAATTTCCACCAAAACTAGGTCTTCAAGGGGCAAAGGAAAAATGCCTTTTTTTTTTTTTTTTTTTTTTTTTTTTTGAGACAGGGTCTCATTCTGTCACCCAGGCTGGAGTGCAGTGGAGTGATCTCAGCTCACTGCAACCTCCATCTCCCAGGCTCAGTCGATCCTTCCACCTCAGCCCCCCAAGTAGCTGGGACCACAGACTCATGCCACCACGACTGGCTAACTTTTGTACATTTTATAGAGACGGGGTTTCACCATGTTGCCCAGGCTGGTCTCGAACTCCTGGCTTCAAGTAATCCACCCGCCTTGGGCTCCCAAAGTGCTGGGATTATAGGCGTGGGTCACCGCGCCCAGTGCCATTTTTTTGAAAGCAGAAAATTTATAAAGTAATATATCCTTAAAGTAGCAGCTGTCATAAGAAGACAGCACCCTGGGCTTTCTCTGGCACCAAAACTGGGCACTCTGTGCTCCTGGTTTTCAGACAGAGAGAAAGGGAGAAGGCAGGGGAGAGGGAAGGGGAGGAAGGGAGAGGGAATAGAGGAAGGCTTGAGGTATGGCATGGAATTCTGCAAACACAGCAGTTATTAAGGGAAATGGGAGACTGTCTAGGGGAAGAAGTTTTCTTGAATTTCTATTCTTGAAATTTCTTGGAATAAGTGGATTTGTGCAAGGGAAGGGATAAATGTAGTTGAAGATCTATTTTGTAGGTGAGGAAATGGTCACCTGAGAGGCAAACCAGAATCATGCCCCAACAGGGAATATAACCAGAATAGAGGTAACTCTGTCTCCAGTCTCTGAATCTACAGGCTTCCTCTAATAGCATCTAAAGCCAGGGCTTCTGACAGCACAGTCTGAGAAGCCCCATGACATCACAAGTGGCAGCTGGATGTACTTTATGACAAATGCCAAATTAACTCCTGCCTGTGACCTTGCCACCATAACTCAGACAGCCAGGACACACACTGCACCCCAAACACTCAAGTCCCTGTGTAAATCTTCACTCCTCCAAGCACAGAGGGAAGCCTGCTCCGTAGGCTCTGTTAAGTGTACTGCTGCCACTGACATCATCACAAATAGGAAGGGAGAGAATCCAGGAACCACAGGGCTCACTTCCTAGCCTCTCTATTTAAGATTTTCGAGGGCAGACAGCACTATATTTAACCAGCACAAGTAATATTCATTGTGCCCAGGGCCTCTTAAGGAAAACTGAACAATGTTTTAGAATGAACCTGCCCTCACCTCACTCCTGCTCAACAATTTCACCCAACAACAAGTTAGAGGCAGAGAAGATGAATATTATTAAAATGGTGCTTCTAAATCAGGACTTTATGGGTGCTTTGGCTCTCAACATTTTTCATAAAATATCTGTCCAGTCTAGACTGAGGAGCCACCTTCAACAGCATTCTGGTAAGGGCATGGAGGTAACCAGGGCTCACATGTGTTTGTGGCAATGTTCTGATCCTGTTGTTAGAAATAGTCAATGCAGCAGAGATGATGGCACTCATTGCCAAGTCTGAGGTCTTCAGGGCTTGCCTACATGGGAAGACGGTACTGAAGCCTCCTGTCTAGATGACGGTCTGTTTAGACCTGGGCTACCTGTGGTGTGGCCTGTTGAAAGACTCGCTCTGCAGGGAGTAGCTGGAGAATGTTGCTCCAGGAATCTTGCACTGTGCCCCACTTGTAATGATGCCCCAGGACAGAGGGTGGGAAATTCACGAATACACTCCTACTACAGTGCCATCAAACCCAGGGCACTAAGCTGTCCACACTTTATTAGTAATTCTCACAGCAATCATGAAAGATCAGAATGATGTCAATTTCCAGAGAGGCACACAGAGACTCAGAGAACCTGGCTATTTGGCCAAAGTTCACAGCTTCAGGTGAGTGTGACTCTAAGACCCGCGTTAGAGATAAAGCCCTCAGATTTACAAATTTGCTCTACACCCTTGAGATGTTTGCAATTGGGCTGGAAAGACAGGAGATACATCCAAAGACAACTGTGAAGTTCTGACCACCCTGTCTAATAGCTCTTTCTGTGATGATGGAAATGTTTTGGGACCTGTGCTGTCATCTGTGATCCAACTATTGAGTATTTGACATGTAGTTGGTGCAACTGAGAATCTGAATATTTAATTTTAGTTGGTTTGAATTCATTTGAATTGAAATTGCCATTGAATGTCCATATTTAACAGCACATGTGGAGACATTTTATACCAGCAGCAGTCAGAAAAGAATGCTGCAGTCTGGGGTGGTCCAAGCAAGCTTCATGAAGCACATGGGCTCTGAGCCAGCCCTTGATGTGTTAGGATTTGAACAGAACTTCTCCTGTTTCAGGCATGATCATCTTCCCTGTGGAATTTGGTTCTGAATCAAGAGCCCCAGAAACCAAGCCCAGTCCTTTTGGTCTGCAGGTGAAGAAATCAAGATTGTCCCTCCTGGATCCATATTCCCTTTGGACCTGCTTTTTGCAGCATGACTCAGCTCGCTTTTGCTTCCTCCCATATTCCTCCTGAAGCCTTTCCTCTCCTCCCTTTCCCCGTGTGGCCCCTGCCAACACGGGCAGGTCCTGGGTTCACATTGTTTTTATCTACCTAGACATTTTCTTTCCTATCTGTGAGGCTGAGTTATTTCCACTCTTGGAATGACTTTGAATGTGCTTTATGCTTCTACATCTGTCACTCTGAGAAAGATATTTCCCAATACAGTAAGCAATGCCACTCACAGAGAGACCAACCACCTGCCCCCAAAACACACCCCAGCAACAGGGAACAGAATCCCCCGATCCTTGCCGGTTCTGCATGTGGCTGAACCTAATGCTCAGAGCTGGTCACCATGTCCTGTCTGATTCCATTCTTTCCCATACCAGAAGTGATACCTGGGCTTTCTAATACTATTAGCTGATTAATCCTAATCAGCTTATTAGTTGGAGAAAGATGTTGAAAACTATTTGGCTACAGGACCAGATCTGTTCTTGGCACAGAACCTGTGCCTTCCCTGCCATGCCTTTTCAGGCTAGTCCTTGGAAATCTCTGTTTCTTAAAGTACACGTGGTTCAGCCCCTCAGTGGGGCACTTGGACCCTTCATACCCATTTTCATTTCTAACTCACATAGCTGCCCATGTGCTGCTTCACTTTCAAGTGAAAAATGCTCCTTGTGAGCGTGGAACAACAGCCACAATAACCCTTGGATTCTCCAGCTTGAGGAACATAGACTACGTAGGGTGTTTTGTTTTTGTTTTTGTTTTTTTGATGGTGGTGGTGGAGATAGGGCAGATAACTATTTTTGATTCTTTTCAGCTTTGCTTGAAAGCTGATTGTTAAGAGTCTAAGTATGGTGGGAAGGGCACTCCCACCCATCTTCCCAACAGATCGCAGACCTGCAATTCTCTGACATGTCTTCTGTACTCAACAGCCTGTAGTTCTTTGGGCTGCAATGGAGATTGTTTATATAGTTCCGTGCTGACACTAAATATGAGACAGGCCTTTGGATGTAGGAGCAGCATGTCATTGAGCTCCTGGGCCCTTGACAGTGGCACACATGAGGCCAAGTCCCCACCAGGCAAGGACAGAAAGCCCCACAGAGCTTCGAGGTCCAAGTCAAAGCAGCAAAATATGGCTACAGACCTACTCCATCCCACTGCCTGTTTTGGTACAACCTGTGAGATAAGAATGCTTTTTAAATTGATAAAGCATTATAAAAAAATTCTTTTAAGAATACACTACAGATGTGATATGTGGCCTGCAAAGCCTACAGTATTTACTGTCTGGCCCTTTCCAGAACAAGTTTACCAACTCCAGGTCTAAACCTTCAGGGACCTCATTCATCCAGAGGGATGCCTGTCACATCCCTGAGGCTTGATAGGCTGGGTTCTCACAGCTCCTCGTTCCCTTTAATCTGCTTTGTTTTCTTTTTCTGTTCAGTAGCATTAGAGATAAAATGTTCCATATATATTTCTGGGGAATGGCATAATAGGTATCAAATCTAACAACCGATAAATTAATATTTGCCTCTTCCAAGAAGATCAACATCGTGGGTGACCATCTGGCCCAATCCCTGTGTCTCTACTGTGATAGAAACAAAGTTCCTGATTAAAAACCCACCAAAGAGGACCCAAGCGATCAAAGCAAAGGTAACCACAAAACATCCTCACCCATCCTGCTCCTGCCTTGGTTTCTCACTTGGCAGCACCAGCCTCTACATCTGATCTCAGTACCGCATCAGGAGTGTCACTGTCTCTGACTTACCCCAGCTCCAGTAGAAAATGAATACAGAGGTCAAAACACAACTTAATAGTCCCTTAGGATGTCACCTGAAAGTTTCTCAGACTCCCGTCCTAAAATCTTTAGAGGCTTTCTGGATTAAAATTCTAAGAAAACACACAGCAGCTGGCTCTTCCTCAGCCATAACCAGAGAAAATGACAGCTGCTGCCCATGAGTAGCCAGCACTGTTACCTGGTTCGGTGCAGTTCTTGCTGTTCCGGAGTCCGGCATCTTCGGAAGTCAGAGTGTCGTTCACCTGCATCAGCTTCCTCCCCATCATCCACTTTCTGTCTTCCCCTATGAGGTCCATGAGGTCAAGCTCTGGGGAGACAAAGACAATAACCACACATCATTCACAGCTGGGTTTCAGCCTCTGCCGACACTGCGTGCCCGGTGCCCTGATGAGCCATCACTTGTTCGGCCCCGCCTGCACCCCCAGCCACTCTGCCTCTAGCTGCCTAAAGGCTTCCTCACCGCACCAGTGGGATGACTTTGAGGTGTGTGTTCTAAGCTGGATTCTAGATTCTTCCCAGTGGGATCAAGCTCCAGTTGTCTACTGTGTAACTCTCTTGATAAAGCACACTTGATCAACTGCTCCCCCTTCCCTGTCTCAATTCCCTGCTCCCAGTGACATGCTGAGAAATGTTTAACAACCAACTCTCGAAGGGGGAGAAAAGCCCTGTTTTGTAGCCACTGGCCAACTTCTGTGGTGTCAATATTCCCATTGTAGCCAATGCCAAGCTACCCACATGACATCATTGAAAATGGTATTCGGAAGAGATGGACGCAATCAGCTCCACTGAGTCAATAAGAGCTGGCTCCAGCCCACCGAGGTCTAGCCCCTGCCAGTATCTCCTGAAACTACCCCCTAGATGAACCACCCACCATTGAACATACATCAGGATCTGCTTCTGGGGGTTATCAAGCGAAGACATAATTTGCCATCCCCAAAGCATAGGCTCATGAGTGCCACACAGCATGTTTTCAATGAAAAAGATATGAAGGCATGAACTAGGAAACAGTAGGTTGGGAGAGCAGTTAACAGGGCTCGGGGCTGCAATGACTGTGGGGGTGGAGGTGCCAGAAGAAAGAACACAGGCTAAAGAGCACACTGAAGGGGCCAGTGCAGTGCATTCTGTTTGGGGCATGCTGAGTTTGAAGAGCCTGCAGAGCACGGAAAGGGAGGTATTCTATCCATGCAAATGTGAGTGGAGGAACCTCGGGGAGAAAAGCAGAGCCACAGCAAGCCTCAGGGAAGTCATCAGCAACAGGGAAGGGTGGGAGGCACATGTATGGACGGGGTCTCCCAGTGGAGAAGAGGGGGTACCAGGGAGAAGGAATGGAAGAACACAATATCCTTCAGAGAGGAGACAGAGCAAAAGGATTCAGGAAGGGATCACGAAAGGAAGGAAAAGAGCAAGGAAAGCAGGTGTCGTGGAAGGTAAGCAGAAAGAGAATTTCAGGAAGAAAGCAATAGCCAACAGCCTTGACCACCATGGACAGATCAGGTAAGATGAAGGCAGAAACATGACAGGTGGGGCCTGGCATCATGGGGCCATGGGGAGACACAGACAGCAAGCCAAGCTGCCAAAGTGGCTCTTTCCAGGGGCTTGGCACTGAAGAAGGGACCTGAGGCAATGCTGCCTCTTGAATGTCCAAAGTTGCCGCGGGCGGAAAATGGATCGAAACACAAGACATGGGCCTAACCCATGGGCCCAGCGGCCTTCACACAAGGCCACATGGTGCACCCAGCCACACCAACATGGTGTCTGAAGTGGTCACTGAAGAGCTGGAGGGCATCCTGCCGTCTCTTCTACTTCCACAGTGATTCAGTTTCCCAAATGATTTCTCCTTCGTTACTGAATTCAAACCTCACAACACTGCTCAAGAAGGAAACAGTGTGGACACTGCCTCTCCAGCACCTGATCACTGCTGGCTCAGCATAGGTACTCAGTAGGTATGTGTTGAAATAATTATTCCCACTTTATAGGTGGAGAAAGTGAGACTCACGGCAGTGTCTGGAAATCACAATGCCTGTGGGCACCTCACCTAAGCTAACATGATGCACATAATATTAGTAGCTCATGAACTGAGGTCTTCCTCAAACACAGACCCTGCTTCCACATGTAAATTTAGCAAGATGTCAAATTACAGTTTATGCATATCGTCCAGGAGAGCCCCCCAGGTTTTTCCCCCAAAAATGGAGGAAGGATGTGGAGTCTAATGAAAAGAAACAATAATTTCAGACTCTTGAAATACAAAATTCTACATGGTGGCCACATGTATCAGCTTAGCCCAGATTATGAGGACAATATCAAAGATAATTCAAGGTTAAAGCAAGGCATTTGTGTAGTTTGGATAACCTGAATGGTGGATTCTAATGGTTAAAAATAGTGATGAACAGAGACAAAAAATTTCAAAACCTCATAAAGAAACGTTAAGGTTAGTAGCCTTAACCCGTATTATCACAAATAACCTGAAAGTGTGGAGAAGCGCATCCCCTCTGTTTGAGGCTGGGTTTCCCCAGAAGCAGCCCCTGAGAGAAGGGTTTGAGAGAAGGTGGTTTATATGGGAGGTGATCCCAAGAAGAATAGGTGGAAGAGCAGAGTAGGACAGGAAATGCTAATAGTAGATGCATTTTAAGTCAGTTGCCATCATGAATAACTAGAAACTGACCTCTCTGGAAAGCTTTGGGGGCCAGCATAGACATGCATCTCGGACACCTAAGATGTGAGGAAGCTTAGGTATTCATCCACCTACTCCTAGTCTAACATTGGTTGAAGCTGATGAAAGAGGACATAATCTCCCAGCATTTCCAATCTTCCACATGGATGTCCAAGGTTATGCCCAGAAAAAGGCCTTGGGCAATGAGAGGCAGGTGCTAGAAGCTGGCATTGAAGAGGTCAAAACCGAGTAATATCGGTCGAGCACCACGGCATCTGCCCATCTACATGGTACCTAAAGAGAGAGTCATGCTGTGGCCAGCAGCGTGGCCATTCCACTGTTCTCTGGGTCAAGGAGAAATGCTTTGTGGTACTGTAATCTTAATGCTCAGGAAGACCCCAAAGATTTAAAAAGAAGCAGGAGTATCCCTTCCAATGACTTCCAAAGTTCCTTCATATGCCAAGTTTCCATGGTTCCGTAATTCTGAGAGAAAAGCTGATACCAATTAAGAGATGTAAAAATAAAGCCAGCTATTGTAGCAGAAAATTAGGGGATTTTTAAACATAATGATTCAATATCTTCAGGAATTAGACTCTTAAGGCAGCACCTCTGGATTCCAACACCTGCAAACTTTTATCTCAAAAATGTATTTGACCATTGATGGCTGACATAATAACACAGAGACCAGAGTCTGAGAAAAGAAGAATGATGAAGCAATGCATTGTATCCATTTCCTTCCCACAGAGAACCAAGTTTGACAATATTATAGCACAGTTCATTTGTCCTCACAAAACTCCTGCTGAGCTAGGAAGAGGCAGTTGGTTCTGGGGTCAATTTACTTTTAGAGTACGTAAGTCAGAGGATAAGCAATTTGCCTAAGATCAGAGCCAATCTGTGGCTACATCAACTATCATTGCATAGCTAGCGTGGCTTCCATTCACTGAATGTCTGTGATGTGCAGAAACCTTTCCATTCTTCACCATGTTTCATCTTCATGGATGAAAGCCCTACATGGAAATACTAGTTCCATTTTGTAAATAAGGAACTTGATGGACAGAGAGGTTAAATATCTTGCCCAAGGTCACACAGTGAGCAAGTAGCAGAATGAGGATTTGAACCCAGGTATAGTGACCTCAAAGGACAAATTCTTGGTAGATCCTGGGACAGGATGAAATCCATCCCGGTTTCATTATACAGCTATAGTTAAGTAGCTCAATAATGCAGCCTGCACCTTATAATAGGTTAGCAGTGAAGAGGTAAATAAGTCTCACTAGACTTATTTCAAAGGTGGTTGTTTCCCCAGAAATTACAGTCATGCACCGCAAAATGACATTTCTGTCCACGTCGGAGGGCATATATAAGAGTGGTCAACTTTTTTTTTTTTAATTGAAGACATGGTCTGGCTCTGTTGCCCAGGCTGGAGTGCAATGGTGCACTGCAACCTCAAACTCCAAGGCTCACATGATCCTCCTGCGTCAGCCTCCCCAGTATCCAGGACTACAGGTGCATGCCACCACATCCAGCTAATTTTATTATTTTTTGTAAAGACAGAGTCTCACTATGTTGCCCAGGCTGGTCTCAAACTCCTGGCCTCAAGTGATCCTCCCACCTCCACCTCCTAAAGTGCTGGGATTATACGCACGAGCCACCACAGTCAGCCCCATAAGATTTTAACACCATATTTTTACTGTCCCTTTGCTGTATTTAGATATGTTTAGATACACAAATATTTACCACTGTGTTACAATTGCCTACAGTATTCAGTACAGTCAGTCACTTGCTATACAGGTTTTTAGCCTAGGAGGAATAGGCTATACCATCCAGGTTTACGTAAATACACTCTATGATGTTGGTACAAGAACAAAATCGCCTAACAGTGCATTTCTTAGAACATATCCCCACTGTTAAGGGACATGTGACTGAATTAGGAACAGCAGTGAGGACGAGCATCCCCCATGAAAGGTTCACAAATGAAGAAATGAGACACTTCTAAAGTCCCACTGCGTGCAACTCACTCTGCTCAGTGTGATTTCCTAGAGACTGGGCTGGTCCCACAAATTATGACATGGAGGGCTTGCACTTAGGGAGGAGGGCCAGAGGGTAGGCAGCTGGGAAGGCTTGGAGGGTGGGAAGGTGAAGGGGATACGGAGAGGCACCCACACTGGCTATCCTCCCTGCTCTCCCCTCGGTCACCTCTCCAGCTTCCTTGGACTTCTCTGCTACAGCAAAGAGGCCGCTCCACAAAGCTATACTTGAGCAATGTCAACAAAAACACTTGGCCCCTCTCCATGGCATTCTTGGCTCCTCTTCTGCCAGGCCCTGGAAGTTGCATGTTGGCCTAATTAGTCAGGGGAGGTGTAGGGGATGAAGAGGGGAGGCAGCAGGCTCACATGTCACATGTCATGGGTGGAGGCAGTCTGCAGGACTGCAGGCTCTAAGAAGAGGGGACAGGAGTGAGCCGTGGGGATAGCACGAGATGCTGGCTAGAAGGGGAGGAAACCAAGCTCTCAACTCAAGAAGCAAGCCGCATGCACTAAGGAAGGACACAAAGTGAGGCTGGACGCCAAGTTTCCATTACAGAGCTGTGTGCTCACCCTTTTGTGCTCTCCTCCCTCCTCCTCCCCTACCGCCCTCCTCCCCACAACTGGGGCTTAGAGAGCCCAAGGATTTCTGACACCAAGAATGGATCTCCCTGCATGCCCCCTGACAAACAGCCTTGACTAGCAGCCTTCACCCTAACACTGTCTCCTATGTAAACCTTGTCCCATAGGGCTTGCAAACCCTTCCCAAACACTACTCCCAGGCCTGGTGGAGAGGTGGGGCTGCCTGCTCTCTGATAAGAGGATTAACTCCTTCAGACACCGTGGTGGCAGCAGATGAGGAAGTTTGCTGCGTCATCAGCAAAATTATCTTTTATGCCCCTTATTATGTGCCAAGCACCCTTCCTGTACCATCTCACTCCATCCCCTTGCAGGGAATGCTGATGGTGGTAAGCAGCCAAGCCAGGACCCTAGGCCAGAGCTGACTGCAAAGCTCAGGTATGTGTTTCTCATCTGTCCCAGAGCTCCAGGAGCCCAGGGAAGTGGCCTTAGGGGCATAGCAGCTCCTTTTGAGAGGACGTATTAACTCTCCCCTAGTTGTGAACTGGAATACTGCTTTTCTTTTTGGAAACTGGGATGCAGAGAACCATCTGGCTGAAGCACTCAGAGAGCCATGGCAATAGCCTCCCATTATCAGATGAAGAAACTGAGTCTTGTAAAGCCGAATGCAACACTGGAGAAAGAATGTCTGGAAAACTCAGTTAATGGCACAAGAAACACAGCCAAGGGCGGCAGCACTAACTGAGGCTCTCTAGGCTGGTTTGGTGCGCCTCACTAAGGCTATAAATACCCCACCCTACAGTTTACACAGCTGCCTCCACTCTGTACACCCCGGGTCTTCACCCCGGGGTTGGAGGTCAGGTTTGCATAAGCCCGCAGCCAGCGAACGCCTTCTGCAGACTCAAGTGAGCAGCACTGCTCTCCAAATGACCCTTTTCCTGCCCCTCCCCCTAAAGTCTCAGAAGGATGAGCCTGGTGTCCTCACCCTCTGTGGGTGAAGAGGGGAGCAATGGAGGCCCTGGCTTCGTACAGGTGGATTTTTCTCATGGGTTTTCCAGCTGAAGCAAGAGCTTCCCTGTGCTTTTGTTTACAGTCCTTGGTAAGGAGCACCAATTGTGGAGAGGTTGCAGCCCCCAAAAGGAGCTCTCCTAACCCAGCAGGAGAGGAGGACGCTGGGGGCTAACAAGGCCATACCTCCCCCAAATGCAGCTCTCCTAACTCAGCAGGAGAGAAGGATGCTGGAGGCTAACAGGGCCATACATTCCCCAAATGGAGCTCTCCTAACCCAGCAGGAGAGGAGGACGCTGGAGGCGAACAGGGCCATACATCCCCCAAACGGAGCTCTCCTAACCCAGCAGGAGAGGAGGAAGCCAGAGGCTAACAGGGCCATACTTTCATTCCCCTCAACTGCCTCAAAGCTTCCAGAAAGTCAGAGAAGGGAAGATCCAGAGAAGGTGGCTGGGAGAAGAGCTCCAAGCCACGGGAGGCGATAGGTTCTGTTTAAATTATCTTCCATGAGCTGTTTCCACAGCCTGTCCAATGGGCAAGGGGATGCTGAGAACACCCCCTTGGGGTGGGTCAAGGTCTCCCTCTAATGTCCCCAACTCAGCGGCGGCAATCACAGGCATCAACTCTTACACTGGATGTAAATTTCTCACCAGTGTCAAGGCGCTACACCTCCACTCCAAGAGGAAACCCAGATTGAAAGTTGAGCGTTTTCAGTCCCTCCAATAGGACAGGCCTCCCTTTAACCCAGGGGGGAAGAGGGGAGAAGGCGACCCTAGCCACCTGCCCACTTGAGGCAGGGCACTTCGTGCCTTCTCCCCTCTTCGCCTTTGGGTTAAAGGAAGCCCTGTCCTATTGGAGGGACTGAAAAGGCTCAACTTTCAACCTGGGGTTCCTCTTGGAGTGCAGGTGTAGCACCTTGATACTGGCAAGAAATTTACATCCAGTTACGAGGTGATGCCTGTGATTGTCGTCGCTGAGTTGGGGACATTAGAGGGAGAACTTGACCCAGCCCAAGGGGCTATTCTCAGCATCCCCTTGCCCATTGGACAGGCTGTGGAGACAGCTCATGGAAGAGGATTTAAACAGAACCTATGGCCTCCTGTGGCTTGGAGATCTTCTGTCTTCTGGATGGAGTCCCTGTCTTCTGGTCAGAGGAGGAGCAGCATTGGCACCTCCTGGGGCTGGACCAGAGTCAGAATCTGCATCTCACAAGATCCGCAGCAGATCCCTGGGCACGCTGGAGTCCGAGTTACTGCTCCCAGACCCTAAGGGGCAGCCCTCCCAGCAGGATCAGCAAAGGGAGGCTGCAGAGCCTGCAAGCGCCTGGCAGAGGGCTGCAAGGATCAGGGAAATGGTTTCCACCCCCAGTGGCTGGGCTGGCAGCACAGAGAAAGCAGAAGTCCTGATGGAGAAAGGGAGAGGGGCGGCTAAGCAAGCAGCTGGGACTTCAGGGCTCTGCTGTGAGGCTGTGGGGTTCACCTGTGTCTTGCACCCTGGAGAATGGCCCCATCACCAGTCCCAGTGCAACTCCCCTGTGGGAGGGCAAAGAGATGCCTGGCTCTTTCTCTACTTCCCATCAAAATCCCTTTGCCTTCCTGTCCCACATGACACCGACCCCTACATGGCCTCGCCCACACTGGCCTAGGTTAGGTATGAGGAGGGGAGACTGGCTGAGCCCCTGGCAAGGGTGGCCTGGGGAACAAGGGATGGCCCAAAGCACCTGGACCAAAGCTCTGAGCCAGAAGTCTAAACTGGTCCCAAAGGCAGATTCTGCTGTGATTGTTGGGCAGATCAAGGCAAGCTGGTTGTGAGGCTGGCACAAAGATGGGGAAGCCCACATATTCTCCCACTTCTTCTAGAGGGAAGCCCTTCCTCCAGGAAGCCTTCCTGGACCCTCTAGGACTCCCTTCACAAAAACCTGTCCATCTTCACTCCATCACCCATCCCCGACCCCCACCCGCAGGTTGTAGGCTCCAGGGAAATTCAGTTGTGTTTTTTTTCTTAGCTGTGTCTCCCCACCTCCCAAAGTGACAGCCTGGATGCTGTAGCCATTGTGTCCTGGTGTTTCATTAGAGCCACGACCTGGGTAATCACTGAACCACCAAGGGAGGAGGGAGGCACAGTGTACAGAAAAGATCCCAGATTCATGGGTCCCACCCCTCAGGGCCATGCCCCTTGACCTGGGGATGAAGTTTAAATGATAAGCCCAAGAATTTTAGTGGCAAGCTTGAGCCAGAATCCAGGTTTTCTGGGTTGCTGGACAAAACTGTCTGCATGACAGCCTTGCTTCTCAGTGTGGTCCCTAGACTAGCGGCATCAACATCACCTGCAAGCTTGTGAGACTGGCAGCATGCTGCATCAGAATCTGCATTTTCACAAGGTGACTCACGTGCCCAGCAATTTTGGAGAAGCCTGACAGCCTGTGCTTACCTATTTTATCCCAGCTCCACTCACAGACATTGTTGCGTGCCTTCAAAGTTCCCGGCACAGTGTACAGCTTGATCTCTCCATCTCTAAAGCCCACTATGCAGTCTTCAACATCCCCAGGACCAGGAAGGCCCCTCACTGAGACCACTGGAGTCTGAGTTACTGCTCCCAGACCCTGAGGGGCAACCCTCCTGGCAGGATCAGCAAACGGAGGCTGCAGAGCCTGCAAGCGCCTGGCAGAGGGCTGCAAGGATCAGGGAAATGGTTTCAACCCCCAGTGGCTGGGCTGGTGGCACAGAGAAAGCAGAAGTTCTGATGGAGAAAGGGAGAGGGGCCTAAGCCCCTGCTGAAGATGCTTCAGCATCTACATGGGTGTGGCCACCTGAATACGCTTTCTCCCATATCTGCCAACAGTCTTCTTTTTAAAAATTTTTATTTCAATAGTTTTCGGGGGATAGGAGGTTTTTGGTTACATGGATAAGATTTTTAATGGTAATTTATGAGATTTTGGTGCACCCATCATCTGAGCAGTGTACGCTATACTCAATGTGTAGTCTTTTATCCCTCACCCCATTCCCACCCTTCCCTCCAGGTCCCCAGAGTCATTCTTATGCCTTTGCACCCTCATAGCTTAGCTCCCACTTATAAGTGGGAACATATGATGTTTGGTTTTCCATTCCTGAGTTACTTCACTGAGAATAATAGTCTCCAACTCCACCCAGGTTGCTGCAAATGCCATTATTTCATTCCTTTTTATGGCTGAGTGGTATTCCGTGGTGCATATATACCATATTTTCTTTATCCACTCATTGGTTGATGGGCTTTTAGCCTGATTCCATATTTTTGCAATTGCAAATTGTGCTGCTATAAACATGTGTATGCAAGTGTCTTTTTCATATAATGACTTCTTTTCCTCTGGGTGGATTCCCAGTAGTGGGATTGCTGGATCAAATGGTAGTTCTACTTGCAGTTCTTTAAGGAATCTCCGCACTGTTTTCCACAGTGGTTGTACTAGTTTACACTCCCACCAGCAGCATAAAAGTGTTCCCTTTCACCATACCCACATCAACATCTTTTTTTTCTTATTTTTTAACTATGGCCATTCTTGCAGGAGTAAGGTAGTACCACACTGTGGGTTTAATTTGCATTTCCCTGATCATTGGTGAGGTTGACATTCCCATTTTGAAACTGCTTCAGAAGCCTTCACAAAATCAAGTCCCAGCATCCTGGTTTCAGAGCTTTCTCTTTTCAGAACATCCCCATCTTTCTCCATTGAACTACTAAATAACGTAAATGTGGTTCTTCTAATGACCACAGGGCTGAGCCCAGGAGTTCTCTGCTCAAAGCCTGCCTTTCTTGTGATGGTCTTCCGGTATTTCAAGGACCCAAGCTCAGCCCCAAGGCAACACTTGCTCCTCAGGCTCCCCTTCCTCTGGCCCTTGCTGGACTTCAAAAGCACTCCGGCCACCCTTTGCCTATTGATGTCTTTCCCCAGGTTTCACAATCTGTAGTAGCTCAAAGCTCAGGGATGTTGACTGGCCCCACCTGATGAAGACCCTTCCTCTCTCTCTCCTCTCTTCTAGTATCTCTCTCTCTCCTTCTCTCTTCTTCCACCCCTTCTCCTCCCCCTCCCCCTCTAACTCTATCTCTCTCCCACACTAACATACATACAATGTCCAATATGGGGTTTCTTCTTACAAAGCTTGGAATGTTGGTGTCAAATTCATATGTTGAAATCCTAACTCCCAATTGGGAGGTAATTAGGCAATAAGACCAGAATATATCCACCAAATCCCAAGAATGGGATTAGTGCTCTTGCTAAAGGGACCCTAGTGAGCTCTGTAGCCCTTTCTCCACCACATGAGGATACAAGAATATATCAGTACGCAATTCAGAAGAGGGCCCTCACCAGAACCTGACCATGCTGGCACCCTGACCTTAGGCTTCCAGGCTCCAGAACTGTGAGGAATAAACTGCTGTTTTTTAAGCTGCCAAATCTGTGGTATTCTGTTATAGCAGCCTGAACTAAGATATGTCTCAAACTCTAAAGAGCATGCATGCATGTAATGTAGGGACCTTGTTAAAAAGTACACTTTGAGTAAGGAGGTCTGGGGTGGGCACCGAGATTCTGTGTTTCTCTAGAGTTCTCAGTGGATGCCAGTGCTGCTGGTCCAAGCACCACTTTGAGCAGCTGGGCTCAATTACACATTTTTAAGTGAATGTACACATACATGAAAGGATCTGAGTCACTACAAGCATATGCAAATGTGCACCCCAACTGGGCTGTGTTTCAGAAAGGAAAATCCAAGTTCAGGAGCAATGCATTGTGTAGTAGCTCCAAGCAATCCCAGGGACTCCCAATCAGGCTGGACAGAGCAGCCCCAATGAAATGGGTGCCGTTGGAAGAGAAACCTTAGGAATGGAAGCGAAGAAGATGATGTTCTGACTGGTAGTGGGTTCTGTCCAGCAGGAAGAAGAGTCATGATGAAGGTATGCATGCAGGATATTCTTCTCTTCATGCAATAACTCTGTAGACCTACAGTTAACCCCCACTGAAAGCAGGAGCCTGCTGGGTCTCAACTATTATTATACAGGCCTCAGGAGCAAATACTGTAATTGTGTGCCCACCTCACCTGATGATGGAGAGTGAAATGAACCACATGTTTCTCAGGCAACAGGGGGCATCTGTGTCAGCCATACCCCACCCACTACCATTATACTGAACGACACTCAAGTGCAGGAAGCCAATCCAACTCAACCTGTATAGGTGCTTGTGCAGTGGGTCTCACAATGAAGACAGCTTTCAGCTTTCAAAGGGTGATAAAGCTGGAAAAAAGGGGAAAGGGAGGAGCAAAGGGGGGCAGATGGCAACAGGTGCACCCACAATTTAATGGAAACAATGTGGGCCTCTGGCCTAGAAATTGAAATCGCCTTTCAGACAGAAATTGTCAGTTAAACGCTACTTGTTATCACTCTTGGGCTACTCTTTGACCACCTGGCCTGAGATCTACCATGCCAGGGAATACTGGGAAATTAATAGAGACATATCTGGTAGGTGAGTGGTTACCTATCCCCTTCTGAGCTCCTGAAATGCTCCCCAGGATAATTTCCCACATTTGAAAGGCAGAAACTCCCAAATACCATGATGATCAATCTAGGTCTGTGCAGTCCAAAAGGACCCTGTGCAGTGATGGGAATGTCCCATATTTGCACTGTCCAACATGGTAGCTACCTGCCACATGTGGCTGTTATTTACTTTAAATAAGACTATACAACTGGAAGCTGAATTTTTAATTTTATTGAATGCAAATCTAAATTTAAATAGACACATGTGGCTAGTGACTAAACTAAGGACTGGCCTTATCTCATAATCTGTGTCCCCTATTCCAAGGCCAAGAACCAAGGCAGAACCCCAATCTGTCATAAGACTGCAGTGGCAAGAGGAGACAAAGGAAAGTGCAATGGCCTTTAGATAGAGGTTACTAAACATTCTAATGAGACAAAGAAGATGGAGTTTGTCTGACTTTTATTTTCTTCTGGCCTCCTTCTTTGCCTGGGAAGAAGAAAGCCAGCCAGTCTTACTGGTAGAAAAGAATGGAAAGGAGCATCAATACTGAAAACTAGCCTTAAGCCCTTTTAGCCAAAAGAACGATAGTGACCTGGTATAGTGATCTTGCATAATGATGACATAGAAGCATCCCAACCAGGATTTAAAGTAAACACAACTCAAGTTGGCCAAGAAATCACACGAGGCCCCATGGGAAGATACCTGCACTTATGAGCAGAAATTTGTCATCTTGGTGATTTGTCAGTTTGGGTTTCTAGTCTCAGATCTATCACGAACTTTAAGCTGTTGGAGAAGTTGAATCACTTTAGCCCGATTACCACATCTGAATATTAAAAAGCATGAATGAGTTGACCTCTAAGGTCCTTTGCGTTTGGACTTTAAGAGTCTTTTTTATTAAATCTATGGTAGAATAATATGTTCAAAAGCTGGTAGGGTCCCCCGCCTTCAGAATTGTGCGCTGCTGGAGGATGAGCTACATAACTTATTGGAGATTGGAAAGAAAATATTGGAACCTTTATATCACATTCCACTCTAAAAATAAGAAATACATATTTATTTAATATTTAAAATATGAATTGACAATGGCACCTGCACCGAGTGCACTTGTCAGCATATCCCATAATTTATGTAATAGAAGGGCACTTCTTGCCCACAGCAGGTGAGGGACCTGAAGGAAAAGCACAGGATGGACCTGGTGCCCTTCCTAGCTCACCTACTTTCCTAGTATCACACAGCATGATGCACCTTTCATGGGCTCAGTTGAGCAGATTTGCCAATATTATTTGAAATATTAAAATCTTTACAATATTTTGAAATGAGATGGGGACATGATCATGAAATCTTTTTACACCATGCACATGTCCATTGATTGTCTTTTGGCAAAGAATTTTTTAAAACTGTTGAACTTAGAGATGAATTATGCATTTCTCTCTCATAAAAAGACAAGTGATATAAATATGCTAACCTTTTCTGGGAAGACATGGCCACCAGCTAAGTGTGCACCTAGCAGATATTTTCAGAAAACACACTGCCCCCAACGTCTGCCCTCGCTCCACATCCCTCAAGGTGACTTTTTAACAACCAGTGAGAGTAAAAGCTTTTCTAAAGAAATTTGCTCTATGGAGAGAGCATTTTGAAAATAAATATCAAGACTTTTTATGTCTTCATATGATAAACCATATCAAGAAAATGATAAAAATCAGTACATTCTAAAAACATGTATATGTTCCACTTAAAAATTTGGAATCAAAATTATATAACCTGATTAAAAAATTCCCAAAGAGTTTCAATGACTTTTATTAGAAAATTGAAATTAAAATTCAATGTCTTTTATTTAAAAAAATGGATTTTTATAAATCCGTTTATTAGAAATATATAAATGCAACACCTTCTGAAAAGTTGCAAGATTAATCTACTGAAGTCAGAAAAGATGGGAAGATGTTAACAACAGTCTTTGGGTAATTGGTGAATGAAATTGAAAATTTAATATCTTGATTTAGTAGTTATAGCCCATAATGCTTTTCTTCCATTTGGATCTATATATCTTGGGGAATTATCTATTACAAGTAGGACAGCCATTAAACTTCAAACTTAAAATAAACTGAAACTTAAAATAAGCAGACCTTCTGTTAGCTGTATCTCAAAGTATGCAACTAATATTTTCAAAAATGGTTAAATATATTCTATCATGTTTTCTCAATAAGATACTACTCATAAATATAACAACATTAACATCATCATAGTTTAGAAAAATCCAAGTTTTGTTCTGTTAAAATATAATTATTATTTTTAAATGGCTTATTTCATCGCTATTTTATTCCTATTACATTTATCTTTCATTGTATATAAAAATCTGGGGCAGATCCAGGTTTTATGGGATCTGAAGTTTATGTAATATTGAGACCACTCTTTTAAATATAAAATTTTACAAATACAAAGATAGGTATAAGGCTTAAAAATAATATCTCATTATACATATATATACACAATGTATAATATTTCTTAAACATAATTTCTTAAAAAATATACTTTCTTAAGGATCACAGCTTCAGATGACATAGTCCATTCCAGCTGTACATACGCCTTGCCTCAGGCTCTGTTGATATACTCCGAACACTTGTATTTTTCATACATCTAATATATTTGCCCCTGCAAACCTGCCAAATGTGTTTCTTCAGTTCTCTTTAAAACTCACTTTTTTGTTTCCAATTGAGTAGAATTTGACAACTCTACATCACTTGACTCCTCAAAATCACTGCCACTTCCATCCTTTGTGATTGGATAAAGTCCAATTTATTTGTGAGTATGAGTATAAAATTGTCTGCTGTTTTCTCTCAGGCTGTCTTGTCTCTGCCATTATAGAACAGGGCAGGAAATCAGTCTTTCCTTAATTCTGGGCTTTTCTTAATTCATGCCTAGAATACAGTTATCACCAGTGAGTCAGGCAGAGGGAAAAGAAATACAGTGATTTCTTCTCCACAATCCTGACTGGAACACCTTTCTTCATAAGTACCAAGTATCGGGACTCTCTAGGGGGTGAGGAGAAGAAAGAGCAGCTACCATGTGAACAGTGAGAAAGCACGTTTCATCTGCTCACAGAGTAATAAGAAATGTGTCTTCAAACAATCATTACATTGCAGTTATCTACGTATGATTCTTATTTCCCCTATTAGACTATAAGCTTCCTGATGACATCATTTTTTTTCTTATTGGCCCCAGTACTTGCACAGAGGAGAGAGAGATTCAATAAAGCTCCACTGGGAAATTTAAAGTGTTAACTACACTGCAAGTTTGGTGCCTGCACTTCCCCCTCCCAGCATTACCTCTCCCTTGGTTAGAATCAACCTCAGATTTTCATTTTAGGAGAGACCCCTCCCTCCTGCCAAGTCTACCTGTTCTGGGAGGAAGCTCCACCCACTCACTGCACCACCAGCAAAGATGCTGCCTGAACTAAAGGCCAAAGTCCCACATCCTGTAGGCCATAATGATTGGTTCTGAGAGGTGCCTGTAACTGAGCCAAGCCAATCAAAGCAGAGCTCCCAGAAAGAGACTCACCCACTCTGTCCCAGTGACCTTGAACCTGGAAGTAGGAGAGCCTGGAGGCTGAGAGTGGGCAGAGAGCACATAAAGGTGAGTACAGCCAGACCAAAGGACAGAGACAGGCAAGGTCCTGATGTCATCACATTTCAGCCCCTGAAACCTGAAGCCAGACTAATCATAAACTTTTCGATTGCATGTTGCAATGTATTCCCTTTTTAGCCTGAGCCAGATTGGGTTGGCTTTTTTCAAAGAGCACCTGAGAAGCTCATAGCTGATACATGCCTCTACTTTTTTAAAAAAATCCCATCCCATGTAAAGTCTGTTGAAATCCCAAACAGAACCCCAGTAACGCTCTTCCCCAGCCCTTCCTGGCTTCATCCTGTGTCCATCATAGTGCACTGCTGTGCAGAGAGCTATTTCTTTTCTTTGCATGAATGTCCCTCCCCATGCCATGAACACAGAGCCTCTCAAGTGGTTTCTATGAATCACAGTAATAAAGCTCTAAGAGCCCTGGGGAAATTGTGAATTAAGATGGCTATGGGACATAAAAGTTTCAAGTACAAGCTACAAGGGGAGAAGGCTGGCCACTGATGGTGGAGCAAGATAGCTGACACCTAGCCCCCCAAAATACCTGGCTAGCCTGGGCCAACTGACAGCAGAGGCTGGCTCAGTCACACAAACAAAAGCCTCAGATGTCATTGTAGTAGTGCAGTAATGCTTTACGTTGCAATATAGTTTTGCAACATTGAAAGGTGTCCTGGTTTGGGTTTTCCAAAAGCCAAGTCTGAGACAAGGACTTGGGTGCAAGTAGTTTATTCTGGAGAGAATCCCAGGAAACAGTGAAAGAAAGTGGAAAGCAAGACAGATAAAGGGGAAAAGGATATATAAAAATGCATTACAAAGGTTGCTGCCACTGGTAACAAGAGCAGGATCCCTCTGGAAGCTCAGACATGCATTCAGAATGCTTCCCAAAATTGTCCACGTGAAGAATGTGGCTGTGGCTTCCATTCCTCACTAGGTGAGGTTTCCTCCAGGAGCACAAACTCCCCAGAGTCCAGGCTGCACTTTTTTTTTTTTTTTTGGAGATGGAGTCTCGCTCTGTCGCCCAGGCTGCAGTGCAGTGGTGCGATCTCGGCTCACTGCAACCTCTGCCTCCCAGGTTCAAGCAATTCTCCTGCCTCAGCCTCCTGAGTAGCTGGGACTACAGGTGCATGCCACCATGCCCAGCTAATTTTTTTTGTATTTTAGTAGAGACAGGTTTTCACCGTGTTGCCCAGGCTGGTCGCGAACTCCTAAGCTCAGGCAATCCACCCGCCTCGGCCTCCCAAAGTGCTGGACAGACTGCACTTTTGAGTGAGTCAAGCTGGCTCCCACCTCTCAGGAAGGCCCTGAGCCAGGAAGCAGAGAGACACATAGCGTATGCTTGGGGCAATGCTGTATTGCAACGAGAGTCTGAGCTTACACTGAACTGCCCATGGCACCTGAGGCTGGCACCAGAGGAGAGCCGAGGGTCTGTCCTGAGGGACACCAAGTGATGTCAGCCCTGAAGGTAACCTTGACCTCATCTTGGAAACAATGTCTCCTAAAATAAGTGGGAAGACGTGTTTGGTCCAGAACCATAGAAGTGGAGAATTTTTTTTTGACAGGGTCTTGCTTTGTCACTCAGGCTGGAGTGTAGTGGTGGAAATTAGCTAGCTAGAACTACAGACGTGCACCACCACAGTAAGCATTTTTTTTTTTTTTTTTAGAGATGGGATTTCACTATGTTGCCCAGGCTAGTCTCGAACTCCTGTCTTAACCTCCCAAGTCGCTGGGATTACAAGTCTGAGCCATCACCGCCCCTGGCCCATAGATTTTCTGATAATGTTTCTCTCTTCTCCTTTCACCATTGGAACTTGACACCAGAACTAAAATATCCTCTTGATGCCTCAGTGAGAAAGACAGAACTGAGGGGAGGACAGGCAGTGAAGCTTTCGTTTAAACACAAAGCCACTTTATTCTTCTCACTTTTTCCTATTCTTTGGCCCATTGCTTGCAACTTTCCAAGTTGGAAACTGAAACCAGCAATAGGAGAATAGCAAGGTTGAATGGAAAGAAAGATAGATCCATGCCCTCTCAGTTTCAGCCCAGAGTCTGAGATCCACTGATAGGTAAGGGAAGGCAGGGAAAGGAGAGAGGATGTGGCTCAGTCAGACCAGGAGGGGCTGATGCAAGCAGGACTTTCCTGGCCACCACCTGCTCCTGAGAAACGGGGAGGCTTGCTTTGCATATTTCAGCCAGAGAGCAATGCCTCTCTCACTCTCATCCCTAGTGAACCCCTATATTTCTAATTGATTAGGCATTTGCCTAAATAATCAGGCTTTTTTTTTTATTTTTCAGACTCCTGACAAGGAGCACTGATCTAAGTGCAGACTTCCAATAACTTCCCCCCTTGAAAACAAGCAATATTCAGCATGTAGGTTTGGCTGTGTGCCCCTAGCTGAGGGCTCCTGTCTCATTCTCCACAGTTTGCTCTCTGCATGGCTTTCTGCTTCCTTCTCTCCAGCCCACATTCTCTCTCCAAAGCCACATAAGACTGTTCCCTTCTCAACGCTGCGAGCTACCCTGCTCATTGCAGCCACTACCAGCCAAGCTCAGCAAGTCCTCTGATGCGAAGCCAGAAAGAAAATCCTTTTCCATTGTTTCTAAAAGTGAAAGAAACAGGAACAAATATGGGGGGGGGGTCAACAGAAAACACACACACACACACACACACACACACACACACAAAGGCTGGAGTCAGTGATGGAGCGAGGGATTCTAGGAACAAAGGGGCGTGTCTGTCTCTTCTGGAATCCCATACGGTCACTCCATGGCAGCAGGATGAGTGGGTGGTGAAAGGGCAAATGGCTCGGGGCAAATATTGTGACTATAAGGACACACGCAGCTTTGTCAGTGCCCAGCACACAATCTCACAGAGGGTAGCCACTGCTGAAGTTAGAGCTGTATTACATTCAGAAATAATCATAAGAGCAAGAGCAGTAGTTAGTGTAAAGTGGGTGGGATTAGTAAATGTCCCCATCATAGATACCACACACGCATTTTCTCAAGATCCCTTCCACCAGTCCCCACTGAGTAGCAGCAGAAAGTTATGGAGAAAGGGGAGAAGGGATGGCCTAACCTTAGTTCCAGGGATGGACCATCAACATTGTAGCATAATTGGGGGAATCAGCATATGGCATCTCCCTGACCAAAGGGACTGGTTCATGAAGAGGTAAGTGGCCCCATTCCTGCCAATGAGATGGTAGGGGAGGTTTGTTGGTGGCTTCTGAGAACAAAGGCCTCTTTATCAGAGAGAGCTACTGATGTCCTATTTCTCTCTCTTTCTGTGTATAGAGGCGATGCTTGCAACTGCTGCAGCCATTTTGCCACCATGGAGGAAGCTTCTTTGAGAATGATGCTAACATAAGGAAGGGAGGGAAAGGAGAAAACAACACTGGGTCCTTGATGACATCACTGTCCCATTGATCCTACCTGCCTTGACACCCACACTCCCTGCAGAAACAGCTGCTGATAAATCTCCAATGCATCAAGCATTTTGCATTGTTTTCTATTTTTGACAGCATGAAGCCTCATGACTTGTATGTCAGATTAAGCCTTTTGTTAAGAAGATATAAGCATTGTCATGAGAAACACCAGACTTTGGTTTAAGTTACTGCTCTGCAACTTTCAGACCTATGTAGCCTTATGAATGCATAAACTTCTTCCTGGAAGCTGGTGCTACACAGGTGTGGACTGTTCCATATACGAGCATGCTTGGACACAAAGATTTTTGTGAAGGGCAGTGAGGCTGGGCACAATGCCTCACTCCTGTAATTCCAGCACTCTGGGAGGCTGAGGTGGAAGGATCGCATGAGGCCAGGAGTTCAAGACCAGCCTGGGCAATACAGCAAAACACCATCTTTACAAAAAAAAAAAAAACATAAAAAAAAAAATAGCTGAATGTGGTGGTGCACACCTGTAGTCCCAGCTACTCATGAGGCTGAGGTGGGAGGCCACTTGAGCCCAGGAGTTCGAGGCTGCAGTGAGCCGTGATCACGCCACACAACTGCACTCCAGCCTGGAAGAGAGTGAGACCTTGTCTCTAAAAGTAAAGTAAGATATAAAACTGGGACAATGAATGCTCACCACAAAGTCCCCGTCTCCCTTCTTGGGGGTCCATTGTCCATCACCTCACATCATGTCTCCATCAGGACAGCCTGTCAGCCAGCTCTAGCACCCCTCAGCTCTAAACTACAGTAGAGAGGGAGGACAGACCAGAATGAGGAGTCTCTGGAATAAATTCCCATCTTTCCAAGGGGATTCCTTGCCTCAGAGAGGTTCAGTGAAGCCAGAAAAGGCACTGTGAATGGTGGTGTCTGATCTGCAAGGCAGCCTGAAGCAAGGGTTGAGCCTCATGAGGAGGGGCTGCGGTTTCTGAGTGGCTATAGAAAGTCTTCATTGCCATCTCCTGCTTCCAAGGCAACCCTGATTCGGTTTCCCATTAGAAACACATTGAATCTGTGACTCGAGCTGATCCCATCCTCTCCAATGACAGGCTGTCTACCACCAGATGATAAACAGGAAGTCACTGAGTAAGAGGAGCGTGTCTGTCCATGCCGGAGGGGGTTACCTAACTTGGGAAGGCAGAGCTCCAGTAACCACATCTCATATTGACAATGATGCCTACAGCAATGATGCCTCGCAGGCCTTCTGCAAAGGGTGGCAGAGGAGGACAGCAGTCTCATAGCCTCAATCTTTTTTGGGAAGCAGTAAACCAAACATGCTCTTCTATAGAGACAAGTGCAGCAGCTCTTTTCACATATTCATGTAGAGGATGCACATGTTGTGAACTGAGAAATTGTATCTCGAGTTCTTTCATTTTCAGTTCAGTTTTACTTTACAATAACTGCTGCTCTTGCTACTATTATTATTTCTAAATACAACACAGCTCTAACTTAAGCAGTGCTTACCCTCAGGGAGATTATGTGCTGGACACTGGCAAGGGAATATGTGTTCTAGGAGTCATAATATTTGCCATGCTAAGTATGCTGACCTCATTCCAGGCATGGTTTTGAGTACTTTTTTTTTGCATCTCAACACCTTACTTAACCTTACAACAGCTTTGAGAGCTGGGTGTTGTTATCCTCACTTCTGAAATAAGAAATCAATATCTCAGAATCGAGTCCAGCAACTTGCCAAAGGTCACAGGCTACCTGTCATCTCCGCATAGGACTAGACTGCAGGCAACAATTAGCCCAATGTCAGCCTTAGGACCATCCTGGCAGAATAAAGGTGATCTTGAATATAATGGGAAAAAAGAGAAAAAGAAAAAATAACAATGATGAAGGTGATTATCTCAGGTTCACAGGCTGTGCAGCAGCAGAGCTGGGCCTGGTATCTACCTTCCAGATCCCACTCCAGAGACCTTCCCTTAATATTTTGCTACCTTAATCTCAGAGCACACAGGTTTTTTTCTTTGGCTTAGCTAACATGCTATGTATTTGGCATGATCTTCCCCTCAATGTTTCCATCTGAGACATGGGAGGGAGAGACCTACTTTGTTAAAAGGAAAACACAACAGAAACATCAAAAAGAGATTTTCCCATAGCAAAGGGGGAAAAAACTATAAATAGAGTAAAATGTTAATGGTGAAATCCTGGTGGTGGGTATCTGAGTGTTCACCGTCTAATTGTTTTGATGTTTCTGTATGGTTGAACATTTTCATATACAATGTTGGGGGAGAAACAATGTTTCCAACATCTCAGTGGTACATTAATATTGATAACACCCTCTTGTAGTATCTGAGGGTGATAAGAAGAAAGATCAACGCAACAGCAAGGGCTGTGGTCAAGCTCGATGTGTTCCATGAACCCCTCCAGGGGTGGCCTTCACTGGCTGCCATGTGGCCACTGTGGTCACATCACCTTGCCTGGTCGCCAATCTTCAGGTGTCCCTGCCACTCAGCAGTGTTCCACTTCTGAGACTGTTTCTACTATGATTAAAGGCCTCTGGGCCTGAACTGTCACCAGCAGAGTGATGCGGTGCCAACACAGTGGCCAAGCATATGACAAACATCCATTGTTGACAAGACAACGTCCTGGAGGGGTCAGGCGGGCGGAAGCAGCCCATTCTAGAAGGAAGGCTCCTGTGTGCTGGGTCCTTTGCTCCTGAGACATCCGCACGGTGGAGTCAGAGCATCCCAGCACCTCGCTGTCTCTCAAGCTGCACACTCGTTTCATTTCCTCTTAGAGCTGCAGTGTGACATATCTTCTCATCAGAGGGGCTTGGAGGGCTTCCCCTCAGTAGCAAAGCCATACCAGCAAGATGTCCTCCTGGGAGATCCATGAAATAACTTGGCTCAGAAGCAAATTATCTCTGAGCAGCTCTATTTTCAATCCTTCCTCGAGATATCACTATTACTAGAAAACTTACCTGGCTCTAATTTAATTGTGAAACAAGGCTTGTCCCTGTGCTAATATTAAAATGGAAATCTTCTAGTGAAATGGCTCATTTCTCTGGTGAATTATTGCCAGAAGGAGATAGGGCCTGAATGCAATTTGCTTAAGTGTCTCACAAACCACTCTGATTCCTGAAGACACTGGCCTTATCTTGTGCTTGATCGACCCTGCGCAAGCTGCCTGTCTGCTGCTTGTTCTCTGGAGTTCTCTGAAAAGCCAATTCTTGGTGGAAAAGCCACAGGAAAATGTTCACTCTTATATCTGCCTCATCATTATAGTTTCTTTCTTTTTTTTTTGGAGACAGAGTCTTACTCTATCACCCAGGCTGGAGTGCAGTGGCGCGATCTCGGCTCACTGCAACCTCCACCTCCTGGATTCAAGTGATTTCTTCCACCTCAGCCTCCCGAGTAGCTGGGATTATGGGCATGTGCACCACAACCAGCTAATTTTGTATTTTTATTAGAGACAGGGTTTCACCATATTGGTGAGGCTGGTCTCGAACTGCTGACCTCGTGATCTGCCCACCTTGGCCTCCCAAAGTGCTAGGATTACAGGCGTGAGCCACGGCACTCCACCATCATTATAGTTTCTATTACTATTCCTCTGTATTTCTAATTATCATCTAAAAAGATGCCCAGTGCCCAAAGAAGTTTGCTTTTGCCCAGTTTTCTGGAAAAATGTTCAGAGTGGCTTTTACCAAAAGCTCTCTTCCCCTTGCCTTTGCCCAAAGCCTGGAATGGGGAAGAAGAGCTCATGGGGCGGCAAGAAGAGCTGTGAGGGCAGAGGCAGCAAAGGCGCCCGCCTCCGGGAGCTTGCAGCTGGGCCTCCCCAGGATGGTGGTGCTTGTATCAGCTGTTTACATGAAAACAGGTGAAAAGGGAGGTAAGCCAGTTTAGGAACAGCATTCCAAACAGGAAACTACCTAAGTGCAGGTGCTGCAGAAAACAGAGGTTGATAAAGGCTCACAGCCCCAGGGCTCAGACTCTTACCAGCCTTTAAGAAGCAGGTGAGCTGGGCACAGTGGCGCGTGTGCCTGTAGTTCCAGCTACTCAGGGGACTGAGACGAGAGGACGGCTTACGTGCAGGAGTTTGAGGCTGCTGTGAGCTATGATCTCCCCACTGCATTTTAGCCTGGACAACAGAGGGAGACCCTATCTCTAAAAATATAAAAATCAAAAGAAGCAGTAGAAGGAGTAAACAGGAAAGACTCAAGCTCCCAATGGAAATACACACCATATCCAGGAGTTTGGGGGGCGTTTGGTTGGACTTGGTTTTTATGGACATGAACACACTCTGGTTCTTGCAGGAGTCAAGCTGCTCTGAAAAGAGATATAAGTGAGACTTCTGAATTTCCCTCCAGCACCCAGAAGAAGGTAGGAAACATATCAGGCATTCTTAATTAATTCCTGCAGGAGAACTAAGATAAAAAGATGCTTCCCAACATCATCCTGAGCCCTCCTTGGAGGTACAGCTGGAGGCCGAGACTTGTGTTTTGACACTGAGCCTTTTAGGGATTCAAAGGCACCTCCCTGGTCTCCCCCTGGACCATAAGGATGTGAGAAACCCAAGCACCTGTTCTTGGCTGACCCCAACTGGGAATTTACTGCCCATTCTCCTGGGCCTGATGCTCAGCAGTGCCAGTCTCAGCGGAGTCAACCGTCCGAGAGGAGGATCGATTAAAGAAACCGCTGTTCAGGCTGACTATAAATTTTTTGAAACAGCCCCATCCACAGCTGTAGATGGCTCCGGGCTGCTCACGGAGGCAGGAGAAAGTGACGGTCCCAGCTCCTGGGCTCACCTTATGTGACTCTGTGCCTCCTTTCAGGATTTCTCTTTAAAAACCTATTCTTGCAAATGGTTTTCAAAAAGACCCAGATGAACTTTTTTCAAGTTGGGTCATAGCCATGATACCAGATGAGTCATCAGAAGTCCAAACCTAGGGATCGTTTTGTGGAAGAATATAATTTTGGAACTAGGAAGGTCCTTAGAGAGGGTTCGGTGCAGCAGTCCAACAGAAATATAATGCGAGCCATGAATTCCAGATTTTCTAGCAGACATATTAAAAAGTAAAACCAAACAGGTGACATTAATTTCAATAATATATTCTACCTAACCTGATATATCCAAAATATTATCATTTCAACATGTAATAATTATAAAAACTATTTTATCAGCTTTATCAATACATAGCTTAAGTACCATAAAATTCTTTTCTTTTTTTTTTTGAGACAACGTCTTGCTCTGTTACCTAGGCTGGAGTGCAGTGGCATGATCTCAGCTCACTGCAACCTCTACTTCCTGGATTCAAGTGATTCTCATGCCTCAGCCTCCTAAGCAGCTGGGACTACAGGCGTATGCCACCATGCCCAGCTAATTTTTGTATTTGTTGTAAAGATGGGGTTTCATCATGTTGCCCAGGCTGGTCTTAAACTCCTGGCCTCAAGTGATCTGCCCACCTCGGCCTCCCAAACTGCCGGAATTACAAGCGTGAGCCACTGCATCCAGCCAGTACCATAAAAATTCACCCATGTAACGTGTACAATTAAATGGTTTTTCATATATTTACAGAGTTGTGTAACCATCACCATCATCTAATTTTAGAATATTTTCATCACCCCAAAAAGGCACTTTGCATCCATCAGCAGCCACTCCCTGTTACCCTCTTGACCAGCCCCAGGCAACCATTAAACTGCTTTCTGTCTCTATGGAGCTGCCTGTTCTGAACACGTCATATGAATGGAATTGTACAGTATGTGGGCTTTGCTGAATTGCTTATGAATTCATCATAATGTTTTCAAGATTCATCCATGTTGCAGCATGCATCAGTGCTCCATTCCTTTTCATTGCTACTGTGTAGATAAAAAATTATTATTATTATTATTATTATTATTATTATTAGAGACAGGGTCTCGTTCTATCACCCAGGCTGGAGTGCAGTACCACCATCATAGGTCACTGCAGCCTGGAACTGCTGGGCTCAAGCAATCCTCCAGCCTCAGCCTCCCAAGTAGGCAGGACTACAGACACGTGCCACCATACCCAGCTAATTCTTATTTTTATTTTTTGTAGAGATGGGGTCTCACTATGTTGCCCAGGATGTCTCAAACTTCTGGCCTCAAGTAATCCTCCCTCCTTGGCCTCTTAATGTGCTAGGATTATAGGCATGAACCACTGCACTTGACCGATAAAACGTTACTAATGAGGTATTTTTCATTCTTTTTTGTACTAAGCCCTTAAAAGCCACTGTGCATTTTATACTTACAGCACATCTCATCTAGCAAGCGACATTGCAAGTGCTCGGTTGCCATGTGTGGCTCATGGCTCCCGTATTGGACAGCACAGATCTAGTTCACCTCTTTTTAAGAAACTAAGTATGGCACTGGAAGGACAATGACTTGCCCCAAGGCCACGTGACAGTTAATGACTCCATCTGAGCTTGAACCCAAGCATTCCTGGGACCATCCAGTGGCACCATGCTTCCTCCTCACCCATGCTTTGGGCCACCTGGAGAGGACAAAGATGGAAATCCATCTGGCTAAACAGACATCCATGGAAGTTCACACTTCTCTCTCAACGACACTCCAAATCTTAATCATCTTTGGTTTTCAACCAGGGCACAGGCCCAGTGGGACAAGGATTGGGACAGGCCAGCCACGATCATCCTAAAGAGAGCACCTCTCCATCCTATAGCGGAGGGAATTCTCAACAGCAGCCACCACTGACAGGCAGCAAGAGTTAAACTGATGGGTCACCGTGATAAGCCACTCAACTTCCCTGGGGACTCTTGGCAGAGGAACAATACATACATCTCCTGCTTTGCAGGGTAGCCCTGGAGATGAGGTACAAACACGCCTGGGTAGATGAGGTCTGTTGGGTAATGACAGTCAGTGAACTTCTATCCCTTATAAATAATATTGCCACATAGATCCCCACCCAGTGAATCAAAAGCATTTACTACTTCTGGGAAAGGGCAAGGCAGATGCATACTTCCTTTTGTATACAGTACTGGAAGTAGCTTTAGTCCTAACAATGCTCTGTGAGAGGTATTCTTATTACCTGCATTTAAAGATGAAAGAAGTATGGCACAGAGCGTTTACATAACTTTCTCAAGGTCACAGAGTTAGTAAGTGGTGCAGCCAGCATTTGAACCCAGGCAATCTGGCTCTAGGATGCAGGTTCCTGACCACCATGCTGCCCTGGAGAAACCTGGAACTCCAGGAAACCCTTCCCTGTGAAATCTCATCTTCCTCGGTGGAAGCAAAAGACCTCCCAGCCCATGCTGTGTGTCCTCTGGAATCTCGCCTTCTAGCTCCAGGGAACATGTGTGGCCACCCTAACCAGATTTCCCACACTAGAGGCATGAGTCAGAAAGACAAAAAAAGTTTTCTTCCTTTTGTTCATGAGTTATCATTACTTGTCATCACGCGTGTTATACAAGCCACAAGGGTCTGGATTTATTAAATTGGAAGGAAAGCTGCTGAGTTTGTTGCTGAGGAATGACAGACTCTACAACACTTGGACTCACTGCTTTTGTCCCCAAAACGTGCCTACCCAACCTGAGTGCAGTCTCAGAAATCTGTACCTGAAATGCAGCCTCAGAAATCTTCGCTTGAGGTGGCAAGCAATGTAGTGAGCATGGGGAGGCCACTTCCCCACAGATGCGCTCTTCTCCCCAGCCTCTACTCACTGAACATTCAGTGGAGCCCGTGACTTGTGAGGGAACCCCTGGACCATGTGAGGTGACCTCACAAATGCAGCCAGACTCTGGGGTCCAGTCAGCAGTAGATGGCTGCCTGGGCAATGTCACTCTGTGGGAGCACACTAGGATGGTACAGCCCAGAGGCTACAGTCAGGATGAAGATGGGCACAGGCGTGCTTAGTTTCCTTATACAATGTCATAAAAAATCCCCAATTTCATATAAAGAGCCAGATTTCCAGTTTGTCTTAAAAACCAGAAGACCTGGCAACATGGGCCAGAGTTCATGCCGTGTAAGCCCTGAGGGGAACGTCTACCTCATGTTGGACAGGAAAACCTCCTTTGTGCTCACCACAGCCTCCGCTACTCCCTACTGCCTCCCACTAGGTCCTCTGATTTAGACATGGAACATGCACACTGGACTGGGCCATGGAAGAGGACGGTGTGGCCTGGCTCATCAGGCCGATCAAGCTTGTCAGGTCTTGCTTTGCTGTTTTCATCTCACATGTGAATGCCTCCTTTCTCCGTCTCCTCCAGAAGCTCTTTAAGGACAGGACCATTCCATGCACTTCCCTTCTCTCCTTTCCCTGCCAGACTGGGTTAGGCCCGCAATAGGTTCTCATGCAACATGAGAAGAGCCTATGAGAAACCTGTGAGGACGCGGGTAACAGCGGGGCGACTTCACACAGCCCCTCACTGGTCAACCCCATGCCAAGACCTCAGAAAGCCATGGAGGGTGTATAGATGCAGATCCTACAGGCAAAGATGCTGATGACTCAAAATTAACAACCAGGAAACAATCCGAGAAGCAAATGCCAGAAGCAAATACAGCATGGAAAGAGTTGGGGAAGTCTAGAGGATTCCAATTTGACTGCTCAGAAGAGCTCAGGCCCTGAGGGGAACAGGTATAACGCCTGGCAAGGGCAACATGAGCCTGTGCTGCGCACACCTTCATCAGACCCCAGAGTCTAAAACAATTTCATGCCCCTCTTGAAGCGAAAATGCCCTGAAAATGACAGATTCTTGCAACCAAGCGTGGCAGGTCATTTGCACTCCCTGGTTGAAATTTCCAGGATGTGCCAGGGCCCTGGGACATCCCAACAAACCCCTAGAGAATGTGAGTCTTTAGGTCTGTCCCCTCCCCTACCTACTCCTATAGGAAATGGCAGATGAGACCACCGGCCCAAAGCTGGATGCCTTCTATAAATGATACCATCCCGTCTGTTGCCTGGGGGCACTTAGGAGCAGCAGGATTGCCTAACCCCGTGGGAAGCCCAAGTGTCCAAGAATTGCTCCACAAGTTGCCACATGACCTTGCTTCACTCCAACAGGCGAAGCACCCATTGCGTAATTATATAAATCTAAATGCACCCAAAGCTGTACCATGAGATTGTGAAATCAAGCACCACCTCTTCTATGTGTCTCTTTAGAATTTAGCACAGAGCTAGTGACACATTCATTCTAAACATGCTGACCCCTCCCCCATACTGGAGGCTTCACTGGAGGATCCCAAGAAGTTTATATCATGGGAGTTGTTGAGTAAGATCTGCGGAGTTATTCTCTGCCTAGTTTACACAATCCAGTGAGACAAAGTCACATACAAATGAATGTACTAAGATGACTGAAGGGCAATTGCATGGGGTTTCTGGAACAGGCACCCCCCCATTCCGATTTCAGGCTTTTTTTTTTTAAGCTGAAAGAGAGAGAAAAGAGAACAGATTTGAATATTCACTTATTGGAAAAGATGAAACTGAACCCCTCTGTCAGCTAGCTGATTGCAACAGATGACAGCAATGATTAAAATCAGCTGTCTGGGTTAATTAGCACCTATGACCACAAGTATATTGCTACTCTGTCACCACTATGATTTTTCTTCTTACTCCAAGCCTTGGTGGCAAAAATGTTGCTACCAGCAACTGCTTAGACCCTCACACAGCAAAGGGTCTCTTCAGCACAAAGGTTGTCTGAGTTCATCCCGCCTCCTATCTGCCCCTTCTGCTGTTGAAAGACTGGCTCCATTTCCAAGCTAGTTATTTCGGCTGCAACTCCTCTTTCATCTTCAATTCATGGTTGTCTGGGGTAACATTTGCTCTGGCTAACATGGCCCACTGTGTCAAGAGGAACAATATTTGCCCGAGATGGTTGTAAAAGATAACAAGGAATTTACTAAGAGCTACACACAACACTCTGTGTTGTCTTTGGTGGAATCAACCACCACCATAAATTCCAAATCCATGCTGCTGGGCTGCAACCACTGAGAATGTAGCCTGGCCACAAAGAAAGGCCATCTGTGGTCTATACATCCCATTAGGTGGCGTTCAGGATATACAGAATCTCAGTGATTTTCTAAAGTTAGGACAGTGGGATCAACTTAACTCTGCTCACCATCAGAGAAAGTTACCCAACAGAGCCAGCTAGAGAGCACACAGATACTGGAGGGGCCCCCTTCATGCCCCCTTGGGGACCCCGGCTGCCCTGGTGCAGTGTCCTGATGACAGCTCCTCAACTCCAGGGCTGGAGTCTCCCAGCTCCTCCTGGAGGGCTTTCTGCAGGACCAGCACAGACAAACTGAGAGGCAGATAAGATTTAATTCTAGGAGAGAGGAGGGATGTGAGCAACCCTCAACCTGCAGAGGACTGAATTAGGTGGATCAATACCTGGCTTCCTTGCCTCTCTTGTGGGACAATTCTGAGGCCTGTTCCACAGACTCTCTCAGACCCCAGCTAGGGTTGGGCCCTCGTTGTCCCCTGCAGTGTTCTGCTTAAGAATGCACCTTTATCTGTCCTTCCCCTCACTCTGTTTCATTACCTCATTCTCTCTCTTGTGCTTCATAGGTCACCTCCTTGCACCCAAGTCCTTGTCTGAGTGTGTGCTTCTAGGGGAACCAAACCAAGACACTGGCGAAACAGATAGAATTTAAATTAATAAGTTCTTACTTTTCTTCCCTGTCTGCGGCTTCTTCCACAAGGAATGCTTTAGTGCTCTCTTACTATCCCTAATGTAGAAATAGAGGGCATAAGAAAATGCCAGTATGAGGGAGGGGCACCTCCAATCCAACATCAGTGAGTGGCTACACTGGCCTAAAAGCTGCCCACCAGCATCAGTGCTACCCTAAAATCTCTTTGCTTACATTATCTTCCATTTAGAGGGTGAGCTGGGTTTTCCATTCTGAGCAGCGTTCATGGGCAGCTGCATGACAAAAGGGAGGTTGAATACATAGGTTATCAATTAGTGATGTCTGTAATGGTACCAGAATGGAAGAGTGGTGGCTGGCATGTCAGGCATTTGCAATCATTTATATATGGAAAAGTATAATGATTTTGGAATCGGACAAACTAAAAAGTCAAAATTCAGCTCTAACATCAAACAGAAGTAAGATCTTGGGCATCTTAATTTACCTGTCTAGGCCTCAGTTTCCTCAACTGTGAAAATGCAGATAACAATTTCCATCCTATAAGGCCATTATGAGGATTGTGGATGATGATATGTGAAAGTCCCTGGCACACTCCCAGATCTATAAACGTTTGGTTCCCTTCACCACTGGGAGCCAGGGAGCTCCCTTATAAAAAGTGTTTTGGATTTCTTAAGCAAACACATTATTTGCCAAAACTACTTAATATATTTAATGGCAAAGAATCTCAAAAGGATTAAAAAATTTTTAAAAAGCTCTAAAACTATGAACAGAGCTCTCTCTCTGGCCACACCTCTCTTCTGGTTGAAGTAGTTTTTCAGTGGAATTTAATGCTCCAGGCAAAGACATCTGATTCTAAATAAACTCTAACACACCCTTCAGAGTATGGTAATTCTCAGGTCAATTAAAAACACTGAAGAAAGAAGATGCTGAGAAATAGGACTGGCTTTAATGAAACATGCTTTGAATAATTAACCAGCAACTATGCAAGTTTAGACTGCATCCATTAGCTGATTGTTCTGTTTAGAAAGGGACTGCCCCATTTGGCATGCCAGGACGGGGACTGTATCCCAACCAGAGGAACCTGATGCTCCTGACAGTATGTGTATCCCAGCAATCAAGATAGTGGAAATTTGTGCAAGTGAGAAGTAACTTTAAAACCTTGTGCAAATTGTATAAGCAGTGGTTTGGAAAATATGCTGGAAAGTTAGCTGGCAAAAGCCAAAAATGACAGCAATTTAAGGCACTGGAAATTGCCAGCAAATATGCCAGCACCCAGCACTGAGCTCAGCACAGCGTGGACACTGCACACATGGCTGTTGAATGACTGAATGACTGCCGATCCCTGCACATCTCCTCTGCACACTTGGAATGCTCAGAAGACAGCATGTGAGGACTGCAAATAGGAAAGATAGTCTTTCAGATCAGTCAAAAGACAAGAGACAAAGACTCCTCCAAGGAACAACTGTCTGAAAATGCTAAGCATAGGCAGTCTTCACTTGGCATAGTGCTGTAGGCATTAATTCAGTGCCCCAATAACACCATCCAAGTTTCAGTTAGCACGGTATATTAACTGTGAGTAATTGCTAAAAGTGTAAATTTCACCCCTAATGCTTCAGTCCACAAATCACCATGCAATTAATATGTGCACCATGATCCATGACTAACATGCTGATTTTTTTTCAAAGTGAGTCACCAGGGGTCACTCTGCATCAGTTACTCAGTCCACCAACAGATAGCAAATCGTGAAGTCTTGTTGCCTTCCTGTCTCCCAGCGATAAACCCATTTTACAAGACAGAAGACCAAAAGAAACAACTGGCCAACAAGATGAGATGAAAGTGAAGCAAAGAAATGAAACGTGTTCACGCCGGAAATGAAATGTGAATGGAATATAAATGGAGCTAGAGAAGATGCAGCTGACCGTGGGGATGTTGACACTCCTGAGGTACAGACACTCCAGATTTGGAGACACAGGAATTAGTGAAGACAAACAACACAAATGAAGAAAGTGGTCTTGAGGAAAAGGATGATGTCTTAAAGAAATGCTTGAAGATATTTCATGACACTGAGAGCACAAAAGATAAGATGTTGGAAGCTGAGCCAAACTTAGAAAGGAGTACGGAAGGTTGCCAGGGCTTAGGAAAGATACTCGCTCCACATCATAAGCACTGTTCAAACTACTCTTGGTAAGTTTGTTTTACAAAGAAATAAAACACTTTGGTTCTCAAAATTATAATGGCTTTTCAACTGGACATTGATAAATTGTAATTGGATCTATTTGTGAGATACAAAGTGATGCTGTGATCTACCTATACAATGTAGAATGACTGGATCAAGCTAATTAACATATTTGTTATCTCAAATACTTATCATTTATTCCTCCTGTCCAACTGAAGCTTCATATCCTTGGACCAACATCTGCCCATTCCTTCCACTCACCAGCCTCTGGAAACCATTATTCTGTTCCCTGCTTCTATGTGTCTGGTTATTTTAGATTCCACATATGAGATCATGCGGTATTTGTCTTTCTGTGCCTGGCTAATTTCACTTAGCACAATATCCTCTAGGTTCAACCATGTTGTCACAACTGACATCATCTTTCAAGTCTGAATAGTACTCCATTGTGTATATACACCACCTTCTCTTTAGCCATTCATCTGTCGATGGACGCTTCGGTTGCTGCCGTATCTTGGCTATTGTGAATAGTGCCGCAACAGGCATGGGAATGTCGATATCCCTTCAACATACCTATTTCAAAGTCTTTGGATGTATACCCAGAAGTGGAGCTGCTGGATCATATAGTAACCCTACTTTCAGTTTTTTGAGGAAGCTTCATACTGTTTTCCATAATGGCTGTATTAATTTACATTTCCGCCAAAAGGGTACTAGGGTTCCCTTTTCTCCATGCCAATATTTCTAATGTTCTGTTAAATGTACTGACTAAATATTAGTTTTACTATTTTCCATTTTACTATGCTTTATAACCAATAATAAGAGAGTTTTTAAAGATTTGAGAAAAAATGTTAAAGTTTACAAAACTGTCATCTTTTTAAATTAATTATTTAGATCATATTGCACATTTTCAGCTTACATGGTAATGTTTACAATTCTGTACTACTGCAGCATGATGAACGGGATGCGGGGCACACAGAATTCTCTTTGAAAGTAGAAAAGAAATGGCAAAACCTTGCCTAGAGGTTGGTTCTGACGTCTGGCTCCAACAAAGAGGCAACGTGGCAGAAACATGGTAGATTTTCTCCAAGCCCTCCACCTTGTTTTTTTGTTTGTTTGTTTGTTTTCTATTTTTTGGAATATATCATGCTCTGGAACAAAAATGGACTGAAAAATAAGAAACAACAAACCTATGTAGGCTTTATAAAGCTTTACCATTTAGCAAGTTGTCTTTTAAAGGATGGGTTTCTCCATGGAATACTCTCAATCACCTAAGGTAGAGGACACACTTATCTCACTTATTTACAAAGGAGGAAACTGAGGCTGAGAGAAAATTAAGCACTAACCCCAAACCACACAATTAGGAATTGGAGGACCTACAACAGTGTCATCAAATAGATATAAAACATCTAAAAAGCAAATCACATATGTAACTTTAAATTTTCTAGTGTTCACATTTTAGAAGTTTTCTAAAAGAAATTAAGTGTAGTAACTTTTAATTAACCCAATATATCAAAAATATTATCAATGAAGCATGTTCTCAATATACAATTAATAAGGAAATAGTCACATTCTTTTGTACGAAGTCTTCAAAATCTGATGAGCATTTATACCTAAGGCACATGTCAATTCCACATTTCAAGTTGCTCCATCAGCTACACGTGATTGTTGGCTACCAAACCAGAGAGAATTGGGAACTGTCTTCTGCCTCTAGAAATGAGCATTTCAGTGGCTATGAGCCTCATATTTTTATCCACAACATTACTACCTCAGGATTACACCCTTTCCTCCAAAAGAGTTTTCTGAGAAAGTCATAGATCACTAAAAAGAGCGGAAGACATTTCAGAAATAGGATTTAAAATTTTTTTCTCCATAATTTTCTTTTAGTCAAAAAAATATTATGCAAAGCAACTGGGGTTACAAGTAACTTTGGCGAGGGTAGGTAGGAGGGTGGGCATAAGTTGCACACAGAATTCTTTCTGTACCTAAAATGGAAGGCTCACTCATCAGGCAATGCCCCATTGAGCCATCAGAGAGCCTAGTGGGGTCATTGGCCCTGCTTTCTAAATGCTACGTACTTTTCTATTCACGACTGACGTGTACATATGGAACTGATTTTTGTTTCTAACTCTAATCATCGAATTTATATTCTCTTTTTTATTTAAAAAACGTATTTATAAACAAATGTACTTCTTATGTTGAAATGCTTTTACTTTCCTTTTATGACTTATTACACTGATTATAACCACAAGTAAAATATTGATTAAAAGGGATGATAATGATCACTCTTGCCTGTTCCTGATTTTAAAGGAATGCTTTTATTATTTCTTAATTGATAATTATATTTACTTTCAGGTTTTGATAAATACTCTTTACTCCCTACTAGCCCTGCTTTGCAGACAACAAGACAGAGACAGAGATAGAGATAGAGATAGATAGAGATGGAGATAGAGATAGAGAAAGAGATACAGATAGAGATAGAAGACAGAGATAGAGGGAGAGAGAGACAAAGAATAGGCTCAAATTTTAAAAATGTTTTTCTGCATCTATTGAAATAATCCCGTTCTTTTTTATCTGTTCATGAGATAAATTACATCATAGATTAAAATAAACATACTTTAAACTACTGATCAAAACTTTTAGTGTTATACATCTCTTCACATTTTCGATTTCTTGGTCAGTCATGTTGTTATATTTTTCTAGAAAAAATGTCAGTCTCATCTGAGTTGCCTAATATGTTGGTTAAGAGTCACTTTATCTTTTTAATAATCTCTGCTATAGCTGTACCTATATCCTCCTTTTCTTGTCTAACATCATTCATTTTTGCTGATCAAGCTTGTCAAAGAATCTGTGTATTTTACTGTTGTTCATAATGAACAAAACTTCAGTTTTGACCATTCTACTGATAATAGCTGTTTCCTATTTCATTGATTCTACTCATATATATTATTTCCTTCCTTCTAATTTGTTTAGGTTTATTATTCTTTCTTCTAACTTATCACACTGAATAATTAGCATATTTAATTTTAGTCTTCCTTTATTGTGATATAATAAAGCATAAGATAATATATGCAATATTCAACATAAGGCTATGTATGTCTCTCTGTAGTCAAATAATTTAACTGGTGTGATATTGATTCAATGACATTTTTTGAGACTTGTGTTATGGTCACGTACAACGTGAATTCTTACACGTTTTATTCTTAGATATTTTGGAAAATATTATGCTATATTGTTGACAGTAAAGTTCTATATATGTCCATCAAATCAAACCATTGTTCAAATCTTCTATACCTTAAAGACTTTTTTATTGTTTGATCTTTCAGTTACCAAAAAATTGTATTAAAATCTCTCAATCTGATTATAAATTTGTCATTTTAAAAAATTTCTTGTTTCTTCTTATATCTTCAGTTTCTGGCGAAGTTTTTTTTTGACATGTTGAGACTATGTTATTAAATGTTTGGAAGTTTTAAATTGTTTTATCTTCCCAGTAAACTGTACCATTTACCATTAAAATTACCATTAGCATTAAAATTGTCTCAAATAATAATGTTTTGCTCTTAAATCAACTTTATTGGATAGTAATATCCAACCTAATCCAATGGCGTCTTTTGGTTACTGTTTGCCTACTACATATTTTTCCATTCTTTTATTTTCAACCATTTGTGCCTTTGTGTTGTGAATGTATTATCTTAGTAATTCTCCATAAATTTTAACATAAACATTTCATTTAATAAAATTAAATTTCACTCTATATTGACTCTCTTCTTCAAAAATACAGGGACTTAAAATGTCATAATTCTGATCACCAACTCAAATTGATCATACTTATGTAGTCATTATTGCTTTATACAGTCTGAAATATTTAAAATATCTTTTTATATAAATATTCATGAATATTATTATTTGAAGTTATTTAGAGTTCATTTCTACTGAGAATTTCAGAGAAAATTTCCATTCTTCTTCTAGGAATCCTGCAGTGATGACCGGTGTGAACCCTATTACTATAATATGTTAATTTCTTGGCATGACGTTTCCAGGACCATGAAATTAGTATAAAGAACTCCAAACCCACTTGGGGCAGGTCCACGATAAGATATTTTTTAAGAAGATTCCCCCAGCCCCACCTAGAACCCAGATCAAAAGAGACAAACTTTCTAGCATTTTATTTTGTGAGAAGCGGATTTACCATACAGTCCCCTGTTCACTAATCAAAAGGCTCCTCTTTCATGGCAGGGTCACAGATCCAATTCCCGATGCAGTAGTAGGTGACAACATGCTCCTTGGGTATTCAGCTTCCTCTTTATTTACAGCTCCAAGGATATCTCTCACCTGCTTCTAAGTTCAGCTCTGCTGTGATATTATCCAGCATTTCCTGTTGTTTTGGATCAGGAGGATTTTCAGGTTATCTTGTCTATTGGACATCACAAAGCAGTCACAATGACCTTTAGAAAAGGCTTACCTGATCCTGTCATTGCTTTCCTGCTTAAACCCTTCAAAGACTCGCCTCTGCCCTGAGGATAGACACCTGAATTCCTATTGCAACTTCACATTGCCGGCCTGCCACTGCCTTCTCCCACCTCACCTCGCTCTAGCAACAGGCCTTTCATGCTCAGTCTCTCTGACATGCCATGCCTCCAACCACCCCATAGACTTGGCCAACGCTGGGACTTTGCCTGGTAAATTCTCCCCTCCACCTCGCCTTGATGTATGTCATGTCTCTTCATTCCTCAGATGCCGTGTCTGGCCATAGAGGCTGATGTCCAGTTCCCCACTGCATGTTCTCACCACACCTTCTTTCTAGTACTTATTGCAGTTTATGATTAGTTGCTTAACAGTGTGAGTATCTAACGGATGTCTGTCTTCCCAGAAGCCTCTCGGCATTGTAGCCCTACCAGGCAGGTCAGCACCTGGCTCACGGTATCTACTCATAAGGCACTAAAGGAATGCTCATTGAATTAAGATGAATGTAGAAGTTATTAGGATGACCCCTTGATGAAGGGATAAAGGCCTGGATTATGGCTTGACAATGGAACGAGAGGAAAAGTCAGATAGGAGAGAGATTGAGAAAAAAGAATTGACAATGCTTGGTAATCGTCAAACAATTGGATGACAGAATACGTTTAAAAGGGAGCTATATTTCATTGGAAGATATTTGATTAGCTACATTTCAGCCACTCTGAGTATCGCGTGTAAGAACATTCAGGTGGAAACCTCCAGTGGTTGTGGGGAATACTGGAATCATGCTCGGGAGCAGAATGAAGACCATAGTCATCTGAATCAAGGTGGGTGGCTGATTTTCGACATGGGGATTCAGTTCTTGGGGAAGGCTCTGGGGAGAGAGGAGCGTGGTGCCTGGGGCTGCGTCCTCGGAACCAAAGGGAGGAAAGAAGAAGGGGCCAGAAAAAGACACAGGAAGCAGCCCTACCAGATGAGAAACAGGGACTGTAAGAGGGTTAAGGAAATGAGGGATAGGTTTCCAACAGAAGAGCTGAGTCCACAATGTCAAAGGCTGCAGAGAGGTCAAGAAGAACTATTTCCACATTACACCAGAAGAAGCTATGCAAGTTCAATTCTGCCATGAATTACCTACTCCTTCCCATGTTCTCCTGTACATTTTTTCAGGATAACTTTAGAAAGACAGACAAGATAGAGGCATCTACCCTGTGGGGTCCTTCTGAACTAGAAAAAATGTTAACTTCCATTAAATCACTCTAGAAGTTCTCAGAGATTCAAACATAATGCTTGAAGAAATTCGCAGTTATTTTGGAGAAGTTGTGTTCTGGAATTATCTAGATGTTTCTGAATGTGTCTTATTCCCTCACCTCCTGCAGCCCACCCCATAACAGTTGTGCTTTGGAAACTTCTGTGTTGTTTGAGCTATTTTATTCTGGTCACAGACTCATTATTCCAATGTTATTCATATCCCCAGTATCTTACAAATAATATACATCAATCTTATAAATCATACTTTCTACTCATTAATATATGTCTCAGGAAATCACCTGGGATAATTTCAGTAACTCTTAGAGTTATTTGGAGAGTAAAAGCCCTACCTAAAATTTAATATAATAAAAACAGACATAAAACATCTCAAATAAAAAAGAAACTTTTGTTATCGCTTATATATTTTAAAGAGACAGACACTTTCTGAACAAGTTTAATGATAAAAATATTGAACTTTACTAAGAAGAGAAAAGGAAAAAAATGTGGTTCAATAGGAAATTATGCATTGTTTACAGCACACCTTCCAGATTATTCTTACTTTTCATTGCATTTGAGCTCTTTTACAACTCTGTAAATTGACAGTGATGCAAAATAAATGCAAATTTTGTCTAGTAGGTTCAATTGACTTCTCTCCCCTACTATGAAAGAAACCAATTTTGCCCCCATTTGCATATTCATTTCAATACTCCTGATCTATACTTGTGTCCATTCTTTGGATTCTCCTTTGAAATGTCTATAACATCTTACCAGTTTCCTCATTCATAATGAGTTAAAGAAAATCTTCAACACATGTTTATTTTATATCTGTAGAAAGCTCATGATTAACCATTTCTTTAAATTATTACTTAACTAGGGACGCAAACTTGCCCCGTGAATTTAGAGACAACTGACAACTGCCCTGTACTTTCAGATTACAGCCATGTGTGGAAAACATCAGCTGCAATCCCAGCTTCTTTCAGTACAGCCTTGGGAAAAGAGTAAAGAATTGCTTCCTCCCACAACCCAAACCTCTATCATCCAAACCTCAATCTATATGGGACATCTCAAATGCAATATGAGCAAAACTGACCTAATCCCACACCTGCCCATTGACTTAATGAATAAAGGAATGAGGTGAAACACCTACAAAACCTGGGGCTTCTATTTATTCCCATCAGGGCCCATGCAGCCCGGCTCCAGCTTAAGCCAAGGCCCCTCCCTCTGAGTCCTAAATTAATCTTCCTCTTGGAGCTGGGTCTCCAGTATGCCCATTCACAATCCCACCCCTCACCTCACCTCCTCCGCCTTTTCCAGGAAATTCTTTGAGTTATTATTCTCAAAACTTAACATTCTATTGAGATGAGAGTCCATGATGGAGATCTGATAGCATTGAGGCACAGAGAGATGTGCTGGAGCCAGTCACTTTTTCCAAAGCACCAGTCCTGGGACCTTGAAGGTATAACTGGGTCAATCAAAGGGAACCATTCAGACTCGCTGCCCGATGGGATCAAGTTCACTTATTATTCAGCATTTCTACAGCCCTCAACATTCATTTCTCAGTACCCTTTTCCCAGAGACGCAACGGGCAGCCATTTTGCAGTAAAATGACCCCCATTGTCAGGGGAAGCTGATTCACTATTCATCACGATTGCCCTCAATGACAGCTGAGTGTGCCAGAGTTCTTGAATTCAGAGCCACCAGCCTGGAAGGAGCATCTCTAACTCAGCCAAGAAGAAACTGAGCCGAAGACACCATTGTCTGTCCACAAGCACCACTGACGCAGACTGAAGTGCTAGTTATAAATCATTCTCATCTACTTGTCAATGCTGGCTTTGGGAAACGCCCCGGGCACGCACGGTTAATCTACTTACAAGTACTTTTCAATTTCTGAAAAGAATTCAGACCTGGCAGGGCTACCCCAGCCAAAGCGAGACTGGGTGAGATTCTCCTAATCAATAGGCCCACTGCAAGAATGGAGAAATGGAGAAACTGAGTGGCCTGAAAAGGGACAGGCCATCCTGAGAAAAGCATCCCCGGCCTGAGAAGAGATGCCTGGGGAGTGAGGGGTGGACAGCTCTGAGCTACATGGGGCGCTCCCAAGCCCCAAGTATTGTGTGCACAAACCCTGGGGCCTCAAAGCACATGGACGAAGCAGGAACACATGGCTGAGCAGAAATGCCATCCAGAAAGAATCTTGGACAGGTCTGAGACAGGCACGCCTCCCCACACCTCTGGATACCCCCGTCCGTGTCCTACCCTAACAGCCACATTTCCGCTGCTCCACTTTGCCCACTGGCATGGTCTTTTTGGACATGGTTGGTTTGCTTTCCCCCAATCTACTGCAAGATCCCTGCAGGGCTGGAGAGACTTATTCAAACAGTAGGATCTAAATCTAGACCAACCCTCTTCACCGGGACAGGCTGAGAGGTGGTAGCCCATGGCCAGCCAGGTTCACAGGTGGGAGGCATGGCACTTGCTGCCAATGCCTGCAGATACCCTCGCCGGCCATGCACCCTGCTGCTGTGAGCTCTGGTTGCTCCTGGCTCTCAGCTTCCCCCATGTCCAGAGAAGCTGCCTTGCTTAGGAGTCACACATTTCCCCTGCCCCATGCGAGGGGCAGCCAGGGGCTAGTGAGTGGCTGACTGGGTCTATAAAAAGTGGTCCCTTTGACCCAAGATAAGATCAACTGTGTGATGTTGCTGTGCTCCAGAGCACCCTGTGGGATCAGCCAAACCCAAGCAGAGACAACATCCCAACCCAACCTTCATCCCCAGCCTATCCTCTTTCCCTCCCTCAATTACTCACCTGCCCACAAATCAGGCTCGCTAACCAGAGACAGTGGGTGACCCACAGAAGGAGGTTTGAGATTCCCTTTTCATTTCCACCTTCACAAGAGAGATGAGTTACTGCAGCAGCACCTCCTCTGGCTTTCCTGGCTTCCTGAGCCTGTCTGCACATACAGAGTTTTGTCCACTCTGAAGAGAGTTTTACTATCCCTGGAGTTCCCTGTCACTTAGAATTTGGAAACTCCTGGAAGGAGAAAACTGCTTTTACAATGCAAACTCACATTCAGAGCTACTTCTTCTTCTAGAAGTAGGACAGTGTGGTATTGAGGGTCTGCATGTTATTTCAAAGCAACAGGAACCTCAGATGTACACCATTGAGGCTGCAATGGCTCACAAGAACATCACGAGCCTCTAGTTTCAGACACAGTTAGATAAACTCTAGTAGTCACAGCAGTTGTTGCAGTGTGACCCGAAGCCCCACTGGCAGTCATGTGGGTCTATGATGATTTTCAGTGGGAAAACAAAAAAAAATGAATGCTTTATTAATAAAGCTTTACTAGTCAACAGAATTTTCTAAGACATTGGCCATTTGGAAGAAGCTAACAGAAGGAGGTATCAAAACCACCATGTTCAACCTGGTTAAACTGATCTCTGTTAGGCCCTTGGGGTTGGGCAGCCTGCAAGAAGACAGAAGAGACTCAGGACAACCGCAGATTGTGCTTCTCCCACACTACAGACCATGGGGTCCCATACAGTCCAACGAGGGCCATAGAACTGTGAGGGCAGCTTCCCAGCCCTGGACTAGTGCCAAGGCTGCCCACAGGGCCCCTGGGTTGTGTCAGGCAGTTTCCTCACCCATGCCTCCACTCCCCCCACTTCTCAAAGGCAAAGCCATCGAGGGGGACCTTTGAGATCCCTCAGGCTGGGAGCCAGGACCCTTGGGGTGAAAACAATGTGATAGGGTTGTGTGGATCAAATCGGTTACCTGCTAATATGACACACCTCTCCAGCCCTGAAGACATGCAACTGATGCGTGTCCAAGCTCCTCTGCCACGCCCAGCTGAACTGAATGGAGGAAGGAAGGGTCAGCCACCCTGGGGTCACCATCCTCTGATGGGCTAACAAATGTCTCGAGGAAGTACCCTCTTCTCCAACAGCACCCAGTGCCTCTTGTGTCCAGCTGGCCCCTTCCAGTTGCCCGTGCAGGTCCTCAGGTAAGCAGCAAGCCCTGTTCCCCATCTCCTAGCCCACCTGTGGGAGACAGCCTCAGGGGTGCCTGGAGAGGCTGCTGGCAGTGGGATCCCCAGCTGCAGGAGGTGGCACTAGAAAGGCAATGCACTATTTAGAAAACTCATCACCTGTTGCTTTTATCTGAGGGTACTGGGGCTGTTTCTCCTGTTGTGCTTCATACGGGCTTAGGCATCTCAAACACTGTGCAAGGAGCATAAGAGAGGGATAGGGCTGTCTCTAGGCCTGGCCCCAGACACAGTAATTTTGGAAAGACTCATTCTTACTCTGTGTTGTTTTTTTTTTTTTTTTTTTTTAAAAATAAGCTTTTCTCAAAGAGCTCCAGTGATTGCATCACACTTCCTCCAGTGTAACTAACACTTTTCCCCACACTGTGATTCCCGACTGCATCCTAACCTTAGGAGTGGGTCCTCCCAAGAATTTGGCGGGTGTGTGTGTGTGCATGCGCCCATGTGTGTGCTGGGTGAGGGATGGGAATAAAACTCCTTTTTTTGGGTGAAATGGAGGGGAGAAGGGAAAGAGAAGGACAGGAGAAGGAGAAAGATCAATAGTAATACTGATGATCATTGTAGTCATTGTTGAAACAATCAGCCTCCAGAGGGCAGGAGGTGTGTCTTCGGTGTGTCTTGTCTGGCCATCCCCTTTGCATGCTGCAGAGACCCAACACCAGACCAGGGCGGGGACCAGGATGCCAGGGCACTGGCGACTGCTCCCTCCCTATGGTTACGACTCTCTCTTGGTCTCTTGGCTGTGGGTTGCCAATGAGCACTTTCAATCCAATAAACGTGACTGTGAAGTTCAAACCCAAGCATCCACTTTGCTTTAAAATCGAAGTTACACTTTAAATAGGTACGTCCATGTTGGAAAACTGTTTATTAGGATCTACTGCAGCCGAACATAGCATCCCCTCAGGCCCTGCCATTCCACTCTGGAGTATACGCCAGATCGAAATGCATGCAAGTGATGGTGGAAAGGCATGAACAAGAATGTTCTGAGCTGCACAGCTCGTTATAGATGAACAGTGGAAATCACACAAATGTCCATCAGTTCTCACAATAAAACTGTGAACGGCAACAATAATGAATAACCTACAACTAGACATGACGACATGGATGAATCTCACAAGCATAACATTCAGCAAGAGAACAGACACACAGATGACAAATGGCACAAGAACAGGCAGAGCTGCTCTCTGCTGTTAGAAGCTGGGACAGTGGTCACTCTTGTGGGGGGTGACTTGGAAGGACCATGTGCAGGTTTCAAGGGTGCAGATCCTGCTCTGTTTCTTAATCTGGCGGCTGCTGTCTAGTTAGTGAAAATTCATCAAGCTATATATACTTATGATAGATACCCTTTTCTGTACATATATTGAACTTTAAAAAAAGTTTTAAAAAAAGTAACAAAATGAATCACATTCTCTCTGCACCAAAACCATCTTTGTCACTTCCTATTTGGGTTGAAAATAGAAAAGGCAGCAGGAAAATGTTACAGCCGCTCAGGCACCCGTAAAATCGACTGAAAGTAAAACCGACAGACGCGAAACTCAGGCCCAGGCTTAAATCAGAAGGCGAGGTGGAGACTGCGAGGAAAGAGGGGGAGCAGGCTGGGATTTGATGAGAAGGAGGCCAAACCAAGAGCCCCTCATGAGAGCTGCATATCTCTCCTGCTCAATTTCCTTCTCGCCAAGAGTGAATCTCAATCCAGCTGAATTCAGCCACAGGTCAATGCTCATGCTATTGTCCATTCAATGATGACGCAGGAGAAGAGACAGGTCCTATGCATGGAGAGCAGGGGAAGGATCAGGTCAGAGCCCAGATTCCAGCCTGGCCCGGCTGGTGTTTGGTTGTCTCAGAGAGTCTGGACCCAAGCTGAGCTAGCACATGACGGGAACAGATGCTGAACCCAGAAAGCACAGATACCCATGACTTGAAAGGGACAGCACACCAGGCCTTCTCAGAAGGTAATTCTCATGAAATCCCTTCTCAGGATGACTTACAGATGGCAAAGCAGGTGAAGATGGGCAGCTGAGGCAGGGGAAGAGCAGATGGCCAGCCGGCTAACCAAATCCAGATGCACGACCCTGCCATCCACACCAGACACTGACCCCCGCCTGCAGGCCCAGGAGCACCAGGTGCCGAGATTCCACCCAACTTCTTTTTCCATGGCAGAAGGAACTTCAGAAGGAAAGGAAAATGGATGAACATCCGCAGTTTCCGAAACCTAGAGGGTCTCTAAACTCAAAATGTGAAGAATCCTAATGAAACAGAGCTAATCAAATGTTTGTTGTGTTGCCATAATTTCTCATCATCATCATTTCAGGCCAAGCGCTAAATAGTGTAATGAATATCACATTTTAAAGTTCGTTGCAAGGCTTGGAAGTGTCCAGAGCTTAGGTAGTTCCTTGGAGAATAACAGCCCAGAAAATAAGAGGGAAACGCTACCGAAAAATAAAGAGTGAGGTTTATAAACATGAGCCACCATCCCCAAGGGACACTCCCTCACTCCATCTCCACACTTGCATCCCTCTCTCTCTGTGGGTTTCTGTCACAGCTGTTGACCTTTCAATATGCCCTTGTGCTCATGTTAAGTTTGTTTGTTTTTTGTTTGTTTTGTTTTGTTTTTGAGACAGGGTCTCACTTTTTCACCCAGGCTGGAGTGAAGTGGCGCAATCATAGTTTACTGCAGCCTCAAATGCCTGGGCTCAAATGATGCTCCCTCCTCAGCCTCCCCAGTGGCTGGGAATACAGGCATGCACCACCATGCCTGGCCAATTTTTGCAAATTTTTTTGTAGAGTTGGGGCCTTGCTATGTTGCCAAGGCTGATCTCAAGCTCTTGGCCTCAAGCAATCCTCCCACCCCAGCCTTCCGAAGTGCTAGGATTATAGGCATGAGCCACCATGACAAGCCTGCTTATTTTTTCTCTAAAACTAGCGTAGAGTGGAGGATAGAAGCATACTATGATATATGGGCCGGTATATCAACCCCCTGGGAGGGACAGAGACTCCAAGCTTCTCCAGGAAGGCACTGCTGGCTTCCCCGTGAGCTCTCTTGTGGAATTAACCCATATCACTCACTATCAACACCCCTTGCACACTCCCACACTGCTCTTTAGGGGCACTTCACAGGTGGCAAGAGAGTCCTTTGACTGTACATGCCCGTTCTCCCTACTTGACTCTAGGTGCCTTCAAAGCAAGGACTGTGTTCCATATGCTATTTAGACCCATATGTTACCAACAGAGCGTGGCTCCCCAATAAAAGTTGGTTGAATTATATCAAATTAAATTATGAATAAATTCAAAAACAGAAAAATTCGCCATGAGATAGAAGAAGGGGTCAGGACATTGGAGTCAAATTAGGCCTTGAAATTTGACTCATACGTGAGCACTTCACAAGTGTTCAAAAAAAGAGCGAAACTATTTCTTCATTGGGTTTGTCACCCAGCGTTCATGCTGTTAAACGCATTTATGATCCATATGCACCTTGACCTTGAAGAATATGGACTGGCTCTTCACCTTGAAGGTAGGCTGGAGCAGAAATCTGGAGGCTCCAGGTGCAGGCTGCAGGGCTCAGCTGCACCTTGTAGGTAATGGAGAAACTGGGACATACGAATGGATGTTCTGCAGGGGATGCACCTGCCAGCATCTCAAAGCTACTGCAGGAAGCCCAGTCCATGTGATGTGCTGGAACAGTCAGGAGGAAGGGGTTGGGGTCTAGAGGGCCAGACAGGTAAGGAGCCAGAAGGTGCAAGTATAAGATGTCAAGATCTGGACTTGAGGGGAGATGAGGTGACAGTCCAGATGAGGGGCCATGGGAGAGACGCTGTGAAGGAGCTAGTACAGAGACTCAGCTTCCCAGATGCTGCTCTGATGAAGACACAGGAATTCATAAGACTCAGGTACTCAGCCTAGGTGTGTAAATAGGAAAGGACCCTAGTGTAGGAGGTAAGTCCATGAGTTTTGCTTTAGATCAAGGCGGAGCACCTGAGTGACAATAAATGTTTCTCCTTGCATCATACAGGGACCCAGAGCCGCAGCTAGTCCTTGGTACAAACTGGAGACAGCACCACCCTACCTCACCTTACTTCTGCACTGGGTAGGGGCATAGGCAGGGAAGATGAGTGGGTAGCACCTTCATGCACATTTGAAAAAGGAAGTTCTTGCTCCAAGCAGCTATAGCTCCAGGCCAGGGTCTCAGTCCCACTCAAACATAAGCAGACATCCCATGCAGGGCATGCCTTGTGCCACCACATTAAATGGCTCTGATAGAGCACTATTGAGCTTCAAAGGACAGTAGAGGATATAAGAAATGAGTAAAGTATCCTTGGGTAGAAAATAGCCGGAGTGGGCACGTTAACTGCTCAGCAGCATTTAAGTCAGTGTGTGAGAGTTTACAATGTGGAAACAATGCCAACAGCTTCTACACAGTCACACCGTATTCCAGGCCAGTGCCAGCTAAGGCTGGAGGAACAGAGAGAATTCATGACACCTTCTCCTGGGAACAGATGATTATAAGGAGTGTCTGTGACCACAGGGCTGGAAATCAAAACCCAGGGCCAACCATCAAAATAATAAGTACTGTGCAACAGAAATGATAGCCATTATCATAGGTGCTGTTCCTCTTCCCAGACCCTTTAGAAATACCTTCTGTTCACCTTCTTCTCATGGCCTCATTTCTTCAGAGCACACACCAATCACATCACGGTGCTCCTGTGCACCTGCAGCTCCCTCTGAAGTCAGCAAAGCCACCATCCATGGGAGACTCAGGAGTTAAGTCTGGAGTAGTAAGGAAGCTGGATCCCATCTCATAAGGAAAGGAAACCCATCCTCCTTTCTACCCCAAGAAGGTCTGCATTTTTCTCTCTCGATATTGCTAGGCTCTCAATAAAGTAGCCTGTGCTTCACTAGCATAGAAGGGTCTCAATCTTGGCATTTCATCTGAAGTGCAGTCATGCAAGGAGTGAACCATATGCTTGAGTGTGTGACCATGTGCTGAGGGCAAAATCACAGCACCTCCTGGCTGCCCTGTTTCACAGCAGTGCTTCTCAAACTTCTCTTTCACAGGCAATATATGTCAGCTTCGTTAAGCAAACTTTCCTGGGTCTCATCCTCCGAGGCTCCCATTCAGCAGGTTGGGGAGGGGCCCATGATTCTGCATTTCTAACAAGCTCACAGGGGACCTGGGCGATGCTGATGCTGCTGTTCCAAGGCTCTCACTTTGAAAAACACGGGTTTATACTATTAGCAAAATTTATGACATGCAGAAGAAATCCAAGCTGTGCAATCTCAATGGTTCTGTGAAACCAACAGAAAATAACATTTACAAAAGTAATTCTCATGAAATAAGAACGAATAATGATTCAGGGTATGCTCAGAGAAAAACCATATTACTCTGGCTATAAATTAGCCTTAGAAGGTAGCATCTTTCAGGAGGCTAGAGATTTAAAATAAATAATCAAATTAGAGAGAAATTAGTGTTACCAATATAAAGACAATCTAGCATAAATGCTCCCATTCTACAGATAAGGAAACTGAGAACAGAAGAGAACATGCAGAAAGTTAATAGCTGAAGTGAGATTAGAACTCCTGTTTCTAGAGTCACTGTCCAGCACTCCTGTTCTAGGCAATGCCCTTCACTCTTGTGAGCCAAGTTTCCTACCCCTGAATGATTTCGTGACAGGAACTTCAAAGATGCAGGAGCATCATGAAGTTATACTCTCCTTCATAGCAGAAAATAAAGATCAGTCCTGCACAATATCAACATAAAATATTTCATTCCTGGTGTCTTCTAAAATAAACCCTCACTGTGTGCTGACACTCAGAACATTAATCAGAAAAGTGCATGCACAGGCAAGTATATTTCTTGTCTCCCCTTCCTCCTCCCCTCCTTCCTACTCTACTTTCCAATGGACTCAGAAAACTTTGGAAAACAAACGCCAAGCTGAAAGAGCCATCACGGGACACTTATGGTACCCCAGAAGTCTGCAGGGGTATCCCTTCCCATGCAGGACAAGATGTGTCCATGTATGGTTTCCTTGGCTCAAGATGCAAGGGTGATGTTCTTGCCATCTTAGGCAAAACAACTATCCTAAACTGCCTGGAGCGGACATCCTTCTCCTCCCAGGCTTGGAACTGCTGTGTGCAATTCCGTTAACGCTGCTGGCTTGTACAACCATGGGGAGCCTGGGGAGATCCCCTCCCCACCCCGGACTGCTCATCGCTCTTGCGAAACTCAGTTGACAGTTAAAATTTTGTTTTTCCTTCTCACTTTGTTATCAGAGGAACAGTCAGTATGTAGAAAAACCGAAGCAACTGTCAAGAAGAGAAGATAAGATAAACAAGATGTCTTTTTAAAAAGTAAAGGTCATGATGTGACGCAGTTAAAGGCGATAATTTAGTCTGATACTAATAACGTTCTTGGGGGTTGATTCAGTTTCCAAGTTGATTCATTTTCCAAATTGGTAGCTCTTCCTTTGCCATCACTGTCCCGTGCATACTATACTTTTGCTTACACTTGTCATAGAGGTTCTGGGCATTTCTGATGAGGAATGAGTTTCCATAGAAGAAGCACAAGCTGAGGTTGAAGAGGCAAGGTGAGGACACCTGTTGCCAGGTGAGAATTCCCTCTAAATAGATTTACACAAAAAGTATAAAAGCATGCAACAAGCCTAAAGGCAGATAGCTTAGCCAACAGAGTTCTCTATCAATATGCAAAAGCTCTCTAACTCCAGAGTCCTCGTCAGTGGTTTTCCCAGCTAGTGCACACTACTGGACTACTACGGTGATGCCTGAAGAGCTAACATGATTGACAGCAGACTCATGCATAAAGGTGTTCAGTTAACAGTATTCAAATATCTCAAATAAACTATAATATTTTAAATAACCAACAATAAATAAGTATGACCTATACGGTCAACAGAATGCCAACCAGACTGTGAGATAATTATTAAAAAATTCAGTGACCTTTATTTCAAATATGTTGTCACAAAAGTGCAACATGAAACATTCTATTTAAAAGTCAAAAATACAACATACAACATTGCATTTATTTTGTGATGACCATTTCTCTTATTTTATTCATAAAAATATTCATAAAATAAAGAGAGGTGATCATCACAAAATAAATAGAATGTCACATGTTTGCATGTTTGATCCTTAAATAGGAATATTTACTACGTACGTGAATAATACTTACACATATGACCAAACACCGAACACTGAAAATAAATATTTTGATTGTCAAGGGTAGCACAATTTTAACTCAATTTCTATTTCTATTATTACTTATATAATCTACAGTATTCCACCACAAGATGTAAGTTAGCTTCCATTTAGTTGGTACAATGTCACCTGGGAAAAAAATTAATCATCCAATGAATACTTTAGCCTCTCCTCCATACGAGGCACTGGGCATACAGCCATGAATGCACCAGACCAAGTTCCTGCTCTTAGGGAGCTGACATTCTAGCTAGGAAAGGGTGACGACAATAAAATGAGCTAATAAATATATAATCAAGTGATAACATGTTACATGTTAATGTAAATTTCCATGTGGTGGGTGTGCACACACAGCCAATCACTCCAGGACTTCCTGTTCCTGCTCTGCAGAGAGTTAGACCATGGCCAATATTCGATACACTGGGTGCGTGGGTTTCCTATTGCTGCTGTAATAAATTACCACAAACTTAGTGGCTTTCAACAGCCCCATAGAGTCCTGGAAGTCAGAATCCTACAGAAGTCTTACGGGGCTAAATTTAATGTGTCAGCAGGACTGCATTCCTACTGGAAGCTCTTGGGAAGAATCTGCAGCCTTGCCTTGTCCAGCTCCTGGAGGCACCCCCCATTCCTTGGCTCATGGCCTCTTCCATCTTCAAGCCAGTAATGACATCATTCTGACCTCGGCTTCTGTTGGCACATCACCTTCTCTGGCTGACTCTCCTGCCTCCCTGTTTCACAAGAACCATGTGATTGCACGGAGCCCACCCTGATAATCCAGGATCATTTCACTATTCCAAGGTCAGCTAACTTGCAACCTGAATTCCATCAGCAACTTGAACTCCTCCTTGCCATGTAACATAACAAACCCACAGATTTCAGGGATTCAGACATAAACATCTTTGGGAGCACTATTCTGCCAACCACACTGGGGTAACTCCTTGTCCAACTTCCTGGCAGAAATATCCAGAAATGTCTTTCCTCAGAGATGTTTGACACGGGGAAAATAGTATAAGAGTGTTTTCTCAGAAAGTGTAAGTTCAAAACTGCCTTGTCTACCTGTTTTTTATCTTGGGAAAGTTACTTTAATTTAAATGAGGATAATAATACCTAATCCATGGTTCTGCAGAGATAATTACGTGGGGTAAACCATAGAAACAGGTGTAAGCCTAAAAAATACTAAGACAGAGTAGTTAATATCGGATAGCTTTAGTTGTTCCCAAATCCCAATTTCTTTTTCTTTGTAACAAACTAAAAATTTCAAGCTAAAATCTGAACAGGCATTCTGGGATACACGGTCATTAGCCAATGGCATGTGATTCACCCTTTCCCAGGTTCCCACTGAAGGAAATACAGAGATGCATAAAAGAAGCTGAGTGTGGATGAATGCCTAACACACAAGAAGGGATTGTGACACGCGGACTGTGGAAGGGTACATGGGTCCCCAGGTGTGAATCCCACCTGGGGATTATATATATATTATGGGAAGAAGATGTAAATTTTAGAATCCATTTTTTTAAATCTCAATATCAAATAAACATAGGATATATGAAAGAAAAATCACTAAATGGGAAAGGCTAAGATTACAAGGGGAGTCAGCTAAGATGGAGATGACAAGACATAAAATGGTTAAAAAACCAGAAATGCAAACACAAAACATAAATGGGAATAAGAGGCAGCAGAGAGCAGACCCAATAGTGCTGAAAATCAAATCACCAAGGGGAAAAAAACATAGGCTCTTACAGAATGAAGAGGAAAAGACAAAAAGATGAAGACACAGACAAATAACTATCCAAATTACAAACAGTTCATGTTCCAAGGGAAACAACCAAAACCAACAAGAAGCCACAATTAAAGGTCATATTCTCTGGGCAAAATGAAATAAAATTAGAACTTGGTATATACATATATATATACACACACACACACTCCAACAACCTAGAAGTTAAAATTCAGTCTCTCAAATAATTAATTGCAGAAAAAATAAAAACTATAATTACAAGACTATTTGAAAAGTACCAATAATGACTGCATGACATTTTAAAACTTATAGTGTGAATCTAAAGCTGCACTAAACATCAACTGCATTATAAAGCAAAAAATAATAAAAAGGAAATAAAGCATTTAATTCAAGATATTTGAAAATAAACACGGGAATTAAGAAGAGATTTTGAATAAATACTAAAGCTTTATTGACTCGGGGAAAAGGGAAAAAAGAAAAATTAATGAAGAAATACAAGATATAAATTTTCACAAATTGATAAAATATACCAAATACAGTCAGATTTTATCAAGGAAAATAATAAACATATAAGTTAGTACTGAGAAAAGGTTATGTAATCTCAATTACAGAACAAATTAAAACAAAAAAAGTACTTCATAATTTTGTTCATTTCTAAAATCTTAATGAAATCAACACTTCTCTAGGAAAACATAAACCCAGGAGCTCCGCCTCCTGGGTTCATGCCATTCTCCTGCCTCAGCCTCCCCAGTAGCTGAGACTACAGGCGCCTGCCACCATGCCCAGCTAATTTTTTGTATTTTTAGTAGAGACAAGGTTTCACCGTGTTAGCCAGGATGGTCTCAATCTCCTGACCTCATGATCCGCCTGCCTCAGCCTCCCAAAGTGCTGGGATTACAGGCATGAGCCACCGTGCCCGGCCTGATTTTTTTCTAATGTAGAAAACCACAAATGAAAGGAAGCTTCCACAGCAAAATGAAAGGTAACCAGTGTCACTAATAGCCAACGGGATCCATACCCCAGTGGACAGCACATAGTCTTCCAACAGTAAAAAAACTCCTCAGCTACAGAATGAACCTAAAGATATTGGTTCATAGAATAAATTTATTTTCAGTATTGTATAGTTTCACATTTTTAAGAATAAAATATGAAGAAGCAATATTTTAAAAGACTATTAAGGGATGAAACAAGAGCAACAACAAATAATAAATACCAGAGTAACCTTCACCAGTAAATGTAAGAAAGAAATAGAGAAATAATCATGAATCTTGACAAATTTTTTAAAAGCCTTTATCAAATGAAGAAGCACACTACGAACAAAAAGAATCAACATTATAAAATGCCATTTTCCCATAAATTATTTATAGATTTATCAAAACCTAGAAGGATTTGGAGAAAATGTAAAGGATTATAAATTCATTTGGAAAGATAAATGAGAGATAATAATAAATAGTTTTTTCAAAAAAGAGGAAAGGTGTCTTGACCTACCAGATAATTAACATGCTAATAAGTTAACAATTAATTAATGAGTAAATATAACAAAATAAATATCATAAAATATTTGCCTCTGGTACATAAGAGAATAGGCATGGAATAAAGGTGATACCACAAATGTGGAGGTAGAGGAAACAGTAGTCAATAAACAATTCTGGAATTAACTATTAAATATGTTAATCTGTTTAAATTAAATTTTAATCTTATGCTAAAATAAATTCCAAATGAAGTAAAGAGTTAAATTTTTAAAAAAGTAAACCATACAAATGGGGAATAAATACATGACTGAGAGCCTGAATCTAAGAATAGGAGGATGAAAAAATACAAGGGAAAGAGATACGGTGTGGGCCAGATGACATGAGAATACTCTATGCCAAAAAAAATGAATGAACAAGACTTTTGCAATAGGGCAAAGTAAAACAAAATATATAAAAGCTCTTACAAAACGTTAAGAAAAAACACTATTAACTCATTAGAAGAAAATGAAGACTGGATATGAGCAAACCCTTCTCACAAGAAAATAAATATAAAAGTTCAATAAACGTGTAAAATATTGAACCTGCCCGGTAAAGAAGGAAGGCAAACTAAACCAACGGGACATCATCTTTCTACAATCAAATTGAATTAAAAATATATAAAAATAATTCGGGCAACAGAACATCGAATTGAGCTCTCTCAAACACTGCTGTTGGGATTTCAAATTTGTTCCAATTCCTGGAAAGTTACATGGTAGTACGTGTGAGCCTTTACAATGGGTATGCCTTTTGATGCTGAAATACCACCTTTAGAAATCCAACCTAAAGAACTGGCAGAGATTGTCAAAGACTTCTGACAAGAACAGTCATCAAAGTGAAGGCATGGAAAATCTCAAAATATGGATCTCAAATTGAACCCTGAAGAAATAAGTTATGATATAATCAAAGGATACAATGTAACAGTTAAGACCACAGGATGTGGAATCAGACTGCCTGGATTCAAATTCTACTTGACCACATAGAAACTTTGTGACCTTGAGAAAGTTATTTAAACTGTTTGTGTCTTATTTTTCTTCGCATGTAAATTGGAGATAATAATGGTATCCACTCTATAGAGTTATTGTGGAGATTAAAGGAGTCAGTACAAGTAAAGCACTTAGAACAGTCCTCAGCCACACTAAATGCCCAATAAACATTACATGCTGTAACATGAAGAAAAATACTGTGATTATTATTACTATTAAACAGACATTAAAACTAGTTTTTAAGATTAATTCCATGGAGGGATGCCCATGGTAAGTTAAAAAGCATGACCCACCAATTGTACACAGTTTCTTCCAGAAACTATGAGGAAGAATCTCCTAATTCATTTTATGGGGCCAGTATTACCCTGGTAGCAAAACCAGACAGTGATAGTACAAATGAAGAAAATTACAGGTCCAGACACAAAAGCCCTCAAACGAATATGATCAATCAAATCCAGGAAATACAAAATGAAAAATACACCATGATCAAGTGGGTCTTATACCGGGTATGCAAGGCTGATTCTGTATTTGAAAATCAATCCATGCAATCCACCATATTAACTGTCTAAAGAATTAAAACCACCTCGGCATATCAATTGATACATGAAAAACATCTGATAAACCAATATCCCCCCTTGATAAAAACTTTCAGAAAACTAAGATGAGAAGGGAAATTACTCAATTTGATAAAGGCAATCTATGAAAAACCTACAGCAAATAGCATACTTAATAGGGAAGGACTAAATGTTTTCCCCCCAAGATCAGGGACACAAGACAAGGATGTCCATTCAAACTCAATATTGTACTAAAAGTCTTAGCCACTGTAATAAGTCAAGAAAAAGGAATTACAAACCCTGGATCTGAGTGTTTTTAGCAACTCTGTTCATAAATTAACAAAACTAAAAACAACTCAAATGTTCTTCAACATTAAATGGACAGACAAACTATTGTACATCTGTATAGTGGAATACTACTCAGCCATGAAAAGGAATGAACTACTGATGTGCAAAACAACTTAGATGAAGCTGAGAAGCATTGTACTGAGTGAAAGAAGCCTGTCTCAAAAGATTATAAACTATAGAACTCCATCTATGACGTTCTCAAAAAGACATAACTATAGTAACAGAGAACACATCAGGGTTCAGAGATGGAAGAAGTGTAAGAATATAAAGGGGTAGCTTGAGGGAGTTTTTTTGGGGGTGATATATTGTTCTGCACCCTGTCAATTTTAGGGGTTTTTTATTTTAAAAGCAGGATCTAAAACATTATATGTAGTCTGATATCAATTTAACATGTGCAAGGGAAGAAATATTCCACAATGCTTGGAAAATACCGGAATTGACCTGTCCTCATGCCCAGATTTACTTAAATTAGGTACGATGACTTTCTTCCTGCACATGCCCCAACAAACACCTGTGACTTCAAACAACCAAACTGTGGAATGCCATTCAAGAGGCCCTTCATATCACGTTTACAAAGCCTGGGTTCTTAAGGTCCTACGAAAATTTTATTTCTTTGGAAGTATCTTCAAATCACAACCCAGAATTCCAACAACAAGGATGAAAAAAGTTGAAAACCCGTAGGCTCAAAGACCCCTAACAAAACGAATTAATGGCCACTCATTTTCAAAATGGTCAATCATCCTAATGGTTATATGAGGTTACAACCCAGGTAGAAGGTGGTGAACCAACGACACAAACTCTCTCCTAAAGCAACCTAGGAGCATTCCAACAGCCAGTGTTTCCGATTAAACAAATATCTTTTTTGTCACAAGAAGTGGCTCGCCCTGAAAATTCCTAATTTTTCCCATGTACTAACTACACTAAATGCCAAAAAATTCCCAGAAAGATTCCAGCATTTCAGAAGAATTTCAGAATTTGAAAAAATTTTACCAGGAGTTAATTTGCATTAAATATTTTTTATAACCTTAACTTTCTGGCATTTTTTAAAGAATTTACTAAGCAAGGAATCAGAAAGCTTGGGTTCTGGCCCCAATACCAATTTCCTTTGACATTAGTTTCCTCAAAAGTAAAATAGGATGTTAAGATTCAATGTTCCCCAAGAGTTTCTCCATCTCTAATACTCTAGGAAACAGATAATGTTGAAAGTAATATTGCAAGGGCCATGGCTAAGCTGCTTGAATGAACAAACTACTCAAATAAGCTATTTTCATGGAGCATTCATTCAGAAATATTGTGCAAATGACAGAAAAAAAATCATTATCAAAGAAATTGTTAACAAGCCATGCATGGCCTTTATCCAGCACATAGTTCAGGTTACCATACCTGACAGTAATAAAAGTGCATCCATGGAGAAAACCCTTCATGGTTCAATTTTACTAATGTAGACTGACCTGCCCCAAATTGCAGGAAATGCTTTGTGTAGAGTGCAAAATTATTGGGGGTAGAATTTCCTTAAGTCTTGACGTTATACTTTTTAATTGACTTTTTTGGGAATAGGTGACATAAATTACTGGACTACTCCTTTTGTACTAAAAGACACGTGGGTGTTCAGCATAAGGGATCCCTGTGGTGTTGGATCTGTACAGTATCTTGAATGTGATAATGAATACACAAACCTACACAGGTGATAAAACTGTGTGTAACTCAATACACTCACACACACACACACACACACACACTCACACATGGGTACAGTAGTCCTCATTTATCCTCAGTTTCACTTTCTGCTGTTTCAGTTACCTGCAGCCAACCATGGTCCAAAAATATTAAATGGAAAAACCCAGAAGTAAGCAATACCTAAGTTTTAAATTGCCACTGTTCTGAGTAATGTGATAAAATCTCAAGTTGTCCTGCTCTGTCCCGCCTGGGACATAAATCATCCCTTTGTCCAGCTGATCCATTCTACAGTCACTTAGTCACTCAGTAGCCAGCTCGGTTATCAGATCAACTGTCACGGTGTGGCCGTGCCTGGGTTCAAGGTGAACAGTAGCCTAACGCTATGTCACAGGCCTATGTCATGCACCTGACTTCATCTCCTTACATAGGCCCTGCATCATCTCACATCATCACCAGAAGGGTGAGCACAGTACAAGAAGATATTTTGAGAGAGAAGGAGAGACCACATTCTCATAACCTTTCTTAGAGTATATTACGATTGTTCTATTTTATTGTTAGTTATTGTTAATCTCTTACTGTGCCTAATTTCTAAATTAAACTTTATCATGGTTATATAGGTATAGGAAAAAACACAGTGTATGTAGCATTCAGTACTATCCATGGTTTCAGGCATTCACTGGGAGGTCTTGAAACGTATCCCCCATGGATACTGAGGGACTACCATACAAATAACACTGGAAAAATCTGAATAAAGTTCGTGGATTGTATCAATGTTATTACCCTGGTTATGATATTATAATATAGTTTTGCAAAATGTTACCACTAAAGGAAATGGGAAAATGTGTAAGAGATGTCTCTGTATTACTTCTCCTCCACCGCCACCACCTGGAGACGGAGCTTGGCTATTGTTGCCCAGGCTGGAATGCAATGGTGCGATCTCAGCTCACTGCAACCTCCACATCCTGGGTTCAAGTGATTCTCCTGCTTCAGCCTCCTGAGTAGCTGGGATTACAGGCATGCGCCACTTCACCCAGCTAATTTTGTATTTTTAGTAGAGACAGGGTTTCACCAGGTTGGACAGGCTGATCTCGAACTCCTGACCTCAGATGATCTGCCCACCTCAGCCTCCCAAAGTGCTGGGATTACAGGCATGAGCCACTGTGCCTGGCCCTCTGTATTACTTCTTACAACTGTGTGTGAATCTGAAATTCTCTAAAAAAATTTTCAATTAAAAAAAGGGGTATGGGGAAGATTAAGCCTTCTCTTTACTTCTGACAATTAGTTCTACCAGGAGGCAGTAGCTCTTACCAGATTCATGTGTACAGTAGTTAAAAGGGAAGGAAACAAGGAAGGAAGGAAGGAAGGAAGGGAGGAAGAGAGGGAGGGGAAGGGGGAGGGAAGGAAGGAGTGGGGAGGGAAGGAAGGAGGGGCGAGGGAAGGAAGGAGGGAGTGAGGGAAGGAAGGAAGGAAGGATTAAATAATTTGGGATGGTCCTGCTATATATCTAAATAAATTATTTAGTGCTTCCTTACTCACAGTTGTGAGGGATGAGTCTAGGGGACTGTTTCTGTTGAAAAAACCTTCCCCATTCCCAGATTCCTCTCCTATTGGATTCTCAGAAGTAACCAGGTCTTTTCCCTCAAGACAGGATGCTGAGCGATCTTTCTCTGGGAAAACTGACCACCCCCTGATAGAGATCTAAAACTTGAGATATGAAGCATTGCCCAATAAAATAGCCCAGTTAGATAGCCTTACAGAGATACAATCAACAAGACCCTCCTTTGCACAATTTCCGGTCATCTTTTCCACAGCACCACCTAAATATAAGCAGTTGCCAAAGATCCCCTGACATCTGAAGAAAGCATATATAATATGAAAAACAACACAAAACAAAGGAACAACAGCAACTTGAAAAAACAGAGTCCATATAGGGAAAAGAAAACCTCAATACTACTATGAATCTACTTAGGGATATGGGAGATGATATTGTACCACTGAAGCGGAACAGGATGCTACTAAAAATAGCTTCCACAGGAAGAAGAGCTCTTGGAAATTAAAAATATGACAGCAGAAATTAAACACTCAGTATAAGAGTTGGAAGACACGGTTAAAAAAATCTATAGAAATTAGAGCAAAAGGATGAGAGAAATTGGAGAGAAGAGATAAGAAAATTAGAAGGTCAATCCAGGAAGTCAAACACCCAAATAATAGACAATCCAGAAAGAGAAAAGGGAGTACTTAGGAAGAAGAATATTACAAAAGGGAAGTTCCCAGACCTAAAGAAGACAAGCTTCCAGTTTAAGAGAACCTGGTGAAAGATCCAAGAAAATGAATGAAAATAGACCCACGCCAGTCATATAATTGTGACATGACTGAAGATAGGAAAAAACAGACCATTAGGAGCAAAGCAAAGAATAGACATGCTCTTGGAGTTGGGGGGGGATACAGGCTTCCAAAATGATTAACCAAGACAGCAACAGATTTCTCAGAGGCAACAATGGAAGCTAGAAGACATTCAAGCAATGCTTTCAAAATTCCAAGGCAAATGAGTTTCAACCTAAATTCTTGACCCAGTCTAACTATCTTCTAAGTGTAGAGGTAGAAGGAATACATTTTAAAGCACATACAGTCTTGAATCTTTACTTTCCACACTCCCTATTGTAGGAAGTGCCTGGAGGGTGTGACCCTCAAAAAATGTAAACTGAAATTTCAGGAATAAGCTAAGAAAGACGCATACCTGGGTTCCAGGGAGCAGGGCTTTCATCCCAAGGGAAGGTTAAAAGAAATATGCAGGATGAAGCTGAAGGGCAATGGCAAGATGACAGCTGGCAGCAGACTTTACAAGTGACCTGTCTAGATCAGAGCAGGCCAGAGGAATCTGGTAAAGACTTCCTCCAAAGAAGACATGCTGGAATACTTAGTGTCCCTGCACATATTGAGAGGAGATGGAAGAGCCAGGTGTGAGGGCTCGCACCTGTAATCCCAGCAACTCAGGAGGCTGAGGCAGGAGGATTGCTTGAGCCTAGGAGTTTGAGGCTGCAGGGAGCTATGTTCATGCTACTACACTCCAGCCTGGGCAACAGAGCAAGATCCTGTCTCGAAAAAGAAAAGGAAATCTAGGCAACTGGAGAGAAGTTTAAGTTTAAATTAGTGGTGAAGGGTTAGAAAATGAAGCAGAAAAACACATATTCATTCACATTCAGGACAAGAAATTTAAGTACAGTGTATTTTGTACCTCAATGATGAGCAGCAAAATGTGCTTGTGATATGGTAAAGAATGACCTTTAACCCTCTGGTTCTTAGCTCTGGCTGCTGAGATACACTGGCACCAACTGTGTTACTTTTTTATAAAATCCCAATGCCCAGGCCACTACTGGGAGCATGACAATAGAATTTCTGGGAGGTGGGACTCGGACATGAGTAATTATTAAAGTTCCCAAAGTGATTACAATGTGTAGACAAGACTGAGAAGCACGGAGCTAACCATAGATGTAATGTTTACCCTCATGCATACCATTCCAACATCTTTATCTGCAGCCACAAATGCTTATCATCTTGACTTTCAACTGTCAGCTCTATATTCCACCTAGATGCTCTAAAAGTCCAAATCTTCAAAAATAAATGTTTCATGTTCTGTCTTAAACATGGCATTATTGACTTCTGAGGTCACCAGTCCCTTCTCCCACCCCTTTTGTTCTATCGTCAAAGTCCTAATCAAGAAACCTGCTCCTTTCTCTGTCCTCTGTGGGTTCAATTCCATGGCAGACTGGCTGCCTAAGTGAAAATGACTTTTGCTGAGATCAAACAATGCAGAAATGCAAAGGGAGAAAGGAAGAGAAATATTCATTGCAAATATTCCAAATGTAAAAGTTGCAAATGTGAAAGTCCCTAAATTAGGTCACAGATGAGCTGACTTTATTTGTTCACTCTCTCCTAAAAATAAATCACTATTGACAAGCCAAAAATGATTACTAGATTTCATGATTTAAATAAGTGACGTTTATTGGTTCAGACAGTTCCAGGAATGACACATGTCTTTCCTTGTTCCCTGGAACCCCCACCTAAGCAACTAAACATGAAAAAGTCATGACCAACATGCTCCATGGTCCATGGATGGGTCCAGCTAAGATGAGTTTCTACCCAAGTCTCAAATATCTACGTATAGCCATTCTAATCCACCCACCTCCCTTTCTACACATCAATCACATTAAATGGCCAAGGCTCCATTTGGGGTCTATTCCTATAACCAGGTCCCCTGATGATAGTCCCCCATAGTGTTTAGAGTGCCATCTGACATCCTCCTCTGAAGTGAACTAGAGCAGCTGTGTCTCCAGCATCTGTACAAACCCTTGATGTGAGCCCATGTTTTAATTTACTTTAATTTACCAACCTGATATTGAGAAATGGTATTTCATTATTTTTAACTTGATTTTTGTGTTAAAACTGAGATTAAGTTTGCTATTTGTGTCTGTTGGCCATCTGCAATTGTTTTCTTGTAAATTGGCTGTCCCCATCTTTTGCCTATTTTTCTACATTTGCCTTTGTATCCTCCATTCTTCCTCAATCTTATTCCCTTTTTTTTTCAGGTTCCAGCTTTTCCTGACCACCACAGCCTCCTCCATGCCATGCTGTATTTCTCATCCTGATCTCTCATAATTCATGAAAATTACCTGTTCAGCACCTCTCTTCTCACTCAAGCTTGAGCACCACGAGGATGAACATCACGGTGTCCCTCAAAGACAACGCTGCCACCCTAGCAACTAGCAAAGACCCTGCCATTTGTTGAATGAACAAATGGGTGAAGATCCCTGTGTCTTATGCAACTGGGGTCCAGGCAGGAACTCCCTCAAGGGATCCCACTGAGAGAGTTTCATGAAGGAACAGCCTACGAGGGTAAGAGCAGGGCTGGGAAACCAATGGAAACAAGGGATAGTGTGGGCCGTCTGGGACTAGCAACAGCAAGGAGCATTGCCTATCCAGGTTGGAAGTGGAACAGGAAGAGAACAGCAGGGGGAGTCCTAGGAAACCTGAAGCCCATCACCACTTGGTTCATACAAAACCTTCTTACATTTGGGTCCTTAATACTTCACATTCTCAAATCCTACAGGATAATCCCATTTGTGAAACCACTGCAAACAATAAATATAAATAATTGCCAAACAAGCTCTACAGAAAAAGAAGGCAAAAATGGACCAGAAAAAAAATCCAAATTACCTTCCTGGCAGCATAACCCATTTGCTTTGCAACTTCAGGAACATTTTCTAACCACCCCATACCTCAGTTTCCCCATTATGAAAGTCTATGTACTATTATTTCTCCAAAAAGTTCTTTTGCTCAAGGAAAAGTAACCTCCATACAGAAAAAGAAAATTGCCAAAATTTTGTCCTATCAGCCATCTTCCACCAGGCCTTGGAATTCTCAGCAAATAGCTAGTTTTGCAATTCTTTTAGCTTTGCCAACCCTCCAGGGTGAAGAAAAAAAAAAAAAGCTTCCCACAAGGATTTGAGGCTTGCAAGTGGAGGAAATCTTTGAGAAAAATCTGGGTTGATGAGAAGCTAAGAAAAGCCAAGAGGAAAGAGACATATCTATATATGTTTATGCAAAAAATAGAAAAGGTTGAAAAGCAATGTGTTTCTAAAATACTGCTTCTATGAAACCAACCTTCTGTTACTCCTTACTCCTCAGTTAACTGAAAAAGGCAGGGTGATTCCCCGTCTTCTATTCATGTCCTCCTCCACAGAGCCTGGAAAATGCAGCAGCATGCAGCCCTGACGTAGGTGGACTTGGGTTCAAATCCCGCCACTTAACAGACACTAGGCACTGCACTCCACCTTTCTTCAGCTCAGTGCTATCCCATGAGAAATGGGTAATGATATCGAATCTGCTGGACTGAGAGCAGAATTATATTATCAATGGCAAAACCTGCAGTTACTTTTGCACCAACCTAATAAATCATGACAATAAAATCCATGTCAGCTAATGGGCTCCTAACACAGGATGACTAGTTTTTATCACAGGCACTGTAGTTCAGCGATCAAAAGAGAGTCTTTATTTAACAAATACCTTTTATACTTGCCTCTATATTTAAGATATTTATGTATCTTCTGAGCTCCTACTAGGGGGCCAGTGACTGGAGTACAGAGATGAGGAAAGTTCATAGGGTCCCTGACCTCCTGGACCCTAGAATCTGGGGAAGAGGAGATATCACCCAAATCATGACCAAATAAACACATAATTACCAACTGTGATAAATGCTATGAAGGGAACATATGGTGTATTCAGAGAGAGAAATAGAGGGACTCAGTCTATTCAGGAAGATCTCGAGCCAGGTAGTGAGGAATTCACTAGCCATGGTGGACAAAGCAGTCCAGACAGTGGGACCAGCAAGCGCCAGGAATCTGAGATCAGAAGAATTGTAGACCTTTTGAGGAGCAGAGGAAAAACCAGAGTGGGTATGAATGGAAATAGAAGAGGGAAACAAAGCTGGAGATGCCAGCAGTCCTCACACTGGGCCATAAGAAGGATTAAACAGCTGTGGTCATCGCCATAGGAGGAATCGGCAGCCACAAAGGCAAAGACGGGCTCTCAGCTCTGTAATCTAAATTTGCAGTTCAAATACCCACTGCAACCTCCTTTTCAAATACCACTTCTAGACCCCACACCAGCTAAAATAAGCAGCAATATTTTCATGAGTAGAAGATATTTCCAAGATAATATACGCATATATACGTATGTCTGTGTGTACGTTTGTCTATATATGTTTGTATGTATGCATATATATGGTATTCACCTTAGCCACCTTGGGAAATGTGTACATTCACTACCAATTTACGATCCCTTCAGATCCTTGGGTTTATTAAAAAGGCAGCCACAACAGTATCTCCCACAGCAGAGGCTCTTATAATGTGACCCTACACTCCTCCACTGAATGACTGCTGTTATCTATGCCCTTCTCCTTCAACGTGCGCTGACATCTAACACTACTTTGACTAACAGAAAATAGTGAAAATGACATTCTGTGACTGTGACTTCTGAGGCTAGGATATAAACATGCCATATACTTTCACCTTGTCCTTTTGGGATACCCGCCCTTGCGACCCAGATGTCATGCTCTCAGGGAGTCCAAAGTGAGCCACATAAAGAGATCACATGGAGAGGCCATGTGTGGGTGTTCTGGTTGGCAGCCCAGCTCTGAGGGTCCAGTGAACAGCCACATCAACCCCAGGCATGGGAGAGGTATTGCTTCAGATGACTCCAGATGCAGCTGTCAAGCCACCCAGCTTTGCAATCTTTCCAGCTGAGGTCCCAGATGTAGTGGAGCAGAGACAAGCCAGCCCCATTACCCCATCCAAATTCCTGACCGAAAGTATCCATAAGCAAAAAAATTAAATGGCTGTTTTACACCACTAACTTTTGGGGTGACTTGTCATGCAGCAATAGCAACTAGTATAGAAAGTATCTCAAAGTACATACATACATACATTCATGCACCTATGTATATGTACATATGTGTATGTATATATACATGCATGTGTGTGTAATTTTTTTCTTTTTTTCCTTTTTTTCTGTTTCTAAGACAGGGTCTCACTCTGTTGCCCAGGCTGGGGTACAGTGGTACAATGATGGCTCACTGCAACCTCAATCTTCTGGGCTCAAACAATCCTGCTACCTGAGACCCCGAGTAGCTGGGATTACAGGAATGCACCACCACACCCAGCTAATTAAAAAAAAATTTTTTTAGAGATGGGGTCTCACTATGTTGCCTAGGCTGGTGTATATTTTTTCTTAATTACTATGACCTCCCTGAGAACCTTCTAGAGAGAAAGTCTAGAATTACTCCTCAGTTAGAATCCCTGGGCTTTATCCACACTACTTCTGGAAAAAAATGGCCGGGTAGTTTACGTCAAAGAAAAATATAACACTTTTAAACCACTCAAAATATACAAAAGTAATCTATTCTTATTGCAAAAAGGAAAGAAAATCCTCCCCAGCAAATCTAACACCTTATTTTAATTGGCTTTGAAAACAGAGATCAAAAATGAGATCTTCATCCATAACAACTAAATAGGGCAACTAGAGCTCATTGCTTTCCACCACTGAAGGCTCATGCCTCCGAAAAGAGTGTCTGCAGATTAAATAAAGCAATATCTATAAGGTGGGCATAGCGCATTGCCTGGCACGTAAGAGCCCACCAAAATTCCAGTTATTATTATTGCTTTTGTTGTTGTTAGAATTTCTTGATTCCAGCACTGATTCTTCCTGACCTAAATTAAGCAGACTTCATGTTACACCTCAGCAGAAAAGAATCAATGTAGATTCTTACTGCATATAACCAAATACTGAATATAAGGAAAATGTTTTCAGTATATAACCAAAACTTTTCAGTACATAGCCAAATCTGAGTTTCGTTAGATGTCTAGAAAGGGATCTCGGATTCCATATGATTAGAAATGTTATGAAACATTATATAATATAATTATCACACATCTCTATTTTGCTTTGGTAAAAGAACTGTCATTTTAAGAGGAAAGAAGAGTGAAAGGAAGAGAGCAGGAAGAAAAAAAGAATGAAGGAAGGAGAGAGGGAGGAAGGGCCAACAGAAGGAAGGAGGGAGGGAAAGGTCAATATGTGTCAGAAAACGAGCTTCTGAGAAGTTACATTTAACAATCATTGCATGGGTTTCAAGGTGACTAAATGAAAATATTACCTTTGATCATTATGAAGGTACCCCCTATAGGATTATATAAATATTACACAGCTACACCCAAATGGTGGTTTGAATACGAGGACAGAGTTGGGAACAAAAAACCAGGTTACCTCAGGTTGGTTTTTTACTCTACTCTTTGAATGCTGTGTGACTTTAAACTAATCACTCAGCCTCTCTACACCACAAGGTCTTCAAAACAATGCTCCAATCCAAACTTCAGTATCTGTACCAAAAGGACCACTAGGTAGTGTGTGCTCCAAGTTTCCAGGGTAAAAGTCACCATTCAAATGCTTAGGGGTGCCAAACGACAATTCCCCTTGCAAAATTATCATTTGCAGATTCACATACATTAATTAATATGTTAAAAATTATCTAGAAAAACCTGTGTCTTGCTGCAAAATACTACTGTGCATCACATACAGAAATCATCAATACCTAATGGAAGAAAAGTGATTGGAGACCATTTCAACTCACATGTCATTCGGGGGCAACACAGGGAGGCTGGCTGGCATCCTCCTTAACACTTGGCTTTTGCCTGTTAGATCTTCATTTACTGGGGTGTGGAGGGGTCCTAAGACCAACAGAGATGAGAAGGGAGGAAGAGGAAGTGAGAGAAAAAAAGAATATGAAAGGTAGGAAGGAGAAAGGGACAGAGGGAGGGATGTGGAAAAGGCTGTGCTATGGAACTACATCTGAGTCAGTGGCACCTGAATAGAAATGTCACTGCCAGGGAAACCATTTCAAAATGACATTCCGGTCCCCAAGTTTCAGGTTTGCAGAGTGTCTGGCCTCCTCTCCCCCCAAATCCCAGCTTTTCAGGGCCCAGGCAGCCCCCTGTCATTGATTGACTTAACTATATGAGTCACATCCTTCACCCAGAAAAAAATGTCTTTTATATTCTTGAAAGTGGTGGGAACTCTATGTCTCATAGAGCCCCAACATACCAGAAAAATATGGCCAGCGTGTAATCCACTTGGAATAGCCCTTTCCAAAGGTGGCATGAACTATAAACTGGTTTTTCACTAGAAAAAAAAAGGAAAATAAAAAGGGGATTCGGGAAAACTCCCTTAGTGAGACTGTCAGTAAACTGAAGTCTGGCAGATGTGAATCTGCCCTGGGAGAGATTCTGCTTCCCTCACAACGGCACGGCCCCCTCCAGGAGAGCAATGGAGAGAGCCGTGGAGTCTTCAACAGCTTCACTGAAGATCAAGACGGACTCTCTGCTATTACCATAAATGATGAAGTCTGTCAAGCGGTCTGCTCAAACCTGAACGAAGACTGACGCCTGTTTAGCTTCCCCACCAAGCAGGAAACCAGCCAAGCTGGGGTAAACCGCTTTTTAAATTCATGGCACCTTTGAAAATATTTTACGGTAACTATCAAAATGTCTTTATTCTGCACCTCATGACATCTTGCATTAGAGCTACGTCGACCTTAACACCACAGCACATACTTGTAACTGTTTTTTTTGTTTGTTTGTTCTGTTTTGTTTTGTTTCTTTCCTCACAACCCTTTACATGGCTGTTTTCCCACGAATCGTGCCACTTCCACGGCCGGGATATAAAACCATTTTACAACAGTTATTCTCCCATGTCTTTCCTTCATTTTATAGACAGCTGAATCCCAGGATCGAAACTGTTTCAGCAGACAACTGTTCTGAGCACACAAGATCTATTTCAGCTCAAGAAAGGCCAAGGACAAAGACAAGACAAAAGTTGTGGGTTAAAGGGCAGACTGCGCAGAGCACCGGGAGAGGAGCGGACAGTGTGATGCGTGGTCCACTGCAAACCATTTCTTCCACATTAGCAGCTCTGCAAAAGGGACCTCTGAGGAAGAAGTCCCTGTCTTCCCAGTGAGTGGTCATTTTAGGAGAACAAGTCCCCTACTAGCCCGTAGCTGGAGGGCCAACACTTTTTCTCTCCCCGAAGTTCCCGGCACCTGTTCTGAAAGGGGGGTGAAGAGCTCTCTACTCGGGCCATCCCGCCTGCTCTCCGGATGGAGAACATACGGACAACTGTGTGTTAAGCAGTCCCCTTGAATCCTTCAGCAAGCTGAGGAGTATACAGGTGGTCACCTGCACAGGTGCTGGTTCTACCAGCACAACTTTATCCCTGGCCTTGGGGGCTGATGGAGGGTAAGACTCCCCACCACCGCCACCAGCAGTACCTCCAGCTCGCGAGTAAGCAGCGCACAGGCGGGCACAGGTAAATGTTCCCAGGGCGGCCAGACGCCCAAGCCTGACGGCTGCTGGCGCTCAGGGTCCCCATCTCCATGCCTCTGCGTGGGGCAGGGGAAGTCCTCGTGCCTGGCATCCCACTTCCCCCGCCAACCCAGCCCGCTTATCCCGGGGCTCCGGCCGGGCCGCCCGCCGCAGCCCCGCGCCCAGCCCCGGGAGCCCCGAGCCGCCGGAGCCGCAGCGCCCACTCGGGGCAGGCAGCGTGCACTCACCCTTCTGCTCTCGCAGGCTCGACAGCGACCAGAGCAGCAGCGCCACCGAGGCCAGGAAGCAGAGCTGGCTCAGCAGAAGGTCCCTCCGGCGGCGGCGGCGGCGGCGACGACGCGCGCGGTCCTCGTCGCCGGGCGGCCGCATCCTCGGGCGGCCGGGCGGCGGCCTCGGCGGGCGGCGGCCGCTCCTGTCGCGGGCGGCCGCGGCGGGGACAGCGGCAGGAGGCAGCCCTGCGCGCAGCAGCCGCGCGTCCTCGCTGCGCTCCCACCCGGCCGCCGCCTCCGCCTCCTCTCCCTCCTCCTCGCCGCTGCCCGTCTCCTCGTCGTCGCCCTCCTCGTCGCTATCGCCCAGTCCCTCCTCCCCTCCCTCCTCCTCCTCCTCCTCGCCGCTTGCCCGCGCCGCCGCCTCCCGGCGCTCGGGGTCCCGCTCCTCCTCGCGCGCCATGGCTCCCACGCTCCGCGCCCGCGCTCGGCCTGGGGCGGCGGCGCGGCGGGGGCGGCGGGGGCGGCCGGGAGGCGGGGGCGGCGGGGGCAGAGGAGGAGGAGCGGGGAAGGACCGACGGTAGGAGGGCCCGCCGCTGGCCAACTCCGCCGGTTGGCGAAGCCACCCCGGACTGGCTCTGGCCTCGCCGGCTGCAGGAGCGCGTCGCGGGGCCGCCCGCCTATTCCATGGTCGGCGTGTTGGGGGCCGCGGCCGGGCCGGAGCGAACAGGGAGCACCCAGCGAGCTGGGAGCATGAGCTAGCGCAGCTCCCAGCAGCCTGCAGCGGCGAGGCTGGTCGGGCCAGGGTTGGCGGGGGGCAGTGCCTGGGACACAGCCCGGCGCTGGCCGGCATGGCGGGGAGGGGGCGCGCTGGGAGGAGACTGGGCTGGGGAGGGATCCCTGTGTGCAGTCCTTCAACCCTTCCGTGCCAGGGGAAGGGGGACTGCGCAGGGGGCCCCCTCTCGGGAAGCACTCACGCTGCCTCCCAGAGGCCGATCTTCACCAAGAAGGATTCGCTGGAAACTTTCGGAAAAATCCGAGGGGCTCTTCAGCCTCCTCTCTACTTGCTACCTGGAGTCGGGGCGCCGCGAGTGCGCTTGGCTGCCCGCGCCAGCCTCTGGCCTCGCCTCTTCTCGCGGGCCTCCCGGGTTTCCCTCTGCCCCCTTGCGGGGATCCCCCTGTGCGCCCGACTCGGGATCTGGAACAGGCCTCCCCAGAGGCTGTTGGTTCCATAAGGGTGTCCGGGCTCCCCCCTCTGGCCTGGGCTCACACTTCGCTTTCTGTTCGTGCTGGACCAAGCCCAACACTGTGGCTGATCGAAGTGGGGACAGCTGGCACGGTCCCTGGAAAGGCGGCCTGAAGAGGTTTCTGGCCTTGTGCAGGTAACACCAGCCTGCCCGACCTCCAACATTAGAATCTTAGTCCTCCCATTTCCCCCATTCTAGGTCTCCTGCCCCTCCTTACTGAAGGTGTGGGCTGCCCTAGAGATGGCTGGACTCACGACCTGCCGAAGGTGCCCATTTGGAGGGGATCCCTGGCCATCCCAGACACAGCCCACTCTCCCTCGTTGGGCTTCCCTGGACTCTTCCCAGATGCTAGCCTGGGGCTGCTGGCTGGACTGAGGAGGAGATGCCATTGTGGGGGGGCTGAAAACAAAAGACCTTGTCCAGAAAGGGATCACCTGAAACCAGGCGTCTGTCTAGGTGACTGTCTCCATGGAATCCATTCAGATCAGGGAATCTAGCTTCATACCCTAAGGAGGTGGGAAGGAAGCAGAGAACCTCTGTATAGGGCTCCCCAGTCTAGGTCTGTTCAAATGTGTCCCCACCTTTGACTGACCTACCCCCACGACTTCCTCCCAGACAATCCCTGACAGCACTTGGGGACAGCAAGGTCACATCCTTTCCAGAGAAAGGCCATCTCACCCAGGGAGACCAGAGACTTTTCCTTCGTGGGTATATCATTTATACCCAAGAACTGCTGTTCTCAGCCTGGCATCTTCCAGACACTCAGAGTACCTCCCCCACAATGCCTGAGTGGTTTTCCCTTTGCTTTGGCTGCAGATACTAAGGAGGGTGTAAAAATACGAGTTAATCCATGCTGGAGTGTGTGGGGAGAATTCTCTAGTTGTGTTATCTCCATCAAGCTTTTGCAGACACAGAAAAGAAAGTTTAGGAGCTGAGAAGAATTCACCTAACCAGGAAAGACACTCAAATGGTGTTTTCTAGTGAAAACGAGGGAAAATAAAAGGTGAGAGAGGGAATCTGGAATTAATTGAGTTAGGAAATGAACACTAGCTCCAGGGGAAAATACCATAGGCTCAAGGAATTGTGTAATCTGGTGATGGAGGGGGAGTTAGGAAGGGACCCAGGAGGAAGGAGAATAACCAGGAACTGGTAATTTCTTGGAAATTATCTCAGCACCAGGAGTGTATGTGTGTGTGTGGCTGGGGGGTGGGGGGGAGATCACTCCTGTGGGACACAGAAGTGATTCTTGGGTTTCTGTTCATTTTGACAGATTTTGGAGTGAAGGACACTGTTAAAGTAAAGCACAGAGAGTGATTCCTTGGGCGGCCAGGCACCACCTAGGGAAGAAAGGTGGGGATCCTGGTCCCTAGGCTGACAGCAACTGAGACTTGATAGGTTCCTCAGCCCACCAGGTGATGGCCAAGTGAGACAGGCCTCAGGAGCTCCTCTCCAAAGAAAACAGTCATTATTTTTTCCTACCTGTCCCTTGCAGTCTTTGGAAGCTTCCCTCCAGAAACTGAACTGTGAAAGGAGCAAGAGTTGAAATGAGGAATGTGCTCTGATACTTCAGTCTGAGAATATTTCTTGCCTGGAGAGAGAGGCATCACTCCCAGATGTGTGGGGGTCTTCACCCTTTCAGGAATAAGACAGGTGTCTTTACAGAGCACCTCCCCACCTTGGGCTGGGTTCTGGGGTCACTGTCTACTCCCCCTGTTTTGACCTCCCATAAACATTCTGTTTTCAGGTCCCTGCAGAGACTTTGGACCTGATGTGGTGAATAAAGGTGGTTAGTCTTTCTCACAGTTCTACCTTTAGGACAAAGAATAGAAAGCCTCCTGCGACTATATTCACTAACTCTCAGCCCAGGCCAGATCATCCACCAGCCAGTGAATGAGACTTCGTCTGTGCCCAAACTAGGTGCAGCTCAGTGCCCTCCTGTGATATTTCCAGCTCTCCAGCCTCCTGCTGCCCGCAGCTCACAGATCTCATGGAGCAGTTTCCAGGACAAAGCAAGGTTATGGCTCCACAACACCAAACATTCCCAGGTGTGGCAGGCAAGCCATTGATTTAGAAGAGAGGAGGAGAGAGGAAGAGAAAACCAGAAAAGCCACTTTCTTGGTAAAGAGACATCTGCTTTCTCAGTATGGCTGTTTCATAACACAAGGAGACCTGGCCCGAGCTCAGAGGGGAAAGACCCCTGGGTGTTCATGGAAAACCTTTAAGCACAGTGAGACCAAATGTTAGTAGACGGGGGGGATAAAAGGGAGAAATTCATGGAGTAGGCGTAGAACAGGCCTTGTATGCAGCATCCCCTTCTTGCCTAGGGACTTGAAGGGCCAGGCTTCCTGTCATTGCCTCACTCAAATGTAGCCCAGGAAGATATTACACTGATAGCACTGATCACCTGCAGACAAAACCCCCTGTACCTTCACAGTCTCGTAGACTTGGACAAAACCCCATCCTTACTAAGGAAGATCTAACAACTATTTCTTCTCACACCCATTCTTGTCCACCATCTTTATCAAAAAGCCAGGAAAACTGCTTCTTCAGACACTTTCTGAGCCGGCTGTATTTTGAAGGACAAAAAAAAAATTACTCTTTTGAGAGCATCGTGTCTGCAAGGTGGGCTCACGTTATTTTCGGTGATCAGTTCATGACTGGAGTTCAAATAGACTGCTTATTTTATAAGAGTTTTTAATTTTGAATTTTCTTTTTGCCCAACTGTGTGCATTTGTTTGGTTTTTAACTCACCACATGAATATGACTATAGATTTTTTTTTCCTAGTTGACCATGGTCAGATTCACAATTGCCTTTAAAAAAATTTGTTGGCCAGGCACAGTGGCTCACGCCTATAATCCCAACACTTTAGGAGGCTGAAGCGGGTGGATCACCTGAGGTCAGAAGTTCGAGACCAACCTGGCCAACATGGTGAAACTCCGTCTCTACTAAAAATACAAAAATTAGCCAGGCAGGGTGGCACATGCCTGTAATCCCAGCTACTCAGGAGGCTGAGGCAGGAGAATTGCTTGAACCCGGAAGGTGGAGGTTGCAGTGAGCCGAGATCGTGACATTGCACTCCAGCCTGGGTGGCAGAGAGAGACTCTGTCTCAGAAGAAAAAAAAAAAAAAGAAAAAATGTGTTGAGGTATAACATACATGAGGCAAAATGCACACAGCTTAAGCATTAACTCAATGACTCTGTATATACGTATACATCCTCACAGATTCCAGACCAAGACATGGAACATTTCCTGCTCTCCGTGGAAGTCTCCCTGTGCCAGCCCCTCACCAGGCGATAATTCCCCAAAGATAGTGCCTCTTCCCAACCCTGTATCCTAGATCATTGTTGCCTGTCCTTGAACCTCAGATAAAGGGAGGCTGCTTTTGCCCATCTTCGTTTTTGTGATGTCTGTCCATTGTGGTGTGCATAGCTGTGATTTGTTCTTTTTCACGCTGTGAAGGTGTAGGTGGTTTTTACCTGATGCTTCAGTTCCGTTCCAACTTTAGTATAAGCCAAGAATAATCAAACCACTACATCTGGATCAGAGACAGATGACCTCCCAGATTGGCTAGTTTTATAAGGAACTTCAGTTGAAATTGAAACAGTCGTCAGCTGCTTCTCAAACCAGCTACACTACATAAGGAGGAGCCCAAGGGAAACTGCAGGGCAACAGGTCCACTGGGAAACTTCAGGGGGCCAAGCTGTCAAAGACAAGCACAGAAAAATTCCTGCAACGTGCATTAGACTTTGAGGCAGCTTTTAATGCAAAAGTCAGTACAACCCATTTCCTTTTTCTTCTAAATGAGAGGAAAGTAGAATAGGTTCCATCAGGAAAATTTCACACCCAGGCCATGACAAACTCATGGAAGATCCTGTCAATCAAATTCCTTTCTGCTGGGCAGAAAAAGTATGTGGGAGCTTGTTAGTAACATGCATTCCCAACCTATCCTGAGGATGTGGGACTCATGAAGCCCAACAATCTGCCCTATTTACAAGGTCCCAGGTATCCTTTCATATTAAGGTTTGAGACCTGCTGTTTCAGAGAAAGGGACAGCTTGGCATGTATTTTTTGGTAAATCCTGGAGGGCAAGTCTAAAGAGCAAAAATATACCGCCCAGCACCTATTTGTCGATATTTTAAATTGACTTGTTTGGGGTGTTTGGAAGAAATAAAGACAGAGTATGAAAACACAACCCATAGCTATGTCTATATGTATTTCATTTTTCACATGAGTACTATGTTTCTTAAAGACTCCTGTAAGAAATAATTCAGAACCACATAAATAATAAAGAGATTAAAATTTTTAATCCACAGAGGACAAACATTAAGTATTCACAATTTGAGGAATTTGTTCATTCTGTCAGGATCATTCCGAAAGAAAACACATACATGCCACTAATTTAATTTGCCCTTGTAAACTTGGGCAGACAAGGTGCTGAGTGTGGCAGAGGAGCCTGGGGAGAGCCCTGAGGGCTTATTTTTGTTAATATACAAATATTAGGCTTAGGTATCCCATATTTTAAATCAAGACAATAGATCTAAAAAATGTCTTAGCATTTTTAAATTTCAAAACTTCATCCTGGTAGACAATGATATACAGTACATCTTAAATGAAAAAAAAAAAGAAGCTACACTATGAATTGTATAATCCCATTTTTGTAAAGTTAAGCAAAATCATCTCTCTCTCTCAATCTCTGATTACTTTGGGATGTGGGATTACAGGATTTGGGTTGGGGATCAGAGAATGTAGAGGGACTTTCACTTTTTATTTTATACTCTTCCATATCTTTAAAATTATTTTTCTTCCATCAGTATGTCCAATTTTTTTAATTAAAAAAATAAAAATTAAAAGAATCTGCTCATGTGTAAGCAGTTAAGACAAGTTGACTTAAATGAAAGGAATTGAAATGGTTTGACTTTGGCAGGGTTGAGCATGATGCTAGGCTGGGCCTCCAGGCCTGGCTTCCAAGGAGCTGCTCCTCCCCGCCTTGGCTGGCAGCTCTGTGCCCGAGGCTCATTCGGAGGAGCCCTGAGATGACAGGGGAACGGCAGCCCAGCCAGGTGGTCTGCTATGGCTGGAGCAAGAAGCTGGAATTCTGATTCTGATTTGGCCACAGATCTATAGTCCATTCCTCCCTTGTGCCTCAGTTTCCTCAATGGTAAAAGATGATGCCAACCTTTCCACAGAAGGGTGCTTTGTGGCAATGAAGCATTTTGAAAATACAAAACATTCAGACGAGAGAGATGCCAAAGTCAGTTGGCTCTTTGTACTTTAGACAGCCCTGTGTTATTCTGATGGGGATAATCACAGCAAACCCCTCTTGCCCAAGGCCTCAAATCTGACTGCAGAATCCACTTCAAGCCCAGCTCAGCTGTCCAGAGTGGTAAACACATGACCCATCACTAAGTCGTCATCTCCAGAGAGACCTGAGGCTAATGGGATGGTCTCACGTTATACAGTGCTGTGTTCATCTCCTCATCTCAGTTCATCGCCCAGGTTTCCAGCCCCAGAACTGCAGAATGACTGGGTCCAGATGCTCTTCCTAGGATCGCTGTGGCGGTGCGCCCCCTGGTGGCAGCGGTAAATCTCCTGCTGGGGGATTTCTTTTTTTTTTTTTTTTTTTTTTTTTTAATTATACTTTAGGTTTTATGGCACATGTGCGCAATGTGCAGGTTAGTTACATATGTATACATGTGCCATGCTGGTGCGCTGCACCCACTAACTCGTCATCTGCTGGGGGATTTCTGTGTGCCTGAGAGGAGGTGTTTCCTACCTGCCCTTGACTGGTTCAGCTTAATCTTTGACTTCACAGCCTCATTTCTTTCCACATTTCCACCCAGGTGACATGTGACATTAAGATGACTGGTGTGTCGCATGCAGCTCTTCCTGTCTCCCGAGTTTGTTTCACTGGCAAGAGTTTCTCAAATTAAAGAGTTCCTTTAGGTACTTAAATATTTCACTTTTTAAAAATTAAGTCCCTTTCTTTGAAAGTTTATGCCAGAAATAGACAGGACTCATGCATAGCATTTTCTTTCCAATCATTTAAGTTCTTGGTACTCCACATGTTGTCCCTGGACCAGCAGGCACTAGGAGTTGGTGGCATGACCTGGGAGTTGGTTAGAAAGGTAGACTCCTAGGACCACTGCATTAGAATTTGCATTTTAACAAAATCCACAGATTGAAAAGCATAGATTTGGTTGATATTTCCTCATAGATGAGATGACTAGGAATTCATAACTACCCATATTCATAGCTAACTATATGTTACAGCACTCACGATTACACATACCTTTTCATTTTTTCAACTTTCCACGTTTCATTTGCTTTTAAACACCTCTTAAATATGGAAAACCACCAGAACCAAATTCCCAACATTTAAGCATTTAAAGTAATCTACAAGCAATAGCTTCTAAAGTCTCCAAGGAATAAGAATTCCAGCTACAGCATCAAACATTTAGCTGTGAATAGCAACACACCCTATTCCATATAATATTGAAAAGAAAAATTTCGACGTTAAATCCCACATCATTGTAAACTATGTTAGTTCAACAACAACACCAGTGCATAATGCATTTTAAATACAAAACAGGGTATAACTTAAACTCTGATGAATAAGTCTCATGAGAATTTGAGAATACCTTGGTGAAATCATTTTTATTTTTTCAAAGTGTTCCTACCCATAGTTGGCATTAGTCATGTTCTCATTAAAATACCATGTCCAAAAATATCAAGTTTTTGAGTAAGATGACAAAAATTATTAAAGGAATAAAAATTATTCGTTTGAGATGCTAAAAATTGGATATAACTTTTTTATTTTTATTTTTTTGAGACAGAGCCTCACTCTGTTGCCCAGGCTGGAGTGCAGTGGCACAATCTTGGCTCACTGCAACCTCTGCCTCCTGGGTTCAAGCCATTCTCCTGCCTCAGTCTCCCAAGTGTCTGAGACTAAGGGCATGTGCCACCACGTGGCTAATTTTTTGTATTTTTAGTAGTAACCACGTGACTAATTTTTGTATTTTTAGTAGAGATGTAGTTTCACTATGTTGGCCAGGCTGGTCTGGAACTCCTGACCTCAAGTGATCCTCCTGCCTTGGGTACAACCATTTTTGTTTAACTTTTTATTTTGAGCTAATTTTGGCCTTACAGAAGTCATAAAAATAGTATAGAGAATCCCAAGTGGCCCTTCGTGGATCTCATCCTAATGTTATCACTTTGTGTATGTATGGTAAAATAATGAGAGCTACAAATTAACATAGCAACAATAGTACTAGCTAAACTACAGAACTTATTCAAGTTTCATAATTTTTTCCCCAGTCTTTCCTTACTTTCATGACTTTGACACTTTTGAGTATGAATGGTTTATTTCACAAATGCCCCTCAATTTAGTTTTGTCTAATATGTTCTCATTATCTGGATGAGGTTATGCATCATGGTAATGGAATTATGCCATGTCCTTCTCATTGCCTTGTACTGTGGGATTTCTGATGTCAATATGTCTTATTATTCATGCTAACCTTGATAACATGAAGTTAATATTTTGGGAAAGGTACTTTGAAGCTATGCAAATTTTGTTCCTCTTCAAAATTTCACCCACTAATTTTAACATCCATTGATGAATCTTATCTGCAACAATGATTACTGCGGTATTCAACTGTCATGTAAACAGTTATTTGCCATTTTTATGAAGCATTGAATGACAACTAGAAAAGAGAGCTGTGCTCAAACAATGAACAATGAAGAATGGGGAGAGGAAAACAGAAGGGCCCCTCTACAAGTTGTATTTTCCTTTTTCGTTCTTTGTAGAGACAGGATCTTGCTAGGCTGATCTTGAACTCCTGGCCTCAAGCAATACTCCTGCATCAGCCTCCCAAAGTGCTGGGATTATAAGCATGAGCCACCATGCCTGGCCCAGGTTGTATTAATAGCAACAACAACAAACCCTAAGGAAAAGGAAGAATATGATTTTCAGACTTGTCATGTTATGTTACTGGAGATGTTCAGTTGTCAATGAAAAAATTTTTAGACATGTAAAGAAACAAGAAAGTGTGACCCATAACAACAACTACCAGAAGTTAACATACAGTGTCTGAGGAAGCCCAGATATTGGACACACTAGACAAATACTTTACTTTTATTTTTTTTATTTCAGTAGGTTTTTGGGGAACAGGTAGTGTTTGGTTACAAGAATAAGTTTTTAAGTGGTGTTTTCTGAGATTTTGGTTACCCATCACCTGAGCAGTGTACACTGTACCCAATATGTAGTCTAGACAAAGATTTTAAATGAGCTATTTTAAATATGTTTGAAGAATTAAAGAAACTGTGTCTTTAAAAGTCTTACAAAATAGAAACTTTCAATAAAGAGGTAGAAACTGCTTTTAAAAATAAGGCAAATAGAAATTCTGAAGTTGATGAGTGCAATAACTGAAATAAAAAATTCACCAGAGGTTTTCAGCAGCAGATCTGAGCAGGCAGAAGAAAATATCAGCAAATTTGAGGACAGATCAATTGAGACTGTGTAGTTTGAAAAAGAAAAAGAAAAGAGAATGAATAAAAATGAATAGAGCCTCATACCTGTGATGCAACATATACATCATAGGAGTCTCAAATGGAGAACAGAGAAATAACTGGGAAGAATATTTAAAGAAATAAAGCCACAAAACGTCCCAACTTTGGTTAAAACATTATGCACCCAAGAAGCCCAGTAAACTTCAAGTAATATAAAGAGATCCATATCTAGACACATTTAAATCAAAGTGTTGAAATACTTTGAGAATATTGAAAGCAGCAATAATTAAGAGATTCTTTATATACAATGGAGGCTTAATAGTGTTAACAGCTGACTTCTCATCAGAAACCATGAAATTTAGAAGGCAGTGAAATGACATGTTCACAGTGCTGACAGAAAAGAACCATCAACGAAGAATTCTGCAGCAGTAAAGCTATTCTTCAAAATTAAAGAAGATATTAGACATTTCCACATTTTTTGAAAGCAGAACTTGCAGACTTGTCAACAGATGAATAGATAAACAAATCTGTCTTGTCAACACAAAGACACACACATATACAGGAATATCATTCAGCATTAAAAAGAGAGCTCCTGCTATTTGCCACAATGTAGACGAACCTGGAGGACATTTGACTAAGTGAAATTAGCCAAACACAAAAAGAAACATATCACATGATCTCACTTACATGTGGAATCTTCTTAAAAACTTTAAATATACAGAGATAGGGAGTAAAACAATGATTTACTGGTCAAAAAGGGAAGGAAATGAGAAGGTATAGGACAAAGGATACAAAGTAGCAGATATGTGGGATAAACAAGTCTAGATTTAATGTCCAACATGAGGACTATCATTAATAAAATTGCATTGTATTTGGGATTTTTGTTAAAGAAGTAGATTTTTAGCCGCTCTTGTTACAATAAAAAGTAACTACATGAGTTGATATATATGTTAATTTGCTTCACTATAGTGAGCTTTTTACTATTTATATGTAACCCATACGTCATGTTGTAAACCTCAAATATACACAATAAAATCTATTTTTTAAATAAAGATATACTGAAGGGAGTCCTTCAGCCTGAAATGAATGGACACTAGAGAGCAACTCAAATCTACAAGAAGAAATAAATAACACTGGTAAAGGTAACTACATGGATAAATATATAAACAACGTAATTATATTTTTATTTGCAACTTTTTATACTATCTAATTTTAAAGACTATTGCATGAAGCTATAATTACAAATCTGTGTTGATGGGTATACTATGTATAAAGATGTAATCTTGATGACAATAACAGCATAGAAGAGGGGAAGGAAATGGAGTTATGTCAGAGTAAAATTTGTGTACACTCTTATAATTAAGGTAAGAAATACAGTGTTAAGATGTTCTTTGTGATCCCGTTTAAAGTAATTTTAAAAACTAGTAAAATAAATGACAATAGAATTAAAATGATATGCTATGAAAATTTCTACTTAACGCAAACTAAACTAACAATGGAAAAATAGAGGACCAAAAATGACATAAAACATATAGAAAACAAATAACAAATGGCAACTGTAAATCCTACCTTATCAATACTTACATTATATGGGAATTGATTCAAAACTTCAAGCCAAATGCAGAGATTTGCAGAATGGATAAACAAAAATGTAAGATTCAAGTATATACTATCTACAAGGGCCACACTTTAGGTTAAAAGACATAAATAAGCGGAGAGTGAAAAGATGGGAAACAATGAACTGTGCAGACAGTAACCAAGAGTGACCTGAGTGGCTTAAAAAATATCAATCAAACAGACTTTAAGAGCTATTACTAAAGACAAAGGACATTTTATAATGATAAAAGTGATGATCCATCAAGAAAATATAAGTATTCCAAACATATGTGTGCCTAACAACAGTGCTTCAAAATACATGAAGCAAAAGCTAATGTGATTGAATAGAGAAACGGTCAAAAATAATAGTTGGAGACCCTTACAGCCTACTTTCAATAATGGATAGAACAACTAGGATGAAGATCAACAAGGAAATAAATTACTTTAATACTTTAACAACACTATAAACAAACTCTACCTAATAGACATCTATAGAAAAGTCTACCCAAGAATGGCAGAAAAAATATATTCTTCAAAAGTGTACATGAAACATTCCACAGGCCAGACCATATATTAGACATCCTCCAGAAAAACAGAAGACACACACACAAAAAAAGAAAAGGATTGAAATAATGCTAAACACATTCTCCAACCAGAATATACTGACACTAGGAATCAATATCAGAAGGAAAATGAGGGAAATTCACAAATCCATGAAAATTAAACACTGATAAATAAATGAGCCAAAGAAGAAATCAGAAAAAAATTTTAAAAAATATTTTGAGATGAAAATACAAACAAATGCAACAAACCAAAATGTATGAGATGTAACCTAAACAGTGCTCAGACACAGAACATACTCTAAGATTGACTACATGCTTGGTCATAAAGCAAGTCTTTACAAATTTAAAAAAAATGTAATTATACCAGCCCAGACTGCAGTTGAACAGAATTAGAAATCAATATCAACAGGAACTCTCCAAACTATACAAATACATGGAAACTAAACAAATTGCTTCTGAATGACTTTTGGGTAAACAAAAATATAAGACAGAAAATTATTTGAAACAAATTTAAATAGAGGCAAAATGTACCAAAACCTCTGAGATGCAGCAAAAACAGTGTTAGGAGAAAAGTTTATAGCATATAGCAATAAACACCTATATCAAGAAGATATAAAGATCTCAAATTAACAACCTAATGTTACACCTAAAGGAACTAAAAAAAAAAAAAAACAAGAACTGAATCCAAATTTAGCAGGAGAAAAGAAATTACTAAAATAACAGCAGAACTAAACAAAATTGAGGCCCCCCAAAACATACAAAGGATCAACAAAATGAAAAATTGTTTTTCGAAAGATAAACAAGATTGATAGACCACTAACTAGATTGACAAAGAAAAAAGAGAGATCTAAATAAGCCAATCAGAAATGACAAAGGTGACATTACAACCAATCCCACAGAAATACAAAAGATCCTCAGCGACAAAAGATCCTGCAACCATCTCTATGCACACAAACTGGAAAATCTAGATAAAATGGACAAATTCCTGGAAGCACACAACCTCCCAAGATTGAACCAGAAGGAACTTGAAATCCTGAACATACCAATAATAAACTATGAAATTGAATCAGCAATATAAAAACTTACCAACCAAAAAAGCCCTTCAACAGATGGATTCACAGCTTAATTCTATCAGACATACAGAGAAGAGATGGTACCAATCCTGCTGAAACTATTCTGAAAAATAGAGAAGAGATTCCTTCTTGACTCATTCTATAAAACCAGTATCATCCTGATATCAAAATCTAGCAAATACAACAACAAAATAAAACTATAAGACAGTATCCCCAATTAACATGGATGCAAAAATCCTCAACAAAATACTAGCAAACCAAATCCAGTAGTACTTCAAAAAGAGAATCCATCACTACCAATTGGGCTTTATTAATGAGATGCAAGGATGGTTCAACATATGCAAATCAATAAATTGATTAACCACATAAACAGAACTAAAAACAAAAAATATATGGTCATCTCAATAGACACAGAAAAAGCATTCAATAAAATCCCAAATCCCCACGTTAAAAACCCTTAACAAACTGGGCATCAAAGGAACACAATTCAAAATAACAAGAGCCATCTATGACAAATCCACAGCCAACATTATGCTGAATGAGCAAAAGATGGAAACATTCCCCTAATAACTGGAACAAGACAAAGATGTTCACTTTCATCACTCCTATTCAACATAGTACTGGGAGCTTTAACCAGAGCAATCAGACAAGAGAAAAAAATAAAAGTTTGTCAAATAGGAAAAAAGAAGTCAGATTATCTCTCTTGACTGACAATGTGATTCTATATCTAGAAAACCCTAAACATTTCACCAAATAACTCCTAGAGCTGACAAACAACTTCAGTAAAGTATCAGGGTATACAATCAAGGTACAAAAATTAGTAGCATTTCTATACACCAATAATGTTCAAGCTGAGAACCAAATCAAGAATACAATCCCATTTACAATAGCCACAAAATGAAATAAAATACCTAAGAATACATCTAACCTAACATGTGAAAGATCTCTTCAAAGAGAACTACAAAACACTGCTGAAAGAAATTACAAACAAATGGAAAAACATTCAATGCTCATAAATTGGAAGAAGCAATATCATCAAAATGTCCATGCTGCCCAACATGATCTGCAGATTTAGTGCAATTCCTATCAAATTATCAACATCATTTTTCGCATAATTAATTTTAGAAAATTAATTTTAGAAAATTAATTTAGAAATTTAATTTTTCTAAAATTAAAATCATAATTTTAGAAAAAACTATTCTAAAATTCATATGGAACCAAAAAAGAGCCCAAATAGCCAAAGCAATCCTAAGAAAAAGAACAAAAACAGAAGCCAGATTACATTACCTGACTTCAAACTATACTACAAAGCTACAGTAACCAAAACAGCTTGGTACTGGTAGAAAAATAGAACCCAAATATAAAGCTGTATACCTACGACCAACTAATCTTTGACAGAGTTGACAAAAAGAAACTATGGGAAAAGAATACCTTATTGAATAAATGATGCTACGAAAACTGGCTAGCTATTTGCAGAAGAGTGAAACTGAACCTCTATCTCTTACCATAAACAAAAACCTAGGAAATACTCTTCTGGACATTGGCCTAGACAAAGAATTAAGAATTAAGTCTTCAAAAGCAATTGCAACAAAAACAAAAAGTGAAAATTGGTACCTAATTAAACTGAAGACCTACTGCACAGCAAAAGAAACTATCAACAGAGCAAACAGACAACCTACGGAATGAGAGAAAATATTTGCAAACTATGCATCCAACAAGGTACAAATATCCTGAATTTATAAGAAGCTCAAACAATTCAACAAGAAAAAAAACAAGCAGCCCCATTAAAAAGTGTGCAAAGGACATAAATATACACTTCTCAAAAAAAACACATACAAGTGGCCAACAAACATAAAAAAAAGTGTTCAGTATCACTAAACATCAGAGAAATGCAAATAAAAATCACAGTGAGATATCATCTCAACACTAGTCAGAATGACTATTATTAAAATGTCAAGGCCAGGCCTGGTGCCTCACGCCTGTAATCCCAACACTTTTGGAGGCCGAGGTGGGTGGATCATGACGTCAGGAGATTGAGACCATCCTGGCCAACATGGTAAAACCCCATCTCTACTGAAAATACAAAAATTAGCTGGGTGTGGTGGCAGGCACCGGTAGTTCCAGCTACTCAGGAGGCTGAGGCAGGAGAATCGCTTGAACCAGAAGGCGGAGGTTGCAGTGAGCTGAGATCACGCCACTGCACTCCAGCCTGGGTGACAGAGTGAGACTCCATCTTAAAAAAGAAAAAAAGAAAGTCACAGACATTAGCAAGATTGCAGAGAAAAGGAAATGCTTACATATTGTTGGTGGGATTATAAATTAGTTTAGCCACTATGGAAAGCAGTTTGGAGATTTCTCAAAGAACTATGAATAGAATTAGTATTCTATCCAGCAATTCCATTACTCAGTATATACCCAAAGGATAATAAATCATTCTGTCAAAAAGATACCTACACTTCCATGTTTATTGTAGTGCTATATAATAGCAAAGATATGGAATCAACGTAGGTGCACATCAATAGTGGATTGGATAAAGAAAATGTAGTACATATACAGCATGGAATACTATGCAGCCATAAAAAAAAACCAACAAAATCCTGTCTTTTGCAGCAACATGGATGAAACTGGAGGCCATTATCCTAAGTGAATTAATGTAGAAATAGAAAACCAAACACTACATGTTCTGACTTACAAGTGGGAGCTAAACATTGGGTGCATGTGGACATAAGGATGGGAAAAATATACACTCCAAATAGACAGTCCTTTTGGGTACTCCAAAAGGGGGACAGATGGAGGTGAGCAAGAGTTGAAAAACTACCAATTGAGTAATTTTCACTACCTGGGTGACACTACCTGGGTGACAGTTTCACTGTCTGGGTTCACTACCTGGGTGACAGTTCACTACCTGGGCGACAGTTTCAATTGAAACCCAAACCTCAGCATCATGCAGTATATCCATGTAACAAACCTGTACATATACCCCTTGAATCTAAATTTTTTTTTAAAATTTAAACCAGATTACATGTTTAGAAGAAAACCATCCCAAAGTCAGTAATCCTGCCAGGAATCAAAGTGCCTAAGAGTATGGCTTTAGAGCCGGAATGTCTGAGTACAGATCTAGGTACTGCTGCTTACTAACTTTGTGACTTTGGCCAAATAACTTAATCTCTATGTACTCAAGAATCCCCATTTGTAAAATGTAAATAAAAGCTTTGTACATCTTATAGGGTGGTTATGAACATTAAGTAAGCTAATACAAGCAGAGTGCTTGGCAAGATACCTAGCAAATAATTGTAAGTACTCAGTAAACGTTAGCTGTGAATATAATACTGATTTACTGTCTCAGGGTTCGAGAACCTGTGAAAAAAAGGGGAGCTTCAAAAAAATTTCAAAAGATGCTTCTAAAGACAATACACTAGAAAGAAGGCCCTTTAAAAAAAATACATTGCATTCCCAGAATTCACATGACCACCACCTACAGATTTGGCCCCAAATCTTAGACAAAGGAGTCAGACGCATCTTTGTGAATAATATTTACAAATTGTCAATATTTGAACACACTATCCATTAGAAACATGCTATCATTTTCCTTTTTAAAAATTTCATTAGAGAGTCAAATAAATGAAAAGTAAAGCAATGAGACATAATTATTTTACCAAGTTAATAAGACTAAAAGAAATAAAAAAGTTGTTCTAAATGGCGGCAAGAGTATAGTGAGAAAATTGATATGAGTGTGAAGCAGTACAATCTTTCAGGAAAGCTGTATATTCAGAACCTAAAAATACCTGCACTTTTTGACTTAGTCATTCATAAAGCCTAAGGAAATATATAGGGGAAAAAATGACACAGGTTTATATATTTTTAATGCTCACTACTATAGTATTATTTACTGCAGAGGTAGAAAACAATCTAAATGCCTGAAAGTAAGAAAATGATTACATAAATTACATAAAAAAAATCTGTTAGGAACTGAATGTTTGTGTTCCCCCCAAATTCTTATGCTGAAATCCTAATTCCCAATTGATAGTATTAGGAGGTGGAGTTTTTGAGAGGTAAGTAAATCTTGAGGATGGAGTCCTCATGAATGGGATTAGAACCCTTGTAAAAGAGACCCCAGAGAGCTCTCACCTCCTCTTTCTGCTATGTGAGGATACAAAAAGAAAACAGCAATCTGCAACCTAGAAGAGGTCCTCACCAGAACACAACCATGCATGGCACCCTGATCTTGTATGTTTAGCCTCCAGAACTGTGGAAATACATTTCTGTTTTTATAAATAAATAAATAAATAAATAAATAAATAAATAAAATCCCATGTGACTTGCCTTCATAGAAAGCTGCAAAGCCTTTCCCAACCAATTATTGCTGCTATGAAACTGAACCCACATTCTGCTGTGTATAGAGGTGAACTTCAGGCACTTTGTCCCCACAGAACCAAAAAAAAAAAAAAAAGGCAGTGCTTTGAGAAAAATGACATCTATAAATACCTATTTAAAAAAAATCAAATAAACAACCTAATCTTCCACTTTAGTAAGCTACAAAAAGAAGAGCAAAGTACACGAAAAAGCTAGCAAAGGGGGGAAAGAATAAAGATTGGAGTAAAAATAGTGAAACAGAGAATAGGGGGAAAAAAATGAAAGAAATCAATGAGACCAAAAGTTGAGTCTTTGAAAAGATCAACAAAACTAACAAATCTTTAGTGAGACTGACTCAGAAAATAAGACGGAAGACTCAAATTTGAAATTTTAGTAATTATAAAAATAAGAATTATAAGATAATATAAAAAATTATTACAAAAAATTAGATAACCTAGATGAAATGGACAAATTCATGAGATGTACAAATTACCAAAGCTGACTCAAGAAGAAAGATCATATCTGAATATACCTATAACAAGAGATTAAATTAGTAAGAAAAAACTTCTCATAAAGAAAATCTCAGGACTAGATGGCTTATCCAATGAGTTATATCAAATGTTAATGGAAGAATTAACACCAATCCTTCATAGACTCTTCTAAAATTAGAAGAGAAAGGAATACTTCCCAGCTCGTTCTATAAGACCAGCAGTTTTCTGATTCCAAAACCAATAACATCACAAGAAAAGAAAACTACAAACTGACATTCCTTTAAATATAGATAAAATGTCCTCAACAAAATATTTACAAACTGAATGCAGCAACACATACAAATAGTTTTAACACCGTGAGCAAGTGGAAATTATCACAGGTATGCAAGGTTAGTTCAACATACAAAAATCCACCAATGAAACAGCATATCAATAGAGTAAAGGGCAAAAAACACATGATCACTTTTAGTGAGGCCAAAAAAAGCAGTTGACTAAACTCAACACCCTACATGATAAAAATACTCAACAGAGGTACAAATAGAAGAAAATATTCTCAATGAAAATAAAATTAAGAAAGTCATTCCAGTTACAATACTATCAAAAAGAATAAAACATTTATGAATAAATTTAACAAAAAGTGTGCTGAAATCTATAAAACGTCATTGAAAGAAACTAAAGGAAACATAAAAAGTGAAAAGACATCCTGTATTTATGGATTGGAATTAAGATACCATATTCTTTAAATTCATTTACTGTTTAAATGTAATATTTATAAAATTCTAGGTGCCCTTTTGCATATATTAACAAGCTGATCTTCAAATTCATATAGAAATGAACTTCCAGTTTGTTGGTCCAGCATATAAAGGGCTTGGAAGTCATTGCTCTGTCTTAGCAAGTAAAAACCTGAACCAATTGAACAATCAACAGCTCTTAGATCCATTAGAGCTAGGCAAACTACTGTGCTTAAAATTAGGCAGACAGGCAAATACAGAAAATCACAACTTGTTAGAGTGGAAACCCCTGAGCGGACATTTACGAGGGAATCAATACCAGGATAGGAAAACCTGAACCATAAATGACAAGTTTCTGGAATTGCTAGACTTAGAGTGGACAAGTGTTAATCACTTTTGGGATGGGGTAGTCATAGAAACCCACTCAGCTACACTTTTGTAAATGCTCCTCTCAAATGCCCCATCAGATTCTCTTGGTGAATATCAGAGAAAAATCCTTTCATACTTCTAATAGGAGAGGGTGAAAATAACCATTTTGAAATATGCCAGAGGACTTTGTTTTTAACAAGTCCTGCTTTAAAAGGAAACTATTTTACCAGAGCCTGAAATAATGGAGTTTTTGTAATAGACTAACTGATCTGACAGAAGGGAAATATCAAACTCGGGTTAACTGTAAATATTTGGTCCCAGCAAAGGTGTAGAGGTTAGGGAGAATTGTGGTGCTCTGTGAAGTTCACAGGTCAGAGGGATAGGCTCACTATAGTGCTGAGACCTAATCATAAAACCGTAGATTGCTTTCCTTCCACTTCACAGCTTATCATCACGTCACAGAAGCCCTATTACTACAGTTCCACTTAACCAGTACATCATGTCCAAGTATGAAAAAAGAATTAGATGGCGTACTAAAACAAAACAAAAAAAAACAAAAACGAAGTTTGAAGAGACAGTGCAAGCATTGGACCCAGATGTAGATATGGTAGAGATGTTGAGACTATCAAACCATGAATTTAAAATGACTATAATTAATATGGTAAGAGTTCCAACAGATAAAGTAGACAACATGTAAGAACAGATGGGCAATGTAAGCAGAGAGATAGGACTTCTAATAAATAATCCAAAGTGAAAGGCTAGAGATAATTTGATAAGCTCATTAGTAGACTGGACACAGCTCACAGGTGAAGGAATCTCTGAGCTTGAAGATATGTCAGTAGAAAATCACAAATGAAAAGCAAAAAGAATACTGGAAAAAGTTAGAACAGAATATCCAAGAACTGTGGAACAACTAAAAAAGGTGTAAACAAGCTTAAAATGACAATATCAGAAAAAAAGAAAGGAATACAAAAATCTTGAGGAGAAAATAATGACTGGAAATTTCCCCCAAATTAATGTCAGACACCAAACCACAGATCTAGCAAGATCAAAGAACACTACCCAGGTTAAAAAACTACACCTAGAATATATTCAAGAACAAATCTTGAAAAAAAAACAGGGGGTGGGTTATACGGGAGCAAAGATAAGATCAAGCTTCTAAGAAACAATGCAAGCAAGAAGAGAGTAGAGGGAAATATTAAAAGTGTTCGTTAAAAAAAACATCAAACTAGACTTCTGCACCCTATGGAATTATCTTTTAAATGTGAAAGAGAAGGAAAGACTTTCTCAGACAAACAAAAACTGAAGGAATGTGTTGCAAGTAGACCTGCCTTGCAAGAAATGTTGAAAACCTGTAAAAGAGAAGGAAAATGACATAGATCAGAAACTTGGCTCTACATAAAGAAAGGGAAAGCAACAAAGAAGAATTTGTTAAGGTAAAATGAAAACATTAATTTTCTTATTCTTAGTTGATATAATAGAAAATAATTGTTCAAAATAATAACAGTAACCCTCTTTATATTATATATATATATGCTTATATATATATACACTTTTTTATATATGCATATATATATATAATGGACAAGTGAAATAAATGACATTAATGATATGAGGAACAGGAGATAGAAAATAGTAATGTTCTGTTATTATAGGGTTCTTGCCCTATGAAGCAATATAGTGTTATTTGAAAGTGGACTTGGATTCATTGTAAGTATACATTACAAACTCTAAGGCAAACACTAAAATAAAAGGAAATATAATTGATAAGCTAAGAATGAGGAGAAAATGTAATTACATAAAATGCTCAAACACAACCACAAAAAGCCAGAAAAAGAGTGGAAGAAAAAAATTAAAACAGATCACAAGAGTAATAAATAGAAAACAGTAACAAATATGGTAGACATCAATCCAACTATATCAATAATCACTTCAGATGTCAATGGTCTAGATAAACCAATTAAAAGATATTGTCAGAGTGGATCAAAAAACAAGACCTACTGATATGGTGTCTACAGGAAACCCACTTTAAATATAAAGAAAAGTACAGGTTAAAAGTAATGGGATGGAGAAATATATACCATGCTAGCATGAATCAAAAGAAAGCTAGAGTAACTATATTCATTTCAGGTATATCAGGCAGCAGAGCAGGAAAATTTATCAGTGATAAAGAGGGGTATTACATAATGATAAAGAGATCAGTTATCCAAGAAGACATAAATACCCTTAATGAGCAGGCACTTACCCGAGTGTCAAAATGTATGAGGCAAAAGTTGATAGAACTTGAAGGACAAAGAGATCAATCCATTATTGTAGTTGACAACTTCAACAACCCTCTACGAGAATGGACAGATAGAGCAGGTAGAAATTCAGCAAGGGCACAGTTAAACTCAAACAATGGGATATAATTGACATCTGTATCAAATACTTCATTCAACAGCAAAAGAATACACATTATTTTCAAGTTCACATAAACATTCACCAAAACAGATCACATTCTTGGCCATAGAATATGCCCTAACAAATTCAAAAGAATGAAAATCATACAATGTCTGCTCTCAGACTACAATGGAATTAAACTTGAATAAATAACAGAAAGATATGTGGAAAACCCCCAAATACTTGGAGATTAAATAACACACTTCCAAATACACACAAATCAAAGAGGATATCTCAAAAAAAATTTTACAATATTTTGAACTAAATAAAAATAAAACATCGAAATTTATGGGATATAGCAAAAGCAATGCTAAGAGGAAAATTTATAACATTGAATGCATTTATTATAAAAGAAGAAAGATCTAAGATGAGTAGTGTGAGGTTTTCCTTAGTAAACTGAAAAATAAGAGTAATTAATCCAAACCAAACATAAGAAAATAAATAATAAAAATTAATGTCAAAATTAATAAAATTAAAAATAGGAAATCTATAGAGGAGATCAATGAAACTCAAATTTGGTTCTTTTAAAAGACAGATAAAATTGATAAACCTCTAGCCTAATTAAGAAAAAAAGAGAAGACACAAATTACTAATATCAGATATTAAAGAGGGGACATCACTACAGATTCCATGGACATTAAAAGAATAATAAATAAATAGTGTGAACAACTATATGCCTGTGAATTAGACAACATAGATAACATGGACCAATCTCTTTAAAGACACAGTTTATCACAATTCACACAGGGAAAGGTAGATAATCTAAATAAGCCTACATGTATTGAAGAAATTGAATCAATTATTAATAACCTTTCAAAACATAAAGTACCAGGCCTAGATGGGTTCATTGGTTAATTCTACCAAATATTTAAGTAATAAATTATACCAAGTCTCTACAATTTCATTGATATGGTAGAAGCAGAGAAATTACTTTCTAATACATTATATGAGGCAAACTGATACTTAAACCAGAGACACTGTGAGGAAAGAAAAATACAGGCCAATATCTCTCATGAACATAGATTCAAAAATTTTCAATAAAATATTAGCAGATTGAATACAATGTGTAAAAAAACTATACACCAAGACCAAGCGGGATTTATCACCACCTCAAGTGGGGGTATGCAAGGCTGATTCAACATTTGAAAATCAATTAATATAAGCCGTCACATTGACAGGTTAATGAAGAAAAATAATATTATCATATAAATAGATACAGAAAAAGCATTTGACAAAATCTAACTTTTTTATGATAAAAACCCTCAGCGAACTAGGGATAGAGAACTTCTTCAACTTGATAAGGAGCATCTGTAAGAAACCTACAGCTAAAATCATACTTAATGGTGAGAAACTAAAATCTCTCTTTTTTTTTTTTTTACTAAAATCAGGAACAAAATAAAGATGTCACTTCTCATCATTTCAACACCATGCTTGAAATCAAAGCTAATGCAATAAGAAAAAGAAATAAAAGGTATACTGATTGAAAAATAAGACATAAAACATTTTTTCAGTGATGATATAATGGTCTATGTAGAAAATTCAAAAAATTGATCAAAAAATAAACAAACCAAAACTCCCAGAACTTATAGATAATTATGGCAAAGTTACAGGATATGAGATAAATATTCAAAAGCCAATTGCTTTCCTCTTTACCATCAACAAACAATTGGAAATTGAAATTTAAAACACAATACTATTTACATTAGTGTTAAAAAATAAAATACTTACATAAAAACTTAACAAAATATGTATAAGAACTTTATGAGGAAAACTACAAAACTCAGAAAAGGTCAAAGAAGTACTAAATAAATGGAGATATATTTCTTGTTTATGAACATAAAGACTCAACAGTTTCAAGATGTCAGCTCTTCCCAACTTCATCTATATTTCAATGCAATACAAATCTAAATCCCAGAAAGTTATTTGTGGATATAAATTATTTCTGTATTGGTCCATTTTCACGCTGCTGATAAAGACATACCCAAGACCGGGCAATTCCAAAAGAAAGAGGTTTAATGGATTTACATTCCTCATGGCTGGGGCGGCCTCACAATCATGGCAGAAGGCAAGGAGGAGCAAGTCACATCTTACATAGATGGCAGCAGGCAAAAAGAGAGAGCTTGTGGAGGAAAACTCCCATTTTTAAAAGCACCAGATCTTGTGAGACTTATTCAATAACATGAGAACAGCATGGGAAACACCCGCCCCCATTTTTCAATTGCCTCTCAATGGGTTCCTCCCACAATACTTGGGAATTGTGGGAGTTATGATTCAAGATGGGATTTGGGTCAGGACACAGCCAAACAATATCAAATTCTAAAATTTTTTGGAGAGGAAAAAGACCCAGAATAACCAAAACAATATTAAAGAACAACAACGTCTAGGAATCCAACTTACAAGGGATGTGAAGGATCTCTTCAAGGAGAACTACAAACCACTGTTCAATGAAATAAAAGAGGACACAAACAAATGGAAGAACATTCCATGCTCAAGGATAGGAAGAATCCATATTGTGAAAATGGCCATACTGCCCAAGGTAATCTATAGATTCAATGCCATCCCCATCAAGCTACCAATGGCTTTCTTCACAGAATTGGAAAAAACTGCCTTAAAGTTCATGTGGAACCAAAAACAAGCCTGCATTGCCAAGACAATCCTAAGCAAAGAGAACAAAGCTGGAGGCATCACGCTACCTGACTTCAAACTATACTACAAGGCTACAATAACCAAAACAGCATGGTACCGGTACCAAACAGAGATACAGACCAATGGAACAGAACAGAGCCCTCAGAAATAATACCACACATCTACAACCATCTGATCTTTGACAAACCTGACAAAAACAAGAAATGGGAAAAGGATTCCCTATTTAATAAATGATGCTGGGAAAACTGGCTAGCCATGTGTAGAAAGCTGAAACTGGATCCCTTCCTTACACCTTGTACAAAAATTAATTCAAGATGGATTAAAGACTTAAATGTTAGACCTAGAACCATAAAAACCCCAGAAGAAAACCAAGGCAATACCATTCAGGACATAGGCATGGACAAGGACTTCATGACTAAAACACCAAAAGCAATGGCAACCAAAGCCAAAATAGACAAATGGGATCTAATTAAACTAAAGAGCTCTGCACAGCAAAAGAAACTACCATCAGAGTGAACAGGCAACCTACAGAATGAGAGAAAATTTTTACAATCTACTCATCTGACAAAGGGCTGATATCCAGAATCTACAAAGAACTTAAACAAACTTATGAGAAAAAATCAAACAACCCCATCAAAAAGTGGGCAAAGGATATGATCAGACAGTTCTCAAAAGAAGACATTTATTCAGCCAACAGACACGTGAAAAAATGCTCATCATCACTGGCCATCAGAGGAATGCAAATCAAAACCACAATGAGATACCATCTCACACCAGTTAGAATGGCAATCATTCAAAAGTCAGGAAAATACAGGTGCTGGAGAGGATGCAGAGAAATAGGAACACTTTTACACTGTTGGTGGGAGCGTAAACTAGTTCAACCATTGTGGAAGACAGTGTGGCAATTCCTCAAGGATATAGAACTAGAAATACCATTTGACCCAGCCATCCCATTACAGGGTATGTACCCAAAGGATTATAAAACATGCTGCTATAAAGACACATGCACACTTATGTTTATTGCGGCACTATTCCCAATAGCGAAGACTTGGAACCAACCCAAATGTCCATCAATGATAAACTGGATTAAGAAAATGTGGCACATATACACCATGGAATACTATGCAGCCATAAAAAAGGATGAGTTCATGTCCTTTGTAGGAACATGGATGAAGCTGGAAACCATCATTCTGAGCAAACTATTGCAAGGACAGAAAACCAAACACTGCATGTTCTCACTCATAGGTGGGAATTGAACAATGAGAATGCTTGGACACAGGGTGGGGAACATCACACACTGGGGCCTGTTGTGGGGTTGGGAGAGGGGGGAGGGACAGCATTAGGAGATATATCTAATGTAAATGATGAGTTAATGGGCGCAGCACACCAACATGGCACATGTATACATATGTAACAAACCTACACATTGTGCACCTGTACCCTAGAACTTAAAGTATAATAAAAAATAATAATAAAGAACAACAAAGTCAGGGAATTGACAGTTTCCGGCTTTAAAACAATATAAGCCTTGGCAAATAATTTGCAAAAGAATAGACAAGTAGCTCAATGGAACGGAATAGAGGGCCCTGGAATAGACCCACATAAATATAGTCAATTGATCTTTGACAAAGAAGCAAGGGCAAATCAATGGAGAAAGGATAGTCTTTTCAACAAATAGTGCTAGAATAACTGGACATCTACTTTTAAATAAATAAATCTAGACAGACCTTACACAAAGATTAACTTACACATTTCACAAAAATTAACTCAAACTTGATCGATACCTAAATGTAACAAACTACAAAACTCCTAGAAGATAACATAGGAGAAAATCTTGGTGACCTTGGGTATGATATATATTTTATAAATCTTGCAAATTAGCATGATTAAACATTATGTTGCTTAGGGTTCATTCATATATGATTATAGTTTTGAAAAAAGTAAAAAGTAACCACAAGATGGGGATGCTTGTTACTGGGAGGGTGAAGTCAGAATGAGGTGAGGGGTGAGATAGAAATGGAAGTAAACATTAGCAGCATCCTTGTTAAGTGGTAGGCTTATTGGTGTGATGTATGGCTTTTTAGATACAACATCTGAAAAAAAAAGCACAATCTGAAAGAAATAATTGATCATTGAGATTTCACTAAAATTTAAAACTTCTGCTCTGCAAAAGACATTGCCAAGAGAATGAGAAGACAAGCCACAGACCAAAAGGATATATCAGATAAAAGACTGTTGTTGCCCAAAATATATCAACAACCCTTAAAACTCAACAATGAAGATTACTTGACCTCAGGAGTTTGAGACCAGCCTGGGAAAAATGGCAAAACACCAACTCTACAAAAAATACAAAAATTAGCCGGGCATGCTCATGCATGCCTGTAGTCCCAGGTACTCAGGATGCTGAGGTGTGGGAGTATCACCAGAGCCCTGGAGGTTGAGGCTGCAGACAGCCATGATTGTGCCACTGTGCACCAGCCCAGGTGACAGAGCAAGACCTTGTCTGTCCCCGACAACAACAAAAAATCAACAATAAAAAGACAAACCACCCAATTTTAAAATGAGCAATAAACCTGAACAGACGCACACAAAGAACATATTTAGAAATGAAAAATATGCATATGAAAATATGTTCAACGTCATTTGTCATTAAGGAATTGCAAATTTAAACAACAATGCAATACCACTGCATTCATAACAGAATGGCCAAAATCCAGAACACTGGCAACATCAAATGGTGGCAAGGTTGTGGAGCAACAGAAACTCTCATTCATTGTTGGTAGGAATGCAAAATGGTATAGCCACTTTTAAAGACAGTTTAGCAGTTCCTTACAAAATTAAACATACTCTTATGATATGATCTAGCAATTGCATTTCTTAGTATTTATTCAAATGAATTGAAGACATGTCCCCGCAAAACCTGCACATTTTGTAGCAGCTTTATTTATAGTTGCCAAAACTTGAAAGCAACCAAGATGTCCTCCAGTAATGGTGAATGGATAAACTGTGGTAAATCCAGACAATGAAATATTATTCAGCACTAAAAAGAAATGAGTGAGGAAGCCATGAAATGACATGGAACAACCTTAAATACATGTTACTATGTGAAATAAGCCAATTTGATAAAGCAATATTCTTTTTTTGGTATGATATATATTTTATAAATCTTGTAAATTAGCATGATTAAACATGTTGCTTAGGGATACATTCATATATGATTATAGTTTTGAGAAAAGTAAAAAGCAACCACAAGATGGGGATGTTTGTTACTGGTAGGGTGAAGTCAGAGTGAGGTGAGCAGTGGGATAGAAATGTAACTAAACATTAGCAGCATCCTTGTTAAGTGGTAGGTTACTGGTGCTCTTTTTTAACTTTTTTTTATTTCAATAGGTTTTGAGGGAACAGGTGGTGTTTGGTTACATGAATAAGTTCTTTAGTGGTGATTTCTGAGATTTTGGTGCACCCATCACCCGAGCAGTGTACACTGTACCCAATGTATAGTCTTTTATCCCTCATCCTGCTCCCTCTCTTTCCCCTGAGTCCCCAAAGTCCATTGTATCATTCTTATGCCTTTGAATCTTCATAGCTTAGCTCCCACTTATGAGTGAGAACGTAAGATGTTTAGTTTTCCATTCCTGAGTTACTTCACTTAGAAGAATGGTCTCCAATTCCATCCAGGCTCCTGCGAATGCCATTATTTTGTTCCTTTTTATGACTGGGTAGTATTCCATGGTGTGTGTGTGTGTGTGTGTGTGTGTGTGTGTGTGTGTGTGTGTGTGTGTGTGTGTATATATATATATATATGTCACATTTTCTTTATGCACTCATTGATTGGTGGGCATTTGGGCTGGTTCCATATTTTTGCAATTGTGAATTGTGTTGCTGTAAACCTGCGTGTGCAAGTGTCTTTTTCATATGACTTCTTTTCCTCTAGATAGATACCCAGTAGTGGGACTGCTGAATCAAATGGTAGCTCTACTTTTAGTTCTTTAAGAAATCTCCACACTGTTTTCCACAATGGTTGTACTAGCCTACATTCCCATCAGCAGTGTAAAAGTGTTCCCTTTTCACTACATCCATGCCAACATTTATTATTTTTTATTTTTTAATTATGGCCATTTGTGTGGGAGTAAGGTGGTATCACATTGTGGTTTTGATTTGCATTTCCATGATCATTAGTGGTTTTGAGCATTTTGAAAAAGCTATATTCTGTGATTCCAATTGTGCAGTGGGGGAGAGAGAAATGAATAGGTGGAACACAGAGGATTTTTAGGGCAGATAAACTATTTTGTTTGATAATAGTGAAATATTTATCATTTTACACTAGTCAAAACCCATAAAACAAATAACACCAAGAGTGAAACCTCATATATGCTGTGGACTTTGGGTGATAATAATGTGCCAGTGTAGATCCCTTGAAGGTAATAAATGTACTACTCTGGTGTAAAATTTGGGTGGGGGAGGCTATGTGTGATTGGGGATATGTGGGAATTCCATGTACCTTCTGCCCAATTTTGCTGTGAACATGTAACTGCGTTAAAAGTATAAAGTATTTTTTAATTGACTTGGCAATGAAAGAGATAAAAATAGTGAAAACAAACTTTAAAAAAGAATAAAGTTAGAGAATTCACACTTCCAGTTTCAAAACTTACTACAAAGCTCCAGGAATCAACACTGTGTTGTATGGATGTAACGGTAGACACATAGATCAATGCAATATAATTGAAAGTCCAGAAATAAATCCATACTTTTATGATGAATTAATTTTTGACAGGGGTGCTAAAAAAATTTAATGGAGGAAAGTATAGCTTTTGCAGCAAATGGTATCGGAACAACTATGTATCTACCTGAAAAAAGAATGAATTTGGAGTCAAATCTCAGAATATACAAGAATTAAGTCAAAATGAATCAAAGACCTAAATGTAAGAGTGAAAATGATAAAACTCTTAGAAGAAATCATAGTCATAAGTCTTTGCGACCATGTATTAGCCAATGGTTTTTTTAGATATGATACCAAAAACACAAGCAATAAAATATTGATTAATTGGACTTCATAAAAATTAAAAGTAATTATGCTTCAAAGGACACTATTAATAAAGTAAAATACACCCTACATAATGGGAAAAAATCTGCAAATCATAAAGCTGATAAGAGACTGATGTTTATAATATGTAAGGAACTTGTAATTCTACACTAAAAAGACAAGTAACCCAACTTAAAAATGGGCAAAAGTTTGAATAGACATTACTCCAAAGAAAGTATACTGATGGCCAATAAGACCACATCGTTAACCATAAGGAAGGTGCAAATCACAACCAAAATGACCTACCACCTTACATCCACTAGGATAGTTATAATCAAAACACAGACAATAACAAGTGTTGGTAAGGATGTGGAAAAATTAGTCTTCTTACATTGTTGGTGGGAATGTTAGTTATTAGACAGTGTGGTTGCTTTGGAAAACAGCTTTGCAGTTTATATATATATATTCTCCAGAAATTCTATTCCTAGAGAGAGAGATATATATATATATAAACTTCTACCTGAAGGTTCATAGTAGCCTATTTATAATTGCCAAAAAGTAGAAAAAGTCTAGTTGTACATTAGCTCGTGAATGGATAAACAAAATGTATAAAAAGTAATGAAGTTACTTTTATACATGCTGCAACATGGAAAAACCTTGCAAACATTATGCTAAGTGAAAGAAACCAGACACAAAGACCATGTATTGTGTGATCTAGTTCATATAAAATTTCCAGAAAAAGACAATCCATACAGACAAAAAGTAGATTTGTAGTTGGCAGGGTCTTGGGAGAGAGGAAAAAGAGGACTGAGTGCTAGTAAGTATGAGGTTTCTTTTTGGGGGTGATGACAGATTCTAGAATTAGATAGTTGTGATGCCAGCATATCTTCATTAATATACTAGAAACCACTGAATCATACACTTTACTAAGGTGAATTTTAAGGTATATAAATTATATCTCAATTGAAAATTCTTCTGAAAGAATATATATTGCCAGTTAGGAGGCCATTTGCTAATTGTGTGACCTTGGGAGAGCTGCTTAGCTTATTTCATAGGATTGCTGTGAGAAAAAAAAGACTGATGTATGAAAAGCACCTTAAACAGTGTCTTCCACATAATAAGTATTCAATAAATATTAGCTATTACAGGTTGAGTATTCCTTATCTGAAATGATTGGGACCTGAAGTGTTTTGGATTTTTGATATTTCTAGATTTTCTGAATACTTGCATAATTAGATATCTTGGGGATAAGACTGAAACCTAAATATGAAACTCACTCATGTTTCACTACATCTTATACACATAGCCTTAAAGTAATTTTATACAATATTGTTAGTAACTTTGTGCATGAAACAAAGTTTCTGTACACAACATCAATTGTGAAATTTTCCACTTGTGGCATCATGGTCAGTGCTCAAAAAGTTTTGAATTTTGGAGCATTTTGGATTTGGGATTTTTGGATTAGGGATGCTTAATCTATATTTTCAACTGTATTTATATCATGTTTCATTATCCTAATAGGACAAAAAGAGGTTTCTAATAAACATATAACTTCTTCAGTTTTCTAAAAGCCCCATTTCATCCCTTGATATTAAAATCATCCTTTTTTGAGCCATGGTTTCTGTCATCCACCTGGTCAGTTTTCCATTCCTCAGCCATTAACCATGACCCACTCTGCCAGATTTTCATTTGTCAATTGTCTTGTAGGTGCTCCCAGAAGTTCTCCAGCACCACTTTCATTGACTTCTTAAAAGCATACATCTTTGGCTAGGTTTGCAGTTTCACTTAGCAATTAAATTGCGCTGTATCTGTCTCAAATTGTTGGGGGTTTACAAAAATGAGTCAACTGGCCAAAATCCAAACAGACTTAGAAGTTGGTCAGATGGGCAAAGATAGAGGACTAATTTTCAGTGGGGTGAGATGCTTAGGGGTAAACACAATTTTTAAACAGTTTATTCATGGGTATTTACATGTTATGATGATTTTTGCTCTCTTAGTTAAACTCCTGCCTCCAAGGATGTTAATACTAAACACACAGAAAACTGTGGCCCCTTATACCTCCTCACTTAACGTTTTACACTCTCAATGTGTATGAAATGGAGGGGCATCAAATAACACATCTGGACAAATGCAATATGGCTGGATGCTAAATCAGTATTTGGGTGAAACCAAGACAGAAAGCAAATATCACATCATTTTGAATGAACCTCTGGAATACCAAGGTTTGATAAAATGTTATCAAAAAGAAATTCTACTGTCATTATAATTTTATTAATTAGAATTTTGAGTAGTCACATTTTAAAATTTTGATAACATAGTGCCAGAATATCACCAACCAGAGTACATTGTGCTTGCCATATTATGCCTTGATGATATTAAATTGATGTTCACTGTTAATTGATGGGTAAAACATCTTTGGCTGGATCTACCAGCATAGGTGACATTGACATCAAATAATTAAGTTTTATTTTTCCTTTAAACTCCTGAACTTAAAGATTTCAATGGTGATAAAAATTTTACTAAAACATGATACTTTTTCTGCTTTAAGAAGATACTTTTTGAATATTTTCAGAACAGAGTTAAGGTGATACCTATATCTAGATATAAATAAAGATACATAAACAGGTAGCAGGATTATTTTTATGTGGAATTGCTGTAACACACAATTACTTGAGAAAATGTTGTCCCTTAGTTCAAATGTAGAAACATAGTAACAGTGATATAACTAACTTTCAGGATAACAAAATTATTTCTTGACTTTCCATCAGCATCTTCCATTTCAGTATGTTGTTTGAACTAAATTAATATGAAGACCTCTATGACAGATAACATAGTTTTTCTTAAAAAAAAAATTGTAGTTTTGAGATGCTGCATTTTGGTAACTTTTCAGTAGTTTCCAGCGAATGAACTATTTTCTCTGAGAGTAAACATTCTTGTTAGTGATTCCTTCTGTAAGTTTGGCATACTGCACAATGAAGTATTAAATATTTTTATTTATTTATTTTTGTCCATTTGTTTTTAAGCCCATTTAAACATGTAACAGCTGCTCTGTATCTGGTGTGCATGTCTGGTGCAAACACCTGACAAGACAGCTCCAGAATCTCCTGTATCTTTCATAGTCTGCCTGTGGCTGAAGAAGAATGAAGAACATAGCTCACAATTTATCTACTTCTGGCCAGTAATTTTCTTTCGTTACCTTCTGCTTTATTTTGAACACATGACTGGAAGATATGCACAAAACATGGCATGCTTGTGAGCTCCTCATTCATTTCTAGCCTTCACAATGTATATTTCATTGCCAATTGTATGGGTCTTTCCTTTACTGAATTTCCATGCCAAGAATGTTTCTTTAGCAGATTCATGTCTTATTAGCTAGGAGAAACCCAAAAAATTATTAGTAAGCCATCCACCATGATATCAAAGGTAAAAGAGACCTCTTCTTTTCCACGTCCAAAGGCCTAATTCAGGATACAAAAACAACACATTAAGTAAGATTATTACCCTTTTTGAGTACAGCACTGTAGAATTCAGTAAAATACCCTTGTAATATTTTTAGAAGAAACTTTTCACATAGGATTCTTAACTTTATTTAAAACTACTGAGATTATTGCAATCTAGAGCTCTTATTTTGACATATTTTATTTAAAAACCAAGTGCCTGTTAACACTATAAAGAATTTTCTTATTAAAACACTTTGAATTCTTTCATTTTGAATTTATACTAGTGAGAACAAAATGTTTATTTTTACATAGTTTTCAAAATTTTTTTTTCATCATTCCTTTTTATCGTATTTGGACTGAAGATGTTTTATCACAGAATTTTAGAATTTTTTTTTCTTCTCAATGGAATCTTGGGCTGGCAAAGTCAAGGTCCTGATTTTAATTTGTCCTGCTTCATAGGATGTGAAAAAGTCCTACATAAGATGTTTTCTTAAAAGATTTATAGATTAAATGGCATTAAATAACTAAAAATTAATACAGTTCTTAAATGTTATTTAATGCTATAGGTGCTGGTATACCAAATAGTGGTATTATTATTACTGTTTTACCTTATGTTATTGTTATGGATTGAATTGTATCCCACCCAAATTAATATGTTGAAGCCCAAACTCCCAATATGACTGTATTTGGAGATAGAAGGTAATTGGGGTTAAATGTGGTCATGAGGTAGGACCCTAATCCAATAGGCTGCCTGCAAGTCAGTAAGAGGCTTCACCAGAAGCCAACCATGCTAGATCCTTGATCTTGGACTTCCAGCCTCCAGAATTGTGAGAAAATAAATTTCCATTGTTTAAACCATCCAGTCAGTGGTATTCTCTTATGCAGCTTAAGCAGACTAATACAATTATTATTCAAATTTTGATAAACATTTGTTTGTTCAGAAAGGATGAAAGAGTTGGTCTTATTGAAGTTATTTAGGTAATGCTCTCAGTTTTAAAATTTATATTATAACAACTATTGATCTCTTTCCCTGTTAAAATATTTGAAAATACTATTTTTATACATAAATTTAATGACTCACAATCATTAATTAACACAACACTTTACTCTTGCAATAATACATATATATCTATACTTTAATATAATGTCAACATTTGCAGACTTGTTACTTCACATTATCTCTAGAATGCTTGCCTGTAGAGTTGGCCTTTTGTATCTACTGGTTCTGCATCATGGATTCACCCAACTGTGGATCAAAAATATTCAGAAGAAAAATTTCACAAAGCAAAACTTGAACTTGCTGTGCACTGAGTACTACATTGAATCCATGCTAATGAAGTGATGTGTGGCATTGTATTAGGTATTATAAGTAATAGAGATAATTTGAAATTTACAGGGGGATGTGCATGAGTTACATGCAAACACTATGCCATTTTATATAAGGGACTCCATGGGGATAGGGAGGAGGTCTCCATGGGGATAGGGAGGAGGTCTCCATGGGGATAGGGAGGTGGCCTGGAACCAACCCTCCATGGACAAGGAGGGATGATTATATTTGGAGATAAATATTCAGATATTGAAATATAAAGGTCATGTTTTATTCTTGTTATTGGCATTGTCTCTGATTGGATATGTTACCTATGCAATCATTTGATCATTCATGAAATACAATATAGGGCTGTTGCAAAATGAAGTGGTGAAATAGGCAAATTAGGCTATTTGTACTGCTAAACACTGAGGTCAGGCAAAGGCAAATAGCAGATCAGAGTACAATATTGAGTCCAAAGCTAAACTTTGATGCATCCCTAAATTTGGTGCCAGCACTTCCTATTAAATGTGATTAAATTCAAAATGCCTAAGTGATCACTAACAGACCAGAGACTCAAATCTTGTTTGGGAATGCAAATGTTATTTTTTGAATAACTTTAATTTATGATCTGAAAACTTTTGCAGCTTTGTTGAGGTGTCTATAATCAAAACCAGACAGCATTTGAAAATTCTGTACAGAATGAACCAAATGGATGAGTTCTTTCACTCTCCAAGAGCTTATTCTCTGAAGCTTTCAATCACAGTGTGCCTGCCCCTCAGACCTAATGAAGCCCATCTGAATGCCCCAGATGCCTCGGAGTGGAGCTAGTCATTTGAGCAATTGAAGCAGATCCTTAGGTAATAGCTTCACTGAAGAAGTGCCCTTATTCCCAGAATAGCACAAGCAATTCTCTGGCAGTCTGACTTGATGGGTGTGTTGGTGAAGAGTATGTATTTAATAAGTTGTGTTTTCTTTTTCATTTAGTTCAAAATATTTGTACATTTCTCTTGAGACTTATTCTTTGACCCATGTTTATTTTAAAGTGTGTTTTTAATACCCGAATATTTCAGAATTTTCTAGCTCTCTTTCTGTTATTGATTTCTAGTTTAATTCCTTTGTGGTTTGAGAACATGCTTTACATAATTTATATTCTTTTAAATTCATTAAGGTGTATTTTATAATCCAGAATGTGGTCAATCTTAGTGAAAGTGTAATGTGAGCTTGAGAAGAATGTTTATTCTGCTGTTGTTGGATGCAGTAGTCTATAAATGTCAAGTTGACTGATAGTGCTGTTCAAATCAACTATATTTTTACGGATTTTCTGCCTGCTTCATCAATCATAAACTGAAAGTGGGTGTTGAATTCACCAATAATAATAGTGATTTTTTTTCTGTTTCTCCTTGTGGTTTTATTAGTTTTTGCTTCATGTATTTGGATGCTCTGTTATTAGGTGCATATGCTCTTAGGATTGTTATGCCTTCTTAGAGAATTCACCCCTTAATCACTTTGTAATACCCTTTTGGTCTCTGATAATTTTTTTGTCCTGAAGTCAGCTTTGTCTGAAATTAATTTAGGCACTCCAGTTTTCTTGATTAGTGTTAGCATGGTATACCTTCTCTATCTCTTCGCTTTTAACCTACCTGGATCTTTATATTGAAAGATGGTTTCTGATAGACACTGTAATTTGGATTTTGTTTTTTAATCCACTCTGACAATTCTTGTCTTTTAATTGGTGGATTTAGACCATTTGCATGAGTTAACTATTGATATAATTAGATTGATATCTACTGATTTGGGGCAGGAAAGCCCCAAAGTTGGAGTCCAGCCTAGGAGGGTTCTTGGCTTACCATCGGAAAGAATTCAAGGGTGAGCCAGTGGTGTTAGACAGCAACTTTTATTGAAGCGGCTGTGTACGGTAGTGACAGAAGAACTGCTCCTTGCAGAGCAGGGCTACTCCAGAGGCAGTGTGCCCAGAGAAGTCACTCAGAAGCAGTTCTGTAGTCATATTTGTACCCACTCATAATTATATGCAAATTAAAAGGTCAATTATGCAGACATTTCTAGAAAAACAGTGGTAACTTCTGGGTTGTCACGTTGTTGCCATGGAAAGGGACAGTCACTTCTGGGTGTTGCCATGGCAATGGTAAGCTGACATGGCACATGGTGGGTGTGTCTTATGGAAAGCTGCTTCCGCCCCATCCCTGTTTCAGCTAGTCCTCAATTTGGCCCAGTGTCCAAGCCCCACCTGCTAGGTTGAGTTCCACCTCCTACTTCACTACCATATTTCTAACCGTTTTCTATTAATTTCACTTGCTCTTTTTCCCTTCTCTTTTTTTTCTGCCTTTTCTAGTTTTAATTGAGCATTTTATATAATTGTATTTTTTCTCTTCTCTTAGCATACAACCTATACTTCCTTTTAAAAATTTCTTAGTGGTTGGCCTAGAATTGTAATATACATTTACAACTTATCTGAGTCCACTTTCAAATAACACGATACCACATCACATGTAATGTAGCTACCTTATAACAACAGAATATCCTCAATTCTCCCTTCCCATCCCTTATGACATTGCTGTCATTCACTGCATTTATCCATATGCTATAATCACCCAGTGAATTGTTATACCACATAAAATACTACTGTAATTTTAAACAAAGTTATCTTTTAGATCAGTAAAAATAAAAATAACGATTTTTATTTTACCTTCATTTATTTCTTTTCCAGTGATCTTCCCTTATGTAGATCCAAGCTTCTGACCTATATAATTGTTTTTTTCCGTGAAGAACTTTTTTTAGCATTTCTTGCAGGGCAGGTGTGCTAGCAATGGATTTCCTCAGTTTCTATTTTACTGAGAAAATCCTTTATTTCTCCTTTTGTTAGGATAATTTCACTGAATATGGAATTCCATATTTTTCTTTTTCAGTGCTTTACATATTTCAGTTCACTCTCTGCTTGCTTTCATGGTTTCTGATGAGAAGTCCTCTGAAATTCTTATCGTTGTTTCTCTATAGATACTCTTTTGTTTCTGCTTTGTCTTTTAAGAGTTTGTCATTGGGCTGGGTGCAGTGGCTCATGCCTGTAATCCCAGCACTTTGGGAGGCTGAGGTAGATGGATCACTTGAGGTCAAGAGTTTGAGACCACCCTGGCCAACGTGGTGAAATGCCATCTCTACGAAAAATACAAAAATTAGCTGGGCATGGTGCTGCAAGCCTGTAATCCCAGCAGCTCTGAAGGCTGAGACAGGAGAATCGCTTGAACCTGGGAGGTGGAGGTTGCAGTGAGCCAAGATCATGCCACTGCACTCCAGCCTGGGCAACAGAGCAAGACTCTGTCTCACAAAAAAAAAAAAAAAAAAAAGTTTTTCATGGGTTTTCTGTAGTTTGAATATAATATGCCTAGGTGTTTGTTTATTTTTTTTATTTATCTTGATGTACTTTAAATTTTCTGGATCTGTGGTTTTGTGTCTGTCATTAATTTGGGGAAAATTTTCTGACATTTTTACTTCAAATATTTTTTCTGCTCCATTTTTTTCTCCTTCTGATATTCCAATTATGTGTATGTTATACCTTTTGAAATTTCCCCACCGTTTTAGGATATTTTGTTCTGCTTTTCTAATTCTTGTTTTGTGTGTGTTTGTACTACCTCTGCTTGGGAACTTTCTATTGGCATAGCCTTAATCTCTCTTTGCTCAACTGATGAGCCCATCTAAGGCTTTATTGTAAACTTCATTTCTGTTACAGTGCTTTTGATTTGTAGAATTTATTTTTGCTTATATCTTAGAGTTTTCAGCTCTCTGCTGATATTACCTATGTGTTCTTGTATGTTGTCTACTTTTTCCATTATAGCCCTTGACATATTAATCATGGCTATTTTTTTCTTTTTGCCCAGCTTTACTGAGGTACAATTGACAAAAAACTATGTGTATTTATGGTGTACAATGTGATCTTTTATTTTTTTAAAAATTTTTAATTTGATAAATAAAAATTTTATATATGTCTCATATACAATATGTTGTTTCAAAATACGTAGACATTGTGGAATGGTTAAATCTAGCTAATCATGCTTACAGGTATACCTCATTTTATTGTGCTTCAATTTATTGTGCTTTGAGGATACCATATTTTTTACAAGTTGAAGGTTTGTGGCAACCCTGCATCAAAGCAAATCTGTTGGAGCCATATTTCCAATAGAATATTCTCACTTTGTGTCTCTGTATTCACATTTTGATAATTCTTGCAGTATTTCAAGCTTTGTCATTATTATAATTATATCTGTTATGGTGATCTGTGACAAGTCATCTTTGATGGTGCTACTGTAATTGTTTTGGGGCACCACGAACTGTACACATACAGGATGACAAGTTTAATCAATAAATGCTGTGTTCTGACTGCTTCACTGACCTGCATTTCTCCTGTCTCTCTCCCTCTCCTCAGGCCTCCTTATTCCCTGAGACAGAATGATATTGAAATTGGGCCAATTAATAACTCTACAATGGTAAGCGTTCAAGTAAAAGAGTGAGTTACCCATCTCTCGGTTTCAATCCATAGCTAAAAATGATGCAGCTTAGTGAAGAAGGCATGTTGAAGGCCAAGATAGGCTGAAAGCTAGACCTCTTGCATCAAACAGTTAACCAAGCTGTGAAGGCAAAGGAAAAGTTCTTTGAGGAAATTAAAAGTACTACTCCAGTGAACACACAAATAAAAAGAAAGGAAAATAGCCTTATTGCTGATATGAAAGTTTTAGTGGTCTGGATAGAAGATCAAGCCAGCCACAACATTCCCTTAAGCCAAAGCGTAATGCAGAGAAAGGCCCTAACTCTCTTAAATTCTATGAAGGCTAAGAGAGGTGAGTAAGCTGCAGAAGAAAATTCGGAAGCTAGTAGAGATTAGTTCCTCAGGTTTAAGGAAAGGAGCCATCTCTATAACTTAGAAGTGCATGGTGAAGCAGCAAGTGCTGATGTGGGTGCTACAGCAAGTTATCCAGAATATCTAGCTAAGATTATTGGCAGAGGTGGCTACACTAAACAACAGATAGTTAATGTAGATGAGACAGCCTTCTATTAGAAGAAGATGCCATCTAGGACTCTCAAAGCTAGAAAGAAGTCAATGCCTGGCTTCAGAGCTTCAAAGGACAGGTTGACGGTCTTGTTAAGGGATAATGCAGCTGCTGACTTTAACTTGAAGCCAGTTCTCACTTATCATTCTGAAAATTCTAGGCCCTTAAGAATTATGCTAAATCTACTCTGTGCTCTGTAAATGGAACAACAAAGCCTGGATGACAATATATCTGTTCATAGCATGGTTTTGAGCCCACTGTTGAGAACTACTGCTTAGAAAAAAAATTTTTTTAATATTACTGTTCATTGACAATGCACCTGGCCACCAAGAACTGTGATGGAGATGTACAAGATTAATGTTGTATTCATGCCTGCTAACACATCATCCAATCTGCAGACCACAGACCAAGGAGTAATTTCTACTTTTAAGTCTTATTATTTAAGAGCTATATTTCATATGGCTATAGCTAAATTAGAGAGTGATTCCTCTGATGAATCTGGGCAAGCAAATTGGAAATCTTCTGAAAATAAGTCAACATTATAGATACCATTAGAAATATTCATAATTCATGGGAGGAGGCCCAAATATCAACATTAACACAAGTCTGAAAGAAGTTGACTACAACCCACATGGAGGACTTTGAGGGGTCCAAGATTTCGATAGAGGAACTGCAGATGTGGTAGAAATAGCAAGAGAAATCGAATTGGAGCCTGATGTGTCTGAATTTCTCTAATCTCACAATAAAACTTTAATGAATGAGGAATTGCTTCTTTAGGATGAGCAAAGAAAGTGGTTTATTAAGATGGAATCCACTTCTGGTGAAGATGCTATGAATATTTTTGAAACGATTACAAAGAATGTCAGATATTACATAAACTTAGTTGATAAAGTAGCAGCAGGGTTTGAGAGGATTGACTCCAATTTTGAAAGAAGTAGCATTCTTTCAAAATGCTATCAAATAACATTGCATTCTACAGAGAAATCTTTCATAAAAGAGGAGGCCCTTGATGTAGCAAACTTCATTTGTTGTCTTATTTTAAGAAATTGCCATAACCACTCCAACCTTCAGCAACCAACATCTTTATCAGTCAATAGTCATCAACATTGACGCAAGGGCCTCCACAGAAAGATGATTATGACTCACTGAAGGCTCAGGATATTGTTAGCATTTTTTAGCAATAAAATATTTTTAAATTAATCTATATACATTATTTTTTAGAAATAATGCTATTGCACACTTATTAGGTTATAGTATAGTGTAAACAAAACTTGTATATGCACTGGGAGACAAAAAAAATTGTGTGACTCTCTTTACTGCAATATTTGCTTTGTTTCAGTGGTCTAGAACTAAACCCACAACACCTCTGATGTATACATGTACTTTAACTTCCCTGTTTAATCATTTCAAAATCTATGTCATATCTGAGCTTGATTGCATTGCTTCTTTTTTCTCTTCAGTCTGTGTGTTTTCTTCCTTTTTAGCATGGCTTGTAATTTGTTATTGAAAGCCAGACATGAGGTATTAGGTAATAAGAACTGAGGTAAAAGCCTCAGTGTGAGGTCTTAGGTTAATCTATCCAGGAGTTGGGTTGTGTCTAATGTTTGCTTTACCTGCAGATGTCAGAGGCTTCAAATTTGTCTGATATTTTAGTTTTTGTTTTCCCTGTTGCCTTTGGGCTTGCCCATTGCCTTTGAGCTTCTTAAATAAAGTCTGTGCCTTGTAGCTCTTTCAGCTGTAATCCAGTGTTATTATACTAAAACCGTATTGATGTAGTGATAAGGTATGAGGAAAAGAAAGTATTCTATAACTGTATAATCTTTTAACGGGTCTGTGTCCTTGGACTATGATCTTCACAAGTGCTTCTTAGCTTTTCCCCTCCCGTTAGGTTCTGGTAAAATCCTTTCTTTTGGAACATAAGCATATGCTATGGACAACTCTCTGAATTCACAATGGATACCTTTCCCTTCCTCCTGCTAAAGCCATAAGGAGATCTCCCTTCATTCTTCTGTATAGAACCTGATTGGGCTCTTAGATGTAAATCCATGAAAGTGTGGGGTCTCCCTGAGGCTGCAGACCACAAGAGTTTCTTACTGTGGAACTAGTCCATACTCAGCCTCCAGATGTTCATCACAAGTGCTATCTAAGTGTTCCTACCTATTTGTGGCTCCAGCAGCTTCTTCTCCAGGTGAGCAGATTCTCTGTACTTACCCATCTCTCCAGATTTTGGGGTGGCAGTTTGCCTCTGATCTTGAATTACTGATGGATCCAAGAAAATTTGTTTGAAGTTTGTCCAGCATTTTTCACATTGTAAGGGCAAGAGTCATCATTTCTTTTCTTTCCCTTTTTTTTTTTTTTTTTTTTTTTTTTGAGACAGAGTCTCGCTCTGTCACCCAGGCTGGAGTGCAGTGGCACGATTTCGGCTCACCACAAGCTCTGCCCGCTGGGTTCACACCATTCTTCTGCCTCAGCCTCCCAAGTAGCTGGGACTACAGGTGCCCGCCACCACACCCAGCTAATTTTTGGTATTTTTAGTAGAGACGGGATTTCACCGTGCTAGCCAGGATGGTCTTGATCTCCTAACCTCGTGATCCGCCTGCCTCCGCCTCTCAAAGTGCTGGGATTACAGGCGTGAGCCACCGTGCCCGGCCAAGAGTGATCATTTCTAAGCTCTTCACATGTTGGAACTAAAACCAGAAGTCTTCTGTCTGTATTTTTGAATTAATAGAAAATCTAAATCCCATGGGCTTAATGATAAGGTATTTCTTTTCTGATATAACTGAGCATTTCAGAGGTAGTTCCAGCCTTAGCATTTGTTTGATCCCCTGACTCCACAATTGTAGGAACACAGATTGCTCCCATTTCCCTGTTCCTCCTTAGTATCTACAACACAGGTACAATATGGCTGCCCAAAACTTCCAGGCTAATTTCTCCTTCAGGGGGAAGGAACACCGCTTTCACAATACTGAAAAAAATATAGCTTCCATCTTGATTAAACAACCTAAGGCCACATTTTCATTGTACCAGTTAACTACTGCCACATAATTCTGGGTAATAATTACAGAATCCTGGTGCTATTTAACCATATGTATTCTTCGTGTGTCCACAGATTGTCTAGAGGCTCTGCTGATGTCACCTGGGCTCACTCACAGGTCTGCAGGTTGCATGGGGGTGGCCAATTTGGGCTGAGGTGGACTGGGTGGCTCTACTTTAAGCTAGGGACCCTCTGCTCACACGTTTCTCATTCTCCTTGTATCTGAAGCTATGTGAGTCGTGTTCTTCTCATAGAAATGAAAGCATGCAAGAGGAAACATGGAAACACAGAAAGCCTTTTAAGGCCTATGCTTGAAATTGGCACCATGTTAATTATGCCCACAGGCCACTGGTGAAAGCAAGTTGCATGGCCATGGCCAAAATCAAGGGGCAGGAAAGGACACTCTGCCCATAAGGAAGCCATGACAAGGATGTAAGTACAGCTGGAGATTGAGACCAGACAATCTACTGCACTCACAAATAAACTGGCCACTGCTTTCACAGGAACATGAATACCATGTTTGACAAGAACCAGTGAAAACTCACACCCTGAAGCTGTGGACTGATTTGTGCTGTACTAGTTTGCTAGGGCTGCAACAACAAAATACTGAGTGGTTTAAACAACAGACATTTATTTTTCCACAATTCTGAAGGCTGGAACTCTGAAATCAAGGTGTCACCAGGGTTGGTTTCTTCTTAAGTATCTCTCCTTGGCTTGTGGATGGAAATCATTTCCCTGTGTCTTCACCTGGTCTTCCCTAGGTGAATGTCTGTGTCCTAATTTCCCCTTCTTATAAGCGTTCCAGTCCTACTGGATAAGAATTCACCCTATTGACTCATTTTAACTTAATTACCTTTTAAAGACTCTTTTTCCAAATCCAGTCACATTCTGAGGTACTGGGGATAGGACCACAATGTATTGATTTGGAGGGGTATAACTGAAACATAACAACAAGCAAGGTACCCATAAACCACATAGACCATATTTCTTATAATAAATATCAATATATATTTGTAGCCTCAAATAAAAATGATATGTAATAAAATAATCAGCAGAAAAAGCAGAATGATGCCATCTGGGTTCTTAATTTTCTTTCGTTATAGCCTGATCTGCGGGTAAAAACTTAAGACAACTGAAAGACGAGACATTCTTTAAGCAATCTCCACTGAATAGTGTTGTTTTTTTTTTTTTTTTTTTTATTTTTTTTTATTTTATTATTTTTTTTCTTCTTTTATTATTATTTATTATTATTAAACTTAAGGTTTTATGGTACATGTGCACAATGTGCAGGTAAGTTACATATGTATACATGTGCCATGCTGGTGCGCTGCACCCACCAACTCGTCATCTAGCATTAGGTATATCTCCCAGTGCTATCCCTCCCCCCTCCCCCCACCCCACAACAGTCCCCAGAGTGTGATGTTCCCCTTCCTGTGTCCATGTGTTCTCATTGTTCAATTCCCACCTATGAGTGAGAATATGCGGTGTTTGGTTTTTTGTTCTTGCGATAGTTTACTGAGAATGATGATTTCCAATTTCATCCATGTCCCTACAAAGGACGTGAACTCATCATTTTTTATGGCTGCATAGTATTCCATGGTGTATATGTGCCACATTTTCTTAATCCAGTCTATCATTGTTGGACATTTGGGTTGGTTCCAAGTCTTTGCTATTGTGAATAATGCCGCAATAAACATACGTGTGCATGTGTCTTTATAGCAGCATGATTTATAGTCCTTTGGGTATATACCCAGTAATGGGATGGCTGGGTCGAATGGAATTTCTAGTTCTAGATCCCTGAGGAATCGCCACACTGACTTCCACAAGGGTTGAATTAGTTTACAGTCCCACCAACAGTGTAAAAGTGTTCCTATTTCTCCACATCCTCTCCAGCACCTGTTGTTTCCTGACTTTTTAATGATTGCCATTCTAACTGGTGTGAGATGGTATCTCATTGTGGTTTTGATTTGCACTTCTCTGATGGCCAGTGATGGTGAGCATTTTTTCATGTGTTTTTTGGCTGCATAAATGTCTTCTTTTGAGAAGTGTCTGTTCATGTCCTTCGCCCACTTTTTGATGGGGTTGTTTGTTTTTTTCTTGTAAATTTGTTGGAGTTCATTGTAGATTCTGGATATTAGCCCTTTGTCAGATGAGTAGGTTGCGAAAATTTTCTCCCATTTTGTAGGTTGCCTGTTCACTCTGATGGTAGTTTCTTTTGCTGTGCAGAAGCTCTTGAGTTTAATTAGATCCCATTTGTCAATTTTGGCTTTTGTTGCCATTGCTTTTGGTGTTTTAGACATGAAGTCCTTGCCCATGCCTATGTCCTGAATGGTAATGCCTAGGTTTTCTTCTAGGGTTTTTATGGTTTTAGGTCTAACATTTAAGTCTTTAATCCATCTTGAATTGATTTTTGTATAAGGTGTAAGGAAGGGATCCAGTTTCAGCTTTCTACATATGGCTAGCCAGTTTTCCCAGCACCATTTATTAAATAGGGAATCCTTTCCCCATTTCTTGTTTTTGTCAGGTTTGTCAAAGATCAGATAGTTGTAGATATGTGGCATTATTTCTGACGGCTCTGTTCTGTTCCATTGATCTATATCTCTGTTTTGGTACCAGTACCATGCTGTTTTGGTTACTGTAGCCTTGTAGTATAGTTTGAAGTCAGGTAGTGTGATGCCTCCAGCTTTGTTCTTTTGGCTTAGGATTGACTTGGTGATGCGGGCTCTTTTTTGGTTCCATATGAACTTTAAAGTAGTTTTTTCCAATTCTGTGAAGAAAGTCATTGGTAGCTTGATGGGGATGGCATTGAATCTGTAAATTACCTTGGGAAGGATGGCCATTTTCATGATATTGATTCTTCCTACCCATGAGCATGGAATGTTCTTCCATTTGTTTGTATCCTCTTTTATTTCCTTGAGCAGTGGTTTGTAGTTCTCCTTGAAGAGGTCTTTCACATCCCTTGTAAGTTGGATTCCTAGGTATTTTATTCTCTTTGAAGCAATTGTGAATGGGAGTTCACTGATGATTTGGCTCTCTGTTTGTCTGTTATTGGTGTATAAGAATGCTTGTGATTTTTGCACATTGATTTTGTATCCTGAGACTTTGCTGAAGTTGCTTATCAGCTTAAGGAGATTTTGGGCTGAGACAATGGGGTTTTCTAGATATACTATCATGTCATCTGCAAACAGGGACAATTTGACTTCTTCTTTTCCTAATTGAATACCCTTTATTTCCTTCTCCTGCCTAATTGCCCTGGCCAGAACTTCCAACACTATGTTGAACAGAAGTGGTGAGAGAGGGCATCCCTGTCTTGTGCCAGTTTTCAAAGGGAATGCTTCCAGTTTTTGCCCATTCAGTATGATATTGGCTGTGGGTTTGTCATAAATAGCTCTTATTATTTTGAGATACGTCCCATCAATTCCTAATTTATTGAGAGTTTTTAGCATGAAGGGTTGTTGAATTTTGTCAAAGGCCTTTTCTGCATCTATTGAGATAATCATGTGGTTTTTGTCTTTGGTTCTGTTTATATGCTGGATTACATTTATTGATTTGCGTATATTGAACCAGCCTTGCATCCCAGGGATGAAGCCCACTTGATCATGGTGGATAAGCTTTTTGATGTGCTGCTGGATTCGGTTTGCCAGTATTTTATTGAGGATTTTTGCATCAATGTTCATCAAGGATATTGGTCTAAAATTCTCTTTTTTTGTTGTGTCTCTGCCAGGCTTTGGTATCAGGATGATGCTGGCCTCATAAAATGAGTTAGGGAGGATTCCCTCTTTTTCTATTGATTGGAATAGTTTCAGAAGGAATGGTACCAGCTCCTCCTTGTACCTCTGGTAGAATTCGGCTGTGAATCCATCTGGACCTGGACTTTTTTTGGTTGGTAAGCTATTGATTATTGCCACAATTTCAGCTCCTGTTATTGGTCTATTCAGAGATTCAACTTCTTCCTGGTTTAGTCTTGGGAGGGTGTATGTGTTGAGGAATTTATCCATTTCTTCTAGATTTTCTAGTTTATTTGCATAGAGGTGTTTGTAATATTCTCTGATGGTAGTTTGTATTTCTGTGGGATCGGTGGTGATATCCCCTTTATCATTTTTTATTGCATCTATTTGATTCTTCTCTCTTTTTTTCTTTATTAATCTTGCTAGCGGTCTATCAATTTTGTTGATCCTTTCAAAAAACCAGCTCCTGGATTCATTTATTTTTTGAAGGGTTTTTTGTGTCTCTATTTCCTTCAGTTCTGCTCTGATTTTAGTTATTTCTTCCCTTCTGCTAGCTTTTGAATGTGTTTGCTCTTGCTTTTCTAGTTCTTTTAATTGTCACCACCAGGCCTGCCCTAAAAGAGCTCCTGAAGGAAGCGCTAAACATGGAAAGGCACAACCGGTACCAGCCACTGCAAAATCATACCGAAATGTAAAGAACATCGAGACTAGGAAGAGACTGCATCAACTAACGAGCAAAATATCCAGCTAACATCATAATGACAGGATCAAATTCACACATAACAATATTAACTTTAAATGTAAATGGACTAAATGCTCCAAATAAAAGACACAGACTGGCAAACTGGATAAAGACTCAAGACCCATCAGTGTGCTGTATTCAGGAAACCCATCTCACGTGCAGAGACACACATAGGCTCAAAATAAAAGGATGGAGGAAGATCTACCAAGCAAATGGAAAACAAAAAAAGGCAGGGGTTGCAATCCTAGTCTCTGATAAAACAGACTTTAAACCAACAAAGATCAAAAGAGACAAAGAAGGCCATTACATAATGGTAAAGGGATTAATTCAACAAGAAGAGCTAACTATCCTAAATATATATGCACCCAATACAGGAGCACCCAGATTCATAAAGCAAGTCCTGAGTGACCTACAAAGAGACTTAGACTCCCACACATTAATAATGGGAGACTTTAACACCCCACTATCAACATTAGACAGATCAACGAGACAGAAAGTCAACAAGGATACCCAGGAATTGAACTCAGCTCTGCACCAAGCGGACCTAATAGACATCTACAGAACTCTCCACCCCAAATCAACAGAATATACATTTTTTTCAGCACCACACCACACCTATTCCAAAATTGACCATATACTTGGAAGTAAAGCTCTCCTCAATAAATGTAAAAGAACAGAAATTGTAACAAACTGTCTCTCAGATCACAGTGCAATCAAGCTAGAACTCAGGATTAAGAATCTCACTCAAAACCGCTCAACTACGTGGAAACTGAACAACCTGCTCCTGAATGACTACTGGGTACATAACGAAATGAAGGCAGAAATAAAGATGTTCTTTGAAACCAACGAGAACCAAGACACAACATACCAGAATCTCTGGGATGCATTCAAAGCAGTGTGTAGAGGGAAATTTATAGCACTAAATGCCCACAAGAGAAAGCAGGAAAGATCCAAAATTGACACCCTAACATCACAATTAATAGTGTTGTTTTAAATTGAACTATTGACAAGTTTCATATTGTACCTTGTGGTCAGGGCTCGGCCAGTGCCTTCCTGTACTTACTGTTGAGCACAGTTCTATGTGTCTAAGCAGGCAAAGCAGAGAGGCCACATACCTGGAGAGAAGGCCAGCCCACAGTTTTAGACATGACTTGATGGAGTATACAGAGGGCACTTTTGGTTGCAATACAGGAACTACATTGAAATAGGTAAATAAATAAATAAGACCCAGGGTATTTCCCAAATCCCAAGGACAGGAATGCAACAGTTCCAGGAACAAGACACAGGCATTCTATGGAGAACTCAAGAAGTACTCAGTTACTATCTCGAACAGGTGTTCTTTCCTGCTTTACTTCATCCTTCCATTTTTCTCTTTATCCTTTTTTCCTCCTCATTACTTTGTTTTTTCTTTCTTCTTATCCCTTTTTATTCTCTTTTTTTATCTTCTTTTTCCTTGTCCCCCTTCTCCCCTACAATCCTGCCCCCCAAAAAAACTGTTTTCTTCTAGTTTTCCAGTTCACATGTAGAAATTTGTATGTATGTTTTTCCAATTCATATATACGCTTTTCTAATTTAGATGTATGATTTTGGTAAACACACCTAAAAATACTGGGAGAAGGTATTCGAAACATCTTTTAAAATGTCCAACTGAGTTTGGAAAGCAAGAGAATCCATTGAGTTCAATTATTCTACGCTGCTTGTAGAACACATATCAATATGTCTTAAAAGTCAGAATATAGAGACTGTGTTCCTGACAAGAATGCCATCCCACTTAGGCTGAGAAGTTAGCTGGGGGAGTAATCAGCAGACTGTAAGTGGTGAAAAATGCTGAGACCAGACACAATGAGAACATGAAAATCCAGTGGAGTGAGTGGGAACAGAAGTTGGATGTGCTCTGGTGCCTCTGCCCATCCTGGTGGTTGCCATGCACATGGTGGCAGGATGGAGAGTGTGGGGCCCTAGCAGGATGGAAAGTTATGGTGGAGACTCCTGCAAAAGCCAGGACCCTGAAACTCTAAAAGAATGACCCAAGACCTCTTCCCTCTGTCCTACTGCAGAAAAGAAAGTATGCATATGTCAAGTTTAAGTTGATATTGACTCTGGGCAGACTTGGAAAAAATAGTTCTACCCTGAAAATTCCTAACCACAAACCCATATTTCCATGAGTATGGGTCTAAATTTATACCCTCATTTGCTGTGAAAAGTATGAGGCAAAAATATTAGTTGAAAGGTATCCCGAGCTTGTGGATAGGTACCTTGCAGGAGTAAAGGAAATTTTCTCTAAATGAATTCCCTTTGGAAATAGGCCTCAAATAATTCACACAGATAAAAGTTCAGGAAACATCAGTATTCTTTCTCTCTTTCTGTCTCTCATCCCTCCCGACACCCCTGCTCCCCACCTGCCAAAACACAATCACTAAGCCCAAAAGAAAACAAGTCACCATGAGCAAGAGCCAACAACAACAACAAAATCCCAGAGTCAGACTCACAAAGGCTGGTGATATTAGAATTAACAGATACAAATACAGAATAAATATGTTTAATATATTTAAAGATTAAAAAGTTTTATGAAGCAATGAGAAAGAGACAAAAAAACTATCAATACTGACCAGGAATTTTTCAAATAACCAAATAGTACTGGGAGAAAGAAAAAAATTAAATAATGGAGACTTGAAACTCAATGGTTATATTAAATAACAGCTTAAAATTAGCAAAAAAAAATTAGATAAATGGGAGAAATGAAGAAATTACACAGATTGAAGCACAGAGAAAAAAAAAGTTCAAGTAGCCCATTAAATCCCAAACATGATCAATAAAAAGAAATTTAGCCTAGATACATAGTAGCAGAAAGGTAAAACCCAAACATAGGAAATGTGAAACAGTCAGAGATGAAAGTTAGAAACCTCAAAACATCATTTCCAATACTGGATAGAACATTTAGACAGAAGACCAGTAACAAAATGGAGGACTTGGATAACACTTAAAAGCAACTAGACACAACAGACATACATAAAGCACTCCACCAAACCATAGCAGAATATACATTCTTTTCAAGTGCACACAGAACAGTCTCCAGGATAGAAAATATAAGGCCTCAAACATAATCTCAAAAAATTTAAAAGATCAAAATAATACAAAGTATATTCTATGAACACAATGGATTGCAGTTAGACATCAATAGTGAAAAGAAAACTAGAAAATTCACAAATATGTGAAAATTAAACAGCACTCTTAAATGACCACTAAGACTAAGGGAAAAAAACCATAAAGAAATCTAGAACATACTTACAGAGGAATGAAATGGAAGCACAACATGCCATAACTTATGGAATGTGGTGAAGTAAATGCTCAGAGGGAAATTTATAGCTGTAAATGCATACATTGTAAAGGAAGCCAAATCTCAAATCAATAAGCTAACTTTGCACCTTGAGGAATTATTAAAAAACACACACACACACACAAACTAAACCCAAAGCTAGGAAAAATAATGAAGATTAAAGATAAATAAAACTGAGAATAAAAAGAATAGAGAGAATCAATAAAACCAAAAGTAGGTTCTTGAAAGGGTGAAAAGAGCTCATTGAAGTTTCCAAGATGACCGAATAGGAACAGCTCCAGTATACAGCTCCCACCGTGAGCGACACAGAAGACAGGTGATTTCTGCATTTCCAACTGAGGTACTGGGTTCGTCTCATTGGGACTGGTTGGACAGTGGGTGCAGCCCACAGAGTGTGAGCCAAAGCAGGGCGGCACATCACCTCACCTGGGAAACACAAGGGGTTGGGGAATTCCCTTTCCTAGCCAAGGGAAGCTGTGACAGACGGCACCTGGAAAATCGGGACACTCCCACCCTAATACTGCGCTTGTCCAATGGTCTTAGCAAACGGCACACCAGGAGATTATATCCCGCGCCTGGCTTGGCTGGTCCCACACCCATGGAGCCTTGCCCACTGCTAGCACAGCAGTCCGAGATCAAACTGCAAGGGGGCAGTGAGGCTAGGGGAGGGGCATCTGCCATTGCTGAGGCTTGAGTAGGTAAACAAAGCAGCCAGGAAGCTGGAACTGGGTGGAGCCCACCGCAGCTCAAGAAGGCCTGCCTGCCTCTATAGACTCCACCTCTGGGGGCAGGGCATAGCTGAACAAAAGGCAGCAGAAACTTCTGCAGACTTAAACATCCCTGTCTGACAGCTTTGAAGAGAGCAGTGGTTCTCTCAGCACAGAGTTTGAGATCTGAGAACAGACAGACTGCCTCCTCAAGTGGGTCCTTGACCACCGAGTAGCCTAACTGGGAGACACCTCCCAGTAGGGGCCAACTGACACCTCATACAGCTGGGTGCCCCTCTGAGATGAAGCTTCCAGAGGAAGGATCAGGCAGCAACATTTGCTGTTCTGCAATATTTGCTGTTATGCAGCCTCCGCTGGTGATACACAGGCAAACAGGGTCTGGAGTGGACCTCCAGCAAACTCCAACAGACCTGCAGCTGAGGGTCCTGACTGTTAGAAGGAAAACTAACAAACAGAAAGGAATAGCATCAACATCAACAAAAGAGAATCCACACCAAAACCCCATCTGTAGGTCACCATCATCAAAGATCAAAGGTAGAAAAAACCACAAAGATGGGGAAAAACCAGAGCACAAAAGCTGAAAATTCTAAAAACCAGAGCACCTCTTCTTCTCCAAAGGATCGCAGCTCCTCGCCAGCAATGAAACAAAGCTGGTTGGAGAATGACTTTGACAAGTTGACAGAAGTAGGCTTCAGAAGATCGGTAATAACTGACTTCTCCAAGCTAAAGGAGGATGTTCGAACCCATCGCAAGGAAGCTAAAAATCTTGAAAAAAGATTAGAAAAATGGCTAAGTAGAATAAACAGCATAGAGAAGACTTTAAATGACCTGATGGAGCCAAAAACCATGGCAGGAGAACTATGTGACACATTCACAAGCTTCAGTAGCCAATTTGATCAACTGGAAGAAAGGGTATCAGTGATTGAAGATCAAATGAATGAAATGAAGTGAGAAGAGAAGTTTTGAGAAAAAAGAGTAAAAAGAAATGAACCAAGCCTCCAAGAAATATGGGACTATATGAAATGACCAAATCTATGTGTGATTGGTGTACCTGAAAGTGATGGGGAGAATGGAACCAAGTTGGAAAACACTCTTCAGGATATTATCCAGGAGAACTTCCCCAATCTAGCAAGGCAGGCCAACATTCAAATTCAGGAAATACAGAGAATGCCACAAAGATACTCCTTGAGAAGAGCAACTCCAAGACACATAATTGTCAGATTCACCAAGTTTGAAATGAAGGAAAAAATATTAAGGGCAGCCAGAGAGAAAGGTTGGGTTACCCACAAAGGGAAGCCCATCAGACTAATAGCAGATCTCTCAGCAGAAACTCTACAAGCCAGAAGAGAGAGGAGGCCAATATTCAACATTCTTAAAGAAAAGAATTTTCAACCCAGAATTTCATATCCAGCCAAACTAAGCTTCATAAGTGAAGGAGCAATAAATTCCTTTACAGACAAGTAAATGCTGAGAGATTTTGTCACCACCAGGCCTGCCTTACAAGAGTTCCTGAAGGAAGCACTAAACATGAAAAGGAACAACTGGTATCAGCCACTGAAAAAACATGCTAAATTGTAAAGACCATTGATACTAGGAAGAAACTGCGTCAACTAATAAGCAAAATATCCAGCTAACATCATAATGACAAGATCAAATTCACACATAACAATATTAACCTTAAATGTAAATGGGCTAAATGCCCCAATTAAAAGACACAGACTGGCAAATTGGATAAAGAGTCAAGACCCATCAGTGTGCTGTATTCAGGAGACCCATCTCATGTGCAGAGACACATATAGGCTCAAAATAAAGGGTTGGAGGAAGATCTACTAAGCAAATGGAAGACAAAAAAAAGCAGGGGTTGCGATCCTAGTTACTAATAAAACAGACTTTAAACCAACAAAGATCAAAAGAGACAAAGAAGGCCATTACATAATGGTAAAGGGATCAATTCAACAAGAAGAGCTAACTATCCTAAATATGTATCCACCCAATACAGGAGTGCCCAGATTCATAAAGCAAGTCCTTAGAGACCTACAAAAAGACTTAGACTCCCACACAATAATAATGGGAGCGTTTAACATCCCACTGTCAACATTAGACAGATCAACAAGACAGAAAGTTAACACTCAGCTCTGCACCAAGCAGACCTAATAGACATTAGAACTCTCCACCCCAAATCAACAGAATATACATTCTTCTCAGCACCACATCGCACTTATTCCAAAAGTGACCACATAGTTGGAAGTAAAGCACTCCTCAGCAAATGTAAAAGAAGAGAAATCATAACAAACTGTCTCTCAGAAGACAGTCCAGTTAAATTAGAACTCAGGATTAAGAAACTCACTCAAAACTGCACAACTACATGGAAACTGAACAACCTGCTCCTGAATGACTACTGGGTAAATAATGAAAGAAAAGCAGAAATAAAGATATTCTTTGAAACCAATGAGAACAAAGACACAACATACCAGAATCTCTGGGACACATTTAAAGCAGTGTGTAGAGGGAAATTTTTAGCACTAAATGCCCACAAGAGAAAGCAGGAAATATCTAAAATTGACACCCTAACATCACAATTAAAAGAACTAGAGAAGCAAGAGCAAACACATTCAAAAGCTAGCAGAAGGCAAGAAATAACTAAGATCAGAGCAGAACTGAAGGAGATAGAGACACAAAAAACCCTTCAAAAAAATCAATGAATCCAGGAGCTGGTTTTTTGAAAAGATCAACAAAATAGATAGACTGCTAGCAAGACTAATGGAAGAAAAGAGAGAAGAATCAAATAGAAGCAATAAAAAATGATAAAGGGGATATCACCACCGATCCCACAGAAATACAAACTACTATCAGAGAATACTATAAACACCTCTATGCAAACAAGCTAGAAAATCTAGAAGAAATGGATAAATTCCCCGACACATACACCCTCCCAAGACTAAACCAGGAAGAAGTTGAATCCCTGAATAGACCAATAACAGGCTCTGAAATTGAGGCAATAATTAATAGCCTACCAACCAAAAAAACTCCAGGACCAGACAGATTCACAGCAAAATTCTACCAGAGGTACAAAGAGGAGCTGGTACCATTCCTTCTGAAACTATTCCAATCAATAGAAAAAGAGGGAATCCTCCCTAACTCATTTTATGAGGCCAGCATCATCCTGATACCAAAGCCTGACAGAGACACAACAACAAAAAAAGAATTTTAGACCAATATCCTTGATGAATATCGATGCAAAAATCCTCTATAAAATACTGGCAAACCGAATCCAGCAGCACATCAAAAAGCTTATCCAACAATCAAGTTGGCTTCATTCCTGGGATGCAAGGCTGGTTCAACATACATAAATCAAGAAACATAATCCAGCATATAAACAGAACCAAAGACAAAAACCACGTGATTATCTCAATAGATGCAGAAAAGGCCTTTGATAAAATTCAACATCCCTTCATATTAAAAACTCTCAATGAACTAGGTATTGATGGGATGTATCTCAAAATAATAAGAGCTATTTATGACAAACCCACAGCCAGTATTATACTGAATGGGCAAAAACTGGAAGCATTCTGTTTGAAAACTAGCACAAGACAGGGATGCCCTCTCTCACCACTCCTATTCAACATAGTGTTTTAGAAGTTCTGGCCAGGGCAATCAGGCAAGAGAAACAAATAAAGGGTATTGAATTAGGAAAAAAGGAAGTCAAATTGTCCCTGTTTGCAGATGACATGATTGTATATTTAGAAAACTCCATCGTCTCAGCCCAAAATCTCCTTAAGCTGATAAGCAACTTCAGCAAAGTCTCAGGATACAAAACCAATGTGCAAAAATCACAAGCATTCCTATACACCAATAACAGACAGACAGAGAGGCAAATCATGAGTGAACTCCCATTCACAATTGCTTCAAACAGAATAAAATACCTAGGAATCCAACTTACAAGGGATGTGAAGGACCTCTTCAAGGAGAACTACAAACCACTGCTCAACTAAATAAAAGAACACAAACCAATGAAAGAACATTCCATGCTTAAGGATAGGAAGAATCAATATCACGAAAATGGCCATACTGGCCAAAGGAATTTATAGGTTCAATGCCATCCCCATCAAGCTTCCAATGACTTTCTTCACAGAATTGGAAAAAACTACTTTAAAGTTCATGTGGAACCAAAAAAGAGCCCGCATTGCCAAGACAATCCTAAGCAAAAAGAACAAAGCTGGAGGCATCATGCTACCTGAGTTCAAACTATGCTACAAGCCTACAGTAACCAAAACAGCATGGTACTGGTACCAAACAGAGATACAGACCAATGGAACAGAACAGGGCCCTCAGAAATAATACCATACATCTACAACCATCTGATCTTTGACAAACCTGACAAAAACAAGCAACGGGGAAAGGATTCCCTATTTAATAAATGGTGCTGGGAAAAACTGGCTAGCCATGTGTAGAAAGCTGAAACTGGATCCCTTCCTTACACCTTGTACAAAAATTAATTCAAGATGGATTAAAGACTTAAATGTTAGACCTAAAACCATAAAAACCCTAGAAGAAAACCAAGGCAATACCATTCAGAACATAGGCATGGACAAGGACTTCATGACTAAAACACCAAAAGCAATGGCAACCAAAGCCAAAATAGACAAATGGGATCTAATTAAACTAAAGAGCTTCTGCACAGCAAAAGAAACTACCATCAGAGTGAACAGGCAACCTACAGAATGGGAGAACATTTTTGCAATCTACCCATCTGACAAAGGGCTAATATCCACAATCTACAAAGAACTTAAACAAATGTACAAGAAAAAATCAAACAACCCCATCAAAAAGTGGGTGAAGAATATAAACAGACACTTCTAAAAAAAAGACATTTATGCAGCCAACAGACACATGAAAAAATGCTCAGCATCACTGGCCATCAGAGAAATGCAAATCAAAACCACAATGAGATACCATCTCACACCAGTTAGAATGGGGATCATTAAAAAGTCAGGAAACAGATGCTGGAGAGGATGTGGAGAAACAGGAACACTTTTACACTGTTGGTGGGAGTGTAAACTAGTTCAACTGTTGTGGAAGACAGTGTGGTGATTCCTCAAGGATCTAGAACTAGAAATACCATTTGACCCAGCCATCCCATTACTGGGTATACCCAAAGGATTATAAATCATGCTACTATAAAGACTCATGCACACATAGGCTTATTGCGGCACTATTCACAATAACAAAGACTTGGAACCAACCCAAATGTTCATCAATGATAGAATAGATTAAGAAAATGTGGCTCATATACATCATGGAATACTATGCAGCCATAAAAAAGGATGAGTTCATGTCCTTTGTAGGGACATGGATAAAGCTGGAAACCATCATTCTGAGCAAACTATCGCAAGGACAGAAAACTAAACACCACGTGTTCTCACTCATAGGTGGGAATTGAACAATGGGAACACTTGGACACAGGGTGGGGATCATCACACACCAGGGCCTGTTGTGGGGCTGGGGGAGGGCTGAGGGATTGCATTAGGAGAAATACCTAATGTAAATGATGAATTAATGGGTGCAGTACACCAACATGCCACATGTATACATATGAAACAAACCTGCACATTGTGCACACATACCACAGAACTTAAAGTATAATAATAAATAAATAAATATGAAAAGAGCTGACAAATTTCTGACTGAGCTGACAGACATAAAAAGAGAGAAGTCATAGATAACTAAAAGGAGAAATGAAAGTGTGGTCATTACTACCAACCTTACAAAAATACAAAGGGTCATAACAAAATATTGCAAGCAATTGTGCACCAACAAGTTAGATAACCTAGTTGAAATGAAACATTCCTAGAACCATACAAATTACCTAAACTGACTCAAGAAGAAATAAAAAATCTCAACAGACCTCTAACAAGCAAAGAGATTGAATCAGTAATTAAAAAAAAAAAACACAAAACTCCCCAACAAAGAAAAGTCTGGGACCAAATAACTTCACAACTAATAAATTATATCAAATATTTAAAAAAGAATTAACACCAATTTGTCTCATTCTCTTCCAAAAAAATAGAAGAAGTAGTAACACTTCTTGTTCATTCTATGAAGGTAACATTACAAAGCCAAGAAAAGACATCATAAAAAATTACATATGGTACTGTATACCTTATGAATATCGATGCAGAAAAATTCTCAACAAAATACTAGAAAACTGAATCTAACAGCATATCAAAAAGATAACACACTATGATAAAATGGGATTTATCTAAGGAATGCAAGGGTGGTTCAACATATAAAAATCTATCAGTGTAATATATTACATTCATAGAATGAAGGAAAAAAACACACTATCATGTCAATTGATGTAGATAACAAATTTATCCAAATCTAACACCCTCAGATAAAGACACTCAGAAAACTCAACATAAAATAAAACTTTCTCAACATGATGAAAGGCATTTATGAAAATCTCACAGCTTCACACTCAATGGTGAAAGACTGAAATATTTCTTCCTAAGATCAGGAATAAACAAGGAATTCCAACTTCTTGGTATCCTTGATACCAAGAAGGAATCACTACTTCTTTTCAACACTGTAAACATTGTATTGGAATTTTTTCCAAAGAAATTTAAAAAGAAATAAAAGGCACCCAAATTAAAAAGGAAGAAGTAAAGTTGTATCTATTAGCAAATGGCATGATCTTATATATAGAAAATACCAAAGAATCTGCAAAAAAGCTACTAGAGCTAATAAATGAATTCATCAAAATTGCATGATACAAGATAAACACACAAAAATAATATATATCTGTAATAAACAATCCAAAAATAAAATTTAAAAAGGAATTCCAATTATAATAGCATCTAAAAAATAAAATCTCAGGAATAAATTTATCCAAGGAAGTGAAATACTTGAAAATTTTAAAATATTATTGAAATAAATGAATATCTAAACAGATGGAAAAACATCCTGCATTTGTGAATAAGAAAACTTAATATTGCTAAGATATCAATAGTATACAAAATTACCTACAGATTTAATGTAATTTCTGTCAAAATTCCAACAACTCTTTTTTCAGAAATGGAAAAGCCAGTTCTCAAATTCATACAGAATTGCAAGAGTCCCCAAATAACTAAAAGAGTCTTTAAAAAATAATTTTAAAAAAGTTGGAGAACTTATACTTAATTTCAAACTTACTACAAAGGTACAGTAATCAAAACAATATGGTCCTAGCATGAGGATAGATATGTAGACCAATGGAATAAAATTGAGAGTCCAAAAATAAACCCATACATGGAGAAAGAATTGTCTTTTCAACAAATGGTGCTGGGAAAACTGGATATCTACATGCAAAAGAATAAAGATGGACCTCACACCACATACAGGAAATAACTCAAAATAGATCAATAATAGAAATAGAATAGCTAAAACTATAAAAGCTCTTGGAAGAAAACATAGGGGCAAACCTGCATGACACTGGATTTGGTCATGGTTTCTCATACATGTCACCAAAAGCACAGGCAACAAAAGAAAAATAGATAATTGCACTTTGTCAACATTAAAAACTGTCATGCATAAAGTGATACTATCAAGACACTGAAAAACCACAGAATGGGAGAAAATAGAAATTTGAAGATGCACATGGAGGGAAAAATGAAGTTAAGGAATTTTTGGATCATTGTATTGTCTGAGAAGAGCGTAAAGGTGCTGATTAATAAGCAGGTTAGAATTTCCCGTGTATTCACTAAAAAAAAAAAAAAAAAAAAAAACTGGCTGAGCACGCTGGCTCACGCCTGTAATCCTAGCACTTTGGGAGGCTGAGGTGGGTGGATCACCTGAGGTCAGGAGCTGGAGACCAGCCTGGCCAATATGGTGAAACCACGTCTCTACTAAAAATACAAAAATTAGCCAGGTGACGTGGCAGGTGCTTCTAATCCCAGTTACTGGGGAGGCTGAGGCAGGAGAATTGCTTGAGCCAAGATCATGCCGCTGCACTCCAGCCTGGGCAACAAGAGTGAAACTCTGTCTCAAAAAAAGGAAACACATGCACACACACACACACACAAAACTGATTATGTATCTTCTAGTCTAGTACAATAAAAAATGCTAGAAGTTTTAAAAAGGGGCAAAGAGAGAAAAGACTGAAAAATGAGACAAATAAAAAGTAAAAACTAAGATGACTGAAAATAATCACAGTGATCATAACCGGTGTAAATGAACTACACAGAAAAAGTACTTTTTTATAGTGTATTATGTTTTAGCCTAGTTGCTTATTGTGAAAATGACACACCTAAAACATGAAAACATGGAAAAACTGAAAGTAAACAAAAAAAGAAGACAAAATATACCAGCGAATACTAACCCAAAGAGAGCTGGTTAGGTATATTACACTCCAGCAAAATAAATTCAAAGCTAAAGGCTCATGACATATAGGTTAAAATATCATTGTCCCAGGAAGATATAACAATTTTAAATTTAGACCATCTAAAACATAACTTTAAATTTAACATTTTTAATCCATTATCCAATCTCACACTGTTAGATTTTACTACACTTCTCCTAATAATCAATACATCAAGTATACTAACAGCTGATAAAGTCAGAGGTGATTTGAACAGAATAATTATCACACTTGATCTATCAATAACATGTATTTACCAGATAACCCATAGGTCAAGAATAAATAAAAATTAAAAAATAGCTTTAACACTAATGAAATGTTGCTTATTAAAACTCGGGCCATTGCAAAAGTGGTATAGTGGCATTTCTAAAGCTACAACCTTACCAAAAAAAAAACACATATTTTATAAGATACAATTGTGAAAAGAAATGAGCATAGCATCCAATTTAAGAAGTTAGTAAAAGAACAATAAACTTAAGTGAAATAGAAGAAAATAAAAAGGATAAGAACAAAGTGAGTGAAAAGCGAAGATACAATTGAGACAATCGATTTTGCCAAAAGTAGGTTTTCTGAACAGACTAGTAAAATTCACAAACCTCTGGCAACATTGATCAGAAAGAAAGAAAAATAAGAATGAGAGAGAGGGAAGTAGGGAGAGAGAGGTGGGGGAGGAGGGAGGGAGGAATGCAGAAGGCACCTGTGACTAATGTCTAATGTCAGGAAAGAAAAAGGGCACCTCACTATGAATGCTGTAAACATTAAGAGGAATGAGAGGATATTATGAGCATGCCAACACATTTCGATGAAATGGATACATTCTTAGAAATGGATAATTTACCAAAGCTGACTCAACAAATAAATAGAAACATCTGAATGCTGTTAAAAAAAACACTAACAAAACTTAATCATTAATTTAAAATGTTCCACAAACATAATATCAGACCCAGGCAGTTTAACAGTTGGATTCATTTGTGCATTCAAGGAATAGACAATTGTACTCCTGTACAAACTCTTTCAGAGCCCCAAAGAAGCATAACTTTGATAGAAAAGCCAGACAGGGACAGGGAAGGGGAAATTAGAAACAACCTCAGCATGACCAGAAATGCACAGAGTGCTAAACAGAAGATTAGACACTGAATCCAGACAGGAAAATAATATATATATAATATGACTAAGGTGGATTTATTCCTGGAACACAAAGTTAAATCAACAGTAGAAACTCTATTAATGAAATTACTGAAGGGAATCCAAGTTTGTATAGAATTTTCCAACACGAATAATACTGAATCAGACCTTGTACTGATGGGATGTGGTCTGGGGCACCAAAAGCATCTTCTACAGAACAAAAATTATTTAAACACAAACAGGGAAAATCAGACAGGAAAAGACAGCTTGATTCAGTTATATGAAAATTGAGAACTTCTGTTCAATAAAATATGTCAATAAATAAAAAGGCAGGCCACAAATTAAGAGACAACTGCCATACATATAAATGTAAAGAATTTGAATCAAAAGTATATAAATACCTTTTATAAATCCATAAAAGACAAATAGCATTAATAGGAAAATTAGTAAACATGAAGAGATACTTCAAAGAGGAATGCACTGGACTGAATGTTTATGTTCCCCTAAAATTCCTGCGTTGAAGTCCTAACCCCCAAGGTGATGGTATTAGGAGGTGAAGCCTTTGGGAGATAATTAGATCGTGAAGATGGAGCCTTCATTCATGGGATTAACATTGTTGTAAAAGGGCCCCTAGAGAGCACTCTCATCTTCCTCCTGCCATGTGAGAGTGCAGCCGGAAGTCAGCAGTCTGCAGCCTGGAAGATGGCCCTCACCAGAACCCGACCGTATTGGCACCTGGATCTCAGAATTTGAGAAATAAATTACTTTTGTTTATAAGCCACCCAATCTATGATAGATTGCTATAAAAGCCCAAACTGATTAAGATAAGAAGTAAAAGCAAATGACCAATACACACACAAAAACATCCTCAAGCTCATTAGTAACCAGGGAAAAATGTGAATGAAAAACATAAAAGGTCTGATGATTCCAGGTGGCGGTGAGGATTTAGAGAAGTGGAAATGCTCATACCTAATTTTGGTGTATAATTGGCTTAAAACTATTTTGGAAAATAATTTAAGCAGAAAACCTGACTCTCTCTTTCCCTTTCCCAATGTATATATACCGTCACGTGGTCCATAATGACATTTCAGTTAGTGATGCGCCACATACATAATGGTGGTCCCATAAAATTATACTGAAGCTGAAAAATGCTTATTGCCTAATGATGTCATAGCCTTCAAAACATCATAGTAGAATGCATTATTCATGTGTTTGTGGGGATGCTGGTGTAAACAAACCTACTGTGCTGCCAGTCATATAAAAGTCTAGCACATACAATTATTGTATGTACAGCACATATTTGATAATGACAATAAATTACTGTTACTGAGTTATATATTTACTCTACTATAATTTCTATCATTTGTTTAGAGTTTACTTCTATTTGTTTTTAAAAGTTAACTGTAAAACAGCCTCATACATGTCCTTTAGGAGGCACCGTAAAAGAAGGCATTGTTTTCACAGGAGACGACAGCTCCATGCCTGTTGTTGCCCCCGAAAGACCTTCCAGTGGGACAAGATGTGGAGGCAGCAGAGAGTGATATTGATGATTCTGGCCCTGTGTAGGCCTAGGCTAATGTGTGTGTTTGTGTCTTTGTTTTTAACAAAAAACGTTTAAAAAGTGAAAAAAAAAACAATTTAATAGGAAAAAGTTTATAGAATAAGCATATAAATATTTTGTATAGTGAGACAATGTGTGTTTTAAGCTAAGTATTACAAAAGAGTTAATGGTTTAAAAAATGTAAAAGTTTATACAGTAAAAAAGTTACACAAAGGAAAATTCTACCCACATTCTGGAATATGTACTTTGGGAAAAAATATACACAAAGATATCCACAATGTTGTAGAAAAAAATGGCTGGAATAAATTTTTCTACTGTAAACTTGGGTTGATTGTGAAGATATTTTGCTTTAATTAGGAGCAAAATAAAAAATTATGTTAAAAAAAAAGTTACAGTAAGCTAAGGTTAATTTAGTTTTGAAGAAAGAAAAATATTTTTTAAGAAATGTACTGTAGTGTAAGTATACAGTGTTTATAAAGTCTACAGTAGTGTACAGTAATGTCCTAGGCCTTCACCTTCACTCACCACTCATCACTGACTAACCCAGAGCAACTTCCAGTCCTGTAAGCAACATTCACGGTAAGTGCCCTATACAGGTGTATCAATTTTTAGCTTTTTTACAGTATTTTACTGTACCTTTCCTATGTTTAGATACACAAATACTTCCCATTGTGTTACAGTTGCCTACAGCATTCAGTACAGTAACATGTTGTGCAGGTCATAGCCTGGGAGCAATAGGTTATACCATATAGCCAAGGTGTGTAGTATGCTATCCCACCTCGGTTTGTGTAAGTACACTCTATAATGTTTGCACAAAAATGAAATCTCCTAATGACGCATGTCTTAGAGCATATCCTTGCGGTTAAGTGATGCATGACTGTGTATGTGTGTGTGTGCGCACACACAAAATGATTGAGCATTTCTACCCTAATATATTTGCCTTATTGGCTCTAGAAAAACAATGGTATGCACCAAGTAAAAGGTACAAAATTTTTCCATAGCATCATTGTGGCACCAAAACATCTAGAAATAACCTTATTGTCTATTGAAAGTAGGCTGAATCAATAAATTCAGTATATTCCACAACGGAGCAGGAAGAAGTGGAAAACACTACAGTTAAAAACATAAATATTTTTGAATTTCAAGAAGATAATGCTGGATGGAAAAAGAAAATATCTTTTAGAAAGATGCCTGATATGTTTTGGCTGTGTCCCCACCCAAATCTCATCTTGAATTGTAGCTCCCATAATTCCCATGTGTTGTGGGAGGGACCTGGTGGGAGATAATCGAATCATGGGGGCAGTTTCTCCATGCTGTTCTCATAGTAGTGAATAAGTCTCACGAGATCTGATGGTTTTATAAGGGGTTTACCCTTTCACTTGGCTCTCATTCTCTCTTGCCTGCTGCCATGTAAAACATGCCTTTTGCCTTCTGCCATGATGGTGAGGCCTCCCCAGCCACATGGAACTGTGAATCCATTAAACCTCTTTTACTTTATAAATTACCCAGTCTCAGGTGTGTCTTTATCAGCAGCACGAAAACGAACTAATACAATGCCTAAGACATGATTCCATTTATATAAAGTTCAAAAGCAACTGATATATTGTTTAGAAAAACACATGCATATGGCAAAACTATAAAAGCAAAGCAAGGGCAGGAGGTGGGGAGGTACATCTGAGGGAGGTACATGACAGATTCCAAAGGTTCCAGCGCAGATATTTGGCTTTTATAAAATAAGTATTGTTCTTTAAAATGTACACACTCATCACATACATCCTTTGGTATGTGTGATTTATTTCACAGTTTTTGCAAAGGTCACTTCTACTCAGAATGCTGAGTATGCAGGTGATATCTCTAGTGACCTGGAAAGAAACTGAAGTTCTCTTGGCCCAAAATTGACCTTTGGTCATGTGTCCTGTACTGGAAGACAGGACAAGAACAAGATAATAAAACATGCAGATCAGGGTGGAGAGAGGAGAAAGGGAACAAGGAAGTTTCCAGAACATGGTGTAAGTAAGGGCTGCCTTGGTGGAAACCCAAAATTTCCCCACAAATTTGGGCTAGGTTTTCTGTAGATAATTTTTTGGAATAACCTTCAGGTAACTTTCTTGAATTTTTAAACTGGAAAATATAAGACAAATGTATCTAAACCCTCATGGAGAGCTATAGCTGGGGCAGGGAAAGCAGAAGCTCCGTCCTTCTCTGGCCAGCCATGTGTCTCAGCTTTCTTGCCAGCTGCATTCCAGGCCAGCGTGGCCAGCGGGAGGCACTGGCAGAAGGTGGGCAGAAGGGAGAGAAGGGGAAGAGGCCAGAGCACTTCTCCCATTCGTGGTTTGCCATCTGCCCAGGTGGCTTTTTTTCCAGGAGTAATGTCTCCTCCAGGGTCCCAGATCCCAACAGGTATAGACAGATCTTCTATGATTTTGTCGCCTTCCAGATGGCTAGAAGGAGGGTAAGTTTACCTGATAATGTAGATGGTATTTGAGGAAAACGGAAACCTTAGAATCCTGATGAGCAAGAAATAGGGAATCGATAAGAGAAAATATAGGAAGCTTGGGTAGTGAAGGCCCAGCCAAAGAATGAAATGCATATAGATTTGGTCCAGTTAGCAAAAAGAACTGTAACTTTGAATCAGTAGATGTGGGTTTGAACCCCAGCTCAGCCATTAATGTGTGACTTCAGGACTTAATCACGATAAGCCTTAGCTTAGTCATCTGTAAAATGGAGCCAATAATAACCTTAATACCAACCTCATAGGCCAGGGATGCTGTGAGAATCATACAGTATATAGCCTTCTTGGATTGATTACTTTCTTTTGTAATATATATTTAAGATTCCTCCATGTCTTGTCATGGCTTGATCATTTCTTTTTGTTGGACAAAATAATAGTCCATTGTCTAGTTGGAACCCGGTTTAACATTCGCCTATTGAAGTGAGCACTTCAGTTGCTTCCAGTTTTGGAAATTACGATTAAAGCAGCTATAAACATTCATGTGCAAATTGTGGTGGACATATGTTTTCAACAACCTGGTTAAATACCAAAGAGTGTAACTGCTGGATCGTATGGTAAGACTATGTTTAATTTTGTAAGAAACTGAAAACTGTCTTCCAAAATGCCTGTACCATTTTTTATTTCCACCAGCAAGTAATAAGAGTTCCTGTTGTCCCACATCCTTGCCAGCATTTGTTGTTATTAATGTTTTGAACGTCAGCTACTCTAAGAGATATGTAGTGATATCTCATCGTTTCAACTTGCAATTCTTTACTGAAATATGATGTTGAGCATATTTTCATGTTTATTTGCCATCTATATATCTTACTGAGTGAGATATCTAGTCAGACCTTTTACCAATTTCTTAGTTGGCTTATTGGTTTTCTTATTTGTGAGTTTTAAGATGTTTTTTTCTCCTATATTTTGAATACCATTCCTTTAACAGATAAGTGTTTTACAAAGATTTTTTCCTCAGTCTGACTTGTCCTCTCAGTCTCTTACAGTGTCTTTTTCAGAGCAATTGTTTTTCTTAATTTTAATGAAGTCCAACTTATCAATTTTCTTCATGGATTGTTCTTCTGATGTAGTATCCAAAAAGTCGTCACCAAACCCAAGGTCACCTAGATTTTTTCCTATGTTACCTGGGGGTATCTAGTTTTATATCTTACATTTAAATCAATAGTCCATTTTGAGTTAAGTTTTGTAAAAAGTATTAGGTCTATGCCTATTTTTACTTATTTGCATGTCAATTTCCAATTGTTCCAGCATTATTTGTTGAAAAGACTATTTATTCTCCATAGAATTCCCTTTACTCCTTCATAAAACATCAATTGATTCTAACCGTGGGGGTCTTTCCCTGGGCTCCCTAGTACGTTCCAATGATCTATTTGTCCATTCTTTTGTCAATACCAAACTGTCTTCCTTACTGTGGCTTTATATTTAGTGTTGAAGTCGGGAAGTGTCAGTCTTTCAACACTATTTTTCTCCTTTAATACTGTGTTGGGTACTCTGGGTCTTTTGTCTTTCCATATAAACTTTAGAATCAGTTTTTTCTGATATCCACAGAATAATTTACTGGGGTTTTTGTTGGAATTGCATTGAATCTATAGATCAAGTTGTGAAGAACCTACATCTAGATAGTATTATGTTCTCCTATCCATGAACATGGAATACATCATCATTTATTTAGTCCTTTGATTTTTTTATTAGTTTTATAGAGTTCTTAATATAGATCTTGTACATGTTTTGTTTGATTTATACCTAAATACTTCTTTTTCTTTTCCTTTTTGTTGCTAATGTAAGTGGTGGTGTGTATTTATTGTCAAATTCAAGTTTTTCATCCTTGGCATATAGGAAAGCAATTGACTTTTATATATTGATCTTATATTCCACCACCTTACTATAATGCTTATTTATTCCAGCAGTTTATATTTTTGTTGTTCTTTGGGATTTTCTACCTAATCAAGTTGTTTGAAAAAAAAAAAAGACAGTTTTATTTCTGCCTTCCCAGTCTGCATACCTTGTATAATATCCTTTTCTTGTTTTATTATTTTAACTAACAAGGATTTCCAGTACAATCTTGACTAGAAATGGTGAAAGCAGATATCTTTGCCTTGTTCCTGATCTTATAAGCAAAATAATCTAGTTTTACATGGTTAAATATAATGTTGGCTATCAAGTTTTTGTAAATACTCTTTTTTTCAAGTTGGGAAGTCTTTCTCTGTTTCCAGAGAAAGCTTTTTAATCATGTGAGTATTGGATTTTTTCAGATGTTTTTTCTGCATCCATTAATATGATTATATAATTTTTCTTTTTTAGCCTGTTGTGATGTGTTGTGTTAATTGATTTTCAGATATTGACCCACACTTGGAAACATGAGATAAATCCCAGTTGGTTGGGGTGTGTAATCCATTTTACACATTGTTGGATTTGATTTGCTAATATTTTGTTGAGGATTTTGAGTCTGTGTTCATGAGAAATATTGATCTGTAGATTTTTTCTCTTGTAATATATTTGTCTGGTTTTGGTATTAGGGTAATGATGGCCTCATAAAAACGAGTTAGGAAATATTCCCTCAGCTTCTTATTTCTGGAAGGTATTGTAGAGAAATGGCATAATTTCTTCCTTATGTGTTTGGTAGAATTCACTGGTGAGGTGATGTAGACCTGATGTTTTCTGTTTTGAAAAATTACTAATGATTGACTCTTTTTTTCAAATATATAGGCCTATGAATATTATCTATTTCTCCTTGTGTGAGTTGTGTAGGCTAGGTCTTTCAAAGAATTGGTCCATTTCATCTAGGTTATTAAATTTGTGAGTAAAGCATTGGTAACAATATTCCTATATTATCCTTTTACTGTCCCATGAGATCAGTAGTGATGGCCCCTCTTTTATTTCTGAGATTAGTAATTTTTATCTTCTTTTTTCTTAGTTAACCTAGCTAAAGTTTTATTAATTTTATTGATTTGTTCAAAGAACCATTTTTTTTGTTTTCTTGACTTTCCTTATTGAATTCCTGTTGTTAATTTCATTTATTTCTACTATAATTATTATTATTTCTTTTCTTCTGCTTGCTTTGGGTTTAATTGCTCTTCTTTTCCTAGTTTCCTAAGTTGGAGGCTTAGATTATTGACTTTAAACCTGTCTTCTTTTCCAATAGAAAAGAAGCACTTCTTTTACTGCATCTCACAAATTTCGATAAGCCATATTCTCTTTTTCATTTAGTTCAAACTATTTTTTAATTTCTCTTGAGACTTTTTCTTTGACCCTTGTATTATTTAGAAGTATGTTGTTTAATCTTCAAGGTTTTCAGGTATTCCACCTATTATTTTCCAGTTATTTCTGTTACTGATATTTAGTTTAACTCTATTATAGGCTGAGAACAGACATTGTATGGTTTCTATTTTTTGCATTTGTTAATGTATACTTTACACCCCAAAATGCAGTCTATCATAAAGTGAATATTCCATGTGAGCTTGAGAAGAATGTGTATTCTGTTGTTGTTGGATGAAGTAGTCTATAGGTGTCAATCAAGTTCAGTTAATTGATGGTACTATTCAGTTCATCTGTGTTCTTACTCATTTTCTGCCTAACGAATCTGTCAGTTACTGATACAGGGTGTTGATGTCGCCAACTATAATAGTGGATTCATCTGTCTCTTCTTGCAGTTCTATTAGTTTTTATTCCACATATTTTGATGCTCTATTGTTAGATGCATAAACATTAAAGATTTTTATATCTTCTTAGAGAGTTGACTCCTTTATTATTATGTAATGCCACTCTTTATTCCTGTTTTTTTCTTTGAGGTCTATATCATCTAAAATTAATTCTTTTGAGTAGTATTAGCATAACATTTTTTCTCTATGTCTTTATTTTTAATTTATATGTATTTATATTTAAAGTCATTTTCTTTTTAATTGGTTTGCCCAGAGGGGGGTCCCTTTTTGTTTTTTTGTGTGTGTGGTTTTTTTTCAGAGTCAGTCTCACTCTGTCACCCAGGCTGCATTGTGGTGGCATGATCACAGCTCACTGCAGCCTTGAGCTTCTGGGCTCAAGTGATCTTCCCATTTCACCCTCCCAAGTAGCTGGAACTACAGATCTGCACCATCACTCTTTTCTAACGTTTTAATTTTTTTTTGTAGAGATAAGGTCTCACTGTGTTGACCAAGCTGGTCTCAAACTCCTGGTCTCTACTGATCTTCCCACCTGGGCCTCCCAAAGCTCTGTGATTACAGGGGTGATCCACCACACTCAGCCTCAACTGGGTTTCTTGTAGAGAGTGTATAGTTGAATCCTGTTTTTTGTCCACTCTGAAAGTGTTTGTCTTTTAATTAATAATAGACCATTGATTTTTAAAGTGATTATTAATATAGTTGGATTAATATTTACCATATTTTTTATTGTTTCCTATCTGTAGCCCTTATTCTTTTTTTTTAACTCTTTTTGCTCTTCCACTCTTTTTCTGCCTTCTCTGGTTTTAATTGATTCCAATTTTTATCCCTCTGAGCATACAAATAATACTTCTTTTTGTACTTCTTTTAGTGACTACACTTGAGTTTAGTCAAAGATATTATTTTAGCTAATATATTAACTTAAAATATGTTAGCTAATCCAAGTCCTCTTTAAAATAACACTATACCATTTCATGTATAATGTAAGCATCTTATAACAGAGTATTGCCAATTCCTCCCTTCTGTTCCTTATAACATTGCTATTATTCATTTCCCTTATCCATAACCTACAATCACTGAATTTATTATAGATACTATTATTTTGAACAAATTTTTATTTGTTCAATTAAAAATAGGAAAATGAAAATATTTTATTTTTCCTTCATTTATTTCTCCTCTAACACTCTTTCCTTATGTAGATCCAAGTTCCTGAGCTGTATCATTTTTCTTCTTTCTGAGAAATTTCTCTTCTTATTTTTGAACATTTCTTGCCATGCAGTTCTAATGGTGACAAATTCCCACAATTTTTGTTAGTCTGAAACCATATTTCTTCTTTACTTTGAAGAATAATTTCAGTGAATAAAGAATTCTAAGCTGTTGAGTTTTTCTTTTCATACATTAGATATTTCATTCCACTCTCCTCTTTCTTGTATAGTTTCTGAAGAGAAATCCAATGTAATTCTTGTCCTTGTTCCTCTATAGGTAAGGTGTTTTTTTTCCTCCAGCTTCTTTTCAGACTTTCTCATCTTTGATTTTATGCAGTTTTAATGAGATATGCCTATGGGTAGTTTTTGGTTGCTATCCTACTTGATATTATGTTAGCTTTCTGAATGTATTCTTTGGTACCTATCATTAATTTTGGAAAATTCTCAGCCATTATTGCTTCAAATATTTCTTCTATTCAGTTTTTTCTTCTTCTCCTTCTGGTATTCTCATTACACATATATTATACCTTTTTAAACTGTAATTCTTGGATATTCATCTTGTCTTTTCTGTTCTTTTTTCTCTTTGCATTTCAGTTTGAGAAGTTTTCATTGACATTTCTTCAAGCACAGTGATTCTGTCCTTGAAGATGTCCAGTCTACTGATGAGCCTATCAAAGGCAGTCTTCATTGCTGTTGTATTAGCATGATTATATGACTGTTTCCTTTTGATTCTTGAGAGAGTTTTACTCTCTCTGCTTACATTACCCCCTCTGTTCTTACATGTCTTTTCACTTTTTCTATTAGACCCATTAACATATTAATTATAGTTGTTTTAAATTTCTGGTTTGATAATTCTAACCTCTCTTATGTGAATCTGGTTCTGATGCTCGCTTTATCTGCTCAAACTTTATTTTTTGTTCATTAACATAACATATAATCTTTTGTTGAGAGCCAGACATGATGTCCTGGGTAAAAGGAGCTAAGACAAATAAGCATTTAGTTTCATCACACTAAAAAAGGGTTTAATGTGATGTTTAGAATAGCCAAGGGCAGCCGGGTGCCGTGGCTCACGCCTGTAATCCCAGCACTTTGGGAGGCCGAGGCGGGAGGATCATGAGGTCAGGAGATGGAGACCATCCTGGCGAACAGGGTGAAACTCCGTCTCTACTAAAAATACAGAAAAAAAAAAATAGCCGGGCATGGCAGCCGGCGCCTGAAGTCCCAGCTACTCAGGAGGCTGAGGCAGGAGAATGGCGTGAACCCGGGGGGCGAAGCTTGCAGTGAGCCGAGATCGCGCCACTGCACTCCAGCCTGGGAGACAGCGAGACTGTCTCAAAAAAAAAAAGAATAGCCAAGGGCTAGGCTGTGTTTACTGTTTGTCATAGCTGTCAGTGTCCAAATCTAAAATGTTCTGAATGTCTTTGGTTTTCTCTCTCTTGTTGTCTTTGGGTTTCTCTAAATATTTCTTCTTTAAAAAAGTCTTATACTTAGTTATTTTAATTGTATTCCTTATTATTATACAGGAGTCCTTTTGGTATGGTGGTAAAGTGTGGAGATAGGAGAAGCATTCAATTCTCCTATGATAAGGTCTCACGGTCTTTTAGTGAGCCTATGGCCCTGGGATGTGGTCTTCACAAATGCTTCTCAGCCTTTCTCCTCTTTGGGTGATTAAGGGAGTAGAGAGGGATAGAGTTGAGTATTTTCCTTCTACCAGATTACTTAAGTTCTGATAAAACCCCAGTTAGTTAGGCTCTGGTAAAATAGTTTCTCTTGAGAACAGGTGCTTGTTAGGAAGAACATAATGCTCTGCCAGAAGCACAGGGAATTTTTCTCCAATCTTCCCTAGGAGGACCTGGTAGGGCTCCTTAAAGTAAAACTCAGTGAAGCCTGGGGGCCTCCCTAAGACCTTGAGTTTGTAATTCTAGGACCTGGCCACACTAAGCCTCCAGCAATTCATCAATTACATTCAGGTTTTCCTTCTCTAGTACTAGTTCCTGCGGAGTTTTCTACTCCTGAGTTTTTGCCTAGTAAGTTGTGATTCTCTGTTTCTGCCTATCTGTCTCTCCAATTTGAGGGTCAAGGATTTGCCCTAAGGTCTCAAATCTCTGATGGAACTAAGAACAGTTGATTTTCAGCATGTTCCGCTTTTGCCATGTAGTGAGGACAGGAGTGATGACTTACAAGCTCCTTACATGCCAGACTGGAAACCAAAAGTCTCACTCTGAGGCTTTTAAAACTACACATCAGTCTTATCTCTTATCTGGATTAAAGCTCCGTAATGACAGTGACCATATCTTATTGATAGTATTATACAATAGTTTTGAGTGCTCATTACATACTAAACACTGCACTAATAAGCACATTAAATATACATTATTTTTGAACTAATAATAACACTAGCTAGACACTATGCTAAAAACTTCTCAGATTTATTCCACTTAATGCTTACCAAAAAAGAACAAAACCAAATTTAAAAATAAATAAAAAACAAGCAAAAAATAAAAAACCTGATAGGTGAGAACTCTTGTTATAGATGAAGAACTGAGGTTCATGGAAGTAGTATAATTTGCTAAAGTCCCAGAGTTAGTGCATGGTGGTTCAGGGACCCAAACCCAATCATGTCAGACTAAGTCCCATGCATCTAACCATGGGACAATACCGCATGCAGGTGGATTTTGTTCTATGCTCAATATGGTGTCGTCTGTATGACAAGCAACCAAAAAGTGTCTTGAGAGAGTGACGCTGGAAAACATACTTCAAGCTGTTCTATCATTTTTAAATAGCACTATTTAGTAAAAGAATATCTGTGATATCTGTGTTAAACCCAGTAAATTCTGTCATAGGTCAATAGCATCTGAGTGTGTGATATGCTACATAAAATCAGCTTCCTCCGAAAATGAAAGGAATAGATATGGTTTCTGTCTTCAAAAGATCAGGGTTATTGTGAGTAGTTAGAATATCCAAAGAGAATAATAGATTCTGCTTTCTTAGAGCAACTCATGAACCCAGGAAAATGAAAATAAATAATATATTTACAGACTTGGGATTGGAAATTATTTCTGCTTCAACTACTCATAAAATTTGAGAGAGTTTCTTAACCTCTCTGAGCCTTGGTTTTCTAATCCATCTAATACATATAATTAATGTCTTCATCATAAGACCCAAATGAAACACTGTATGTAAAGAATCTGGGACACTGGAAACTGAATAAATGTGTGTACTCTTGCTTTTATATGCACGTACTATAATTTTGGAGCTTATACCTTGTAACAGAAAGTATATGACCTTTATTTAGATGGATAGGTGTTGATTTAGAACCATATTGTCCCCTGATCCTGAGAAAGCCGTATAACCTCCTTGAACATCCTTTTCTTCATTTGATAAATCTTTTTTGATAATCTACCATGTTTTAGGCACTGGATTAGGCCATGGTCTAGGCCAGCAGAGTTAAGACCAACACAGTCCCCACCCTCCAAGGGTTTACAGTATTTGTTAGCGAGAGGTATAATCATAGCCCCCTTCTGAGTGCTGAGGGATGAGACACCATATGTAGTATGATGTCTGGCACATAGTAGTTCAACTTGCATTACAATCACAGTCCATGAATGATGAAAGGGTGCCAAATACAGGGATACTACTAGGTCTTTACTATTTCCTATTGCTGCTATAACAAATGACTGTCAACTTTGTGGCTAAATAACACAAACTTATTATCTAACAGTTCTGTAGGTCATTATTTTGACATGGGTCCCACTGAGATAAAATCAAAGTGTTGGAGGGTTACGTTTCTTTCTGGAGACTCTATGGGAGAATTCATTTTCATTCCTTTTCTACCTTCTAGAGGCTGCCTGCATTTGTTGGGTCATGGCCCGTCCTCTGGAGCTTCAAAGCCAGCAATGCTGCATCTCTCTGACCACAATTAGACAAGATTCCCTGCTTTCAGGGATTTGTGTGGTTAGATTGGGGCCACTGGTATAATCAAATATAATTTACCCATGTCAAGGTTATCAACCTTAATCACATCTGCAAAGCCTCTCTTGTCATGTAAGGTAATATCACAGTCTCCAGGGATTAGGTTGTGAACATCTTTAGGGAAGGGGGTGTCATTATCCCGCCTGTTTGGAGTAGAACACAGGCTCTCTAGCAGAACATCTGAGAAATGCACAGAAAAGAGATGGAGAATGAATGAATCATGCCATGTATTTTTGGTTCCCTTGTCGAGCAGCTTCTCCTGTCCCACAGGAAACACATTAAGCCAAACAGAAGGAATGGAGGCGATTCAACCACACATTTCTTTCTGTGGACATGGTTGTGTAGTACGTGGTCCCAAAATACATCAAGTTTGTAACTCCGATTTTCCAGATTTCTTTCTGTAGTATTCACTTGATTCTGTTCATTGGCAAAAGATTGTAATATGCTTTTTAAAAATCCAACTTCTCCTCTCCCTCTTTTACCTCATTAACAAAAAAGCATTACTTTTATAATGGTGTTTTAATTTCCTTGAGTTCTCCAAGGGAAAGTAAAATTTTCTAAACACATGTAATGAGATGGTCTCAAGCCCTGCATTTTTCTGGAGTCACACTGTCTTTTAGTGTCCCAATAAAGTGGCTCCAATCCTAAATTATGTGTAGTGGGAATTCCAAGAATTTTCCTGGGATTGTCATCAGCTCCTGCAAATTCTCCTCTACCCAGATTCTCTCTCACCTTCCTCACTGAGTCAGCTGCCAAAGAATTTGGCAAATTAAAAATTTCTACTGTACCATAGACTATTATCCATAACTGTAATTTAAAAAAACTATTTTTTAAAAATTAAAAATTTAAATTTTAAATTTAAATTTAATTTAATTTTAAATTAATTTAACAGGAAATTAAAATTAAAATTTAAAATTTAAATTTAAAAATTATTTAAAAACTATTCTCAAGGGTTTCTCATCTTTCAAAATCAAATGCACCATATTAGTTTGACAGGGCTGCTGCAATGTATCACCAGAAACTGATGGCATAAAACAAGAGAAATTTATTTTCTCACAGCTCTGAAGGCTAGAAATCTGGTATCAAAGTATTGGCAGGGCCATGCTCCCTCTGGCTTATGGGGGAAGGATTCTTCCTTGCCTCTTCTAGCTTCTGTGGGTCGCCACAGTGATCTGTGGCATTCCTTGGTCTGTAGACACATCACTCCAATTGTCACACGATGTTCTTCCTTTGTGTCTCTGTTTTCTCTTCTCATAATGTCATCAGTTGTTAAAGTAAGACCCACCCTAATCTAAAATGACCTCATAGTAATAAATTGTATCTGCAAAGACCCTATTTCCAAATAAGGTCACATTTTGAGGTTCTAAATGGACATGAATTTGGGGACCAATAATATTCAACCCAGTACAAGCATCCATTATGATTACTTAACTAAATTACAGAATACCTGTCCCCCTAAAGGATTCTGCCTTTTTCCTAAGCTAAGTGACAATAACACTTTTCTTCTCCCTGTGACCGTAAAAACTGACTTAAAGGCTCAGTCATTCTCTAACTCAAAAGAAGTAGTATCTGTTTTACTCTTAGGAGAAAATCAACATAATGGCCCTTTAAGTTGGGCACACATAAATCAAGGGCACACCCAGTGTTCTTCGGGGGAACCACTGTTAACTTCAGTGTTCTTTGTGGGGAGTCATGTCATTAGGAGTGAGGCTTTGGGTTTTCTTGGGGAACATAAAGTTGTCATGTGTTCTACCAGAGTTATGCCTATAGGATTTGTTGCTTAAATGGGAAAAATGTATATATTCCCAGTATGAATTTAAACTGCCATGTTATTGCTTGTACTTAATGAGTTATGTGTGAATTTCTGTGAGCAGACTAGAAGTTGAATGTAGTGATGGAGGCTGGTTTGTACCTCATGCTGAGGACAAAATTAAAATTGACTGAGCTGGGAGCCCAACACATTCTGGGTAGTCTTTCTATCCCTGGGTATTTCAAAGCCTGGATAACCCAATGTGTTCGGATGTTGGTCTCCTTTGTTCTAGAATAATTGACTTGTGAGAGCCAGACAGCAAACACACTCCCACAAGTAGAGAGAGAGTTTTTTCTAAGCCCCTGGGAAGACATCTACAGTGGATGCAATATATTGCCTGGGAAAACAGGCCTTACACTGGGAGGAGTAGAAGAATGTCTTCCCCTTCTGGGGTCATGTCGTTGGTTGTGCCTGAAGGCTGAGCAGAGGCTAGAGGCATTCCCAAAAGGGAATAATGAGCTGGCTCCTTAAGATTGGCAGCAGATGGGAAGCAAGTCAGGGAACACCCATCAGAGTCCCTAACGGTGGACATACACTGGAGCCAGATGTCTCTAGGTGTAGACTCACATAACAGTGTAAGTGCAAGCAATGCCACATTGCTCATCCCTCCTTTACCTCTGGATGCTCCTCATCTTATCAATTATGACCCAGTCAGAGACGGTTCTCATCACAAAGAGAACTTAGTATAAAGAATTATCACCTAGGGATTAGAGCCATGAAAAGGCAAAAAGAGAACACAAAGTTGTCATGGAGACAGCAACAGCAGGAAGCAGTGCCCACTTCTAGGACTGGAGGGACACCAAGAAGAGGTAGAATTATTAAAACATAGATGCTTAGAGGAAGGGTCCCATGAAGGTAAAAGTATCAGTATCACCACTGAGGAGGGGACATCAGGCAGCTTGTGTTGGTGCCTCTGAGCTCAGAGGCATGGCCCTGTGGGGCTGGAAAAGACATCTGAGGAGGCTGCACAGGCCAGCTGGTGCTGGTGTCTGGAATGGAGCATGAAAAAGCTGGTTTCGTTACTGTTGGGAAAATGGCAAACTAGATTCAGCTGCTGCTGTAGGGGCAGTCACCACTGGTGTGGAGGAGCAAGGTGGGGAACTGCAGACAGGAACAAGGAGCAAATGAGAAAGAGCAGGCCCTTTTCCCCTCCTTGTGGTCTTCCTCTATGCCCCTACTGATGGAGACCTGCAGAGCAGCAGGCAGAGCATACATGAGTCCCAGCCCCAGCCCATGAGGAAGAACACAGAAGAATGAGTGGGGAGTGAAGAGACAACATGTTCCTGGCATGTTCAACTCTCCAGCTACTCATCACCCATGTACATCCTCCTGCACACACTCCCTGAATCAACTCAATACCTCTATGTCTCCAACCAAGAAGATGCAGCTGCTCTTCACATAACCCAGATAGTCTAACCTTCTCTTTAAAGAGGAAGAGACCCAAAGTTTCAAGACTCATTGTGTCTATCTCTGAGTAGTTTGAAACCTGGGTCTTGACAGCCCACAGAGCTCAAGGCAACCTTGGTGGGGGCAAAAAGCATTGTTGGTATTTGCCAGCTGGTCTGTCTGATCTTGAGAACCTTTTATACACAATTCTAATGTTTTTCTTGGTGATTATCTTTCTGCCTTTTATTGCATTCAGGAATCAACAGAGGAACACTGTAATTTAATACCTGTAAAAAAAAGTCTCAGGGCCCATGTCTCCTGGTAAATAAAAATGCTGGACTGAAATTTCAGGCTGTGAACTCTTCCCTCTTTTGGAGGGACTTTTAATATTAACTGATTCTTTCCTAAGGTAATCTGAGGTTCTTATGGCCCCCAAGCCTCTTGGAGTTTCAAAATGGCTCATAAAAAAAAAATACGAAAAGAAGTCATTGCCTAACAGCAAATAGTTTTAAAAATTACTTCTACATTATATGCTTTTAAAATTCTAAAATATTAACTGTAAAAGTCAGGCTGCATGCAGGTCTTACACAGCTGTGGCTCCTGTGGCCTGCTTGGAGAGGCCCTCAACTGTCTGTTCTTGAGGTGCCTGGTTTTTCAGAAGCTGCAGTTGTGGCTGGGAAACTTGTGGTCCAGATTCTTCGTCCCATCAGAACCTGGAATCCTCTCCTTTGACTTGGCCTCCCATCCCAACACTGTGGCGCAGAAATCTTCTTGGTACTCACATCGAGCTCCAGCCTGGGTGCCATTCTCTGTAGCTTTTGGATGCACCAAGCCACTTTGCCCCAACAGGGCAACCCCTCTGTCAGCTTCCCAAGGCTTCATCTCTGATTCTCCCTGCTCAGGTCCCCAGGGTCTACCTGGATTCTGACCATGCCACATGGGAACCAATGGGCCATGGAAGTGCTAACTTAAGTTTTCTTCCGCTTCTTTGCCTAATCAGAGGACTTAAAACTCCAAGTGGAACGCAGACCAGTGATATGGCTCAGCTGTGTGTCCCCACCCAAATCTCACCTTGAATTGTAATCCCCATAATCCCCATGTGTCAAGGGCAGGAACAGGTGGTGGAGGTAATCAGACCATTAGGGTGATTTCCCCCATGCTGTTCTTGTGACAGTGAGTCTCACGAGATCTGATAGTTTTATAAGTATGTGGCATTTCTCCTGCTTGCACTCACTCCACCCTGCCACCCTGTAAAGAAGCTGCCCATTTCTCTTTTGCCTTCCAACATGATTGTAAGTTTCCTGAGGCCTCCCCAGCCATGTGGAATGGTGAGTCAATTAAACTTTCCTTTATAAATTATCCAGTCCCAGGTATTTCTTTACAGCAGTATGAGAATGGACTAATACAGTAAATTGGTACCATAGAGAGTGGGATGATACCCAAATATTTGGAAGCAACTTTGGAACTGGGTAGCAGGCAGAGATTGGAACAGTTTAGAGGGCTCAGAAGAAGACAGGAAAATGTGGTAAAGTTTGGAACTTCCTAGAGACTTGTGAATGGCTTTGACCAAAATGCTGATAGTGATATGGATAATGAAGTTCAGGCTGAGGTGGTCTGAGATGGAGATGAGGAACTTGTTGGGAACTGGAGTAAAGGTCACTCTTGCTATGCAAAGAGACTGGCAGCATTTTGCCCCTGCCCTAGAGATTTGTGGAACTTTGAACTTGAGAGAGATGATTTATGGTATCTGGTGGAAGAAATTTCTAAGCAGCAAAGCATTCAACAAGAAGCAGAGCATAAAAGTTTGGAAAATTTGCAGCCTGAGGATGTGATAGAAAAGAAAATACAATTTTTCTGGGGAGAAATTCAAGCCAGCTGCAGAAATTTGCATAAGTAACAAGGAGCTAAATGTTAATCACCAAGACAATGGGGAAAATATCTCTAGGGCATGTCAGAGACCTTCATGGCAGCCTCTCCCATCACAGGCCTGGAGGCCTAGGAGGGAAAAATGGTTTCCCAGGCCAGACCCAGGGCCCCCCCACTGCTCTATGCAGCCTGGAGACATTGTGCCCAGCATCCCAGCTGCTTCAGCTCCAGCCTTGGCTAAAAGGGGCCAAGGTACAGCTCAGTCCGTGGCTTCAGAGGGTGTAAGCCACAAGTCTTCTTAGCTTCCATGTGGTGTTGGGCCTGTGGGTACACAGAAGACAAGAACTGAGGTTTGGGGACCTCCTCCTAGATTTCAGAGGATGTATGGAAAGGCCTGGATGTTCAGGCAGAGTTTGCTGCAGGAGCAGAACTTTCATGGAGAACCTCTGCTAGGGCAGTATGGACGGAAAATGTGGGGTGAAAGTCTCCACTGTGGCACTGCCTAGTGGAGCTGTGAGAAGACAGCCACCATCCTCCAGACCTCAGAATGGCAGATCCACTTACAGCTTGTGCTGTGAACCTGGTAAATCCACAGAAACTCAAGGCCAGCCGTGAAAGCAGCCAGGAGGGGCACTGTACCCTGCAAAGCCACAGGGGCAAAGCTGCCCAAGGCCATGGGAGCCCACCTCTTGCATCAGCATGACCTGGATGTGAGACATGAAGTCAAAGGAGATCATTTTGGAATTTTAAGGTTTAATGACTGCCCTACGGCATTTTGGACTTGCATGTGGCCTGTAGCCCCTTTGTTTTAGTCAATTTCTCCCATTTAGAATGAGTGTACCTACCCAATTCCTGTATCCCCATTGTATCTAGGAAGTATCTAACTTGCTTTTGATTTTACAGGCTCATAGGCAGAAGGGACTTGCCTTGTCTCAGATGAGACTTTGGACTTGGACTTTTAGGTTAATGCTGGAATGAGTTAAGACTTTGTGTGACTGTTGGAAAGGCTTGATTGTGTTTTGAAATGTGAGGTCATGAGATTTGGCAGGTGCCAGGGGTGGAATGATATGTTTTGGCTCTGTGCCCCACCCAAATCTCACCTTGAATTATAATCTGCATAATCCCCATGTGTCAAGGGTGGAACCAGGCAGAGATAATTGAAACATGGGGGCAGTTTCCCCCATGCTGTCCTCATGATAGTGAGTGAGCCTCATGGGATCTGATGGTTTTATAAGCGTCTGGCATTTCCCTTGCTTGTACTCACTCTGTCTTGCCACCCTGTGAAAAATGTGCCTATTTCTCCTTTGCGTTCCACCATGATTGTAAATTTCCTGAGGCATCCCCAGCAATGCAGAACTGTGAATCAATTAAACCTCTTTCCTTTATAAATTAGCCAGTCTTGGGTATTTCTTCATAGCAGCATGAGAACAGACTAATACAGCTAGTGTCCCTCTGCCTCTACATTTCCCCTGACCCAGGTTGGAGAGGATCAGGATGTACATCTCACCATCTTCTCCATCACTATTCTTCCTCCCCACAGTTCCCTGGGGCTTTCATTTCCACTTCCTGTCATCCAGGACTTCCTTTTAATCAAAGCCTCTTTCCTGAGAGGGCATCTCCACCTCCCCCTTCCCCTAGCAATTTTTGTAAAATGGCTGCTGTGTAACATACAAAAATAAAAATCATGTTTTTTTGTATACTTTCAAATTATTATTCTATCAAAAGCATGAAGATGACAATAAATCTTGGACAGAACACCCTATTTTACTATAGGAAGAATTATTTATCCCTCTCAATACTTTTGCTTTGATAAATATAACATTTCTTAGCATGCCGCCACAAACACACATTGACCTCTAACACATTCACCACTGCCCTCGACCAGGCAGTGCTACAGGAGCTGCATCTGTGCAGTCACTTCAGGTGGTGCTGCAGTCCCCAGCAGCTGGGTTGTCTCCACCTGCTCATCCCCTCCTCAGAGGACCCTGCTGTGCTGCCCTCAGCATTGCAGGCACAGAGCCCAGTGGTGGTCAAGCCAGTCATGTTCCCAGAGTGATGGCTCATCTCCATGTTGGGGAAAGAGTAAACAATAGAGCCTGCAGAGTAGTACACTGAAGTGTTTGCAGATATTTTCAGGTGTCCCCAAAGCCCAGAGCATCTAATGGTTCTAACGGTCAGCATTTCATGAATACAATTATATCAGTCTGATGTTCAACTATGCCTTCTTTCATTTTGTCACTAGGTGGCACAGGAAAGGACCACCACCCCTCAATAATTCTGAATTTTCAGCTGACTCATGTTCCATTTTCCCAGACTACAATTTTTTAATGTATTTTTCACAAGACTAAAACTGAACAAAACATTAACCCTCCCTTTCTCTCTCTAGCCATGTGCAGATCTGTAGAATGTTCCCAGGGTCACCCTGCTGGGCATCACTGCCCTCTCCCGTCATTCACCCTGAGAAGCATCCCCCTGTGGCACCAGGTTCAGTCATTCATATTTTCTCCCACACGGGCCCCTGTGCCCTGAGCCTGCCTGCCTTTTACTATAATTATATATAAAAAAGCACCTAGTCAAAGATTTTTTTTGAGACAGAGTCTCACTCTGTCACCCAGGCTGGAGTGCAGTGGCATGATCTCAGCTTACTGCAACCTCCACCTCCCACGTTCAAGCAACTCTCATGTCTCAGCCCTGGAGTAGCTGGGACCACAGGCACGTGCCACTGTGCTCAGCTAATTTTTGTATGTTTTTAGTACAGACGGGGTTTTGCTATGTTGGCCAGGCTGATCTCGAACTCCTGGCCTCAAACACTCCACCCATCTCAGCCTCCTAAAGCTCTGGGATTACAGGCATGAGCCACCACACCTGGCCTCAAAGACTTTTTACCTGCAATTTCCTTATTCTTAACTCCAGGTATTAATAGCGTATAACATAGGATATGGGGATGGGAAAAGTATAGACTTTGGGATGAGGCAGATCTGAGTTTAAATTCTGACTTCACTCTTTTCCAGCTGTGCAACCTTGGGCAAGTCACTTAACTTCTCTCTCTCTTAGGTTTCTCAGCTATAAACAGCAATGTGGGGAGATAGAACTCTTCCTGTAGAGGGGCTGGAACCTCACTGAGCCTGGGAGTACAGATCCCACAAGAATGAGAGAAGGCCACTGTGGCCCAAATGAATCTGATCATTTGTAAATAGGGCTGGGGATGTTAACAAGGAGGCAGGAGCTGAAATCTCCCAAGAGAAGGAGACGTGACATAAGGACTGTGTGGTTTGACTGGTGGGACTGCAAGGTGGAAGGGAGGTTGGGAGAGGAGCAGCCATATGTGTAGTCTTGCCTAAAGGCTGGGTCTGCAAGGCCCTAGTGTAGGGTGAGGGAGGGGAGAAGCCCCCTCTGTTCTCCCAAACTGCCCTATTATAGCTTCTTTACAACACTTCAGTTCACAAAGTCACACAACTGCAGCATGAAACACTGCGGGTTTCTCTGAGGAAATCATGCAAAGGGAGAAGCAGTGGGTAAAGAAATATCAATTCATGGAGCCTCCAGTAAAGACAGGGGTCTGTGATTCTCTGCCCCACCACACTAAGAGCTATGAGGTGGAGTCCCCATCTTAGCAGCAGTGGAGAGACCTGTGGACCTGCAGAGATAGAAAACATCTCCCATGATGTGAGAAAATAAAACTGAATGATCGTTGTCGCCAACAAATTAGTAATGGAACATTTTCACAGGCAGAAACATAGGTTCCTCCTACACCTGAGATGTAGGATGAAAAATGTGGAGATGGGAAGGAGTGGGGAGCTCTGTGTGATCACAGGCCCAGCTCAGGATTAATTTTATCCAGTTCTTTCCTCAACCCCTAGTGAACTAATGGATCTAAGCAATGACCATCAGTGACTCCCCAAATCACATAAATAGAGATCCCAGGTAGCAGGGCTCCCCCAAGGGATTGGATACCACCACATATGAAGTAGTCCTGCCTAAATCAATTGAACGTGAATCTGGTTGAGACTTTAGAACTAGCTGCCAAATTACAAAGGAATACAGGGAACAGAGGAACATGTTAAAACACACCATGGGGAGGCAATCAGTGAAATCCAGATTGTAGAAAATTCTACCAGTTTATTTAACAAAATAAATGGCAAGGAAAAGGTATGGAGGGGGATCCTATAGAATAAGATACTCTAAATTTATATCAACTAACATGCAAAGCTTATTCGGATTCCAATTCAAACAACAAACAGAGAAATGGTTAACCATATGACACTTAGGAAATTGGTGGAAATTTGAACACTGACTAGATATTTGATGACACTAAGAAATTATTGTAAATGTTTTAGGTGTGATAATTGTATAGTAGTTATGCTTATTACAATGGTTCTATTTATTCAGAGATATTGTGTAGTAGAGAATCTAACTTTGCCCTAAGAGAGGGTCTGGCTTTTGCCCCAAGCTTCTGGGAGGTAATCTAAACCCTTGGAATGTCATGCCTAATAGGAGCGTCTTAGTTTGAGATTGGGGCTGACCACCCAGAAAGTCTAAATTTGTGATTTATGGTGGGGGCCTTGAGTCATGTGATATCAGTTTGATCTCTGGAGGGGCTGAGTCTGAGGTCAGCCACATGGGTAGTTGACCATGGATCCCCAGTAAAGAAGGTGGACACTAAAGCTCAGGTGAGCTTCTCAGGTTGTCAATACTCTGTGCATATTGTCACACATTGCATTAGTATGCTTGTGCTTCTGTATAAAATATCAGATTGGGTCGTATATACAATGGAAATTTCTTTCTCATGGTTCTGGAGGCTGGAAGTTTGATATCAGGGTACCAGCATGATCTGGTTCTGGTGAGGGCTCTCTTCCTGACTTGCAGACAGCTGCTTTCTTACTGAGTTTCACATTGTGGAGAGAGAGTGGCTCTGGTCTCATCCTCTTCTTATGGAGACACTAATATCATTGAGGCTTCACCCTCATGACCTCACCTAACTTAATTTTCTCCCAAAGGCCTTACCTCCTAATATCATCATATTAGGAGTTAGCACTTCAACATATGCATTGAGAAGGAGAACGAACATTCAGTCCATAGCACAACCAATACCAGGAAAGTAGTGCTGCCCATGACTCCATGGGGAGAAGACAACAGAAGCTCTGCAGTTGAAACACTCCTACACCACGCCCTAGGTGTTCCTTCCCTTGGTTGAATTTAATCTGCATCCTTTGCCTGTAACAAACCATAACCATTAACATAATAGCTATCATTCAGTTCTTTGAGTACTTCTAATGAATTATCTAATCTGAGAGTGGTTTGTGGAGCACCCCTGCATCTCTAATTTGGCAGTAGGTGTCAGAAGTGAGAGTAATCTTGTGTGTACTATGTGACCTCAAACACTACAGATACACACTGAACTATTTATAAGTGAAATGAATTGATGGGATGCCCGGGGTATATAGAAGGGGGTGTAGAAAGAGTAGAATTATTCATGGATTGGAAGCCATTGTATGTTCAACATTCTCTATAATAAAAAGTTAAAACATTTTAGCTAGTCTGCTCAGGCAAATCTCCCTGATTCAGATGAAAGAGATTCACCTTCCCATTAGCACTTCTTCATTAGGACTCCTAGGCCCCACTGCCTTCTCTTGAGTTTAGAGGTGGAGACAGGGCCACGTGGCCTAAGTTAGGTGGGCACTGAGAAGAACTTGAGGCAGAGCAGTCATCAGTCCCTATCAACAGTGCTTGGCCAGCTGTTGCTGAAGGAAAGTCCTTGCTGGACACCTAAGGACAAATGACAAAGCCACGATGCAATTGATGGATGTTGCCTGTTGGATGGAGTCAGGCATATGTGGTTACTGAGGTGACAGCACCAGAATCCTGGTGCTTGAACAAGCTCCCCTGAGGGTGACTGTGCTGGGCATCAGGGTGCTTCACTCTGACGAGTATCTGCCCCTCCTCGCTCTGCTTGGGAATTGCACAATGTGAGCCTTGCAAGGAGACAGCACTTGTCTCCACTAGAAAAATTATAGAAGACCAGATGCCCACTGTCTCCAGTGAGTGGAATGTGGGCTTGACTGAATTCAACTGATCTGAATTCAGCCTGAATTCAGACTGAATTCAGCCTGATCTGAAACTAGTGGATCAGGAGGCAGGGACTGTTTAGAATCTATTCTGGAAGCAGGGGAGAGGATAGTGTTCAACATGATTATAATGCTAGTGGCAGTTCCAGATAAGAGTTCCAGCATCCAGAGCCTCAGGGTGGTTGGCCAGGGTGGTGCTAGTCTCGGTGTTCAGGTTTGGAGATGGCAGTGGACTTGACATCAACTCCTGCATCCAGGGACCACACAGATGACAATGTGACAGTGTCAGCTTGTACATCCAGTCTCTAGTGGCAAGAGTGGCAGTGTTGCCTAAAGCATTCAAGATCTAGAGTGGCCATGGCTTTGATGTCATCTGTAGCATTCAAGGTCTATGGTGGCTGTGGCTGTGGTATCATCTGCACATTCAAGGTCTAGGGTGACCTCGCTGTGGTGTCATCTGCTGCATTCATGACCCACATCTCCTAACCTGGCTACTCCTTCGCAATGACCTTGTTTACTCTTCTAACCTGCTCAGTTCCTTAAACTTCTTCCTATTTTTTTGATCATGGTTCCATAGCTTTTCTCTTGAATGTATCAGCTACCTTTCACCCAGTCAATACATTCCTCTACTGCTTAATTTAACTGAACGTAGTTTCTGTTTATAACCAAGACTCTGAGCCAGTTACATGGCCCTTTGCTCACATTTCTCTCATTCCTGGCCCTGAAGTCTTGTCTGTCTTCCCTGGGGTCCTCTGACCTCATGATTGTCTCTCTCCCCTTACATCTCTCCTCACCAAGTCTATCCGAGAGAGTCTTTGGTAGTCTGGATAGAAGTCCTGTCTCCTCTAAGCCTCAAACATTTCAGGATGCTACTTTGTGAAAACATAGAAACTACTGAAATTAATCATAAAACTACCCTTTCTCTGCTTTAAAGCTATCAAAAAATAGTTCCAAGTACAAAATAAAATGGATGCTTAAATGCGGTGGATCAGAGAGGAGGAAAAAATATCTGGAAGAAAATATTTGTTCTATAGAAAGACTTGTACATAAATGCTCATAGCAGTTTTATTCATAGTAGCCCCAAACTATAAACAACCTAAGTGTCCATTAACAGAGGAATGGATAAACAAACTGTATTCATAGGACAGAATACTATGCAACAACAAGATTGATGGAATTATTGCTACACACAACATAATGTTGAAGGAAAAGTATACACAAAAGAGTACACAATTATGATTCTAGTTACGTCAAGTTCTGAAACAGGCAAAATTAAATGATGTTAATATAAATCAGCAAGTGGTTGTTTGTGGCCTTGGAGGGGTCAGAATTAATTGGGAAGAGGTCCAAAGAAACTTTTCTGGTGATGAAAATGTTCATTATCTTGACAGGGGTGGGAGTTACACAGGTATATACATTAGGCAAAGCTCAAGGCCTTCAGGTTGCATTTAATATAAATTACATAGGAGGCTGAGGCAGGAGAATCACTTGAACCCAGGACATGGAGGTTGCAGTTAGCCGAGATCATGCCACTGCACTCCAGCCTGGGCGACAGAGGAAGACTCCATCGCAAAAAAAAAAAAAAAAAAAAAAAAAAAATATATATATATATATATATATATATATATATATATATATATAACATAACAGCTTAAAAGCCAAAGGAGAGTGAAAGGAGTAGAAACCTCTTCTAAACTTGGCTTCTCACTGCATTGGCTTCTTGTCAAATCTACCCATTTATTGTTAGTTTGATTTCAAAATAAAACACATTCTCCAAGGACTTCAAGGTCTCCAAGTGCAGGCAGAGAGTGTCCCAGAGGCCAGAAGTCCATTCTCCAACAGAGACACGAGGGCTGGCCGTTGGAGGCAAAGGCACGCTGGGTATGCACAAAAATGGTGATAAAATCCTAGGGGCCATGGTGAAGTACTGACAGCAGTGTCTGCTACAGTGACTCCTCAGATATCCCCCGCCACCAGCGCCTACTCTATAGGTCTGTTGTGAAGATTCCAACCACTGATGTAAAGCTCCCAGCATGTGGCAGAGTCTGTAAGTGACTGTCAGCATAATTGTTTTTCAGAGGCCGACCTGAAACCTTTAAGGAGCAACAGAGAGGGAGGGAGGGAGAGAGAGATAGAAGGAGAGTAGGAGAAAGGAAAAAAAGGAAAATAAACTAAACAAGAAGGCCCCAAACCTGAAAGACAGAACTACCACAACTGAATGCCAATATTGAGTACATATAATCTCAAGCCAGGATGTCCCTGCAAAGCACAAAAGAGTCTTGCTGCCTCTGCACATGACTTGACTGAAACAAACATCATTTGGAGACAGGCACCATATGTGCACACCTGCACACACACACACAGACACACATACACACCACACACACACATGTTCATTATCTGGTAGCCTAGTTTAAAACTAGTGCAGCTGGGTGAAGCCTTCCCTGGTGACTGTCTTGGAAGCTCATCTCGAGGTTAAACCTTGCACATGTCTCAGTGCGCAAGCAGCACTGCGAGAATGGAGGTAGGAGGATTCCCTGGGGTTGTTACTGCTACTTGTTCAATGGACAAGTTCTATTTTCAGAAGAAAGCGGAAGACGCTGGTTAAAGATTATTATATACTGCAAATCATGAGAATTGCCCCCACATTCCCCACGGAGACCGAGTTCTGTTCTTTACCTTGATGAAAGCTTTAGCCACTTTTGGATGAACTACTAAACATCACAAAATGGGTTGGGGAGAGGGAGTAGGGTCCCCTCATTGGCGGAATTTTAAAACAATAAAATCTCTCTGGAAGCATTTCAGTGTGATTGGGAAAGGGAAAATACATCGAGTAACCTCCCAATTGTCTTACTCTTCCTAAATGAATGCCCCCTGAGATTCATTGCTCTATGGACAATCCTATAATGCCCTACAGATAAGCCTAAGATTTGATTTTTCTGTGGAAGTGTTTTTGTGCCTTAAACACGCACATTTTTAAGAATCTCAAGCTTGTATATGCCCTATCCATACCCCATCTTTGTAAGGATTCCTGCTCCCAGGCCCTGAGTGGGCCAGTAGACCTCCTAACACACCTTCCCTCCACCCCACTTGGATTGGTATGGACACACAAGGTGTGGGGATGATCTGCTGGAGTGAGAAAGCCTGGATGCCAGGTCGAGGCACGAGGAGGTGAATTAATTTTCTGGCTATAGAATGGATTCAATTTACACCTGAACCAAAGCAGCTCTGCCAGTGCTCACCACCATCCTGGTCCACCCCAAGACTCCTGTGTGAATGTATGAAATTCAACTTGGCGAGAAGGCAGAGCCCTAGCTGGGGAGGGTAACTGACACATGGTAAGGGAGTGGGGGTGGGGGAGAATTAGACACTTTGGCTTCTCTCCACTTACATCACGTGAGCTGCACCTGCAGCCAGGAGGGTGTGCTTAGGTCTAGTTCTCTACCTTCTCTCTGAGTTTGTTGAACAAAGGGTTCAGCACACCACTCAGGGTCATATAAATGCTTCCATCAGCAGAAGATCAAGGGTCTCCATGCCCTTAACATACTTTGCCATCTTAAATAAACAACACAGAAACAAAGTGGTTTTACTTTAGCTCTCATGACCACATGTCTTTGTCTTCAACTGAAAAGCTGGTACAAATAGTCTAAAGCAAACAGACTTGTTAAAGAAAGGCAGGCTCTTCTTGGCGTTCACAGTGGAAAACTCCCCACAGGTCTTCCTGATGGCAGAGATGTCTGTGTGCCAGGTCAGCTGGTGTCCAGCTGGTGAGGGTACTGGCAGCGCCGGCAGGAGGCTGGCTGTCTGGCTCAGCAGGGTGTCTCATCTCCCTTCTCTGTCCCTAGGCCAGAGTGAATTTATCTTCTCTGAAAGATCAGTTCTCCCTAGTTCAAGTTCTGATTCTCTTCAAAAGAAGGGGATAAGACAGGTTGCAGTTAAAGGGAAAAGAAAAAAGGAAAAGCAAGGAATTTTTTTTCATAGCCCAAAATGTGAAACCTAAAAATCAAAGAAATTTTAAAAAGGGAAACAATGGCAATGTAAGATGCTAACAAAGGGGTAAGCTGGATAGTGAGGGACCGATGGGAACTTATCTCTGTTGCATTTCTGTACATTTAAAATTGTTTCAAAGCAAGATGGCAGAATAGGAGATTTCAAAGCTCACCCCTTCATAGAAAATCAATTTGAAACACTACCCCCACACACAAAACAATCTTCACTAGAACTAAAGAATTCAGGTAAAAGATTATAGCACCTGGACAGTGCACAGAAATAGGAAGAGATACACTGAAGAGGGTAGAAAGGACAATTTCATATTAACTAAGCAACGCCTCCCCCAAGCCTGCCCAGTGCTGAGAGAGATACCTTCACTGAGCTCAGAGAAGCGGTGAGCACCCAGTTTCACCAGCACCAGGCCTTTCCCAGACAATCCAGCCCTGACAGACCCAGACTCCAGGCCATCTCCTGAGGACCCAGGTTCCATAGACCCCAGCACCAGGCCAGCCCCTGTGACCCCTGCAACTCCACACCCGAAAACACTCCTGAACAGCCAATGAGTCAAAGATGAATTCAAAAGGAATCTTGAAACAAATGAAAATAAAAACAAAACTTACCAAAATTTATGAGATATAGCAAAAGTAGTTCTAGGAGGGAATTTTATGGCAATAAAGTTCTACATTAAGAAAAAAGGAAGATCTCAAATAAACAACCACATTTTACACCACAAGAAACTAGAAATAGAAACAAACTAAGCCCAAAGTTAGAGGAAGGAAGCAAACAAAGAAAATAAGAGCAGAAATCAATGAAATAGAGACCAGAAAAACAATGAAAAAGATCAATGGAAAAAGTGGGTTTTTTTAAAGATAAAGTTGACAAGCTTTTAGTTAGACTAAGAAAAAGAGAGAAGATTCCAATAAGTAAAATTATAAATGAAAGAGAAAACATTACAATTGATACCATAGAAATACAAAGGGTCATAAGAAATTACTATGAACCATTATATGCTGACCAATAGTATGACCTAGAAGAAATGGATAATTTCCTAGAAACATACAACCTACCAATACTGAATCTTGAAGAAATAAATAATCTGAACAGACTATTAACAAGTAAGAAAATTAAATCGGTAATCAAAAGCCACCCAACAAAGAAAAGCTCAGGACCTGATGACTTTACTTGTAAATTCTATCAGGTCCTAGGCTGAAACTTAATGCCAATTCTTCTCAAACTCTTTCAAAAACTTGAAGAGGAGAGAACACTTCCAATCTCATTTTACAAAGTCAGCATTACCCTGATACCAAAGCCAGACAAGGATACTACGAGAAATCAAAATTATAGGCAAATAACCCTGATGAACATACATGCAAAAATCCTTAACAGAATGGTAGCAAACCAAATTCAATGGCACATTGAAAGGATCATACACTATGATCAAGTGGGATTTATTCCTGGCATGCAGTGTTGGTTCAACATATACAAATCAATAAAATGTGATATATCACATTACAGAATGAAGACTAAAAATAATATCATCTCAATAGACACAGAAAAAGCATTTGACAAAATTCAACTCTCAATAAATTAGGTCCAAAAGGAATATACTTCAGCATAATAAAGGTGGTAAATGAATAGCTCACAGCTAACATCATACTCAACAACAACAAAAAAAAGCTGAAAGTTTTTTCTCCAAGATTAGGAACAAGATAAGGATGCCCACTCTCGCCTCTTCTATTCACCATAGTAATGGAAGTCCTAGCCAGAGTAATTCAGTAAGAAAGAGAAATAAAAAGCATCCAAATTGGAAAGGAAGAAGTAAAATTGTCTCTGGTTGCAGATGACATGATCTTATATGTAGAAAACCCTAAAGACTGCTGAAAAAACTATTAAAATTAATAAATGAATTTGGTAAAGTTGCAGGATACAAAAATCAACATTCAAAAGTCAGTTGCATCTCTATACACGAATAACAAATTATCAGAAAAAGAAATTAAGGAAGCAATCCCATTTACAATGGCATCAAAGAAAATAAAATACTTAGAAATAAATGTATTCAAGGGGATTAATGATTTGTACATTAAAGTCAGAACTTTTACTTTGGGTTATTATGCTATTAAAGTATGTTGTTTATTAATTGCCTCATTTACATATTAAAGCTTTGACTTTGTAAGGAAAGTGCTTTTTTTCAAAACTGAAAAAATAGGTCTCAGGCTTGTTTTTTGGACTGTGAAAAAAAAGGTGTGCTTTGGTAGATGTTACTACCATAACATCTTAAGATAACTCAAGGATGAATTATTATTTAAACTTTTCTTATTTTTGTATTTTATCACGTATGCTTCTAGTAGCAACAGCACAGAGTTGTAACTGAAATAGATTCTGGGGAAACAGCATTAATATATAGCTTTTACTGTTTCATATACCAAATTTTTAAAAATTCTGTATCTAATTACCTATAATGAGATACCACTACCAAAATAATAAAAATCAGTTTTATTTTTTTAAGAAAGGAAATTGAAGAAAACACAAGTAAATGGAAAGATATCTCACACTCATGGGTTGGAAGAGTTCATATTGTCAAAATGTTCATACTACCCACAGCAATCTACAAACTCAATGCAATCCCTATAAAAATTCCAATGCTATTTTTCCCAGAAACAGAATAAACAACTGTCAAATTAATATTGAACCAGAGAAGACCTTGAATAGCCAAAGCAATCTTGAGCAAGAACAAAACTGAAAGTATCAGACTTCCTGATTTCATACTATAAAACAAAGCTATTGTAATCAAGACAGCATGGCATTTAAAAAAGACATATAGACCATTGGAATACAATAGAGAGCCCAGAAATAAGCCCATACATTTAGGGCCAATTGATCTTAACAAAGGTGCCAAGAATAAACAATGGAGAAAGGACAGTCTCTTCAATAAATAGTGTTAGGAAAACTGGGTATCTTCGTGGAGGAGAATAAAATTTGACTCTTATATAATGCCATATGTGAAAATCAACTCAAAATTGATTAAATATTTAAATATAAGACATGGTCCTATAAAACTTCTAGAAGGACACACAGGGAAGAAATTTCTTGACATTGGTATGGGGCAATGATTTTTTAGATATGACCCCCAAAGCACAGGCAACAAAAACAAAAGTAGATAAATGATATTACATAAAACTAAAAATTTCTGCACAGCAAAGGAAACAATCAACAAAGTGAAGAGATGATCTATGAAACTGAATAATATATTTGCAAATCATACATCTGATAAAGGGTTAATATCCAAAATATATAAGGAAATCATACAACCCAATAGCAAAACAAAAACAAAAACAAAAAACATAACCTGATTGTGAACTAGAAAAGACTTAAATTGTCATTTTTCCACAAAAGACATGCAAATGGCTACATGAGGTATATGAAAAGGTGCTCAACATCATTAGTCATAGAAGAAATGCAAAGCAAAACCGTGATGAAATATCACCTTGCACCAGCTAGAATGACTATTATCAAAAAGTCTAAAGATAAGAAACTTTGGCAAAAATGTGGAGAAAGGGGAATCCTTGTTCACTGTTGGAGGAAATGTAGATTGGTGTAGCCATTATGGAAAATAGTATGGAGCTTAAAAATTAAAAATAATATTACCTTATGATCCAGCAATCCCACTTGTGAGTATATCTCCAAAGGTAATGAAATCAGTATCTCAAAGAGATATCTGTACACCCATGTTCATTGCAGCATTATGCACAATGGCTAAAATGTGAAATCAACCAAAGCGTCCAGGTGAAAGATTACGGCACCTGGGTAGTGCAGAGAAATAAGAAAAGACACATTGAAGAGGGTAGGATGGACAATTTTACATTAACTGAGTCACAGCTTCCCCAAACCCACCTACTGCTGACAGAGATGCCTTCACTGAGCTCAGTAAAGTGGTGAATAAATGAATGAATTTTTAAAAAGAAAATGTAAGGTATATTCATATATACATACACACACACACGTATATATGCACAATGAAATATTATCCAGCTTTCAAAAGAAGCAAATCTTCTCATTTGTGACAACACGGATCAACTTGGAGGCCATTATGCTAATTGAAATAAGCCAGGCATAGAAAGCTGAATACAGCATGATCTCACTTACATGTGGAATCTAAAAACTGTCTAGCTCCTGGAAGCACAGAGTGGAAGGGTGGTTGCCAGGGCCTGGGGAATAGGGAAATGAGGAGATGTTGTTCAAAGGGTACAAAGTTTCAGTTTTGCAGGATGCATAAGTTCTGGAGATTTAATGTACAGCATGATGACTAGAGTTAATGATACTGTACTGTGCACTTAAAATTTGCTAAGAGAGTAGGTTTTAAATGTTCCTAACACAAAACAAAAATGGTAACTATGTTAGTCAATAGATATGTTAATTAACTTGATTGTGGTAATTATATCACTAATATGTATATTAAAACATCATGTTGTACACCATAAATATATATATAATTTTATTTGCCTTGATAAAGCTGGAGAAAATACATTATTCCAAAATAAAATGATCATCAATAAATAAAAGTTGCTATGGACTGAATATTTTTGTCCTCCCAAAATTCACAGCTGAATCACTAATTCCCAGTGTGATCGTATTAGGAGATGGATGTTTGGGAGGTAATTAGGTCAAGAGGGTGGCATCTTCATGATAGAATCAGTGCCTTTTTAAGAGGAGATAGAAGAGAGCCCTCGCCGCTCTACCTCTCCCATGTGGGGACTCAGTGAGAAGAAGGCTGCCTACAAGCCTCACCAGGAACCGAATCTGTCAGCACCTTGGTCTTGGAGTTCCCAGCCTTTAGAACTGTGAGAAAGAAGTTTCTCTTGTTTATAAGCCACCCAGTCGATGGCATTTTGTTATAGCAGCCCCAACTGACCAAGACAAAAGTGGAACAGATAAATCATACACCATGGCAATTAAGAGGCTTTGGAGTCAGACTCACTGTGTTGGGGCCCCTCCACCCATGTCTGGCTCCATGACCTGGATGAGAGAACTCACCCTTTCTGGGATCCGAGCTCCCAGCACAGATGGTGCTTGCTGTAGGGGGGCGGGGGCGGGGGGGCTTGTGCAGAATCCCTGAGATCACAGTGCCTGGCACAGAGTCGGTGCTCAGGAAAAGTCAGCTATTATCACTAACACTAAAAGTCAGGGGCTGTGAGGCCATCAGCCTCAGGAGTCACACAGAGCCTGCCTTCCGACATCACCATGCCTGCAATGAGGACTCATCAACAAATGGAGCTAAACCTGGTCCCATGGAGGGAGCAGTCCCCCAACCCCACATTCCTCAATACTCTCAGGATTCCTCTAATCCTGAAACCGGAGGTGTCTCCTACCATGCCTGTGCCCAGAAATTAGACTGGCTTTTTTGAAGTGTAGAATTAGGAGAAGCAGATATATAATCCATAAAGAACTTATAAAACTGCAAATCTTCACTCTAAAAGAATCTTATACATTGATAACTCTATAATTTACTGTATGCAAAGTGAAAGCTGAATTAAGTAATGTCTAAAGTTGTATGGACCCCTGAATGTGTTTCTCTTTTAAAACACAACAACTTTGGGAGGCCGAGGCGGGCGGATCACCTGAGGTCAGGAGTTTGAGACCATCCTGGCCAACATGGCAAAACTCCATCTCTACTAAAAATACAAAAATTAGCTGGGCGCAGTGGCGGGCGCCTGTAATCCCAGCTACTCGGGAGGCTAAGGCAGGAGAATCACTTGACCCCGGGAGGCAGAGCGAGTTAGCCGAGATCGTGCCACTGCACTCCAGCCTGGGCGACAGAGCCAGACTATCTCGAAGAAAACACACACACACACACACACACACACACACACACATGCACACACCAATTATGAAGCTCTGCTTAAGAAAATACTGGTGGCCGAGGGGGGTGGATCACGAGGTCAGGAGATCGAGACCATCCTGGCTAACATGGTGAAACCCTGTCTCTACTAAAAATGCAAAAAATTAGCTAGTAGTGGTGGCACGCACCTGTAGTCCCAGCTACTCGGGAGGTTGAGGCAGGAGAATGGCGTGAACCCAGGAGGCAGAGCTTGCAGTGAGCTGAGATCGCGCCACTGCGCTCCAGCCTGAGTGACAGAGCAAGACTCCGTCTCAAAAAACAAAAAAAAAAATAGAAAATACTGGTTTTTCTTTTTCTTTTAAGAACACTCTTTAGATTCTCTTCATAATTTATCAAAGCCCAGAACTGGAATGTCTCCCTACTTCCTTTCTTTGAATCCAAATTACCTTTCCTTCCATACACACTGAATAGCCAATCAGGGAGCAAGTTCATTTAAAATTTAAGTACATTTAAAAATTTAAAATATGTGTCCAAGAATCTAGTTTATATTAACATATTATATATATACATATATATAATTGTAGTAATATAACTTATATAATGTATGCTGGGTTTAAATCAATTCTCTCTTCTAAATAAGTGCCCTAATTCATGACAGGATGGCTCCTTTATGTTAAAACTGGGAAATAAAGATGCAAAAAGTGAGTGATGAAATAATCTGTACAATAAACCCCATGACATGATACAACCAACCTGCACATACATCCCTGACCTAAAAATTAAAATTAAAAAAAAGAGAGATGAAATGCAAAAAAAAAAAAAAGTGCTGAATTTCTCTGGATAACAAAGTGTGAGGAAATTTCTGAGTGGTTGGTCACGGGAGGGCTGGGCATAGAAGATGAAGAAAGTAGTTGGAAGCTGGACCCCACACCAGGAGAAATAGCCAGGGACTCATGTAATAAAACATGACATTGAGTCTTCAGTTTTTGTTATCATTTTTCCGTCTTCACGGTAGGGCAGCATTTGACTCAGGCCTAAACAGATAGAGCATTTGTTTTTTGTCTCATCTGACAATAAATCCAAAGTTGGCAATTCAGGCATGATCTGGCTATTCTATAATGTAATGGAGAACAAAGAGTCTTTCTGTTTTCCTCAGCATGTGCCTTTTTTCATTATGGTCACAAGGTGTCTGTTGTTTCTCCAAGCATCACATTTACCTTCCAGATAGGAATAAGACAACATAGCAAAGGAGAAAGGAGGTATTGTCTGTATTAGGAAAGCAAAGGCTTACCCTGTTAGACAAAATCATGTCACACTCCTAGCTACAAGAAAGTCTGCAGGAGTGACTATTTTTAACTAAGCCTGTGGCCATCACAGACAAAGTTGGGGTTCTGTAACTAACAAAAAAGGAGAAGTGGCAGTTGAATAGGAATAAAGTGAATCTGCCACAGTGCTGCTGTAGCATGGACCCCCTAAACTACTAAGAACCTTCAGTAAAGTCTGCATCCAAAAACCTTGTATGAATGGTAGAGTGTTGGAAACTGATATAAAAGGATTGAGCCCCATGTCTACATTGATGTATAGCCAATGAAGGAAGTTAAGCTATAACTGGGCTCAAAATTCCTTCAGAAGCAAGAGCATAGAGGCAGATGCAAAGATAAAACCACAAAGTTTCAGGGAGAAGATGAACAGGAAGCCATGTTTGTTGGTCATGAATCTGTTGTTATCATTGATGGAGATGATTGATACATACATAGATAGATAGATAGATAGATAGATAGATAGATAGATAGATAATAGATTAGATAGGATGGATAGATAGATGACAGATAGATAGATAGATAGATAGATAGATAGATAGATAGATGATAGATAGATAGATAGGTGATAGATAGATAGATAGATAGATAGATAGATAGATAGATGATAGATAGATAGATAGGTGATAGATAGATAGATAGATAGATAGATAGATAGATAGATAGAGATGAAGATGGGATGTATAGATAGATGATAGGATGGATAGATAGATAAATGGATGGATAGATAAAGAGATAGATAGATGACAGATACATAGATAATATCTACTCAGCACATACTGCATTCTTGGCAGTGCTCTATGTGCTTTTTCTGTTTTATCCTAATTAATCTTTCCAAGCAATAAAAAAGAAATGAAAATTATTCCAATTTTACTAATAAATGCATGGCAGCAAAGAAAAGTTATTTCCTTGGCTTAATAACCTACAAGTTCTCTGCCCTGTTTGCACATGCACTGCCCAAGCACAAGCTGTAATTATCTGCCTGTATTGTCTGTCCTTGCCCTGTGGGAAAGCCATGCCTTCCTCCACCAGCCAGCAGGTAGCCCTAGCATGTTGTACTTTGACTTCAGCTGACATTCTTTTTGAATCATCAAAGAGGCCAACTTCCCTTTTTCCCTCTGAGCATTTAATCTCTAATGAACTTAACCTCACCATAGGGTGGTTTGCTCACATACTTTATTTAATTTATCTTCAGAATTGCCTCCACCAGGATGGGAAGAGGACCAGGCCAGAGAACTTAAGTGTGCCAGCTCCCAGCTATGTCTTCTCTCTGTATCTGACACTCCAAAATATTATATTAGGATCCGATAACAATTCGTTCTAGCTGATTAGCAATATTCTTAGGTAATTGGTCAGTGTTTTCTGAAGTACACAGTCCTGACCAATCTAGAATCTAAGGAACTAAAAGGCCCAGAAAAGCCATAAAGGATGAAATTACTGCCAACCACGAAGTGGCCGATAAGAGGAGAGTATCAAATCCCACCATGGGGAGCCTGATCTGGCACTTAGAATGAATCGCTGAATTATAGAACCAGTGTCCTTCATCAGCCAACCAGAATGGTCCACCAATCAACCTTGTGCAGAGGCGGCTTCATGGGATGAGATGGTGGAGTTTCACTCCAGCTCCACATCAAGTTGGCTGGGTGACCTTGGGCCTCAATTTCCTCAACCATAAAATAAACAATTTGTGATTCTAGTTCTAAAAGTCTTTGTTTCTTCTCCAGCAACTAAGGTCCAGAATTCTGTTGCTACCTGCTTGACACCAATATATGAATATTTATGTGCCTGGTAGACTGATGTTGCTAGCAAATAGTGGTCACAGGTCTCCAAGAAGTTAGCAATTCTATTTTGGAGAAGATAATCCCCAGCCGAGGTGTCAAAAATAAAGGACAAATTGTCAACAAATAACTCAGCCTGAGGTATTTCAAACACATCATAAAACGATTTGTGAGGGATTTTATAGGCTTGCCAGGTTGATGGAATTTTGCCTTGTATGCAGAAGAACTCAAACGCATCCTAAAAAATTTTTAAAACCTTGCCAAACTCATAAATAAACATCTCTGAGTTCTGATATCATGTTTTCATGGTACATTCTTCAATTCCTCTGGCCATACTGGGTTAATGTTGAAACCTGGATTTCACATCTTTTGTTTTGAATATTCCCAGAGTCATCAGGCAGGGTCAGCCTTTTAAATGAACACTCAAGCATTTGACGGGAGACAGGATAACACCAAGCCCAGTCACAGGATTTCCCTTATGGACCTACTACATCCCTACCATTCCTGCTCCCTTCCTGCCTCAGTCCCAGCCCCACCAAGACAGAATCATCGGTAAGATTGCTGAGGTGGTGCTTAACAAGAAAAGCAGAATGCTATGGCAGTGAATGTTGTTGGTACCTGGCCCATATCCCCTCAACACTCATCACGCTTGTGTGTGTCAACCTGGTGGCTTCCAATGGCAAGTGCTGTGTGGTTTTCGGAAGGTAAAGAGTTTCTCAGGTCCCTGGAGCCTGCTTGGCCTGGGCATGAGGCTGGAAGTGCCAAAGAGTTGACACACTCTGGGATCATCCTTAAACCAATAGCAGATGGGAGTGGCACAGAAATACCTCCAGCTTCCTTGCTCTTCAGGGAGAATAACGCTGCAGTGTGTCCCTCTTTCTCTCAGAGGTCCCAGTAGGATGAAGCCCCAGTTGCCCAGTAGCGGCTTTCTTCTACTCTCTGTCTCATTTGCCTGCTCTCAGATTGGTGCTTCCTGGGATCACTTTTCAAATAAAGAGAGCACAACCTAAGAAAGCCACTCAATGTAATGAGACAGGTAATGACGTCTTTCCATGGTCACATATGCAGGCAGAGACATCTGTGCATTTACGCACATCCTTTCCACACAGGATTTAAGGGAGCCAAAAATTATTTCTTGAGCCTTTTATACATGCTTAGTGCAGTGGGATCTTAAAAAAAAAAAGGAAATTACAGCCTTGCATTACATTTTAGGGTTTTTTTCTAGTAAAATTTATTTATTTTTCTTGTTGTAAAAGTGATAGATGCTTATTGCAGAAAATTTAGAAGTTATAGCTCGAAAAATAGGATAACATTTACATCATCGATAACCTTGCCACCCAGGCGGTATCACTGCTGATATTTTGGTAAACACTTTTCCAAATACAAGGATGAATATGTGTTTGTGTGCTCAAAAACAGAATCATAATGTGTATACTGCTTGGAATTCACTTTTTCCACTTAGCAATGTCTTAAACATCTTGCCACATAAATATTCTGCTACAACTTCATTTAATGATGAGATAGTGTCCCCTTGCACAGTTATGTCATTATTGAATCAATCGCCCATCACTGGACACTCAAGTTAACATTTAATTTTTAAAGCACCATCACAGACATTGGTTCTTTTGATCCTCCCAATAAGAAGTTGTTGGAGAAGGTGGTCAAACAGGAATTGTTTGACAGATGGGCCACCAGAGGCCCATCACATAAAGGAGACAATATTCAAACATCTGAAGCACCACAAGGATAATTAAATGTTAAACTCTGTGGAAATGAACATGAGTTGTATTAAAGATGCCAATTTTTTCTTTGTCCTGCCAACAGGCCTTTAACGAGGCCTCCATTCATGCACCCCAGAGGAATGGGCATCATAGGATGTCACCCTACCTCGTTTGTAAAAATATAAATCTTTTATTGTTACAATAATATAATCAACTGAACCTCTTTTTATAGCTCCATTAAATGGGTGTAATTCTGCAGTATTTTTATAAATTCATAGATGTTTAGAGCAGGAAGAAAACTTCTGCTTCTAGAAAGAGGTTTTTGAACTCTCTATGTTTTTGAACTCTATATATATATATACTATCTATATATGTATTTTTATTTTATATATATAGAGAAAATGATATAAATAAATATATACATATATAGAGAGAGATAAATGGGGTTTCACCATATTGCTCAGGCTGGTCTCGAACTCCTGAGCTCAAGAGATCCGCCTGCCGCAGTCTCTCAAAGTGCTGGGATTACAGGCATGAGCCACCAGGCCTGGCCTGACCCTATCTCATCTTTTCGGTCACAGGTGGTTGGGCCATTGGTGGACACGAAGCCCAAGGAGAGTTCACTCATTGGTTAGCTAGACCTATGGTTCACGTGTCATGGTTCAAAAGGGTGAATGGGTCTACCAAAGTCTTCTTGGGCCAGGAATTAGAACTAAGAGACAGAGAGGGAAGGTTTGGATCGGCTGTGGGTGTCAGTGGGCATAGAGAGTGGAGGACAGGAGAGCCACTTGGGGCCATTTTGCACACCAAAGGAAGAAAAACTCAGAGGATGCAGGTTGGGGAGGAAAGATTAGATAAAAATAACAGAGAAAAGCAAAGAAGGAGATGGACAGCAACAAAGAGAATGATTGTGCTAGCTGGAGATGCAACTGAGGCCAGCCCCATTCTTGGAACTGACCAATTTATCCTATCCAGAAGCCTAGTTATTCAGTCATTCTAGACCTTTCTCTATTCTTGAGTAAATTTCCCATACACTACTTTCATTTGGTTTTCATAACTTGAACTCCTCTGTCAGTCAATACTTTACAAATAAAAGATTCCCAACTTGGATTGGGAATCCAAGGCTACAGTAATTGGTCGGTCCAATTAAAGGCTAAGAAATGTATAGATTCTGTACAGGCTATAGAAATGTATAGCTTCTGTACAGGCTATAGAAATGTATAGATTCTGTAGAGGCTATAGAAATGTAAAGGCTACAGAAATGTATATATTCTGTACAAGCTATAGAAATGTAAAGGCTACAGAAATGTATAAATAAGAGGGCTTGGTATATGCCAAAATCGTCAGAGGAATATTCTCAGAGGAAGCAAGAAGTGTCCAGGCCTTAGAAGATGTGTGAGATTCGGATGATGGTGGTGAGAGGAAGATGATGGAAGATTGGGGAGTAAGCCTGGCAAGTCTGAGGGAAGATCCTGGTGAATCCCCATATCAAGTCCTTTTCTGAAGAGAAAGGGGAATCGACACTCAAGGAGGAAAGCCTCAAGGAAGACCAAGAGAGCTTTCATGTCATCAGATAATTCCTAAAGACCGGCCACAGAACATGAGGAAATGAAATGCCCAAGGAAGCACCCATTGGTAACACTACCAGCTCTCCTGGATCACTAGCTAAAGCCTGGAGGTCACTGGCCTCTCTGAAGTTAGGTAAGAAGTAGCAGAGGAAGTGAGGTGGTGGGAGAAAAGAATAGGGGTATAGGCTGGGCACAGTGGCTCATGCCTGTAATCCCAGGACTTTGGGAGACAGAGGCGGGTGGATCACTTGAGGTCAGGAGTTTGAGACCAGCCTGGCCAATATGGTGAAACCCTGTCTCTACTAAAAATACAAAAATTAGCCGGGTGTGGTGGTGCATGCTTGCAGTCCCAGCTACTCTGGAGGCCGAGGTAGGAGAATGGCTTGGAGGCAGGAGAATCATTTGAACCCAGGAGTCAGAGGTTGCCATGAGCCAAGATCATGTCACTGCACTCCAGCCTGGGTGACAGAGTGAGACTCTGTCTCAAAAAAAAAAAAAAAAAAAAAAAAAAGAATGGGGATATAATACATTAAGTCTGAGCCATACGGAGAAACCTGGAACTCTATTGTGCTACAGTGTACCCCTCCCCCTGGCCTCAGTTTCCTTCCCTGTAGAATAGAGTCAATGTTGTTTCTCTTACACCATGTGCAGGTCAACTGGAGTTCCTTCACTACTTACATATCAGCCCTGTTAAAACCTCATCTTGATACCAAGAAAAAGCTTCGCAGAATTGCTGAGGAATCAAAGGGAGGTCAGAGAGGGCAGTACCACTTTGTCCTCAGAAGCATTCGAAAGTCAAGGACTCAAAAAGTTCTGGGTAGCAATAATGTCACAATAATAAATTTCCAGTATGCAGGCAAAGAAGTTCATGATGCTTGTGAACACATTGGTAGGAAAAATGATGAGTTATTTAAATCCCTTCCATGTGGGTATTGTTAAGTATCTAAGAATGTAAGTCATCTGCTCCCCAAGAGATTGAAAACATGTGCTTTCATCTACTGCCAATCAATCAATCATACATTAGACTTTGTTTCCAGTCCTAGCTTTGCCACTGTGAACATATTCCCATACAATACTATAACATGCCACAATACAACACAGCATTCCCCTCCAGGGTGAGAGGAGATGAGGGAGTGGTGAAGGTGCCTCCCAAGAGCAACCTCACGTTTCTCCTAATCTGCCTCTGAGTGCTGTGCTAGACCCTGGTGCAACTTGAAAGAAGATGAGTTAACTTATTGGAGGAAACCCATTTCCCATCCTCAAGCTTCCCTGGGGCACTTCACTCACCGGACCACAGCAGGCAGTATAGGAGAGAACCGCGCCCTCTCCTTCCCCTCCGTTGCTCTTCTGCAATCCAACTCCACCGTTAATGAAGCAACGCTATATTTTACTCCCTCTATTGTGTTCCATTCAAACTCCTTACTATCAGGCCCCAGGTGACCTAGCTTTCATGGCTTTCTCTCCTCCCCCCTTCTGGGACCTCTGCCATGTTCAGGTGGCCACACAGTTCCTCAGACACATTATTTTAGTCTGTTTTCATGCTGCTGATAAAGACATACCTGAGATTGAAAAGAAAAAGAGGTTTAATAGACTCACAGTTCCACATGGCTGGGGAGGCCTCACTATCATGGAAGGCGGAAGGCAGAAGGCAGAAGTTGGAAAACAGGAGGTGGATGGTAGAAGGCAGAAGGCATGTCTCACATCACAGCAGACAAGAGAGAATGTACCAGCAGGGGAAATCCTAGATGCTTATAAAACCATCATGTCTCGTAAGAACTCATTCACTATCACGAGAACAGTATGGGGAAACTGCCCCTATGATTCAATTATCTCCATCTGGCCCTTGACACATGGAGACCGTGTCAAGGCAATAATCTTACCTTATTACAATTCAAGATGAGATTTGGGTGGGGACACAGAACCAAACCATATCACACATGGAGCTCATTTCTGCCTCTGAGATGGTGCACTTATTGTTCACGAGGTCAAGATCTTCACGGGATCTTGCACAGTCCGTTGTATAACACGAGCTACCTGTTTCTAAAAATCACCATGCTATGCAAAATCATGCAATTAGAAACGGTAGGGCTCATGAGGAAAATGGGGGTAGGGGCCCAGCATTCAAAAACTTTTGTGACACATTAAAAAAAAAAAAAAGATGGGAACTTAATAAAAATGGTAGCAGTATTTTATTCAGGAGAATGGATAAGAAATAGATAAATATGATGATAAATGTGTCACTTGGCCTTGAAAAAGGCCTTAAACTTGCTTGTGGAAGTGGACATCTGAGGGGTTGAAGCTTGTGAATTATTATGAATGCAACAGGAGGAGGTGATCTGAAGTTAGGCAAAAGCTGTGTCACTAGAGGCAAAGGTGTGTCTCATAACACTTGAGGTGAGCTGAGGTCATGGGTAGACGTTTGAGGCCCTGCATGTGTCTTTTGTGTATTCCTAAACAGCTCAGTTCAGCTGGGTGCAGTTTTCTGTTTACCTAGTGTTTTTACAGATGAAATCATGCATAAGCAAATGCAAAACTTGTTTCCTAACATAGCAATCTCCTTGGAACAAATTCACATTTTCAAAACAAGCATGAGAGCAGAACTGACTGTAATTCAGGTTTCAGCTGCTACCTCTTTAGACAGGACTCACTTGGCACCAGTCAAGAGTGGCCTCTCTTCCACCACCACCGGGCTCCAACTCAATGCCCTGTTTTATTTTCCTCTTAAGAGTTATCTTTATCTAAAATTATTTTGCGTATGTACATGTTTGGAATTCACTCTCCTTAGCCTCTAAGCTCCATGAAAGGAGAGATGTTATCCCCTTATTCGGCACCCATGTCCCCAGCATTCAGCCTAGTGTTTTGCACAGGGTACGTATAAATAATACATGTTTTCAGAATTAATTGGGTTCCTCGTGTTTGTCATCACCTATTAGAACTCCTCGTGGGCAGGGGTGGTTTGCAGGCCCCACCATCCCACCTTTACCTGAGACCTTCAAAAAACATCAGTGAGAAAATATTCATTCTTTTTTACCTTCCAATTTGTCCCAGTTACTATTGCTGCATAACAGATTACCTCCAAGTGTAGAGGCCTAGACAATCATATTATTATATTCTCCAGTTCATGAGTTGGGGATTTGAACAGGGAAGGCACAGTGGGAATGGCTTGTTTCCCATTCTGTGACTGGACCTTCAACTGGAAGACTTGAAGACTGGGAGTAACCCCATGGCTGGGGCTAGAATCATCTAAGGCCAGTTCACTCCCAGGTCTGGAGCCTGGTCAGGGCTGGCTCAGAGTGTAGGACTGACAACCAGCGTGCCTGTCTGTGGCTGCTATGTGCATCTGGGCTTCCTCACAGCGTGGTGGCCTCAGAGTAGTTGACTTCTTCTATGGCGTGCTGCGGCTCCAAGTAGTAGTGTTCATTCCAGTGCACAAACATGTGTCACCTGTTATGACCCAGCCTAAGAATCTACAGAGTCATTCCTACCATATTCTAACAAACTGTCACAAGCTGTGGCATAGTTTCTAAAGTGCCACCCCAAGGTTCTCCACTGTAATCCATAGAACCTGTGAGTGTCCATGTTTATGTGCTGTTCTATAGCACAAGTGACCTTTAGATCAGAAGATTATCCAGGTGAGCATGATCTAATCACATGGGTCCTTCAAAGCAGAGAGCCTTCTCTCGCTGATGGAAAAAGAGGTAGTCATGGAAATGTGAAGAACAAGGGAGATTCAATGCACAGTTGCCGGCTTGAAGATTGATGAAGACACATGAAAAAAAGAATGCTGTGGTCTTTGGTATCTGAGAGAGGTCCCCAGCTCACAGCCAGTAAGGAGACAGAAACCCCATTGCTGCAACCACAAGGAACTGAATTCTACGAAAGCCTGAATACAGTTCAGAAATCCAAACTGATTGGATTTCTTGGAAGCAGATTTCTCCCCAGAGCCTTCAGACAAGAATTCATTCTGGCCAACATCTTGATTTTAGCCCTGTGATACGCCCTGAGCAGAAAATCTAGCCAGGCAGTGCTGGACTTCAGACTTACAGACCTAAGACCTACCAAATGGGTATTGTTTTAAGTTGCTGAGTTGATGGTAATTTGTTTCATAGCAATAGAAAGAAAACTCACCCAGGAGGCTACTGAAATTCAAGGGCAAGAAACATAGATCCCCATCTCTCAATGGGAGGAGTGGCAATTAATTTTGTAGCCCTTTTGCAAAACTACCACAAGATAATTTTCAGAAGTCTCTGCCCCTTATTTTAATCAATCTATAAAATAACAGCCATCTAGTGACTTCAGGAAACCAGGCCTGAACTCAGCTATCTGTATCACCAGAGGAGCGCCCAGGCAATGGCGCTCCTTTCCCCATCACCTCACATGCAACACAGCTGAGGACCACAGCACCTGCTTGGCACCTAATGCCAGCCCTGGACGTTCCTCTGCCAACTGGCAGGACTCACTGCAACTATTTATAAAAACCAAACACAGGGACTTGGAGAGTCATCCAACATTATCTAAACTAGCTGTAGGATATATTCTATAAAAAAGAAAAATCTCAGAGATGCTAAAGTTATGATTTTCACCAAAGCAGTATAAATGCCAAAGTCACAGCAGATCTTCAGGTAATTTTGGGTGGCAGACATAGAAGGAATAAGAGATATAATAACTACTTTGTAAAAGAACATATCATATATAAAGTTATTATCATAACTTTGTTAAATGAGGATACAGTAACAACTTCGTAAGAGCCAGAGGCCAGAAAATCAGAACTTCAGGAATATTGCTTCCACTGCCTGAAACAGGCAGAAATGCTATGTGCTCCAGAGACAAGCACTGCCCAATTGAACTTTATGTTATCATGGCATGCTCCATATCTGCGCTGTCCAATGTGGCAGGCACTGGCCACAGGTGACTACTGAGGACTTAAAAAGTGGCTAGTGCTACTCAGGAAATGAATGTTGAATTATACTTAAATTTAAATAGCTATGTGTGGCTAGTGACCACAGTATCAAAGAAGACATATCTAGACTTTTCTCAATGTAATATTTTAATTAGGCAACCCAGTTCTAGACCTGGCAAGCACTAGGTAAGGTAGACTGAGAAATCCAAGTGGACCTGTTTTCAATGTTGGGGTGAACAACATCCCTTAGCATCGTATCATCTTGCTTGAAGAACTAATTGAGGAGACCTGGATATGAATTACAGTCACTTAGAGAACATATCACTGGTAAATTCTCCCAATCACCTTCCCACTAGGAGCTACAGGTTAACTTTTCAAGGGATAGCAGTCTAGAAGTTATCTAAAGCAACTGCTACCTGAAACTTGTGTTTCTTTTCTCAGTAAGGCAAAAAAGGTGAAGGGAAGTTCACTTGCATATTTGTAGCCAGCAATATAAAATCTTAGACTGTGGGAGCTTATTTGGAAGATCCAGAAGCAGTAGGAGGGGTCAACTTGACCAAAACTCACAAGAGTTTCTCTGAAACTTGGCCCTGTGTCCAGAGACGGTGTTTTCCTTCTGTGTAGTAATATCTTCCTCTCTCCCCACCCACTGGCTTCTGAATTCCTAATGCATACAAAGTATCTCATAAACCATTAATCTCACAAGGAGAAAATAAAAGATAAAGTATTATCCTTGGTCTAGGGGTTGGTGGAGCTTTCTTTCCAAGTCGGTAGTAAAATGGTGGGCCACTTCCTAACTCAAGCAGTTTCTAGTCCTCTGTGGTGCATACATCAGCCACAAAAGATACGGCTGAGGATTTCTTGTAAGCTGTGGTTAACACGCCTTCCCAATATGGGAGGAATATTCCCACAGAACCAAGTGCCAAGAAGGCTAATAGTTGACCGTTTTGTACAAACATCCCTAAAGTCTTAAAACAGGCGGTATTGAAGATAATCTGTGCAAAGTTGACTGTCCCCCTCCCCCCTCCCCACACACACCAATAAATTTGGCAGCTGAGGCATAATAGAGAGTTGTTATTCTGAGACCACACGAAAGATTTTTATGGGAACGTAAGCGTCAGGGATCACATTTCCACTCAAGCAGCCAGCAAAGCGGCTTTGCTTCTCATCAAAGAGTTACGCTGAAGGAGATACCTGACAGTCAATTTCAAGCTAGGCCTCCAGGGAACTCCAGTTAGACTAGGCATTCGGCTACTAAAACAAAATAATAGGACTCATAGAAAAAAGGGTAAGTTAATGAGTAGGATTGTCTCAATTTTAGGGTTTTCTCTTAGAAATGTTTCTTAAATGTGTGATATATGTCATGTTTATTTAAACTAGAATCTAAGATGGCATTGGATTCAGCAATAAAGGGTAAAGTAATAGTTCAACATGTTATAGTGAGCCACGAAGACTGGTACAGTTTCCTAGTGCCATGCCCCCTGATAGGTCTGAGAACCAGTGACTTGATGTAAACACAGTGACCACATGTCATATCCCTCCTCAGCAGTTAAACACCCAGAAATAGATCATTCACCCTGGTGGGCATGTCACTCCTCCAACACTTGCCTGTCCCAAGGGTGCTGATGTGGTCTCACCTCCTACAGAGATTTTGGTCATAAGATGAGAATATTGGTTTCAGTAAGTGAGATATAATTGGAAAACGCTCTTCTAAGAAGGAAAGATCAGAATTCTAGGCCTAACTCTGCCTGTAACCAGCGGAAGAGATTTAGACAAATCTAACTATGCTTCATCTTCATCACCATCATTACTACTATTTTAAAATGTAAGCTTCTGCAATGGAAAATAACACTGAGTAGAGAAAATACAATCTGGAAAGGAAAAATCTGCACCCATATACAGACTTTTATGTATTTTTTAATGGTTAATGGTCTTAATGCAAATATTGTTGATGAGTTTGCTTCTGCTAGAACTAGAAAAGTAAACTTATGATAAATTCTGACTTTGGTATAAATGAAACATTTAAACTTAAAATAATGTCAAGTTTTAATACATTTACTTTCAATTTTTTATATTTTTCAAGTACTTTAATGTTCTAGAAAAATACTAATGTTCTAGAAAAAAAAAATCATAGGAGTGCAGATTTTCCTTTTGCTTCAGGCTCCAAATATCTCAACATGGCACTGCCAGATCCTGTCTTTATTGAAAATTTTGATATTTTGTTGGCCACAAGTTTCTTTGCATTAGATTTTGTTTTAACAAATATTTAAAATACTGTATTAAAATATGACTTATCTCAATTACTGAGTTTTTTGGCCACTCCTCAATTCTGTGCCCAAAACAAGTGCTCATAGTCTCAGCCACGACAGCTTAGTCTCGGACCTGCTGCGGGAGGACAGGGAAGACATAATGGAACATTTCCAGAATCCATGAAGAAAACCAAGAATGGAGACTAAATTCCAAGCAGGATTAATAACAAGAAAATCAGTGGCCGGACGTGGTGGCTCACGCCTGTAATCCCCGCACTTTGGGAGGCCGAGATGGGTGGATCATGAGGTCAGGAGGTCAAGACAATCCTGGCCAACATGGTGAAACCCCGTCTCTACTAAAAATACAAAAAATAGCTTGGTGTGGCAGTACGTGCCTGTAATCCTAGCTACTCGGGAGGCTGAGGCAGGAGAATCGCTTGAACCCTGGAGGCAGGGGTTGCAGTGAGCTGAGATCACACCACTGCACTCCAGCCTCTGGCAACAGAGCTAGACTCTGTCTCAAAAAAAAAAAAAAAAAAGGCGCTGCAGAACCATCAAAGGCATAGACAAGAAAATAAACCATTCAGGAAGAAAAGACAAATCACCTGTAAACTGAAGTTTAACTTCACATCATCAACTATATAATAATAAAAAAAAAACTTTTCCATATGCCTAGAAAAAATAAACTTCTACCTAAAATTATATGTATAGTGAAGCAATTGTTCAAGAATAAGGTCCAAATAAAGACGTTTTCAGGACCACGGGCACACAGTAGTAAACATTCACTAAAAGAAACTCTGAAGGGTATACTTTATGCAGAAGATTCCAGAAGGAAGTTCTAGAGTATAAAAAGGAATAGTGGACAAATGTGATGAAAATGTGGGTAAATAAAGTCACACATTGCATGAAATAATGTTTTTTTTTCAAATCTCCAATTTTGGAGGACTAAAAATCAAGACTGAATTAAAATACTGGAAATTAAATGCATCTAAGAGAGAACGGGATAAGCAGAGTTAACATGTTTAAAGTCTAGTGTTGCTCCAGAAGAAGTAAAGATATTGATTAATTTCAGACATTTTAAAGTTCATTAAGTATGTTAATTAACATTTCTATGGTGCACACTAAAATGAGAAGAAATACAGTGCAAAACTTCCAAAGCAATTGAAGGAATTTTTAAAAAGACAAAGAAAAGTAATACAGGAAAAAAATGCAAGAAAGATCAAGAAAGAAAGACTGGACAAACAGAATCCATAACATTAGGTGGTAGATGGCATTGGTAACAACAGACAACCACACAGCCACACAAATGAATGAACTGCGGCCACTCAAACAAAATGGGAGAATCTCAAAACCGATGCTGAGGGGAAAAGTAAGACCCGAAGCATACATAGGGTATGAATCACATGTTAAAGTTAGAAAGCATGCCCCTCGTCTGTACACTGCACAACCTCATAGACGATATTCCACCTATTGCAGTCAGCCCTCCAGGGGTACAGTTAGGATGCATTGGCACCGAACTGAACAGAGCTGAACATGCTAATGAGGAACACATACATATGTAAACAAACTATAAATAAAAGCAAGATCACAATAAACACAAAGTCCAAGACAGTAGTTAACTCTGGGTGGAAGTAGATCCCGGGGATCACATCAAGGAGTGGAGGCCCACAGGGGCTGCCGTAGAAATGGTAATTTTCCAACTCTGAATCTGGGTGGTGCGTATAGGATCTCATGCATTTGTCATTCTTCTGATTGTAAAAATTATTTTGCATTTATTTACATTTAAAATTTAAAAATTAAGAAAGACATGGGCATTGAACAACAGGTGCTCCCAAGCCCCTACTTGTAACTAGGTTCAGAGGCCTAAATTTAGAAATGTGTTCTTCCCAAGGACACCCAGGGAATGAAGCATCACCACAATCAGGACCCAGGGACCCTAGTTCCCAGAACATTATGTGATGATGCACAGTGCTCCACGGCAGATCCTAAATGTCTGCCAAGTGTTTGTGTAGGTGTGTGAAGCCAATTGAAATCAAAAGTGTTGAAATCATATTTTTAATACCTAAAACCTTATTATATTTGAGTTAAAATAGTTTGGATTCCCTATTCAGGTTTTTAAACATCTCAGAGCTGCAAAATTCTCTACATAAATGTTGGTGGAATCATCTCACTCCTTACAATAATGAAGCGTGGTGTGCACTGGTGAGAGAGTAGCAGAGGAAGAAGAAATGCGGAGGGTGTTGACCAGTGTGGGGATCATCTATGGCATTATGTGGACCAAGAGGGGAGCGCCTCTCCTCTGTACACAGCACAACCTCATGGACGTCCGTCCGCTTGTTGCAGGATCAGCCCTCCGCGAGTATGGTTAGGACGCGTTGGCATTAATCCTCCACTTTACAATGACTTCAGGCCCATGCTTGCTAGCTCTGCAGAAAATCTAACCTTTCTCCAGAATTTCCCTCTCCAGAACTTTTTAGAATTCTTAGTGGCATTCACACATCTCTCAGGATAGGGCCCCTTCCCCCAGAAAAATCTGATGCAGGGCAGAAGACGCTGCTGCTGCAGGCACCCCAGCTGCTTCCCCTCAGCGTTCCCCATGTTCATGCACACGTAGAAGCAGCAGGTGACTCTGCCTGGGGGCCCTCTGGCCCAAGAGTCTGCTGAAGCCTGAGCATGCTGCAAAACAACAGTCTTGACAATAGTGACTACACAAAAACTTTGATCTCATGGGTCATCTCATGTTAAACCTCACAATAACCAGATGAGGTGGGTTCTATTATATTCCCAATTGACAGATGGAAAAACAGAGGCTCATAAAGGTTAAGTAAATGGCTAAAGCCCATGACGGGTGATGCTGGAACTGCAACCCAGGCGCACTGAATCTGGAGGCCCAGCTCTTAAGCCTGAGGCCGAAGAAAATCTTCCAGGTCTAAATGTGAGTCCTTTAGAAGTGCCATGTTAAACCACCAGCCAGGTGCTGCAGCCCTGTGAAACTTGCAGAGGATTCGAAATAACTTCTGAGTAAACCAGTCCAAACTTGATCCAATCTTTCGTATAGTCTAGCACAATGAGAAGCTCTTCAGAACTCTCTTCTCGTTAAGGTAGGTAGAATGGGAAGAGATTAGGATTTGGGATAAAGCACCAATGCTTTGATTCTGGCTCTGCCACATCCCAGGTGCCCCCAAATGTGCAAGAGGCACAACCTACCCAAAGTTCAGTTTCCTCACCTGTGCAATGGGGTCAAAGACACCTACGTAACAGGGTGATTGTGAGTATGCAAATGATCAATTAGATGAGGAGATATTAAACAATAAAGCACTCTATGAACAATAATGTTTTATAGTATGGTTCCTTAAGAACCATTTTGTAATATGAAAGTTTAAAATGCAAGCAAGCTTTGGAGTAAACCAAACATCACTGGGAGGACTCAGGAGACCTTGGGAAATAACTTTACCACTGAGCCAGCATTTTCATCTGAGGAAATCCCCAGCCCCTATTAAGTGAGATGATGTGTGTAAAGGCATGTGGCACAGTTGACAACGTAGTTAGTCCCAAGTGAAAGGTAATGTTAGTAGCAGTACCAGTAGGATGAGGATTTTTCTCCACAATGGAACACCCAGGCCCATCCTGTGTACATCTGTGCATCTGTGGCTTTATACACAAGTTTGATGACTGGCATTTAGAGGCATTATATAAGTACAATTTCTAGCATTCAGGCATCCAGAGTGATACTCTGGGTAAATGAGAAAAGTCATCTTTCTCTCTCCCGTGCTCATGCTGCTGCCCTGGAAGTCTGTGTTCCTAACCCGAGTGGTAGTGTCCATTCCTGTCCACCCCACCCCACCATCCAGCCTGGTAATAGCACAATAACTTCATCATCACACATCTCAATAAATGCTTTTAAAAAATTATACCATGAAGAAATAATAATTCCCTCTAGCTTGCCCATGACTCTGAATCCCGAGGACGTAGCAACTTTAGCTCCAGCAGCCTGGCCCAGGCTGACACCCGCATCTGTATGTATACAGCCACTTGCAGAGTTCCATTAGCTGTTGGTACATTGCAAAGCATTGCATGCCATTCTATTTCCCCACCTTAATAATGCCTCATCCCAGACGTGCTGTGAATAAATCAAGTCTCGCTCTTTCATTGTCCAGGTGAATTAATTTAAAGCGGTGCCTACTGATGCATAAAGCTGATCTATAACAATTATTTATGCATAACTCTGCAGGCTTTAACCTGATGGAGGTGGGTAAAGAGCAGGTAATGCACAGCTATCATGCTGATGAGTACTCAGCTGAATACGGGGGACTTCTGAAGAGCTCTGAAGTGTTCTGTCTGAGCAGCTATCTCTTCTCTGATACTCTGCTGTGATGCTATGGCCACTTTGGTATCTCCAGACTTCCAGCCTCATCTCCTCAACTCTGGGAGTCGTTATAACTGGACTCTCCGTCTGTCTCCCAACTTTCCAGCCATCCCCCATTCTTCAACGTGACCCCCTCCTTTGTTTTGCTGCCTTGAAACTTTCTCCAGGCAGTAAGCTGGGGTAAGAATGGATCTCACTTTATCTATTTCCACTCTTTCCTGGTGTCCAACACCTTGAGAGCTAGTTTTCATATTCTATCTTTTTTTTTTTCATTGTTTCAGGTGGCAGGGTAAATCTAGTTCATCTTGGCTGAAAGTGAAAGTTGCTTTCATTGATTTTTCTCTAACTCTTGTAGCCAACCTGTGATTGCAATTGACAAATGAGTATACTTCCCTCATGAACATTGGTTGATATTTTTGTTTGCATCAATAAGTGAGACAAAAGTGACACAAAGCTGTATATTGGCATATCCATTTGTTCATCACTGAGGGATTTCTTTGCTCAATTGAATCATAGTTTTAAAATATTAGGAATATGTTTCTTTAAGTTTTGTGTTATTTACAACGTAACAAATATAGACATGGCAGACTTCTAAGTTTGATGTGCTTTATTGACATTTTCTTATGTCTAGCCAATCCACAAAACAATAAATCAAAACCTGTTTTGCAACATGTGCTGATTTTCATGAAATAAATAGTCCCACCATGGATGATTTCAAACTTTTGATGTGATGGAGTCGGGAAGAGAAGCTCAGTGGCCACCATCACATAGATATCTATTTCCACTATACAGATGCCATCGACATAAATAACCCCAAGAGCACAGATTACAGTAGAGTAATTAGGAAGTAGTGAGTGATGAGTATTTATGTCCTTTATTTTTTAATATGATGGATTTAGTTTTAAGTTCTTATAACTTAATTTTTAATAATGGCTTGCAAAATTCCTGAAGATGTTTTTAAACACCTTTTAACCAGCAAAAGCCGGGCTTGCCCACCACTGGGTGGAGCCTCTGACTGGGGCCTCAGGTATGCGTCATCGCACAGGTAGGTGGGACACACTCAGCTGTGGGGACAGGGATGCTTGTTGCTGCATCTTGCAGAGGATTTATTTGCCAAATGGAGAATGTGGATAAGAGCAAACTGTTCAGGGGAGCTGTTCATATGGGAGTGAGTAGGGATATCGGACCCAATTTTAAACTCCCCTGGTTCTGAGTGGGTATCAGGATAGCTTCATGACTTTGAAGTCATGGACTCTCAGCCAAAACATCTGGGTTCAAATCTCAGTCTCACTGTTTAACTAGAGTTGCCCAAAGCTCACTATTTAACTATTCATGCCAATAGAGCCTATCTCATAGAGTTTTGGTAAGAAGTAATTATGTTAATGCATGTTAAATACTGAAAAAAGTGCCTGGTGTGGAGTAACCATAGGGGGGGAAAAGTAGCTAGTGTTATTACTTTTAAAGAGTGCCGTCCCAGAGAAAGTCCTTTCCATAAGCACTTTGGATTCATTCTGATTGATCCAGTGCTGACTTGAACTTCTAAGAAACTCTACATAGCACATAAATGCCATATCCTCTCCCCTAGGAACACCCAGCAAGAGAATCCATCTCAACAGCACAGCAGCATGGGCAGCACGGTGGTAGAGCAGGCTCATACAGGTGCACTTCTCCCGAATCTTCGTTTGGGACATCATCACATTGGCAGCTTAAAGTCTGCCACATAGGAGTGCTTATACCATGGAAACTGTCAAATACTACAAATCAAGACATTTTCTTCCAGAGAGTTGGTTGTTAAACATTTATCAGCACACCACTGCTCCTTCTTGTAGCCTTCTCGACCTAAGTAGTTTAATTTGTTTAATAGAAGGGATGCATTGTACTTCACATGGAGAAAATCAATCTTACTCTAGCAAGGCTTTAAAGGAAATATCATAGCTTGTCAAATCCTATTACCAGAACATGTTCCTACAAAAGGAATGAACAAAATTAGCCTAATGCAAACAGTTTCTCAGGGTAGTTTCGGGAACAAGTACACAAATTCAAGATAACCTCATTCATAATGCATTGCCATTAATATTGGCTTCCCTGGAACTTAGCAATTTGCAGAGTGCAACTTGGAATGATACAGAGCCTTGCCTCCAGAGAGCTCATGAATAGAGCACATCATTAAGGTACCAACTCCAGCTTTCTGGGCCCTTCCAAAGACAGATGGCCCTGCCATGCACCCCATTTGAGGAAAGTGAGGTCCAGAGGGGAGAAAGCCATGATAAGATCCCCAAGTCCAGCTGAGCAACCCAAAACAGAAGTAGAAATCATCTTTAAGATAGTGATTTCTTCTTGTGTTTAGCTAGAGTGGATTTCTAGAATGTGGACCTAAGGCCAATGCATGATGTAGAAGATTGCATTATTGACCCCAATTCTTTACCCCTCTCTGTGTTCATGTCTTTTACTACATGACTTTGCAATCTCTCACAGTAAAGAGGCAATCATTTCCCTGCCCCTTTGACTTTGGGCTTGTCCACGTGACTTGCTTTAGCCAACAGAATGAGGTGGAAATGAGCCCGTGCCTTAGGAGACCTCACATATTTCCTTTTGCCTTGCTGCAGCTCCACTATTGCTATGAGAAGAACATGCCTGGCTAGCCCACTGGTATAAGGAGTATGAGAATAATGTGGAACAGATACTCCAGCATCGGAATCTGATGCCACCCCATCTCAGCCAACCTGCACACATGGAGCAAGAAGCTGAGCCACCCAGCCATATCCCAGTCTAGATCAGCCAAACCCCAGCCAACCCCAGACCTGAGAGTGAGCCTAGCTGAGTCCCTCCGAGCCACACGGCCCACCTGCATGCTCTTGTATGCCACTGAGACTGTTTAGTCGTTTTTTACACAGCATTATTATAACAAAAGCTAAGAAGAAAGTTATTTTTCCTCTGTTAAAAGGAGTACTTTCTTTAAAGTTGAAAAGAATTTAAACCATGAAACAAGCTGAAGGTTTAGACTGTCATGCATTTGTCATCTCCAAAGCCCACTCAGTGCCTGGGCCACCACTGGTGTTTAATGAATGTTTCTGTATGTCTGTGTGTCAGGGAAGTGTTTTAACAAAAGCTGTATTCTGTAAAGTGCTTCACAAGATGAAGAATTTTCTGTCATTAGAAATAAGGCAGCATCAGCTGTATTTCATTTCTAGAATACAATAAAATACTTTTTTGTTGAACAAAGAAGTCAGTTAGAACTCATTCACGTGGAAGTGGCAAAAAAGTGACTCCAATTGGCTTGGTTTGCTGGCTCACAAAGTTAGGATGTCTGAGGACAGAACAGGGTTGGTTGGACCAAGTGGTCAGGACTCAGACCCTGACTCCCCCCGACATCCCTTGCTCCGGCTCTGGATTGCTCTGTGTTGGGATCAGAGGCTTGCAGGAATTTAACCCTGTATTTCCTCCAGGAGAATGGTCTAGCATTAACTAATTCAGTGTTTGCTGTGACTTTATAGAACATAAGTACCTTGAATAATAAGAATCAACTCTGTGTGTGTGTGTGTGTGTGTGTGTGTGGTGTTTGTGTGTACATACTCAATTTTGGTTTTGATTTATTGATTTCTTGCCTATGCCAACTTTGAAGACACAAATTAGAAAGCCACAAATTAAGCAAGCACCGATAAGAGCAAAACTTGACAACTTACAGCAACACAAAGAAGGAAGCTGCTAAAAGCCCTATACACCAACTCAAAGGCCCAAAATGTGCAGCATTAGAGGGAACACACTGTTGATCACACATTATTGACTTCCTACTGTGTGCAAGGCTCTTGGCTAAGTTCTCTAAGTGGTGTTACAGCACACACCTGTCCTTGAGGAGTGTATAGTCTAACAGGAAAGATAAGTCACCTGTTACAGATACTTACTGCTGACAAGAGAGGTCAGCGCTGCAAGAATATCGACCCCAAATTAAGTACTACCAGAGAACAAAGGGAGGGAGAGCAGGACCACTTTGCTATTTCCCTGTGTGACCCTGGGAAAGTCACCTTTTATCTCTGGGCTTTATTTACTCACTCAATCACTCATTCATTTATTCATTCAAGTATTTATTGAGCACCTGCTATGTGTCAGATAGGCCATGTGCTTGGCACTGTGATTTTTAAAAATCTAGATTTGTTATTAAAGTTTGAATTACAGTTGCATGAAAAGATCTCCAAGGCTGAGATTTAGGGCCCAAGTTTGCAAATGGCAACCTGAACTTTGAGCTATTTAAGACCCAGGAGACAGCGCCTGTGTCACCAAAGTACAATGCCAGTGATACCTCCATAGAGATGTCTAGTGGGATGGTTCTGACCAGCTCCCCACAGTGACCAACAACAATGACCTCTCCAACAGTGAGCACCACACTCAGTGGGATTTTTACTTGGAGAAGATTGAAATATATCCAGGTTTTGCTTCTGGCTTTGTCAAAGAAACTGGACACTAAGAACTTATGTGCCTTTTATTGGGAAAGGATAGAGAATGGGGCGTGGTGATTGGGCTATAAATGAATTTTGTGCTCTTGAAAATACTCCCCTAGTGAGGAATACTCTGATCTGCCAAGTGGGATAACTTAGAAATTGTAGTTCTGCCTCAAGCTGCTTTTATGCTCCGGGCTGGACCTTCTTTCCCTGCTCATGGTCTGTGGGTAAGCAGGCTGACCTTGTGTCATCTGCTCTGCTTAGCTCAGTGTTCCTTAACACTGAGCTAATGGCACTAATTAGAGCAGTAGCACTAATGACATTTGGAGCTGGATAATTCCTTGTTGTGGGGCTACTATGTGCATTGTAGGATGTTTCTTTATGCCAGTCTCTACCAACAAGATGCTAGTAGCATCCCCCCAAAATGCCTCCAGACATTTTCAAACGTCCTCTTGGGGGTAAAATCAACCCAAGTTGAAAGGCACTAGCTTAAGGTAACACAAACAGGCCAGGGCAGTGTGTAGGGTCTTAATAAGTCAGGACAAGTTAAAGCATTCACAGAGCACACAGGCCCAGCTGCTGAGGTTTGCCACATGGCATGGTCGCTGACCCTTCTCGTGAACCTACTCCCTTGTTTAGGTAACTGCCTTCTTGCTGGATTTGCTGTGTGCAGGGTTTATGGCTGCTTTCATCTTTCCCACAAGCCAGGGAAACTTTGAGCTGTTGGACATGGAGGCCTGGCTTGTGATTCAGGAGCCCCAGTTCTTCCTTAGCAAATGGCACTGTGTCTCTGTCCTCCCATCCGTACAGAGCTGCTGCCTTGTCATTGTCACGGGAGATTACCCGGTGTCATCCCGAAAACCAAATCCATTGGAAACTCAGTTTCTTTTTTGTCCAGTAAGCAAAATAAGAACCACTGTCAGTGGTTTTAGATGAGGGCTCAGTGATAGGCTGTCCAGGGAGTTGCCTGGCAAAAACCCCAATATGTAAACTTCAGCCCACCATGGGGGCTGCAGGAGCAAGGACTCTGAAGAGACAGAGCTGAATTAAAATACAAACTCTGCCATTTCCAAGCTGCCTGACCTTAACTTCTAAGCCTCAGCTTCCTCATCCATAAAATAGAGATTAAAATATTACTTACCTTCTTATCTCATTAAATGAGATGATTCAAATAAAGCGTGCAGGAATCCACCTGGCTCACGGTAAAGACACACACCCCGCCCGAAAGTAGAAATGTTCTTGGGAAGTGACTTGTAATCTGACTCTGTGCTTCCTCTCCTACCAAGCCCCACATTTCTGAAAGCCCTCCCTAGGCTCCTGGTGCCTCCCTTAGCAGTTGCTCTGGTGTCAGCAACGATGGGCAAAGGAGCTCAGGCCAAACTCACAGAAAGACTGTGCCCGCCAAGCACTGCCACTATGGACATTTCTGAAATTTGTGCCTGATTCTTCTTGAAAGATGAGGACTAAGAAAAGTCCTCAGGTAGCATATGAGAGCGGGTTCTGAAGTCTCAGGCCACAGCAGACAACAGAGGATTCTGAAGTCACAGGCAATGTGGAATTTCTCTTAATTTGAGTGTAAGTCACTCTAAAGCCAGGAAATGCTGTCCCTGGAACCTCAGCCTTCAGGGAAGCTTCTATTTTTGACATTCTGTGAGCACATGCTCATCGGTCATTCGGTCGGTATCTAATGCACACTTACCCCGAGCTAGGGCCAGTGCAGGGACAGAAGGTGAGCTGTGGCCACTGCCCACAGTGAGCTCAGAGACCAGCTGGCAGCAGGCAGAATGCCTTCCATCTACCTTGGCCTCAGCCAGCCTTTAGGAACTCTGAACACACGGCCACCTGCCCTGAAGGCAGCAGGCTGTGGCTGGTCAGAGACCTACCATGTGCCACCTCTGTGAACTCCCTGTCTCTCAGAACTCAAAGGGTGTGGAAAGGCCACTTGGGAAGGGCAAACATCAGGTTTGGGTTCTGCCTCCGCCACAGTCATCTGTGCAACACTAAGACCTTCAGTTTCCTCCTCTGCAACCCTGAGAACTTCAGTTTCCTCCTCTGCAAAATGGAGGCCACACCTGGCCTGCTCACTGCCAAGCTGTTGTCAGGGTCAAAGGAGATGGTAGAAGAGCAGTGGCTTTGCAAACTGTGATGATCTGGGCCAATGTAGAAGCTTTAAAGATAGTAATTTTTTTTAATGCAAGTAGTTTAAAAAAATAGAAACAAGCAAACAAATAATTGCCCAAAGCCTATTATAAAAAGCGCCAAGGTGCTTCCTTCCTGCCTACTTGCAAGTTAGCAGACAGAAGTTTCACAGACCAGACCTTGAGGTTTGCTGAAATCCATGATATTTCACAGAGGCAGCACCCCAGGGCTGGTGAAGGAAGATGTCTTCCACGCGGGGACACTGAGAAGCCCTTAGAAGCTCCATTTGTGACCCAAAATGTCTCTTCTCACCTCCCTCACCCACTGCCTGCAAGCCTCAGATTCCATATTAAATAGCAGCTTACCTATTTTTTTAACTCAATTGGTGATATAGTATATATGGAGGATTTGTCAATGTTTAACACAGTTAATCCCTTGTCACTGCATTAGGGGAATTTGTTAAGAGTCCCTCCCTCCCCAGGATAAGTTCTGAATCCCATGTTCCAGCTTTCTTTGCAGCTAAGGTACGTCATGTGATTGGGCTCCACAGACCAGACTCGCGCTCCTGGGACTTTGGGTTGAATGACAGCCACAGAGAGAATCAGGCTGTGCTTGGAACTCATGCTTGCAAGAGCAAAGGCAAATACATCCATTTCCAGGAGAGTCAGCAGTGGACATCTAGGGGTGGAGCCCAGGGCTGGCACTCCCACAGAAGCCTGTCTGCATGGCAGTGGGGCCGTGGTGCCCCTTGGGTGTCCTCCTCGGGGAGGTGCCCCAAGCCTTGTTCTCCTGTCTGTGTGTAGCCTATGGGAACATCCACTTCCTCTAATAAATTCTTTTTCTGCTTGAGTCAGCTAGAGTGGGCTTCTGATTTATTTGTGGCCAAGGACCACCACCCCTCAAATCAAGCATGGGATGCATCTACCATCTTGATGTGCAAGGATTATCAGAGTAACTTTCCTGACTGACAAGAGGAGTAGAAAAGACTACAAGCCTTCACAGGGCAAAGCAAACTGAAATAAAAGAGAAAATTGCAGAAGCAAAAGACTGGAAGTTGGTGGGGAGCAAAGAAAAGGCAGGTATTTGTGGTTGTGTCCATGTGTGAAGAAAGCAGCTCATGGTGAGTAACTGCCAAATTTCTGCTGTACCCATCTTCTGCCCATGCCCAGATCCACTCTGTATTGCTGGGAACAAGTAGATTTTGCCAGTGAGAGCCCTGGTGGAAAATCAGAAGAGAGAAGGAAGACAAGGTAAGGTGCCTTTCTCTCTTCTCCTTTTCTCGTCTCTCCCTCTTCTCACTGTCTCTGTCTCTGTCTCTGTGTCTCTTTCTCTCTCTCTCTCCCTCCTGCCCTCCCTGCATCTCCTTCATGGTCCCACCACCCATGGGCAGTCCCAGCTTCTGGGTTCTGACCTTCTCCTCCTCTCTCCTGCAGCCCAGTGGGGGCCCCACCTTCCTCCAGGCTGCCTCACAGGCCCCTCTGTTGTCTCTTGGCCTCTATCACATGTGCCACTAATTCCTTGTACTAAATATTCTTTCAGTGAAAGACTTAGAATGATTTCTGATTTGAGGACTGACCCCTGACTTATATAAGAGTTTGGACAATTTGCCAATGACGGTTCTGCTTCAGCCTGGCTCTGGTTACTTAAATGCCATTATGGTTATTACTATCAATGGTAATGATGCTAAATTTATGTATACCCCAATATATCCAAAAATAATGTGTGCAAGAACACAGCACAAAAAGACAGCAACAACCTAACTGCAAACCATGAAAAGAAGAATCATAAAATAAGATTATGTATGGGAACATACACTGGGACATTTTGCTGAGTCACTATGCACATTCCCACCAGGCCATTGCTCAGCAAGTCAGCTTGGATTCTGCAGATGTGGAACTGAGCCAGGCACAACCCCATGGGAGAAACAGACTACCTGTTTATGGCAAAGGCAACAGTCCTCTGAGACACATTATTTATCACTAGTCCTTTCAATCAAATTTAAAAAATATATACATACACACATACACACATAAACACACACAAGTGTATATATATATAAAATATACTACATAATAGTATTTATAAACATTATATACTACATAATATATATACTATATATAATGTATATATAGTATAGTATTGCATATATTGTACTATATATTATATACTGTACTATACTATACAATAATATACTATATTATACTATACTATATTATGCTACATTATACCATATATTACATACAATACATATAATATATACTATATATTATGTTATATAGTATGCAATATGTGTATATGTACATATACATATACACATATGTAAATATATAAATATGTATATATGTACATACACATGTATATATACATATTTACATATTTTTATACATAAATGTTGCATGCATATGTATATATATACAAAATACATATGTATACATGTGTATTATATACACACACATATAATATATATATATACACATGTGCATGTATATAGGAAGATGATGGCATAGTATCTCTGGGCCTGCATTTATCCATTTTCTGTTTAACAATTGAATTCTTGTGGCAATTAGCAGATCCTTAATTTATAAAAACCTGGTGCCTCTGCAGGAGATAAGCAGAACAATCAGATATTTTTAAAGTGCTGTTTCTCTAAATATACAGCCAGTCACCAACAAGCAACACTGTGAACTGCTGAAACAGCCAAAGAATCAAATAACTGCGCAGGGCTCTCAAGTGGGGAGGGTGATTCCAGATTAAGCAAACAAGGGAGTGGAGTGGTGCCTTTACCTCCTGGTGAACTGCAAGTCTGCAGTGGGCCAGGATTTCAGGATGGGCGCCTCCCCTGCTTACCATGTGAAATGCCGCCTGCAGGGCATGTGAGCGAGGCTTTTCCTGGAATGCGGGACAGGGACAAGGAGGTTTGCCTCAGGGTGGCTCCATGTCAGGATCTGCTCACACCTCCTCTCCCAACCACTGTCCCAGGGCACATCAGCAGACCTGCCCTGCATCTCCTAGCCAGGCGTGCACTAACCAGCCATGACAGGAGGGACCCTGGCCTCAACAGGAGCAGGTAAGACTTTTCCTGGTCTCGCTAAGACAATGATTGAGTGCAAAGGCTTTATTTGAGGTTTAAACCCAGAAAACACCAAAAGGTGAGTGGGGAAGTGCAACAACAAGAAGAAAACCAATCAAAAGTGTGTTAGTGAACAAGTTACAGGAGTGGACAATGGGGCTCTGCCTTGCTGGATATATCAGATATTTTTGAAGTGCTGTTTCTCTAAATATACAGCCAGGGAACCCTTGGAAGATGGTGGAACTCATCTCAGATACAGCACCAAAGTGAGGGTCTTTATCCTCCAACTCTTGTCCATCACTAGCCAATACCAGGGACACGAACTTCCTGGCACTTGCAGGTGAAGGCTGTGGGTACTCATAGCAGGATGAGTCAGCACCTGTAGGACAGTGGACATTGGGCAGACATGGGAGGGGTGCCCACAGCACCGCATCAGCCACAGTTGTCTTGGTTGGAGGCCTCCTGGGGGTGAGCACTTTTGATTGACTGTCCTTCTGACTGGTTTTTGATCTCCTTTTTTGGTTTGACCTCGACCCTCTGCACACTTTCTGACTGCCTGGTTTCTGATCTGATGCCAGGCTTAGACATAACCTGCTACCTGCTTCTGTAGCCTCTGACTGCTCATAAGGCCAGGCCACTGTGTCATACTGACCCCAGTCATGGGTATTTCCCGAGTATGCACTTGGAACAACTAATCGTCCCAACTCAGAGTTTAACAACCAGCACCCTGAGAGGACAAAAATACCTTGATTTGTGGCATTTCCTATTTTCATGTGTAAATATTCCCACCACGGTGAATTTCAAGATGCAAAAGTGATGTCACATTTGGGAGGGGGAGTGTGGTGGCACACCATATACTGTGTAGTATTTCCACTCTATAGAGGCAAGAGACAATAAATAATCATAGGAAAGAGGAAAATGTAGTAAAATAATAAGGTAGTAATGTAGTAAAATAATAAGTAAAATAATAAGCATGATGAATCATGCTCTTTATTTATAATACAATGTATTTAATTATAACTAACTTTATATAATTTAATGAATAATATGGCTGTGTTTAACAACTAGCTCACGATTTCCTGAATATTTAACAGTTGGTTCTCACGAGCTGGTACATGCCCACCTCAGCAGTTAGAATCATGCCCAGCAACTGGTCTTAAGAGGCTGGACATTGTGGGTAAGCCCCAAGTGGGCTATGCCAATCAGCTGGGAACTGCAAAACTGGGAAGCAAAGCGAGTGTGAAAACTACAGCCTGTAACCCATGGTAGCATCCTAAGATGATTGGGGACTGAGCTTCATCAAGCATTAGCTGGGTTTGCCTTTAGGAGATCATATCCCCAGCCCCCTCTCTCTGTGTCTTACTTGAAGCAGGCAGTATTATCACCTTTCAATCAGAGAGAACCGAGCCTAATCTCTAGGTTTTGTTAGAATTTTAGATATTCTGTTCTCAGGGCCTGCCTTTCAAGAAATGGGATGACGTATGAAATGAGGGTGGAACAGCAAAAATTTATACTTCTCTGACAACACTGTCCTGATGGCAATGTCTTAAGGCAATATTATTTTAAAAATCCATTCTCAAACCAGAGTTAAAGATCAGTCATTTACACACTAGCAAAACTTAGAGCAACTAGGTTTCTTCTTCTGGGGATATACATACGCTACCACTGCCTTGGTTTAATAGGTCCCCTGGTTGCTAATAATCTGGGTCACCATCACTCTTTGGTTAACTGCTTGGAGCTATGTGGGAGGCCAGGGCAGAGTCTCTTCTGAAAACTGGGTCATTGTGAGCTTCTTTTTTATAAGTCCCATCCTCTGTGTGGCCAGCCAGAAAAGAATGGAAACTCTTAAGATTCCAGAGGTTGATCTGGTGGGAGAAGGGTTAGAGGGATGTGGTAGGCGCTCCTAGAAACTCAGGCCTAAGCCATTTCTTCCAGGACAACTTTGACCACACATCTTGGCATTCAAGGGTCATCAGGGACTTGAAAGCCATTAACAAAGTGGTAATGAGACTCCAAGCTGCCTAAAGTCTCTCCCCACTTAAAGTTAAAAGCTGCCCTCAAAACCACGTAGCATAGTAAGTCCCACTTCTTTCTTTTAAGATGTAGTCTCACTCTGTCTCCCAGGCTGGAGTGCAATGGCATGATCTCGGCTCACTGCAACCTCCACCTCCTGGTTCAAGCAATTCTCCCACCTCAGCCTCCCAAGCAGCTGGGATTACAGGCGCGTGCCACCATGCCCGGCTAATTGTTGTATTTTCAGTAGAGACGGGGTTTCACTATGTTGGCCAGGCTGGTCTCAAACTCCTGACCTCAAGTGATCTGCCCACCTTGGCCTCCCAAAGTGATGGTATTACAGGCATGAGCCACCGCACCCGGCCAAGTCTCACTTCTTAATAGTATCCCATGAGTTCTCCCTAAAATCTGAAAATTCCAAGCCCCTGGCCAACCCTAGACCATTCAAACCACAGTCTCTGGAGGTGGGACTCCACATCAGTACTCTCTGAAGGCCCCTTGGAATGCCAGTGTGAAGCCAAATGTGGAACCACAGACTCAGCCATATTAGGGATTGTGAGAAATCCATGAATTCCCCGCAGCCAGTAATTCTACCATGCAGAGATGAACATTAGGGTTATATAAAAATATGGTCAGTTATGGCCGGGTGGCTCACCCCTGTAATCCCAGCATTTTGGGAGGCCAAGGCGGGTGGATTGCCTGAGGTCAGGAGTTCAAGACCAGCCTGGCCAACATAGTGAAACCCCGTCTCTACTAAAAAAATACCAAAAATTAGCAGGGTATGGTGGCGGGTGCCTGTAATCCCCGCTACTCAGGAGGCTGAGGCAGAAGAATAGCTTGAACCTGGGAGGCGGAGGTTGCAGTGAGCCAAGATCACGTCATTGCACTCCAGCTTGGGCAACAAGAGTAAAACTTCATATCAAAAAAAGAAAAAAGTATGGTCAGTTATATACTTAAAGAGTATTTTAGGGCAAAGGAAAATGCCCATGATATATATTCCATAACCCCCAGTTTGTAAAATATATTCATGAATAGGCATATAAGTTTTTAATGAATGTTAGCGGGTTCTATAGTGCTATTTCTGGGTTCTAGAATTATGTGAGGATTGTTTCTTCATATTCTTCTTTGTACTTGTTGAGCTTTTTTAGGTCATAAGGAACACAGCCCTGTTAGTTGGGGGGAAGGGAGAGTTATGTGAAATGTACAAAGAGGACAGAGAATGATTCCAGATCCACACAGCCAGTCTTCAGCATCTTGCAAGGACATGCAGGAATGAGGCTATTCAGGCTGAAACAAGCTCACATGGTTTAAAGCTTGTCCATTCTCCACTAACCAATGGCTCCCTAGTCTAATGCTTCACGATTTCCATGAGACAACTGCTCTCCATTGCTACTTCTGCTTTTCCTGGGGTCACCAAATAATTGTGTAGCTCCAATTTCAATTGAGTAAGAGGGGATATGATTGGGGTAACCAGCTAACTTCTAAGATCAGGACCATTAGGCAGACCTCAGCCAGTCATCTACTGTTGGCTACTTTGGGTCTAACCCTCATCCTTGCTCTAATTAGCTGTGGCCAGAGCAGTAGAGTCTTGTGTTTCTGCCCATGGGAATGTTTCTCAACCCATCATCAGTGGTCCACGGGTTTATGTTTAAGTGATTTTCTAGGAAGTTGTAGTAGCCTGTTTTCATGCTGCTGATAAAGACATACCCAAGACTGTGCAATTTACAAAAGAAAGAGGTTTAATGGACTCACAGATCCACGTGGTTGAGGAGGCCTCCCAATTATGGTGGAAGGTGTAAGGCACATCTCACATGGAGGCAGACAAGAGAACTTGTGCAGGGAAACACCCCTTTATAAAACCATCAGATCTCATGAGACTTATTCACTATCACGAGAATAGTATGGGAAAGACCTGCCCCCATGGTTCAGTTATCTTCCACCTGGTCCCTGGTTTCCTCCCACAGCACGTGGGAATTATGGGAGCTACAAATCAAGATGAGATTAGGGTAGGGACACAGCCAAACCATATCAGAAGTGTCCTTGGAAAATCTGGTAGGGGAATAGAAAGTGGGATCAGGAAGCCACTGTGTGGTATCCAGCAAAGTCCCATGGAGGGACTTTGGCTCAGTCCCATTGGGGAGCTCAGGAGAGGCATCAGAGCTGTCTAAGTTGTACATGTTGCAGGGGTGGGGGGACAGCAAGGTAAGTGAGCTGGAGTATTTACACCCCTATACCTCTCAGTTGTTGGTCAAGAAAGCCCCTGGAGGAGTTAAATCCCCAGGGCTTTCTGGGTCTCTTTGTGCCTTTGACCACTGGGAGTAGCCTACCATGAGAGACGCACAGGTGCTGGCTGCTGGGAATGAAAGCCCATCAGGATGGGAGGGCGTGCAGGTAAAGCACTGCATCTGTGCTGCAGTGGGCACAGCCCAGCCCAGTTGAACTTGAGCCAGTCATAAAGCCTGTGGTGGTGCCTTGAACAGAATTAAACTTAATTCTTTGCCATAGGATGCTGAATGCTCGCTGAACTTGTCTCACTGTGTTGAAGGTATTCTATCCTGATCCTTGATAGAAGATCGCTAGGGACACCAATGCTAGTTCAGAGGGGGAAACGATGATGCAATACTTCAGTGATGTCCCATCACCAATGAGATGGACAAGGGAACCCCCATGTGCCAGGCCATGCCTTTGAAGTCTCACCCACACAACAGCAACTCCCCCTCTCTCCTTTTCCTAAGGCAGTTCCAATACCACCTTCCCTTCCCTCCTCCCTAAATTCTCCCCCTCAACTTGTGTTTCTGTTGGAATAACATTACTCAAAATGCACAGGTGGCTGTTCATTGAACACTTTCTTCCATTTTCTGTTCTAAGCACAGATAATTATGCACGTCAAGTTAACATGCGGAGGTAAACATTGTAATTTGGCTTCAGGGATATTATACATAATGTGGTTTTTGTTTCTTCTGCCTCATCAGCAAAACAGAGAGCATTGTGTCTTCTCCTGAAGGGGTTGGATTGTTCTGGAGGACATATAAATAAGGTTTTAATTTAAAAAATCACTTCTGAGCCCTGCCGCTAGCATCCCCCCTCTTTTGAAGAGGGGCAGGCAAAGGCAGCCTGTGAGCCATAAGCCAGAAGACACATGCTCCACTACCATTACCAAGCAAGGTCCAGGCCCGTCAAACACAGAAAGCTTTATTTGCTGATTAAACAGGAAGCTTTCTCCTGAGTCTCCTACCTCAGTGCTGCAACTGCTTATGGCTGATTAGCGTTTATACCTGAAAAATGCCAGCAGTCATTTCCACGTGAATTCTCACCTGGCCCCTCACGGGAGAACGAAAGTCCAGGTGGCAGCACACTGGCTTCTCCCTTTGCCATCGGACACCCTTCAGACCAAGCGAGTTAATAGGGTTAACTCATTAACTAATGTAACCCAGCAAGTGGCTTCCATAGACAGAATGCGAACTTGGGGCCAGCCCCATGTTTCAGAACACCTCCCAAATGGTGATTTATATTTACCAGGGTGGAGCTCTTGTCCCTAAGGAATGGCCGCTGATTCTCTCTGGCTCAGAGATGCAGCGTGGGCGTCTTCCTCACTCTTACTCTGAGATAAACATGAATAGAACCCTAGAACTATGAATAATTCAAAAACTGGCTTCAGTCCCCTACCTGCCAAGGAACTGGGGCGAGGGTGACTGAACCGCCTGGAACTGTGGATGAATGTGATGATAAATAAATATTCATCCACTGGAACATTGCAGGATGCCCAGGAGCTGTGCACACACAAGGGCTATCCACCCACACAGGCCTGGAAATGGGAAATAAGAAGTGTACCCCTTCCTGTCAACCTTGAAGTTTCTGGGGCACAGCAGACAGGGGACCTGGGTTGGAGTATGTCTTTACTACTACATTGCTGTGTGCCGGCACCCATGACCTCTCCTTCCATTCCCAAAACCCTGCCTTTCCAATTCCTAGAGAAAGGCACCCTTGTCTTCATTCCCAAAGGCAGGATGAAGCCAAGGATGCCTTTCTTTAGGAATTGGCTCCATAAAAAGCAGAGGACATTTACATTGGAGTTTAACAAAAACTATGATTTAAAAAGAAAAATGAGTCAGGGCAGCTGGGAAGAGAAATAAACACACTATTTTAAAGTTAATTAAATATGTTTTACTTAGTACCTACCAGGTGAAATGTATTGAAGGAAATATAAAGTTTAATAAATGCTTAACTTCAGAGGATTTGTCATCCCAGAGGGTAAAGAAGTTTGCAATGAAGCAGATAAAAGGTGGAATGTGGGGAGAATTGAGAGGCCAGACACAGCCTCAGTTACACAGTCACAGAGCATAGTCCCCCACGGTGGGACTGACGGGGGAAGCAGCATTTGAGAGAGAGCATCGAGTAGTTAGAACAAATTACAGTTACAGCTTACAGTGAACTCAAGTAATCTTGACTTCAGTGCCATAAGGAGGTACCATTATTGCTCCCATGTCACAGATGAATAAAGGGAGGCACAGTGAGGTAAAGCAGAACACTCCACGTCCTGCATGCACATCGCCTTCTTTAGAGACTTCTCTGCTCTTTTTTTGTCCCTCCATTTCTGTTCCTGCTGTGGCCCTTCATATCAGAACTGGGCAGCGCACTGCAGCTTAACTCAACAAGTGTGCGTCAGATTACAAGTGTGTACAAGGCAGGGGTCAGAAAGAACCAAGACTCAGCCTCCACCATTAAGGAGCCCAAATCCAGCACTGAAGAGGAATCTGGATTGAGGCTGAACTCTAATTCACAGTGGAATGCTCTGTGTACCATAAGGAGAAAGGATAGGTTCAAAATGATGATCAGGGATTGTGCTACTTTTTTCCTATTTTTTTAAATGTCTTTTTTCCTGATCATGAAAGTAAAAGTTCATTGGAAAATACAGTAAGGATAAAAAACAGGCCAGGCATGGTGGCTCACGCCTATAATCCCAGCACTTTGGGAGGCCGAGGCGGATGGATCACCTGAGGTCAGGAGTTCGAGACCAGCCTGGAGCCTGGCCAACATGGTGAAACCCCGTCTCTACTAAAAATACAAAAAAATTAGCCGGCTGTGGTGGCAGGTGCCTGTAATCCTAGCTCCTCAGTAGGCTGAGGCAGGAGAATCGCTTGAACCCTGTAGGCGGAAGTTGCAGTGAGCTGAGATCACACCATTGTGCTCCAGCCTGGGTGACAAGAGCAAGACTCTGTCTCAAAACAAAACTAAACAAAACAAAACCCAATTTTTTTTACAAAGACTTAGAAAAAAAGGGATTAATATATGAAGGATCAAGTTGATTCTTATGTGATCCATTAGACAATCTCTTTCCAGATCTTTAGTAACACCTCAGAGTATTTTGCTTGAAGATAACTTTTATTTATTTATTTATTTATTTATTTTAATTTTAATTTTTTTTTTTTGAGACGGAGTCTTGCTCTGTCACCCAGGCTGGAGTGCAGTGGCGAGATCTCGGCTGACTGCAAGCTCCGCCTCCCGGGTTCAAGCCATTCTCCTGCCTCAGCCTCTCCGAGGAGCTGGGACTACAGGCTCCCGCCACCACATCCAGCTAATTTTTTGTATTTTTAGTAGAGACGGGGGTTTCACTGTGGTCTCCATCTCCTGACCTCATGATCCGCCCGCCTCGGCCCCCCAAAGTGCTGGGATTACAAGCGTGAGCCACCACGCCCGGCCGAAGATAGCTTTTAAACTGAACTAGAGATTGAGTTTCTCATCTGGAAAAACACATAGAGGAAAAATACTTTATGCAACAAAGCAATTGACCCCAGACCAGGGAGGTCATCAGCATTGAGCATGCCTGGAACTCACAGACATCTTAGGGTAGGCTTGTGACTTCAGCAAGCCATAGATTTGAGATTCAAGGAAATTTTACATGTTTGAAGGGTCAGAAGGCCTTAGCTGATAAAAGGTTTATGTGTGAGGAAGAGATGACCATTTACTTCAACAATGCACACTCACCCCACAAAAGACATTACATGTGAGCAGATAACCCATGTTTCAGACCAATGTTTCTATTTACTGAGTGACTTTTTTTTTTTTTTTTTTTTTTTTTTTTTGAGATAGAGTCTAGCTCTGTCCCCCAGGCTGGAGTGCAGTGGCGTGATCTCGGCTCACTGCAAGCTCTGCCTCCCAGGTTCATGCCATTCTCCTGCCTCAGCCTCCTGAGTAGCTGGGACTACAGGCGCCCGCCACCACGCCTGGCTAATTTTTTGTACTTTCAGTAGAGATGGGGTTTCACCGTGTTAGCTAGGATGGTCTCGATCTCCTGACCTCGTGATCCACCCGCCGCAGCCTCCCAAAATGCTGGGATTACAGGCGTGAGTCACCACTCCCGGCCTACCAACTGACTATCTTTATCAGATATTCTCCAGTCAAAATAAAGAAGTGACAGACAACAAGATGGAAGTTACAAGAGAAATATTACTATAAGATAAAGAGGAAAAACTCCAAAAGCACTCAATTTCAAAAATGTTTTAAAAATGAGAATATAGGAGGAGGAGCCAAGATGACCAAATAGGAACAGCTCCGGTCTACAGCTCCCAGAGTGAGCTGTATTTCTGCATTTCCATCTGAGGTGATTTCTGCATTTCCATCTGAGGTACCGTGTTCATCTCACTAGGGAGTGCCAAACAGTGGGCGCAGGTCAGTGGGTGAGCGCACCGTGCGCCTTTGGTTCGAGTATCCTCCCGTAGCTCGGAGTAATTTGATTGTCTGAAGCCTTCTTCTCTCAGCTCGTCAAAGTCATTCTCCATCCAGCTTTGTTCCATTGCTGGTGAGGAACTGTGTTCCTTTGGAGGAGGAGAGGCGCTCTGCTTTTTAGAGTTTCCAGTTTTTCTGCTCTGTTTTTTGCCCATCTTTGTGGTTTTATCTACTTTTGGTCTTTGATGATGGTGATGTACAGATGGGTTTTTGGTGTGGATGTCCTTTCTGTTTGTTAGTTTTCCTTCTAACAGACAGGACCCTCAGCTGCAGGTCTGTTGGAGTACCCGGCCATGTGAGGTGTCAGTCTGCCTCTGCTAGGGGGTGCTTCCCAGTTAGGCTGCTCGGGGGTCAGGGGTCAGGGACCCACTTGAGGAGGCAGTCTGCCCATTCTCAGATCTCCAGCTGCATGCTGGGAGAAGCACTGCTCTCTTCAAAGCTGTCAGACAGGGACATTTAAGTCTGCAGAGGTTACTGCTGTCTTTTTGTTTGTCTGTGCCCTGCCCCCAGAGGTGGAGCCTACAGAGGCAGGCAGGCCTCCTTGAGCTGTGGTGGGCTCCACCCAGTTCGAGCTTCCTGGCTGCTTTGTTTACCTAAGCAAGCCTGTGCAATGGCGGGCGCCTCTCCGCCAGCCTCACTGCCACCTTGCAGTTTGATCTCAGACTGCTGTGCTAGCAATCAGTGAGACTCCTTGGGCGTAGGACCCTCTGAGCCAGGTGCCGGATATAATCTCCTGGCGTGCCGTTTTTTAAGCCCGTCAGAAAAGCACAGTATTAGGGTGGGAGTGACCCGATTTTCCAGGTGCCGTCTGTCACCCCTTTCTTTGACTAGGAAAGGGAACTCCCTGACCCCTTGCGCTTCCCGAGTGAGACAATGCCTCACCCTTCCTCGGCTCACACACGGTGCACGCACCCACTGACCTGCCCCCACTGTCTGGCACTCCCTAGTGAGATGAACCCGGTACCTCATATGGAAATGCAGAAATCACCCGTCTTCTGCATCGCTCATGCTGGGAGCTGTAGACTGGAGCTGTTCCTATTCGGCCATCTTGGCTCCCTCCCTACTTGGAGTTTTTAAAAGCATGAAAAACACACCATAAAAGTAGACTTTTCTTTTCAAAGTAACAGAGAAGGGACTGCCTACTTCTTATTTTTTATTGTTCATTCATTCCCCACATATTAATGAGCACCTACTAAGTAACAGGCATTATTTTAGGCATTACAAATTCAGTCATGAACAAAACAGACAAAATTATCTGCCCTCATGAGAGTATTTTATACTCTAATGAGTAGGAATAGACCATACAGATTTAATAATATCACTCAATACTTACATAACACTATTTACAACTATCAATTCGCTATGAGGCAGGCACCACTAGTATCTCCATTTTACAAATGAGGAAATTGAGGTACAGATTGTTAAGCCACTTTCTCAAGGTCACTCAGACACTGCACTGGTTTACCTCCAGGGTCCATACTGTTAATCAGTGGTCCCCAACATTTTGGGCACCAGGGACCGGTTTTGAGGAAGACAATTTCTCCATGGACTAGTAGGGTAGGGGATGATTTCAGGTTTCGGGAAGAGTCAAGTGCATTACATTTATTGTGCACTTTATTTCTATTATTATTACATCGTAATATATAATGAAGTAATTATACAACTCACCATAATGTAAAATCAGCAGGAGCCCTGAGCTTGTTTTCCTGCAACTAGACAGTCCTATCTGGGGGTGATGGAGACAGTGACACCCAAAGTGTCTGCGGTCACTGCAGAAAATCCTGCTTCACAAAGATAGGATGTTGGAAATGGAAGCAGGGTTTTCAGTGCTTTTGTGGCCATCTCGGGATATTTTGCCTTGACTTTAATCAAGAATGTCTGGAGATTTGAAGTTTTCTCAAACATACTTTTAAGGCCACCATCATTTGCAGTCACAAGCAGTTCACCCTCTTCCATCACGGACAAAGTCGATTCCCCTGGCTTATTCACAAGTGGGTCATGGATCCATTCCTTCCCAGTTTGGGGTCCTTTGCGGTTGGGTACTAATGCTCTAGCTCTTTTGAAAGCTGAGATAGGTGATCATGCATCAGCTGGGAGAAAGAAGCCCTGACTTACTCTCTTTCAAAATCTCTGCTAATGTTTGAAACATGTCAGAAATCACAATGTTCATTCATCACCCCCATAATTCCAGTTTGGCTTTGAAGGCAACCACTTTATCTGCTGACTGGAACACAGCTGTCATTCTCCCCTGAAGTGACAGATTGAGTTCATTGAGCAGGTTGAATACTTCACACCACTAAGCAAGTTTTGTGACCCATTCTGTATCAGTGAAATGTGCTGCCAGTGGTGACCGTTTTTGTAAAAGAAATCTCTGGAGCAGCTCCCATAACTCGAAAACTCTGGGTGGTGATCTACCTTTAAAAAGCCATCTCACTTCTAGGTACAAAAGAATATGTATGTGCTCTGCGTCCATCTCCTCACAGAGCTGCATGAGTAGATGTGAGTTAAGGACATGTATTTTAATGTGGCTGATAATTTTAATCACATCCTGCAAAACTTTATTAAGTTCAGGTGACATTTTTTGGTGAGCGAGCATTTCTCTATGGATGACACAGTGCATAAACTCACATTCAGAAGTGATCTCTTTGACACGAGTAGTGAAACCAGAAAGCCATCCAGTCGTGGGAGCTGCTCTGTGTGTGCATAAACCAACACAAAATGACCAATTCAGTTTTCCTCATATGTAATCATTCAAAGACTTCAAAAGTTCTGCAGCTGTGGTGTTGGGTGGCAAGAAAAGTGCACATAACATAGCCTCATGCACAACCTTCTGAAAAATATATTGCACAAAAGCAAGCATTGTTGCTTCATTGTCAACATCGGTAGACTCATCAACCTGGACTGCATACCACAGTGACTCATTAATCTTCTCTAACAATTGTGCCTCAATATCTTCATCAATTCTAGTTATGGTGCTAGCTGAAAGAGGAACACGTGCCACTTTTTGAACTGCAGCCTCTCCTAAAAGTTCACAACACATGTTCTTAGCAGCAGGCAGGATCAACTCTTCACCAATAGTAAAGGGCTTCTTAGCTTTAGCAATGTGGTTGGCCACTAAGAATGATGGTCTCAGTGCAGACACAGTGGATGAAGTTGTGGCCTTCAATAATTGCTTCTGTTCTTCATGTTCAAATTTTTTTAACTCCAAAGGCTTGTCTTTTAATGCAAGGTTCATGGTCTCCATGTGGTGAAGCAGTTTTGAAGGTTTCATGGCTTCGTTGGATAGCTGGTCACCACTTATTACACGAAGTGAGCTTGGAGAATGTGAATCACCTGTTGCCTTGAGCCTACAATTTAAGTAAGACTTGGTATTTTCTTTTAAATGCAGCTTTCTTTTTGTTGGCAGTCTTAGAGTCTTCTGCTGTCTTATCACTTGGTATTTCCCCGTCTACAAAGAAGTTCTCCAGTGATGTCGGTTTTTTACTCATTTCGGCTGGAGTTAGCTTTGAGTTTGCCAAAACTGTGACTGAGACAAGTGCACAGTGCAGGAAAGAGGCGCAGATGGAAGTGGTACATAAAATAATGGGCGGGCCACATGCAGACTAAAATAAACATAGAATTCTGACTTAAATCCTGCCACTATATGCAACTGTACATTTGAAGTATATCAACTCACCTGCCACTATAAAGCCTGCCACCAGATGCAGCTTAATTTTCACTTGCCACTCATTGATAGGGTTTTCATATGAATCTGCAAGCAATTGATTTATTATGGACTCTGTGCAGCCAAACCTCTCTGCTAATGTTTATCTGTATTTGCATCAGTGAGGCTCTAGCATCACTGCCTCAGCTCCATCTCAGATCATCAGGCATTAGATTCTCATAAGGAGAACACAACCTAGATTCATCACATGTGCAGTTCACATTAGGGTGTGTGTTCTTATGAGAATCTAATGCTGCTGCTGATCTGGCAGGAGGTGGAGCTCAGATGGTAATGCAAGCAATGGGGAGTGGCATAAATACAGATGAAGGTTTGCTTGCTTGCCCACCTCTCACCTCCTGCTGTGCACCCTGTTTCCTTACAGGCCACGACTGGTACTGGTCCATGGCCTGGCGGTTGGGGACCCCTGCTGTTAATCACTTTGCTCTATGCTACAGAATGTCAGATGAGTGTAAGTACCACAGAGGAAAATAAAGCAGGCAGATGAAAGGAGTGCAGGTGGTGAGGAGAAGGGGGCTGGGAGGCTGGATTTTACACTGGGTAGTAAGGGAAGTCCTTACTGAGAAGATGGCACTGGAAGAGAGGGAGTGAGCCACGGGAATACTGGGGAGGAATTCCCCCAGAAAGGAGTGGCAGGAGCAGAGGTCCCAAGGCCGGATGTGCTTGACATTCTCCAGGAACACTAAAGAGGCCAGGGCAGCCAGAGGGGAAAGGGGAGGAGAAAGAGGGTAGGGAGTAAGGGGGTCATATGGTGCAGGGCCTTGAGGCCAGGCTGAGGACATTTGATGCTGTCTGAGTGAGATGGGAATTACCAGAGAATTCTGAGCAGGGAATGAGTATGACCTGTTATATTGGGAGGACTAACTCCTGCTTCTGAGAATAGACTGTGGTGGGCGGTGGGGGACAGTCACAAGGGTGGAAGCTAGGAGAGCAGTCATCATTCCACCAAAAGTTCCAGATGAGAGAGAAAGGCAGCCCAGACCCAGGAGTAAGAGGGGGTCTTGAGAAATGATTGGATTATGGATTTATTTTGTGGGATAGAAAAATGATGAAGGAGTCAAAATTTGACTCCAAGGTTTGGTGTATGAGCCAATGAAAAGATGATATTGCCATTTACTGAGCCAGGGATTGCTGCAGAAAGAGAGTTTTGGGGGTGGGGAGATCACAAGTTTGGTTTCAGACATTGTTATTGACTAAATATTTACATTCCCTTCAAAATTTATATGTTGAAACATAATCCCCCATGTGACAGTATTTGGAGGTGAGGCCTTTCAGAGGTGATTAGGCTATGAGGTCGGAGCTCTCATGAATGAGATCAGTGCCCTCATAAAAGAGGCCCTGGAGAGCTCCCTCAGCCATGTAAAGATACAGCAATAAGGCACCAGCTATGAACAAGGAAGGGGCCCCTCACCAGACACCAAATTTGCCGGCACCTTGATCTTCAACTTCCCAGCCTCCAGAACTGTGAGAAATAAATTTCTGTTGCTTATAAGCCACCCAGTCTATGGTATTTTTTTACAGAAGCCTGAACATAATAAGACAAACATGTCTCTGCTTTGAGATGATTATTTAACATCCAAGTTGGGATGTCTAGCAGGTATTTGGATATTAAATGGCATTTAGTGAGAGGTCCAGGCATTTTGAAGGTTCATTTTATGTGCAGGAGGCACATGTGAGCAGATAAACAACACAAAGCTTCTCTTTGTTGCAACACTGGGTTCAAACCAGTCAATGTTTCTGTCCCTCTGTCTCAAATAACTAAGTTCTATCACAGCCAACTTTTAATTAGCCACGCAGCCTATGGTTCATCTCTGAGGGCTATATTCAAGAGCCCAGGTGTCACATCTTCCTCCAGGATGTCCCAGGACTCCAGGTAAATATGAGCTGTATCTGTCTTCTTCGTCCTCAGAGTGCACTAGCTGCCAAGCACAGGTGGCAGCTAGAATGCTGGCTGGAGAGAACAGACAGAGCCAAGCAGGGAAGTGTGTAGTATTCAAAAGAAAACAGCAGCAATTTTGGGTCACACCCTTGTGCCATGGCTCTGCCTACTGCTCCAGACAGGTAGAAACAAGGGGCCATCGGCTGTCCATTCTCTGTACCTGTAGGTGTGAGGCATCAGGAGCAACTTCCACCAATGTAAACAAGGGACTTAGACCCTCAGAGGGGCATTGCATCTGGAGTATTTGTGTGATACGTGTCATTGACACCTGGGTATTTTTTGTCACGGTTACATACAGGGCTAAATTTTCTCCTCCCCATTATTCTCCAGCTTAGTCAATATCCTCAAATAAATGAACTTATTCATCTAGCAGGAAAAATCAGAACTAAGAGGATGTGGCTGAGGAAAAAAAGCAAAAATATAAGTGCACTTGGCAGTTTACCAAGGTGAGTGCGTCATCACTGCCTTCGTTACAAAACTAAAAGAGCGCGAGAATATGCTCACACGATGCCTTTACATAACAGGACATAAATGGGTTAAACAACAACATCCTAGAAAGGCAGAATACAAGTTCTTTCAACACCAGCAGCTGCACTTGGAGTGGAGTGGGCTAGTGAGAGGGTGCAACATGAAACTGGAAATAATCACCACAAAGAAAAAAATCAAAATTCTTCTCTCCCACATAAAATGTAGAAAGATTTTTAATCAGCTGCCTGAGAGCCAGCAGCCCTCTGATATCCCAAGGCTTGTAAATAATAAGTAATATTTTTATATTAATTGTTACAACATTAATATTAAGAGCAATAAAATGAATTAATCAATAAGGGTGATGGCAGTGATTATTGCATTGAGTGCTCATGGGGCCAGGCCCTGTTCTAGATGCATTAACACCTTTCATCTACAGAAGTCCCTTGGTCAGTTCCCCACTCTATCCTTCCCAGCCCATCAGCACATACAGCACAGAGATCACACCTTCCTCCCCATGAGGTACTTCCTCCTGGCTTCCGGGACAGCACGCTCTCCTGGCTGCTCCTTCTAAGTTGCCTGGATTGATTGGTTTCTCCCTACCTTCCTAATTCTCTAATGGGTAGTCTCCTTGTCTTAGTCTGCTTAGGCTGCTTTAACAAAGTGCCATAGAGTGGGGACTTAAAAAACAGAAATGTATTTCTCACAGTTCTGGAGTCTGGCAGTCCGAGGCCCGGGTGCCAAGTTGGCTGGGCTCTGGTGCTGGTCCTCTTGCAGGCTGAGCCTCCTGATTTTGTGTATCCTCACACAGCAGAAAGAACTAGAGAGCTCTCTTGGGTCTCTTTTCTAAGGGTACTCACCCCATTCATGAGGGCCCCGCTCTCGTGACCTAATCACCTCCCAAGAGCCTTACCTCCTAATGCCATCCCATCAGGGGTTAAGATTTCAACATAGGAATTGTGCTGTATACAAACACTCAGTCCATTACACACTCCATCAAACCCCAGGCTCCTCATTCTTCTCATCACTTCCAAGATGACCTCAGCTGGTCTCAGGGCTTTAAATACAATGTACACACTGACAACTGCTGAATTCTTACCTTCAATCCAGATCTCTCCCTGCTGAGATGCCAATAGGCACTTCAAACCAGGTGCGTTAAACTGAGCTTGTGATTTCTTTCTACACCTGCTCCTCTCCAGCACTCCCCAGATACCAACCCAAAGCTCTTATAGGGGGTCATCCTTAACCATTCATTCTGTGTCTCTGTCTCTGTCTTTCTCTGTTGTCTCTCTCTGCTCTCTTGCTCTCTCTCTCTCTCTCTCTCACACACACACACACACATATATTTCAGCAGCCCAGCTTACCACTTCTTGTGGGGAGAATCTTACCACTTCTCCCCACTTCCTGATTAGTGCCTGGTCCAAGCCATCTCCATCTCTCACTTGGGTTGCTGACATGTTGCCAAGAACGCTCTCCCATAGCTGCCCTTGCCTGCTCCCCATCCCACCATAAATCTATATTTGATTCAGCAGTTAGAGTGATTCCACTAAGACATTTCAGAGCTTGTCCTTCCTCTGCTCAAATAGGAGCCCCCAATGAGTCTGCGTCATCCTTAGAGTAGCATTCAGCAACCCCACTCTGCCAGCAAGGCCCTGTCCTCCTGACCCATCCCTGTTCCTGACTCCCTCTCCTCCTCCTCTCTGCTTTCGCCCTGGTCCAGACACACCAGCCTCTCCTCAGGGCCTCAGCCCTCCCTGCCCCCTCAGCCTGGGCCTCTGTTTACCTGGAGGTCTGCTTGGCTCACTCCTCCACTTCCTCCCGATCTCTGCTCACAGGTCACTTTTTCGGGGAGGCCTTTCCTGACCATCCATATGACACTGTCCTCTCCACCTCTCTGTCCTCCCTAACCTGTATTATTAGTCTCCAGAGCACCTGTTGCTCCCTGACATAGGACACAATTATGTGTTTATTTTCTCTGCTCCCCTCCTTAGAACATAAGCTCCAAGAGGTCAAGGAATCTGCTTTGTTCACTTCCCCCCGACCACCCCCCAAGCCTTATTGTCGGGAGTGTTGCCCTACACACGGTTGCGCTTAGCAAGTATTTGTGAATGACTCCAGAGCAGCCCGAGGAAGCAGCAGAGTGGCAGGAAGAGGGAAGTGGAGCACTCCACCTGGAGTGCAGAAAGTCAACAGATGCATTGTCAGTAAGAAAACCCTAGAAGAAAACCTAGGCATTACCATTCAGGACATAGGCATGGGCAAGGACTTCATGTCTAAAACACCAAAAGCAATGGCAACAAAAGCCAAAATTGACAAATGGGATCTAATTAAACTAAAGAGCTTCTGCACAGCAAAAGAAACTACCATCAGAGTGAACAGGCAACCTACAAAATGGGAGAAAATTTTCGCAACCTACTCATCTGACAAAGGGCTAATATCCAGAATCTACAATGAACTCAAACAAATTTACAAGAAAAAAACAAACAACCCCATCAAAAAGTGGGCGAAGGACATGAACAGACACTTCTCAAAAGAAGACATTTATGCAGCCAAAAAACACATGAAAAAATGCTCACCATCACTGGCCATCAGAGAAATGCAAATCAAAACCACAATGAGATACCATCTCACACCAGTTAGAATGGCAATCATTAAAAAGTCCGGAAACAACAGGTGCTGGAGAGGATGTGGAGAAATAGGAACACTTTTACACTGTTGGTGGGACTGTAAACTAGTTCAACCCTTGTGGAAGTCAGTGTGGCGATTCCTCAGGGATCTAGAACTAGAAATTCCATTCGACCCAGCCATCCCATTACTGGGTATATACCCAAAGGACTATAAATCATGCTGCTATAAAGACACATGCACACGTATGTTTATTGCGGCATTATTCACAATAGCAAAGACTTGGAACCAACCCAAATGTCCAACAATGATAGACTGGATTAAGAAAATGTGGCACATATACACCATGGAATACTATGCAGCCATAAAAAATGATGAGTTCACGTCCTTTGTAGGGACGTGGATGAAATTGGAAATCATCATTCTCAGTAAACTATCGCAAGAACAAAAAACCAAACACCGCATATTCTCACTCATAGGTGGGAATTGAACAATGAGAACACATGGACACAGGAAGGGGAACATCACACTCTGGGGACTGTTGTGGGGTGGGGGGAGGGGGGAGGGATAGCATTGGGAGATACACCTAATGCTAGATGACGAGTTGGTGGGTGCAGCGCACCAGCATGGCACATGTATACATATGTAACTTACCTGCACATTGCGCACATGTACCATAAAACCTAAAGTATAATAATAATAATAATAATAATAAAAGAAAAAAAAAAAAAAAAAAAGAAAACCAATGAGAAGTTCATCTCCTTCTTAAATTATTACCAGGAACCAGAAATTTTAAACAACATCAGTGATAAAATACTCCTTACCAAACTTTGGACTACGTTAAAAATGATTACCGTAGTTACCACTTCATTTTAGCGATACACAAGTAAGCTTTAAATTGGTACGTTTTCTTTACTTTCCCATTAATAAACATTATACTCTACATGGAAGTTAATTTGGAGAATTCCCAATAACAGAGTTGGCCTCGGACACATGCAGGATCAGCAAGATGGGTTCACTCCAGGAGTAAGGTCATAATTATTCAGAATCCTTCCTCGTGCTTGGGCCTTGGAGCTCAGTGTGTGTCTCCAATGCCTGCACATAAACAAAAGATTTTAAATATATATGGATAGCACAGTGATTGTGAAGACCAAGACAGAGTTTGAGTCACTTCAATCCCATGTGACCACTTGGAGTTTTTGTGCTTAAGATTTAAAACAGCAAAACTGAATGCAAAGGACAAGGCACACTGATTTTGCTTAATAAGTGAAAATTTTAATTCATAAAGTGTTTCACCAAACTTGAATAATACTATTAAAATTGCATTTTAATTCGTCTTTTTGGCTGGGCGCAGTGGCTCACACCTGTAATCCCAGCACTTGGGAGGCTGAGGCAGGCAGATCACAAGGTCAGGAGATCAAGACCATCCTGGCTAACATGGTGAAGCCACATCTCTACTAAAAATACAAAAAATTAGCCGTGTGTGGTGGTGGGTGCCTGAAGTCCCAGCTACTCGGGAGGCTGAGGCAGGAGAATGGCGTGAACCCGGGAGGCGGAGCTTGTAGTGAGCGGAGATAGCACCACTGCACTCCAGCCTGGGTGACAGAAAGAGACTCCGTCTCAAAAAAAAAAAAAAATTCTTCAAAACTAATGAACACATAAAGAAATTTGTTATTTTTTGTATTACTATGCAGTTAGTATTGAATCATTTTGTCCTATAGAGGAGGACGTGTTGAAATAATCTCTGGGTGTCAAATAGGCACCCCTGCTGCTAGGAAATAGGTACTGCCATAGTATCAGCATTTTACAGGTGAGGAAGCTGGCCCGTAGTGGGCTGATGTGGCCTTTCCCAGTGGCAGAGCAGGAAAGTGGCAGAGCAAAGATTTGAAGCCAGGCAATCAGTAGCCATCACCTTTCCCTGACATGACATGAATACGCTTCCATTTGGTAGTGTGGTTGATTGAAAGCTGGGGCACTCACTTATAATTTATTTATAGCTACTTTTATTTATAGCTGTGTTATTTGTTGTGCCAACTCGCACATGCTTAAGTTAACATAATCAAAATACATTATTCGGACCTATAGCCCAGTGATTCTACTCTTAGCATGCACCCAAGAGAAAGAGTCCATGCCATACAAAAGGATACACAGGAGTGTTCACAGTAGCACAGAAACCAGACACAAAAGGGTATATATGGCATGATTCCATTCATACAATGACAAAAACAGGAAAAACTAACTGATGAAAATACAGGTCAGAATGGTAGTTGCCTGTGGAGTTATTGACTGAAAGAGGAAAATAAGGAACCTTCTGGAATACTAGTAGGGTTCCAAATCTTGATCTGGGTGCTATTTATACAAGTGTAGAAGGACCGTACACTCGTAAGTGCATTTTAGGCATTTTATGCACATTACGTCTCAATAGAAAAAGTAAAGAATAAAATTAAAAAATCCTTCCAGGCATTGCAAAAGAGAAATCCTGGACCAAGAAAACAGTTGACATTTCTGGTCCCTCTCTTATACCTGGGCTTGGTGTACCACATAAGCAACTCCCATGAAGACATGGCACCAGGCTCGCCAGGGCCTCTTTCCAACCTCCTAGAAGGACACTGGGCTGGGGACGGTACCCAGGCAGGCAGGGAATCCCACTGCCGACAGTCAACCAGCCCTTCCTTTGACCTTGGACAATGGAGAATGGAAGAAGTGCCCGGGCTTGAAGGGCAGAGCAGGACAGGGTAGGAGATACTTTCTATACTCTCAGCCATGCCAGTTGTCACAGTCCAGCAGTTGGTGACACCACCCCCAGTTCCCACGCTGCAGGAAGGTGAGTCCTGCTCAAAAGGCAGCATTTGCCAACAGCTGACAGGAAGGAAAAGCTCAGGATCCAGCCAGTGCTGCAAGGTGCCACTCAGCCCTGAGGGCAGAGCTGCTGACAGACACAGAGACCTGTCTGAGGGCTTCCGAGTTAGGCAACTGTGGGAGGGGACAGGAAGTGCAGGGGGATGTGGAGTTAATACAAAGGACAAAGTGACCACAACAGGACACTTCCAGCACGTGATATTGCTACAAAGAATCACGGCTCATCTTTCCTGTTCTGCTCTCTTCAGAATCTTGGTGTACTTCATTTTTTTCTTGCCCCAACCTGACCATTTTCTACTTGAAATAGCTTTCCGGGGGAATTTTTTTAGCAATCATACTAAAATTTTCTATCTACACTTTGCACATCTCTCTCACTTCTTCTAAAAATATGCAGTGATTTCCAATGGAGAACACATTTCTGACTGCAGAAATAAACTTAAGGTTTTTCTCAAATATTCCCATTGCCCTGCACCCTACACAGACCACACACAAGTAGTCTAACTCCATACTCTTAATCAAAAAACATTCCGCTTCTCCCAGGATCTAGACAATGGCCAGCACTTGGTTACTGAACAACGAATGTCTGGAAATAAGCAGTTTTCAATGTTGTGCATTGCTTGGACATTTTTCTAAAACGTCTAGGATATAATTCCAAAGTAATGTAGCAAGTTGTTCATGCCAGTAATTCCATGGGAAGTTTAAAGGGTTACCTTAGTTGTGTGGTCTCACATAAATAAGACTACAGAACTTTTAACCTTTTCTCTGACTCTTTGAAGCTCATTCTGAGAAGCCTCAGATCTCCACTTCCTCCTGACTCAAATGCCAACAAACCCCCCACATCATGCAGGTGCTCCAGGAATCTCTGCCAGTTAGCCCCTGGTGGTAAACTTGGGCTCACTCCACTGCAGATAGAAATCCCTTCTGGAGAGGGAAAACAAAGATTCAGAATTTTCTTATTCATGACGGAACAACCATGCTTAGAGGTTAATAAACATAAAAGGATGAGAAAATTGAGAAGGAGGTAAAGGCGTATGGCTATTTCTCAATACCTAAAGCTGTTCAATTAGCTACTCAACACAATTGCCCAAGGATGAACAAACTGCCACAGTCTGAAGCTCTGGCTCATATATGAAGTAGATTTTCCTCATCATCTCCATTATCTAAGGAAAATCCAGTCATTTTATAATTAGATCAAGTTGAGGGTAGGGCAGCCTACCCATGAGAAACCACCTATTCCATTTTCTTGGGAACCCTCTGGTGCATTCTTATGCTGCAAAAAGATGTTCATTATTGTAAAAGAAGACATTTTACAGCTCAAAAGGCAATGTTCCCCAGAGCACAGGCACTGCAGTAATTTGACAGAGGTCTCACGCTGTCACAATTAGCATGACTGAGTGATTTTCCAATTTGCAGAGTACCTTGGGAAGAAAAAAAAAAAAAACCACCCCCAAGAACACCACTCAGAAATAATCACAAGGAGCTCTCTTCCCATCCCTGCCTCCCTCTTAGGTCTCAGCTCTCTAGAGCCTGGTCTCACACTACCAGTGCCATCCCTCTGGGGATGTTACAGGCTCAGGAAAAGGGCCCCTTCTTCTGCCCTCTAGTGGTTGACACAGATCAGCGTAGAAGCCCCCACCTTGGGTACAGCCCCAAGGGTTATGGGGTAGCTTACATCAAGTCACACAAGCCTCCTTTAGGCAAACATCCATTGCTGTATCCCAGTGTCTGGCATGGTGCCTGGAGCACAGCATGGTCTCAACATATATTTATTGAATTAAATTTAAAAATCAACTATTTGATGCTTGCGCACAGGAACATCAGAGAAATGTAACATGCCATTAGTGCTTTCAAGGTGCTTAAAATCTATTACAAAAACCGCAATAACTTTTGCACCAACCTAATAGCTGGTGAGATGGGGGTAAACATGAGCATCTATGATTTTCCCAAGCCACATCATCCTGGTGGTACAATACAGGGCTGTGGACCTGGGTGATAAAACAGTCACTGACTTCCTTCATCAGCAAATTACTGAAATGTACCTCTATTTTTCCCCTTCTGCTTTCCAAAAGTAGCCGTATCCAGCCTTTTGTGAGGGCAACAGCTGCCTCCCCTCTCCCACCACTCACGATGTAGCCCCAGGTCACTAGGTGTCCAGGCCCCAGCCTCGGGTGTGCTGAAGCCCCTGTCTTCGTGGCTTGGTCACTCCAGGAGGGCAAGGTCCACAGTCCTAGATTTTCCCATCTGGGGCATCTCCCCTTCCCTGTCCCACACCTCGTGGCCAGATCACAGTCCCAGGCTGCCTGGGGATTCAGAGCCTTAAAAAGCCCCTAATCGAAGGGCCAGTTCTCTCACTTGACTGGATATTTTGGTCCAGTCCAATTCCTGCTTGCTCTCTAAAGACATGATATGCAGCCCCCCTTTTTTTAGACTGGAAAACAAATCGGCATCACTCTTAAAATCTACCTCTGCCAACCCCTGCCAGGGCCGTGGGTCTAAGCTTGAACACTTCAAAATCCCTTTAGCAGGAAAATGTCCACCCATGGCTAAAAATTAAATATTACTAAATGGCTTTTATTTAAAATCCTACATGCAAGTGTTTCAGGGATCAGCTCAAAGAAAGATGCCTCCTCTATAGTTTTCTTTTCATCTTCTTCTGATCCTAAGAAAGCAGCCACGTCCTCAGCAACTTGTCTTCATATGCTGTTTTCAAAGGGGAAGAGTCAGGCAGAACCTTTATGCTCACAAAGTTCTCTCTTATTAGGACAGAAGAGTCTTCCCCAGGGTCCTCCAGAAGGCTTCCCTTTACATCCCTGCATCCAGGATGGTTTATATGAGACCCCCAGGCCCTACCAGTAGCATAAAGGCTGAGCCCATCTCCCTCAAGGGTAGAGGATCTCCTCCCAGATTAATTGAATTGGGATTCCTTTAGCAAGGAATATGGAGGAATATGTTTGCATAGGTAAACAACTGTGTCTGCAACCATCACCTGAAAGTACCTGCAATAAAGGACACTGATTATCTCATAAAATAGAAAGTTCAGAGATGGGCAGCTTCGGGGCCCATTAGTTCACTAACTAAACTGATGTGGTTTCTCTGTGATTCTCTTAGCTTTGCTCTCTTGGTCACTAGATTGCTGACATTGCATTCTCATTTATGCTGTCCAAACACAGATACAGTATGTTCTTCCTCTGTGTTACTCTTTCAATATAGAAGAAAACCCTTTCCATGAGCCCTTAGCTGACTTCACCTCTAGTTCTTTTGGTCAAGATTGGTCATGTGCTCATGTCTTAGCTGAAAGGGTGTCTGGGAAAGCTAGAATCCAGTCTGTTTCAGAGTAGGAGGTATCCTTCGGCTAGCAAGGTAGAAAGTCAAGGATGGCTGTTGAACAGGAATATAGCAATTATTAATCTACTATAAGTATTATAAATATTCAGATAAACAGCTCTACATGAGGCTGTGCCAGTTGGAAAGAGGTTCATGAACAAGACAGTTTGCAGTCATGTACCCCTTGGATGGGACACAAAACCAATCCTCTTGGTACATGATTAAACTCGGTAGGTGATGCACAAAGATGGCTCAGTTCAAGCCACCAGTCTTTATTCCTGAGGAACGCCGGTTCTTTGCCTTTGATCTTCACCTTGGCCTGTTTTTCTTGCTGAAAGAGGCAAGCCCATCTCTTAGCTATAAGTCAGGATGCCTATGATAGTAAATCACTAAACAATTCCCCTTGAAATGGATTTAGGAAGCGCGTATTCAAACTGAATATGCATGGCCGAGCTTGGGAGTGAGATGAATAGACACAAGCAGTGGGTGGTTTTCACCCTAGCCCTGAAAGCTTTATTAAGAATCATTGCTCACAAGCGCCTGCCAGGTCATTAAGACTAATTGCATCATCCTAAGAATAATGAACCGCATCTTCACAGATTGATGTGGTGGGTTTCACTGGTAAAAAGCTACAGCTTTATCCATGTAACACCTCTATTTTTGTAATGCTCAACTTCCTCTTTGAGGCTCAGAACTTGAGACCCCTAGCAAAATACATGACTATTGACTCTGTGGATTGGTGATGGGGCAGGGGGTGATGCAGAGATTACTGGGGGCCTGGTGGATCACAGGCAGTGTGTGGGACCAAATCCTCTTGGTACATTATTACCACTCCCTGGAATCTCATTGTGTTACAACCTGCACAACATATTTAACTTCCTTAAAGCCCTGAGGGATAGTCACTCTGGTTCCTAGCTTACAGAAGAGGAAAGCTGAATCTCCCCAAGAGTTTGCAACTTCCCCAAAGTCATACCCTTTAGAACCTCTCAAAGCAAAGCCTTGACTTAAACCCAGTACTTTCTGACCCTGGAGCCACGCTCTTTCTCCTTTGCTCATTTTATGAAAATTAGCTGAGAATTGCTGCAAATCAGTCTTCCCCAAAATGTCTCTGTGTCCAGCAACCCCAAGTGTGTGTGGTTTTCAAGAGTCAAGATGTCAAATCAAATAACACTCTCTGCTCCCAAGGGTGCAACTTTGTGGCCACATAGGAATGAGCCAGACTTCAGGCAATAACACTTTAAGTGGTAAAGCTAAAATGCAAACTCTTCCAGAAAGAGCAAGGGGCTCCCTACATCCCCACCAAGATGGAAGAGATCCTCAAAAGGGCTCCATTTTGACAGAGGGAGAAGAGGCAACCACAAGGGCCTGAAAGTTCAAAAACGTCATAAACTTGTGGAGGTCTCAGAGCAGGAGCCCTAAATTTGGGGGTTTCCTGAACCAACGTGTGGCTCTCCACCTCTCTGCATTCAGCTCTCCACCAGAAGGTTGGCATGTGTGGGCGGCATCAACCAGCAACATTACCCTCTGTCTTCTGCTCGGCTTCCACCAGTGCTATAATAAATATGGCAGCAGTCAGCTATCTGGTGACAAATTGAATACATTGGCCTCTTCCATCATGGCAGGAACAGCACTTTGTCCTCACAGGGACACACTCATATTTCAGTTAGGGATGTGTCCTCCCTGCCAGCAGCATGTCTGCCAGAGCTACTGTTCTTGGACTTAGAAAATGCACAATCCATTGCCATGGTTTCCCACACAATGTTGCTTCTGCTCAGGAAACATTTTACTGCAAAGGGGCTGTGGCAACGGGCCCACACACATCGAATTCACTAGTCTTTCCATGCGTCCCATCACCCAGAGGTTGGCTGGATGTGTGCTGGAATGACCTGCTGAAGGCTCAGGAATGGCACCAGCTGAGAGCCAACCCTTTATGCGATTGGGGTGTTGCCCTAAACAACATGCTTTCAGCCAGCATCCAAATGTAGTGTTCTCTCTACCATAGCCAGTAAGCAAAAGTCCAAGAATGGTCCCTCTTACTCTTACTTCTAATATCCTACTTGAAGAACTTTTGCTTCCTGTTAGCATGTTCTTGGGTGGGTTTAGAAACACTCAAAGGAGGAATGATTATTCTAGAAATGCAGTACTGTTTCTACTGAATTGGAAATTGAGACACCAGTAGTGGCTAACATTTCAGATTTCCCCTGGGAATGTAACCTCATTGATATTATCTCATAATGATGTAGTTTCTGATGGGACTTTGTATATTCTGTGAATTTTTTCCCAGATGAGGAGAAGGGATGTTGAGAGGCAAAAGAGTGGACGCTTCAGATGCCTTCTGTTTGATGCCTTGTAGACCTTTCTTGTCTTAGTTGCTGCTGCAACTACAAAAACGCTATAGATTAGGTGGCTTAAACAACAAACATTTATTTCTCAGTTCTGGAGGCTGAGAAGTACGAGATCAAGGCATTGGCAGATTCGGTGTCCAGCAAAGGCCCTCTTCCTGGTTCATAGATGGCAACTTCTTGTTGTTTGCATATGGCAGAAAGAGGGTGAGACAGCTCTCTGGGGTCCCTTTTTTTTTTTTGAGATGGAGTCTTGCTCTGTCACCAGGCTTCGGTGAAATGGCATGATTTTGGCTCACTGCAACCTCCCCGTCCCAGGTTCAAGCAATTCTGTCAGCCTCCCAAGTAGCTGGGACTACAGGTGTGCACCACCATGCCCAGTTAATTTTTGTATTTTTAGTAGAGATGGGGTTTTGCCATGTTGGCCAGGATGGTCTCTGTGTCTTGACCTCGTCATCTGCCTGCCTTGGCCCCCCAAAGTGCTGGGATTACAGGCGTGAGCCACTGCACCTGGCCTGTGGGGTCCCTTTTACAAGGGCTGTAATCCCATTTCTAACAGCGCCACCCTCATGACCTAATTACTTCCCAAAGGCCCAATCTTCTAATGCCATCACACCGGGGGTGAGGATCTCAACATACGAATTTTGTGGGGACACAGTCAGTCCATACTACTTCTCTTCCATGATCTTTGCCCCAGGAGGTCAACCTGTGTGGACCACATCCAACAGTTCCCTTGGCCTCTGGCTTCTTGCTGCATTTGGCCAGCAGGGCTACTCAGCAACAGCTTAGAGGGAAGGAGAGGCAGGAGTTGGAGTAATTACTCCTAGGCTCCCTCCCTGCAAGGTCTCCACAGGCTGGTGATGTCTTTCTATGGATAATCCAGGGCTTCCCTTAGGGTGGCCCTCTCCACAAGACTCTCTCCTTTCAATTTCCAGAAACTTCCCTTCCCTTTAGCAAGTGTTGATAACAGGGCCCAGCTTTCTAGTCCCAGGGTACTGTACTATCTCTAGTGGCTTTTCCCACCCCTAGCATGTCTTTGTAAATAGTCTCTTTATTTAACCATCCTCAAGTCATCCTAATTTGAGTGATTGATGTTATCAGTAAATTTTTAAAAATTGTAAAAATAACTTAGAGTTGTAAACTAATTTTTTACAAAATAGTTATTAAGGTAATTATTCCATTAAAAATAATTGAATATATTTTGTTTTATGTAAGACCCAGTGCATCCTCCTTTTTATTCTCATTACAAAGGACCAGTCCCATGGATTGAATGTTTGTGTCCCTCTTCAAATTCATATGTTGGAAACCCTAATGCTCAATGTGATGGTATTTGGAGATGGGACCTTTGGGAGGTAGCTAGATCATGAGGGTCAAGCCTTTGTGATGAGATTAGTGCCCTTGTGAGAACAGAATGGAAAGAGCTTGCTTCCTCTCTCTCTCTCTCATATGAGAACACAGCCACCTGCAAACCAGGAAGACAGCCCTGTCCAGAATCCAACCATGCTGGCACCCTGAGCTCAGGCTTCTAGCCTCCAGAGGTGCAAGAAATAAATTTCTTTTGTTTAAGCCACCTAGTCTATGGTCTTTTTGTTATAGCAGCCCAAACTAAGATAATGGTATTGTCATCATGGACAGACATCCCTCTATGAACCAGCTTTTGAGAATCAACACCTTAGATGTCACCTAGTCCAACTGCTCACATGAAAAGAGAAAAAAAGGATGCTTTGGACACAAATTTCTCCCCCCTTCACATTTTTATCTCAGCTACTTCCTAATTCAGCTCTGTGAGACTGACCAATTCCTGTTTTTCCTGCACAAAATCCATCATAAGAGCTCCATTAAAAACAACTTTAAAAGAGGTATTTTATTAAATCTCAAAGTCCTTTTGGAAAATCCCAGAGACCCTGGCCCTGCCATGTCTGAAGCCATGTGTCAGAATATCCAAGGGAGTGAGCAAGCCCATCCAATGCTTGGGAACCAGCAACATGGTGTCACATGGCACATCCCCTTAAAGGATCTCTTCCCTTACACCAGGATGTGACCTCCTTCAGCTAAGTCCCAGCCATGCAGCGTTCTAGGGGCTGCAGAATCAGTGAGGTGAGAAACCACAGAAAGAGGTGGAAGGGGAAAAGATCTTCCCAACTCTTCTGTCTCATCCCTCCTGAGCTAGAGTTGGCTAGAATAGTGTGTCAGTTCAGTCTGAAAGTGTAAAGGAACAAACTAATTTTAAGTAATTTAAGGGGAAAAGTAAGTATGTTTTTAGAAGAGGCATGGAGACCTCACTAACACAAAGGAATGGCTCAACAGCAAAGGCCTCAATAAGGAGCCTTGGACAATCTGCTTGCAGACCTGCCCCAGGAATGATTCAGCTTAACTCACCTTCCCTGCCCTTCTCACTCAGCTCAAGACAAAAATTCTAAAGTGGTGGCTACTGTTGGTGCCACCTGTGCCCCTCAGCCTGCCCACAGGTAATCTGCACTCAGGGAAGGCCTCAGGGTTACCAGCCTGAGAGCTCTCTCTAGTCACAGGAACAGGCTGGGCTTAAGCAATGTCTTAGTCTGTTTTGTACTGCTATAACAAAATACCACAGACTGGGCAATTTATAAAGAACAGGAATTTATTTCCTCACAGTTCCAGAGGCTGGAAAGTTTCCAAGATCAAGGTTCTGGCATCTGGTGAGGGCCTTCTTGCTGCATCCTCACATGGCAGAAGAGCAGAAGGGAGCAAATCCACTCCAACAAGCCCTTTCTGTAGAGGCATTAATCTATCCATGAGGGTAGAACCCTCATGACTTGAACACCTCCCATTTGGCCCCACCTTCCAACACTGTTGCATTGAGGAAAAAACTTCCAACACATGAATTTGGGGGGAACACGTGAAATCAGACCATAGCAAGCAAGCAGGAAGTGTTGGAGCTGATATCCCAGCTGAGAGCCTTACTCAGTGAGGGATATGAGCTAGTGCTGCAATCTCCAACCTTTTGGACACCACAGACCAGTTTCATATAATATAATTTTTCCACACACCAGGGGTGGGGGAAGGTGGATGGTCAGACTTTAGTTAGATTCTCATAAGGAGTGCACAACCTAAATCCCTTGCTTGTGCAGTTCACAATAGGGTTTGCAATCCTATGAGAATCTAATGTTACTGCTGATCTGACAGGAGATGGAGTTCAGGCAGTAATGCTTACTCACCGGCTGCTCACCTCCTGCACTGTGGCCCACTTCCTAACAGGCCACAAACTGGTACTAGTCTGTGCCCTGGGGTTTGGGGACTCCTAAGTTAGTGGGTGAATATCCAGTCCCTGAGCTAGTCCATGAGTTAGTGGATGAATACCCAGCAACTATGAGAGGCATGCTCTCCAGTTCTTAAGATAGCCTGTGTATTAGTCTATTTTCACACTGCTGATAAAGACATACCCAAGACTGGGTAATTTATAAAGAAAAAGAAATTTAATAGATTCACAGTTCCACATGGCTGGGAAGGCCTCACAATTATGGCAGAAGGCGAAAGGCATGTCTTACATGGTGGCAGGCAAGAGAGAACCAAGGTGGCAGGCAAGAAAGAACCAAGCAAAAGGGGTTTCCCCTTATCAAACCATCAGCTCTCCTGAGACTTATTCACTACCATGAGAACAGTATGAGGGAAACTGCCCCCACGATTTAATTAACTCCCACTGAGTCCCTCCCATAACACATTGGAATTATGGGAACTATAATTCAAGATGAGATTTGGGTTGGGACAGAGCCAAACCATATCATTCTATCCCTGGCCCCTCCCAAATCTCATGTTTTCACATTTCAAAACCAATCATACCTTGCCAACAGCCCCCCAAAGTTTCAACTCATTTCAGCATTAACTCAGAAGTCCACAGTCCAAAGTCTCATCTGAGACAAGGCAAGTCCCTTCTGCCTATCAGTCTATAAAATCAAAAGCAAGTTAGTTACTTCCTAGATACAATGAGGGTACAGGCATTTGATAAATACACCCATTCCAAATGGGAGAAATTGGCCAAAACGAGGAGGCTACAGGCCCCATGCAAGTCTGAAATCCATCAAATCTTAAAGCTCCAAAATGATCTCTTTTGGCTCCAGGTCTCACATCCAGGTCACACTGATGCAAGAAGTGGGCTCCCATGGCCTCATGTAGCTCTGCCCCTGTGGCTTTGGAGGGTACAGCCTCCCTCCTGGCTGCTTTCATGGGCTGGTGTCAAGTGTCTGTGGATTTTCCAGGCACACAGTGCATGCTGTCAGTGGATCTATCATTCTGAGGTCTGGAGGATGGTGGTCCTCTTCTCACAGCTCCAGTAGGCAGTGCCCCAGTGGGGACTCTGTGTGGAGGCTTCAACACCACATTTTCCTTCCACACTGCCCTAGCAGAGTTTCCCCACAAGGGCCCCACCCCTGCAGCAAACTTCTGTTTGGACATCCAGTCATTTTCATACATTTTCTATAATCTAGGTAGTGGTTCCTAAACCTCAGTTCTTGACTTCTGTGCACCCACAGGCTCAACACCATGTGGAAGCTGCCAAAGCTTGGGGCTTACACCCTCTGAAGCCATGGCTCAAGCTATACCTTGGCCCCTTTTAGCCATGGCTGGAGTGGCTGGTATGCAGGGCACCGAATCTCTAGGCTGCATGCAGCAGGGGAACACTGGTGGGTGGATAAGGCCAATGAAACCATTTTTTTCCTCCTAGGCCTCCGGGCCTGTGATGGGAGGGGCTGCTTTACAGGTCTCTGACATGCCCTGGAGACTTTTTCCCCATTGTCTTGGGAATTAACATTTGGCTCCTTGTTACTCATGCAAATTTCTGCAGCAGGTTTGAATTTCTCCTCAGAAAATGGGTTTTTCTTTTCTATCACATCATCAGCCTGCAAATTTTCCAAACTTTTATGCTCTGTATCCCTTTTAAAACTGAATGCTCTTAACAGTACCCAAATCACCTCCTGAATGCTTTGCTGTTTAGAAATTTCTTCCACCAGACACCCTAAATCATCTCCCTCAAGTTCAAAGTTCCACAAATCTTTAGGGCAGGGGCAAAATGCCACCAGTCTTTTTGCTGAAACACAGCAAGAGTCACCTTTGCTCCAGTCCACAAGTTCCTCATCTTCATCTGAGACCACCTCAGCCTGAATTTTATTGTCCATATCACTATCAGCATTTTGGTCAAAGCCACTCAACAAGTCTCTAGGAAGTTCCAAATGTTCCCACATTTTCCTGACTTCTTCTGAGTCTTCCAAACTGTTCCAACCTCTGCCTGTTACCCAGTTCCAAAGTCACTTCCACATTTTTTTGTATCTTTAAGGCAGCACCCTACTATCTGATACCAATTTCTGTTTCACACTGCTGATAAAGACATACCCGAGACTGGGTAATTTATAAAGAAATAGAGGTTTAATGGACTCACAGTTCCATGTGGCTTAATAGACTCACAGTTCTTACATGGTGGTAGGCAAGAGACAGAATCAGAGCCAAGCAAAAGGGGTTTCCCCTTATCAAACCATCAGATCTCCTGAGACTTATTCACTACCACAAGAACAGTATGGGGAAACTGCCCCCATGATTCAATTCTCCCTATGGTCCCTCCCACAACACATGGGAATTATAGGAGCTACAATTTAAGATGAGATTTAGGTGGGGACACATGAAAACCATATCACCTTGATTGGCTCTCTTCCTAATTCCCAAAAGACCCTGATTCACAAATATTTAACAAACACAGCTTGTAAAACTTCCTCAAGTACTTTTTTCCTATTCACTCCTTGAGTCTTGCCTTGATTGTCTGATGAACCTCTGTACTCCTCCTCCTTTGTCGTGGGAGAGAGGTTTGTCCCCCCACAACCACCAAACTCCTTTTCCACACATATGCCAGAACTGCAGGGGAGATTAAGTTTGTGCTAAAGACACTTATTGCAGGCAACACATGTATTAAGGCCTTCCATCTTCAGGTACTAGCAGCTATATGATTGATGGCCACAGTACCAGGTTTCCATCACATTTCACATGTACAGTACAATAGGCAAGAGTTCACTGACCAGGTGCTCTCAGCACGTCTACATTGATATACCTGTACGTCTTCTCACTGGGCTATTGGTGTAATAAAAGTCACAATCCCCGTGGCTTTCCAGCTCCAGTTCCTACCTTCACACAATCCAGTGATACTTCTCTTCACCCTCTCCATCCCACTCAATATGAGATGTCTTACATGCTAGGATCCAGAAATGTGCCCAGCTACCCCAGAATGGATAACTGGACTGAAAATATAGCTAAAGCTGAACTGTTAAGTACCCCAGGCAGCAAGATGATGCTCAATGACAGACTCAGTAAGTCTGGGTGGGCCAAAGCAGAGGCAGCTGCCCTAAGAACCATCTAGAGAATGCCCTGAGCAGGCCAAACAGTCCACCAAGGGAATCGAGAGAGACTTTGATACTCAAATGGTTTTTTTTTAAATCTGTATACATTAAGGTTCATTCTCTGTGCTGTAATGTTCTATGGGTTTGAACAAATGGATAATGTCACTGTAATGTATCTGCCATTACATTACCATACAGAATAGTTTCTCTGCCTTAATAATTCCCTGTGCTTTACATATTTATCCCTTTTCTCTCTCCCTGAAACTCTGAAAATCACTATGTCTCCATAGTTTTGTCTTTTTCAAATCATCATATAGTTGGAATCGTATGGTCTTTTCAAACTGGCTTCTTTCACTTAGTCAATGTATTAAAATTTCTCCATCATTTTTCATGGCTTGAATAATAATCCATTCTATGGGTGTACTAGTTTGTTTATCCATACACCTATTGAAGGACATCTGTGTTGCTTCCAATTTAGGGCAATTATGCAAAAAGCTGCTGTCATCATTCATATACAGGTTTTTGTGTGGACACAACTTTTCAGCTCATTTGGGTAAATACTAAGTAGCATAATTTCAAATTTTATGGTAAGGCTATGTTTAGCTTTGTAAGAAACTGACAAACTGTCTTTAAAGTAGCTGTAACATTTTGCATATCCACTAGCAATGAATGAGAGGTTTATTTTTTATTTTTTAATCTCAATAGGTTTTGGGGAAACAGGTGGTGTTTGGTTACATAAATAAGTTATTCAGTGGTGATTTCTGAGATTTTGGTTCACCCATCACCCAAGCAGTGTACACTGTATGCAATGTGTAGTCCTCTATTACTCACCATCCCCAACCCTTTCTCCCAAATCCCCAAAGTCCAATGTGTTATTCTTATGCCTTTGTGTCCTCATAGCTTAGCTCCCACATATGAGTGAGAACATATGATGTTTGGTTTTCCACTCCTGAGTTGCTTCACTTAGAATCTAATTCTATCCAGGTTGCTGTAAATGTTCCTTTTTATGGCTGAGTAGTATTCCATGGTATACATATACCACATTTTCTTTATTCATTCATTGATTGATGGGCATTTGGGCTGATTCCATGTTTTTGCAATTGCAAATTGTGCTGCTATAAACATGCATGTGCAAGTATCATTTTTGTATAGTGACTTTTTTTCCTCTGGGTAGATACCCAGCAGTGGGATTGTTCGATCAAAGAGTAGATCTACTTTTAGTTATTTAAGGAATCTCCACACTGTTTTCCATAGTGGTGGTACTGGTTTACATTCCTACTAACAGTGTAAAAGTGTTCTCTTTTCACCACATCCATGCCAACATCTATTATTTTTTTATTAAGGCCATTCTTGCAGGAGTGAGGTGGTATCACATTGTGGTTTCAATTTGCATTTCCCTGATAATTAGTGATGTTGAGCATTCTTCCATATGCTTGTTGGCCACTTGCATATCTTCTTCTGAGAATTTTCTATTCATGTCCTTAGCCCACTTTTTGATGGGATTATTTGTTTTTTCCTTGCTTATTTGTTTGAGTTCTTTGTAGATTCTGGATATTAGTCCTCTGTCAGATGTATAGATGGTGAAGGTTTTCTCCCACTCTGTGGGTTGTTTGTTTACTCCACTAATTACTTATTTTGCTGTGCAGAAGCTTTTTATTTTAAGTAAGTCCCATCTATTTATTTTTGTTTTTTACTGCATTTGCTTTTGGATTTTTGGTCATGAAGTCTTTGCCTAAGCCAATCAGTAGAAGGGTTTTCAGATGTTATATTCTAGAATCTTTATGGTTTCAGGTCTTACATTTAAGTCTTTGATCCATCTTGAGTTGATTTTTGTGTAAGGTGAGAGATGAGGATCCAGTTTCATCTTCTACACATGGCTTGCCAATTATCCCAGCACCACTTGTTGAATAGGGTGTCCTTTCCCCACTTTATGTTTTTGTTTGCTTTGTTTCAAATATCAGTTGGCTGTAAGCATTTGGCTTTATTTCTGGGTTCTCTTTTCTGTTCCATTGATCTATGTGCCTATTTTTTATATAAGTACCATACTGTTTTGGTGACTATGGCTTTATAGTATAGTTTGAAATTGGGTAATGTGATGCCACTAGATTTGTTCTTTTTGCTTAGTCTTGCTTTTGGTATGCAGGCTCTTTTTTTGATTCATAAATTCATAAATAAATTCATTAAAATTTATGAATTTTAGGATAGTTTTTTTCTAGTTCTGTGAAGAATGATGGTGGTATTTTGGTGGGAATTGCACTGAATTTATAGATTGCTTTTGGCAGTATGGTCATTTCCACAATATTGATTCTACCTATCCATGAGCATGGGATATGTTTCCACTTGTTTGTGTTGTCTATGATTTTTTTCAGCAGTGTTTTGTAGTTTTCCTTGTAGAGGTATTTTAGGTCCTTGGGTAGGTTTAGTCCTAAGTATTTTGACTATTGTTTGTTCGTTTCTTTGTTTTACAGCTATTGTGAAAGGGGTTAAGTTCTTGATTTGATTCTCAGCTTGGTTGCTGTTGGTATATAGCAGAGCTACTAATTTGTGTGCATTAATTTTGTATCCTGAAACTTTATTGAATTCATTTACCAGTTCTAGGAGCTTTTTGGATGAATCTTTAGGGTTTTCTAGGTATACAATCATATCATCAGCAAACAGCAACAGCTTGATTTCTCTTTATTGATTTTGATGCCCTTTATGTATTTCTTTCTCTTGTCTGATTGCTCTGGCTCGGACTTCAAG